>NC_092515.1:39438001-40084668 GCF_047511675.1 Marmota flaviventris | reverse complement strand
AGATTTATAGTAGGAATTGCACACAAAATTACAGAGACCAAGAAGTTCCACGATGTTGTCTGCAAGCTGGAAAAACAGGCAAGCTTGTGTTGCAAATCATTTTCTGAGAATGAGAAGTGCCTTTGTCCAGGGCAGAAGAAGATGGATGTCTCAATTCAGAGAATATAAATTTGCCCTTCCTTTCCATTTTTGTTTATATTAATGAGGACAATCTTCTTTATTCAGTCTACCAATGCAAATAGTAATTTCCTCTGGAAACACTTCCAAAGATACATGGAAATAATATTTTATCAGGTCTCCAGGTATCTCTTAGCTCACATATAAAATTAGCCATCATAGTAATTATGACTTATGACTAAATCTAAACGTATCCTCCCCCACCTCCCTCCCTCTTGTGCTCGCATCTCTCTCTCTTTCTCTCTCTCTCTCTCTCTCTCTCTCTCTCTCTCTCTCTCTTTCTTTCTTTTGGTCTATTTCTCTATTAATTAATTCTCTTTTTACTTTTCTATTCAATACTATTGTTCAAAGGTCACCTGCTCTAACTCTATATTCTTTCCATCTTCAACTATAAACTCTCAAGCCTTTTGGAAAGCAATGGCTATAAATATTTTACTTCAATGATTAAGGAAAATATGATGTTTTACAAAAATTAACTTGAAATTTATATTTTATACTTATAACTCAATAGATACTTGCTATATCTTTGCTGTAAAACAGGGGATAATATTATAGAAAGTTTAAGACTTACATGTTCATCTTTCACGTTTTACACTGAGTACCAAGCTATGTCTTGGTAGAGTTTATTATTATTAATATTACATGTTTTCTTGGAGGCTAATTCAATCTAGAGTTATAATTCCTTCCTTAAAACACTGAAAAATTCTGATACATTTTCTGCTTTTTTTAAAAAAATTATTTACTTATTGCTTTGCTTTGCTTTCAAAGCTAGCGATTTAACCCAGGGCCTTATACTTGTTAAACACTAACTTGACCACTAGGTTACTACATGGAATAGATGTGGAAAGCATGTATTATCTATTCAACTTTTACTTCTCTATATTACCTCTTCCCTACATTTGTAAATACTACTAAGAAAATTAAGCTTATTTCTATTTCCAATTTTAAATTCCTCACTTGTATTTCCACATTTTTAAACTTTTAATTTTTTAAAAGATTTCTTCAAGTATTAACAATTTGTTAACTCTCCCTGGTTATATAAAATCTACTGTTTATTTTTTTGATTTTTTCCCAGTAACCACTTTTCATTTCTAAAATGATCTTTTTCTTTTAGGAAATCTGTTGTTACCTTAAAAATCCGATTCCTTACAAAAAAAAACATTTTTGAAATATTCAGAGGAAAATCATCCCTTCGTAGTTGTTTCATCATGATTAATTCTAGGTTATTGTTCGTTCCCAGGGCTGCAAATGCTCCAAGTATTTGCTTACTGAGCTCAAGGAAAGAACTTGGAGGACTTAACCCAGTGGGTTGGGACATTTCATCAAGCAGGTGTTCCTTAGTTAGCAGGCCAGAATACAAGGAAGGGCCACATTGAGTCTACAAGCAGAGGGACTATATAGGGCATGTTGCATGCCCACTGTGCAGATGGAGTTTTGCAAATGTTTTATGGGTACATTCTTTTACTTTACACCCAAGTAAAGTAAAAGATTCTCACCTAAAAATTAAAGATAAAGGAAGTATCTATCTTCCCTTCTCCATTGGTTTTATTATCACACTTTTTAGAGTCCGTCTTATCTCACTGCAAGTTTTCCTAGATACCGTTTCATATTTATCCCAACAGGTATGGATTTCCGGGAGTGTTGCATTTAATAATTTTTGCCTATAGTTTCAGAGAAAACTATTTCCTTGGGATTCTGTTCATCTGGGCCATAGATGAATTCCTAGAGAGTGGTTTCACACTTATCCTTGTAAGGATTTTCACATTCTAAAAAATGTTTTTATATTTATTTTCAACTTGAGATCACACACAGATAATGGGAATGAATACATAACAATTTTTAGAGCAAAGTTTATTTTTTCCTAAATGTAGATGTCTTTTTCCACCATAGTACTAGCTACTGTATTGCTTTACCACAAGCATGCAGAGTGATGACCAGTGTATGAATTTTCCAGTTTCTTTGTATGAACAGGAAAGATTTTTAAGTTCCTGTCTCCTGTCATACATAGGTCTGAGGTCTGGTTCCCCCTTCTCCCCCCTTCTTAAATGGGGATTAATATTTCAGCCCTAAAGAGTGGAGTGTGTGGTTCCATTACATTTTGGCTGTACATATGGATTTATTTCTCATCTTGGATAAAGATGGAATATATATATATATATATATATATATATATATATATATATATATATATATATATTCATAATATATAATTATGGTACTTATATAGACTATATAATGAACATGTATTAATTACCTTATTTAACTCATTTTTAATGAATAAATTGGTATATGTTACAACTGATTCAAAGGACAAAGAACCAAAAATGTATGTCAAATAAAAAAAATGTTGACATGAATTTACATAAGGATATAAAACTATCTTTTTCCATGGGATGAGCACAGTCAATTTAACCTCCACTGAAAGAAAATACTAGCATGTCTCTACACAAGAATTATTTTGCATTGCTATCAGTTTTCGACAATTTGCAGAACTGTAAAATAGCTCAAAGGCAATGAAAGGTTAGAATCAGATAACATAGAAAACCATGTTTAAACAATGCATAGTTTTCCTTTGGAGACATTCAGTAATCATTTTTGCTCATCCCAAATTTCCTTATATCTTAAATTTGAATTTCTTTTAAATTCTAGTACCCTGGAGACTTGTTTTCTTCCTTGCAAGCTTGACTGTGCATTTTTAAAAAATGTATTTTATCTAGTATGACTATAGATTTGGAGCAGCAAAGAGAAGTCTGAAGTCAGCTTAGTCTACCATATTGACTATCCTTGATTTTCTTCATCTGTAAATTCTTCATCTTCTTTTTTATGATCAAATTATCTCTCTATTGTTCTTCTAACACTTAGACTTCATGAATTTTTTTCCCCCCTGGTCTTATTTGGCAGCATTTTCTAGGTTTTCTGTCTTGGTAGTTGTTCAGTGTTACATCACTGCCTATACTATTAACTTCCTTCTGTATGCTGATGACCTGGAAATTGACACCTCAATTTCTCTGATGCTTCAGGCGCTTACTTCCGACTGTGCAGCAGATATCATCAAATATGTATCCCACTGGCAGCTCAAATTTGACAAGACTAAAATTGGATTCATTAAACATCCTCTACCTACTCCTTCAACACAGTTTCCAAAGTTGTTCTTTGTCTTACATTTTCTCTGGATCATGGTTTGATATTGCAATCATTCAGTCATTCAAGTTTTAGAATCATAGAAGACATCCATAATGTTTCTGCCCTACTTTCCCATCAATTGCTACTTCTTCATATCTTAGAATTATAGTTTGTTTCTTTTCCACGGTGTCAATTCTTCAGTTGGTACTTTACATTTTCCCATTTCTTTTGGAGTTCATTAGCCTAACTTTCTGTATTCTCTTATTCCTGACTTATGAAAATCCACTCTATATCTGCTCAATAAAGACTTGTATCTAAAATATGAATTTTAACATACTGTTATCCAAATTTAAAAAAAAACAATAATTGGCTTTATAATACACAAGATCAAGTTTAAGCTCCTTAGCCACACATGGAAAATTACAAGTTGGGCTTCTTAACCGCATCATCTGACACTGCCACACTTGCAATGAAAATGCCAACCATATCAAAATATGTGGAATTTCCTTACTCACTATGCAGTTTTATCTATAAAACCATCACCACCCTCCCCAACTGTGGCTATCTTATTTAGGTTATCTCTGGTCAGAATTTATCTTTCCCGAGGAAATAAAATATGATACCTAAATTCCTTTGGGATAACAGAATGAATTAGACATAACTTTCCTATGTAAATATATGAATATACCAGAGAGAATCTCCACATCATGCACAACCAGGGGATCCTACATTAAATACTCCATGTGTTTATAATATGTCAAAATACATTCTACTGTCTTGTATATCTAAAATAAATAAATAAATAAAATTCCTTTAGTAAAGTCAACAATTCGTTCACCAAAATCTTTTATTTGTAATAAACAGTAACCATTTTAAAATGTGCTCATTCCTCTCCTATGAACTCATCATTGTAGTAAAGACCACCCACATGAGAACAAGCGAAGACTATTCAGAGTTTACTATAGCAAAGTAGTAAGCCACCACCACTTGTATTTGGCAGGGACTCAAGACAAAGAATTCAGAAAACTTTATAGTGGAAAGGAAAATAAAACAAACAAAAACCCACAAGGAATGCTTTCTTCATGCTCTGAGTGAAAAATGTTGGCATAAGGAAGCTCTGTGTGGGCTAACCAGCAGCATGACATCCTAGTAGATCAATTGTGGGTGCATTTGTAGTTTTCTTCAGTTCTATTGAAGTTGGTAACAAAAATTTCAGAAACTGTCAGGTATTGATCAAATCCTTGATTATTTGGGGCTAATTATGAAAAAGAACTATTATTGGCTTTCTAAATGAGTTGTTAAAGTTACCCTTCTGAATTCCTGGAGAGGTTGCTGTTGATAATGGACTGTCTCAGCTGGCTACTACAGAGTCTGGGTCAAAGTTCTATCGTTATATACAACCTGGCCGTTTTCCATTTGAATGTCTTTCATTCAAATTGGGGGAAAACAGTGCATCTCTATTACTTACCAGCATGCTTAGATCAAAATTTATATTTGTTAATTTGAAATGCTCTAAATTTTCACAATGGGATTTAATTCACATCTAAATGATAGCCTATATCTTTTTGAGACAACAGATAGCAACACACATATACAAAACAGATACAGTAATAATAATAAACAATGAAGTGAAATAAAAGCAATAGAACAACTGTTAATGTTAAAGGCTAATTCATCCATGTACTGAGCAAAGAATTTGATCTGTGGTACCTGGAAGCGAGGACACAAAAAAGAATTACACTTATTACATTCATAGCATATGTTTCTAATGGAATTCAGATTTCTGTCATTAAATTTAAATGTCTTTTAAAAACTCTTTCTAAAGAATTTTTACTTCTTTGTTATATGTTATTGTTCATTATGTATTTTGACATTTCTATTGTTTCATCAAGTTGGTTATTTTACTATAGTAATTATAATCAATGTATATTTTTAAAAAACCCTCTTTTCTGGAATTCATAATGTTGACTAATAAGTAACTATCATCCTCAACATTTTACAGTTCATGATCTGTGGTTGAAAAACACATCAAATTTATGCTCCATAACTTTTAAATCTCTTTTTATAGACACATGAACATTTAAAAGGGGAAAAAGTTAGAATCAAAGCTTTATGAATAAAGATTATAAAATAAAGTATAACAATGCCACATTCTTCCATTATAAAATAACATTGTGTATTGTCTATTGTTATGCTCATTATTAAATAAAACAATACTTATCTGTATGTATTTTTTTTACCCAGGAACACCATAACAAAGTACCAAGAACTTAACTGCTTAAAATGATATAAGCTTATTTTCTCACAGTTTTGGAGACTAGAAGTTCAAAATCAAAATGCTGACATGGCCATGAATCTTTGAACATGATAGGAAAGAATCATTCATTGCTTATTCCAGCTTCTCATGGCTCCTGACAATCTTTGACATTCATAGATTATTGTTGCATCATTTATATCTGTCTATGCCAACACATGACCTTCTTCCCTCTGTCTGTACCTTTGTCTGTCCTCCTTATTCCTCATAATGACACCAACCATACTGGATTTAAGGGGCATCCTAATTCTATGGGACCCCTTCTTAATTGATTACACCTGCAAAGGGCCTTTCTAAATAAGATCAGGTTTGGGGGTGGATAATTGGAGTCATCCAGAGAAGAAGTGTATGTGTTAATATACATATAGCCATTACATATACAAATATTCACAGGATAAAATATCAATATTCAAAAATCAATCAATAAGCAATCTAAAAGATGAAAGCCAAAATGAAGTTTAAAGTTCTAAGCACCAAATTAATAAAATTAAATAAAATATTTAGTAAGAAATGTAATAAAAGTATTTCAGGACTGTATAACTATGAACATAGAACATAGGAATGAGAGATAATAAATACTACTAAATAAAGAGCTGTGCCATGTTTATGGATTGAAATACTTGAAAATGGTTAAATGTCAAATTTCCCTTTAAATCTTTAGAGTCAAAGTATTGTACACAAATATTTTTAGGAGTATTATTTACAGTAGGCCAAAAACATAAATAAGCCAGTGCACACAAACTAAAAAGTAGATATAGAAGTGAGGTATTTCATAAAATGGAATAGTGCTCTGTAAGTAACAAGTACAAACTCCTAATCAATGTAATAATGTAGATAAATATAAAAATAAGATAAGCAGAGACGGATAGAAAATAAACCATATACCACTCAATGCAATTTATATGAAAGTTCTACAAGGTACATCTATAGCATACAAGAAAAATGTGGCTGTCATGAACCCAGGATCAATGGAAAAGGGACTTGATGAAAGCCTTCTAAATCTTAATTTTATTGGTGGTTGTATGGCTGTACTCACTGACCAGATCTCATCAAACTTTTATGCATAATGGATGTATATTGATATACGTAAAATGTAATAAAGCTGCAAGAAAAATTATGTCTGACTTGCCTCTAAAATAGCTGGCATCAAAATGGTATTCACAGCAGTATTCCTAAAACCCGTGGCATTGGCATTTCGAGAGCCCTCTTTTGCCTGTTGTTCAATGGAAAAGACTCCTCTCCTCAAATCCCGTTAAATGCCTTGTCCCTCAACAATAATGTTGCCATTCCTTCTGCTTCCTGCTCTGCCACCTATGTATCATTTGGAACAGAAGCAGATTAATTCATCTGATGAAAACTCCCTTTGCTTTTTGTTCCATGTGAGAAATGCTCAACCAGCTAATTTCCAACCATCCTTCTAGTTCTAAGCTTGTGTTAAAAGAATCAATCTTGTGAAACATTTTTAACACAAAACGATTCCAAGTTGAAAGCAAGGTCCTTTATGGAGGAGAATTTCTTCCTCTCTCGGATGACCATGTTTCATTCATTTGCCATCATGACATATAGCTAGATGCTGATTCTTTAGTTCACAACTCCTACTATAAGAGTGGCACATACGATAGCAGGTTGACTTGATTAGCGCCTTTCTCTGAATGCAAGAAAAGTAGCAGCTTACTTCCTTCAGAAGCAGGGTTAGAAACACTGGATATGACCAATACCAGGACCAAAGAAATGAAAACTACACTTGGTCATGGGAAAAAGTAGTCAGCTCTTTTTTTCACCCAGAGCTGTGTCCTATAGTTTATTTATAATGCAAAGGCAGTCCCTCTGACCAACTTCACCATGATTCTATAAATATTTATTTTCTTAAATCAAACTATTGTCATCATATTATTAACACTCACTTTCAAAAATCAGTAGTATGGGGTGTATATCTATCACATTTCTCCAATATGGACTTATAACATAAAAACATCCCATAATGTGGCAACATTATGTCCCTGAAGTAATTAAGACCACTTTCACTAACATCATGAATTTATTTATTTATTTAGTTAGTTAGTTAGTTGTTGGTACTGGGACTGAATCCAGCAGTGCTCGACCACTGAGTCATATCCCCAACCCCTTCCATTTTTTGAGGCAGTGCCTTGCTAAATTGCATAGGCTGACCTTGAACTTGTGATCCTCTTGCTTCAGCCTCCCAAGTCACCACTATGGTACCAGCTATGAAATACTCAATTGCCTATTCTAAAGGTGTCATCTGGGCACTATATATCAATCAGAAAGCACAGGTGAGTCAATGTGTTAGTTTTTAGTTTTAGTTTTTGTCACATGCCCTTGACATCTTTTCTGTGTGCCACCTTTTCCCCGACAATTGTCCCAGCTTCCTCTTACCCTGAGTTCTTTAGATCTTTCAGAGCACAAATAAAATGCTACCCTGTCCTCTACAGTGGATCCCTATTATTTCAATAGAAACCAATCACTCTTTTTTCCTTAATTGCCAGCCATTTGTCTGTGCCACTTTTTCAGTACTCAGCTCAGCTTTTTCATAATTCACTGAGCTGGTGTACCTTCTTTTAGCAGTTTTATTGTAACCATCCACCAATATTCTAGAATGTATATTTTTTGGTATATCTCTCTATGATCTCTATTCGTTTTCCATCAAAGAGAGGGCAGATTCAGTGTCTGTTTGATAATTTTAATTCTCATAAAACCAAGAAATATTACCTTACATTCCATGCATTATTAACTGGATAATTGAGTCAAACTTTACATTTAGCCTAAATCTGATAACAATAGAAAATTTTGATCTTTCTTCCTGAAGTCTTCCTCGGATTTTTCTTATCTTCAGGACATAGCCATTCATTAAACAATGTTGACTGACAACCTATTGTGTACACACATACCAGGTACTTGAAATAAAACCAAACACAGCATAAAATTACCCCTTTCCTCATGGAACTTATACAGATAACAGGCAAATGTTAACTATAGTAAGTAATATTTACAGTATATTAGAAAGTGATACTATGGTATAAGAAAATAAAGCCACTTAGGAGGACTAGAAGTCCTTCAGGGGACAGGGTATAAATTCAGTAAGGAAATTAGAATAAAACTTATTTAGTACATAATATTTGAGCTATGACTTTAAAATGGTTAGGGAGTTAGCAGTGAAGATCTCTAAGACTGAAGAATAGACAATTTCCCTTTGGGCAAGAAACATGAATTTCTAGAGAAAAGACAGATGCTGGAGAATTTTATTCCATACCCTTTGGTATCTTAGATTTTGAATCATATGAGTACATTATATCTTCAAAAATTAAACAAACAAAAATTGCCCTAGGAAGGGTTTGAAGTGTTATTTAAATTTCTCAAACTATTACAGTACTATTGCATTGGGGGAATTATTTCCAAATACTTGACATGAAAGAGTTGGAACTAATTTTTAATCAGTTAGTGTTTGCTGCATAACAAACCATCCAAAAATTAGCAAATAATTAGAACCGTCATTTATTTATCCCGTGATTTTATGGTTAATGATTTGGGCTAATATCAACTTGACAGTTCCTCAGATTGGCTGAGGTGATATTAGCTAGATTTTTGCTTGTGCAGTCACTGAGTGGGTGTTCTGGGGCTAGGTGGTCTATGAGGTGTCTGTAATGGGAGGAATGGCATCATCGAGTCTTCTTCCCATTTAATCTCTTATCTAGCAGGCTTGCCTTTGTCTGTTCCCATGGGAGTCAAGAGCAGAAAGAATAGAACCTGTGAGTTCTCCTGGGTCTTGAGTTAGAATTCTTGTATGATCAGTACAATACAAAACCAGCTCAGATGAAGGTGTGGTGAAATAGACTCCATCTCTTGCAAGGAAGAAGTAAAATATGTGGACTATTTTATTGTGACCTCTGACTATAAAGGAGGCTGGGCACAGTGATAGATACTGGTAATCTCAGAGATTCAATAGGCTAATGCAGGAAGATCATAAGTTTAAGAACAGGCTCAGCAATTTTCCAAAACCCTCTATCAACAAAACAAAAAATAAAAGAACTGTGGATATAATTCAGGAGTAAAGAATTCCTAGATTTAATGCTCAATACCAATAATAATAATAATAGTAGTAGTAGTAATAATAATAAAATAAACCACAAAGGAAAATTAATAGTATTAATGTTGAATTACTCCCAGATTTGAGGTAGAAGCCATATCATTGTTTCATAATCAGGTCTCAAAATTTTAGGTAAGAGAGAATTCAGTTACAATCAAGATCATTTTATGAATGTGATTCTAAATTTGGAATATTAGAAATAGATCTGTGTCCATTTGAAGTGATCCTCTGTTATGAAAATTTAACAAACTGTCTCCCATTTAGATTTTTTTTCATGATAACTTCTAATGTGATACAGCCTGTGTCACATCATTATGTTTTAAAACATTCAATTTTTTTTCTTTTTTAAATTATGTATGTGAGAAATAGATAAATGTTCTTAATTTGATTCTGATCAATATCGAGTATAGTCAAAAGATTAATTCCCTACTCTGATGTGCCATTTTCACATTGTTCCATTTTTAACTTGAAGTGTACATAAAGAAACACCCTGGGTTCTGATGTCCTCCAACACCTGCATATTTTACATTGCACATGTCCTTGTTGCTTCTCTTTATATGTTTTTTTTTTTTTTTTTTTGAGCCATTCCTTAAGTACCTGTCTTAACCAAATTGTAATTCCAAAAATTCTTTCAAAGGTATATCTCTTTAGATCTGGGAATAAGCCACACCATGTTTACCATTTATTAGCTAAAAGACTTCACTTTTCTTCTGTACACTTTAGTTTATTTAGCTATTAGAAATATCATCCCCTTCCCATGATATTTTTTATTTATTTGCAAAAATAAATGAAACAGAATAAATAAAAATTCTTATTTCAGTGCCTTACCCCTGAAGTGCATGCTGTCTATGGGCTATTTCCCTCCTTTGCCTGTTATGTTCATGTCAACAGTTTACTAATACTTCTAACACAGGGCAGCGATGTTTAGTACAGAAGCTTACAGAGTCAGTTGCTGCCCATGGATAGACCTATAGCAATGACCCAAACAATTCACTCCACAATCATGCTGAATTATTGCTGTCCCAACAAAGGAGTCCACATTATGTATTTATTCTGATAACTGTGTAGGTCCCTTTATTCTCCATTAAAATTAGAGGCTCATGAGGTAGGGATAATAATGTTAATAACAGTGAAGATGATAACATAACAATATCTACTATGTTTAGGTTTGAAAGTCACAGCGGACCACCCAATCAGGAAAGCACTATTCTAATCTCCATTTTGAGGAACAGTGAGAAATGGTGAGCCTCCTAGAGGCTGACTTGCCTGGTGAGCCTCCTAGAGGCTGACTTGCCTGGGGATATACCACAGCTGTTAACAGATGGAACAAAGACCGATCCAGATCTATTGCTCTCCCAATTCCTTGCCCTTCATCATTACACCATGCTATATAAATGAAAATAGTTGTGAAATTTTCAATGATTTACTGACATTAAAGCTGCCAGTAATCATATTTATGATTCTTCAATAAAATCCTTAGAAAAATCTCTGGTGTTGAGTGATGTTCAGACACAACCAAAAACATGAATTTGAGAGAAATTACAGCAGCTATCATTGGATCAGATATAAATTAGGACTAATTTTTAGAGTCTCAAAAGATTGGGATGTGGACCTGCAGGGATGATAATGGGATTCTGTGGATGTATGTTCTGGGCCCTAGAGAATCCGGTGATAGGTGGCAATTATCATTAGTGACTTTTGAATAAAGATGTTGGAGTCTTCTCACTCATTAGACCAAACAGTTCAATGGTCATTACAAGTGGCTGTGAAAAGCACTGAAATGCCATCAGAAAAAGAGTAATGCTTATTACCTTAGCAACCTATTATTTCCATAATGGCAGTGTGATTAAGAAATCAACATCAGACATTATCCCCCATCAGCTGTGGTTTTTAAAAGCTGGTGGCGGTGGTCACACATCAAACTTGGAACAGTTTCCATACCTTTAGTGGAACTCACATGACACATACCACTATCTTTTCCAACTGTGACTTTAATTTGAATATTATCAGGGGCAGGCCCAAACAGATCTGCTATAAATCACTCCGAAAGTTTGGTCAAAGTTGGAGACACACACAGAGCATTCACTATGAAAAGGAGACCACAATTTTATAGTCACGGTGTGTTACAAATCTCTCAGGAATAAGAACACAAATGCAGTTGTCACTATTCCACGCCCCCCCCCCCCATGCACTGGTTATAAATGCAAGACTCGGGCATTTTTTTTTTTTTTTTTGAAAAGTAATGTATCACAGCATGAGAAAAACACCACCCGGTTTCAGTGCCAGGAGAAGGAACTATGTAGACCACGTTGTAAATTAAAAGATGTAAAAACTATACCAGAGGACATTATGCTTAAGGAAACAAATTCTCATTATTTTGAATAAGACTTTGAATTCTTAAAGTCTGACCTAAATGACAATTATAATTGGATATTTACAATGAAAAATATGTACAAAACCTACAAGCAATAAGTCAGTGATTATGCACTTGCTAAAAACATGTGCTCGGCATTTTTTTAAATTCCCTAATTAAATCCTAATTAGGATGTGCAGTGGAGTGTTAATTTTTGCTGGCTATACCTCCAGGGCATTTTTTTTACACCTTCAGGAGCGTAAGCTTATTCAGATATGTAAAAGATAATTATCAATAAAAAGAACTACCACAATGTTGGCTTGAGAGTTGCTTATGTGTGTTTTCTTTCTGCTGCAGCAAAATAGCCCTGGGGATCCTTGTGCTCCTATGAAGGGTACAGTCTTCATTTCCTGCAGTAGTGTCCATCTTGACCACCCTACAGGTCAAGTCTGACTACCCCCATTCCAGCCAGAGCTTTCATTCCCCAAAAAGAGAAGCCTGCACTGATCCAAGCAAATCTGGAAAGATGGTTGACAGCCAAGCAGGAATACTCAAAGTTTATTTCTATACAAAAATTCAGAGCTAAGATTAAATTGTGTACTTCAGTCTCTGAACGCACAAAGTCCACATTAGATCGGTGCTGCATGTCTTGCAATTAAATGATGGGTTTAGTGATAACTGGGAAGTATCTTAATTACGCTCCTAACATTTTCTCGAAGGAAGGCTAAATATGTTACCATCTGAATTTAAGCCTCTGACATTCTTTGTCCTCCATATCGCCAACATATTTTCTCTTTCTTTTCTCACTATGTTCCAAGTGGCCCCCAATTTTTATCAGATCTTAAAATAGGTATTGACCAAAGCTCCAACAAGAAACGTGCAGTTTGAAAACGGAAACAGTCATAGGAAACAGAGTTTATAAAATAGTAAACTATTAATAACATCAACAATAGCACTGATAACCAGCATACCTTGCAGTCTGGCTCTGTTATAAACACTATATGTACACAGGTTCTTAATTCATCTTCTCCAAGAACTATAGCATTTTCTACATAGTTTGTACATGCTGATGATTAGAAAAGCCAAGGAAATTGTCTAGAAATTGTAAAGTCAGCAAGCCTCATGGCCAGTCTTTTTTTTCTGAGCAAAAGACAAGTGCAGGATCAGGAAGAGTAGAAATTCCAAACCCATAGTAATGTAGTGGTGTGAATGATAGTAGTGGTGTGGGTGGAGGAGGGCAAAGAACAAGGCACTGAACACCTGTCATGTGGAAGAGAGAGAAAGGTAGGGGACCAAGAAAGATAGGATTAGGTTCCATGAAGGCAGTTTCTGACGAAGACTTTTCTAGTAAGAACTTTCCATTAACATATGTGAATACTTTCATGCCTCAAAAATGTTTAGTTTGAGTCTCACTAATTATTTTAAAAAAATAGAAGACAATTCCTTCTCCTTGTTTGCCACTCATTAGTACATCTTGTTCATTTATTTTGAACTGTGACTCATATGTATTCATGTATGTATGTGTATATGCGTACAGACACATATACACATTCTGCAACATTGCTCTAATTTTTTACTTTTGCTCAGATCTTATATGCCCAATGTGTGTGTGTTTGTGTGTGCATGTGTCAAGCTGACAGTGAGGGACAAATATGGATTCCTAGGAATACTCCCCCTTCTCGCTTTGCCCCAAACAAAATGTGCTCTCTTACAAAGTTTTGTTGATGAGCCATCTGTCCCAGATCCCTTAGGGGACCCAGAGAAGATCTTTAAGGAAGACAGATAGCAGAGGAGGTGAGGACATAAGATACAGAGGCAAAGACAAGCCCAGGTGTAATTGATCTCATAGTGGCCCCTATCTCCAGAATTGTTCAGGTTAATTGCACATTGGAGAAAATTGACTAAGTTACTAGTTTGAGCAAAACTTTTCTAAAACCAATCCTTTCAGATGGAAAAGAGGAGGTCCTTTGACACAAGGGCATTTCTGAGGATGCACTGCAGAGGAAAATTTAATGATCTGTAAACTTTCACATCTGTTGACAGTTGCTCTCTGCTATTTTTGCAGAGAGCAAAAATTAGAGGAAAGCATGATTTTTTAAGATGAGTGCAGCGAAGGACTTATTAAAATTATGAATAGAAGTGAAATGCCTAAACTATGAAAGTGTCACCTGGGCAGGTTTTTAAAACTCTGTTTTACATGGAATAAGTACGATTGGTAAAAACAGATTTAGAATGCCTAAGAATATGATTCAGATTCCTAACTAAATTCAAATTCTAGCTCCTTTGCTTACTAGCTGTGGAAACTGGAGTAAGTTCCTTAACATCTATGAGCTTAAACATTTCAATCTATAAAAATAAGATGTAACTACTCACTGATTTGTGTTCAGATGTTAATGAGAGTCTCTCTAAAAATACCTTAATAAGAATTAGAGCTTTTTTTCTTATTTGTTATACCCAAGAATTTTGGGGAGCAAATCTCATAATATCTTTTATCTTGCTCTTGGGTATGTCCCCTTCATATACTTTATAAGTGGAGCACATTGTCATGTGACCAAAAATCCATTATTGAAAATATTTCCTATAAGCTAGGATGACTCCAGATCATGCTGGCAAAAGTGATACCCAAGTTAAGTCTTGAGTTATATGATAGGTGAATAAAGGAGATAACTTACATCACCTTAGAGAGGTCCCTTGAGCACCCAACTATCCATATCTAATATTGCAAATAAGATTTGTTTGCCTAGGCTAAAGAGCTGAAGTTCCTTATTGGATATTGATATTCTGATGCTGAGACACTGGTCATCCATTCATTATCTGACCCCCTAGAGTTGTACCACATGTCTTCTCTTGCAGTCAGATTTTGTGTCACTGTGACCAAAATAACTGACAAGAACAATGTAGAGAAGGAAAAGGTTATTTGGAGCTCATGGTCTCAATCCACAGATAGCTGACTCCATTGTTCTGGGCCCAAGGTGAGGTGGAACAGCATGGTTCAGGGAAGTAGCTAAGGACATGGCAACCAGGAGGGAGAGGGAGAGGGAGAGGGAAAGGGAGAGGGAGAGGGAGAGGGAGAGGGAGAGGGCTCTGTTCATCATGGGGCAAAATATATACTTCAAAGGCGTACCCCTAGTGACCTAGTTCTTCTAATAACAGACTGCTTATCTACAGGTATCACCCAGTAAACCCATACCTGTTGATTAATGCACCAATAAGGTTATAATTCTCACAACATCTAATCATTTCACCCCTGAAAATTCCTTCATTTACTTCACACATGAAATTCTAGGGGACACTTTATATCTAAACCATAACATTTCCTAAGTAAAGATCAAGTTGGATTGGGCATGGTAGTGCATGCCTATAAATAATCCCAACAGATTAGGAGGCAGAGGCAAGAGGATTACAAGTTCAAATTCAGCCTCAGCAACTCAGTGAGGCCCTAAGCAACTTAACAAGGCCCTGTATCTAAACAAAATATATAAAGGGCTGGGGATGTGTCTCAGTGGGTAAGCACCCCTGGGTTCATCCATGGTACAAAAAGAAAAAAAAAAAAAAAAAAACAAGCTGGTATTTAAATTTCAGATTCTTTTAAATATAATTCATATTCTCTTTGCTCAACAGTACACATTAATAGATTGTCACCATCAAGTCATTCAAAGGATTATAGAAAAGTCACGCCATACCATACTTGGTTGCTGAATACAATCCCAAATCTTTCTCTGTTTGCTCGGGTTGTTTCAGCACAGAGATATGTTAAAATGCAATCATTAGAAACCCCTTCTATCTCAACTATGCCAGAATGTGCCAGCTATTTGAGGAGTCACTGCTATTAAGCTACCAAATAAGTAAGTTATCTCTCACTAGCAGGTCAAATCTGGTAATCTAAGCCATTGTTTTTGAAATGGTTCACTTTTATTGCAGAGAGCAAAACATTTTTGAGCTCATATTCAAGTAAACACATGATTTTTAATCTTCCCCAGGACTATCTGTGATGGTTGAAACTATTATTGCTGTTTACTTTCTATGCTGAAATAAACCTAGCCAGGCTATGTGTACAGATCAGCACAAAGGCTTTTGCTATGCAGGTAAATGCTTCTGATTTTTCAAGCCTGGATTACTGTAATTCTTATTTTCTGGACCTTTTGCTCATGATGGTTTCTCAGATATAGCTCTTAGAAAATGCAGAAGGTGAATCTTCATGAAAATGTACCTGCCTTGGTAAATTATTCCCATTTTGATATCCATGCACATGATCCTATCTAGCCTCCAATAATAGGATTCATATTTAAGAACTGGTGGGATAGTGGCTTTCTGCTTTTAGCTAATGCTAGGCTCACTGTTTTTCTTATAGTCTGAACTGTCATATTCTGGTTAGGAGCTTGAGATTTGAATGTTATTTCCCTAACTAGAATAGTCATGATCATCATTAAAGAAATTTACCTGACATCTCTATTTGTCATTATTTTAAAGAAGCTCACTAATCAACTGCTATTTTTTTTTTAACAAGCAATTTCATTTCATTCCAGGACAAGCATTGGCTCTTTAGGGCCAATCCTTCCTATCTCGCCTATACTACATTTTGTAAATCACAAATTTTCTTTTAAAATAGAATGTGCCCTTGTAAGTCCTTATTAAAGGAGCTGGAATGGGAAGAAGAATTACTTTTAAGTACCAGTTCTGTCATTTATTTGGTGTGTGTGAAGTAATGCTTATACTTCTTTGAACCCATACTTTCTTACTTACATGTTAAATGGAGAATTAGTCCAGAAAGAACCGTTTAAAATTAGATAACTTGCTGTAATAAGTGGCTCACTAACTGAAAAATTTCTCCAAGTGATAATTCCTTAAAATGATATTCATTTCTAATAATATTTGAGTCTCTGTTTTGACATTGTTGATGACCTTTTGTGATTGACTATGACATCCTCCCTTATAGGAATTTTATCTTATTTATTTTATATAGTTAATAAAATGTACAATATTAAAGGAGTTCCAAATAATTGCACATACTTTTTTTTAGTTGAAAAAATAAAATCCTTATGAGTTAAGAAAGCATTACTAATTTAATTTGTCAAATTGCAAAACAGAATCTAGTAGAGAAGAAGGGATATAAGATGATAAATTGAGCAAATCTTAGAAAGATGTGTGGAAGCCATATTCTCCATCTCCCAGTCTACTTCTCTCATAGAGCTTTGCAATATTTGTTTCTGCTGAAATATTCCTACCAGAGAGGGTAAAACACACGTTCCCGGAAGTTACAGACAGTGAAGTTTGACAAAATATGCTGCTCAGATAGAAAATTGAAGATTATGCTTTAAGTATGTAAAACTTCTAGATCAAAGAGAAAATCAAGAGCTCACATTTAACTTATCTGCAACCCCAATAAAACAATGATAAAAATAGTTTGCAAAACCTTAATACTCAAAATGAAGAGAACAAGGTGAGAGAGATGCCAGAGACATATTGGATGGCTTCTTGACCTCTTAACTTAATGGAATATTTTTCTATTGACAAGCCTGACTCAAATAACTCATGCTGTGTCCTTACCAATAAATATGAAAAGACTTCCAGTGCCTTCTAGACATTTGAAGGGAGACCAAAAATAGTTTGAAGAAGTCAGTGTTCTTAGGGTAATGAACTCTGTACTGCACCATCAAAATATCTTCTCTCTCTGTTCTGGTCTCTGTATTTTTTCTTTCTGTGTCAACTTCCCCTGTAGCTAGGATTACAGATGGGTGCCACCATACCTGGCTTAGATTCCATAGATCTGATGCTATTATTTATTCAACTTATGATTCAACCTACATGCAAACTGTTTAGGGCTTAAATATACATCAGAAGAGCATATAAATATAACAAGCCATATACACAGGAAGCTACAGTCAGTTATAAAAGTAGACCTATAAAGCACAAGCACTGAAATATGAAAGGAATAGAGGAGACTTAAGAAAGAGAGCAGGAGGGTCCTAATATCTTTAATTTGCAAAGGGAGACATCAAAACATACAATCTATAGGAAATTAATGGACTGTGAAATATTTAAAAGATACAAGGCTAAGCAACACAGGAACAAAATTTGGATGAATTATGAGTTTAATCCTTCCTTTAGGATAGAATCATTAAGTTTTGAAAAGAAATATTGAACATCAAGACATTTAGCATCAGTATATTGCAGACATTATCAGTGATTTGCCTGTATCCCTGGGACATGCCTGCATGAGTGAAATCCAAATAACTGACATCTGTATCTTCATGCCTAAGGACTTTTCTAGAAGGTCATTCTGCCCACTGGCAAGGGAGGCAGGTCAGACATGTGGAGGACTCACGAACCACCAGGAACAGACCTCAATCACTGCCTCTTGGAAGATGAATAGATATCTCTGCTCTTTCCACCATCAAGTAGGACATCTCTGAGGTACTTACTAATATTCCACTTTTTTCTACAGGATTAACCAATCTCTACTTCCTCATTAGGTGACTAACACACACTCTAGAAGTTGCCTTTTCTTCTCTGTGTCCTGTTCTCATTTCCTTAGACATTTCAAATAAACTACTATTTCCATTTCTTTTCTTGCGATTTGCCTCTGAAGAAAACCAAATTAAGACATGTTCATAGATATGAATTCAACCAACAGATCATTAAAATGGAGATGAGAAAGTACATGAGCTTTACCTTTTGTTGTAAACCTTTAAATATTTTTTGAATGTCAATAAATGCCCCTGTGTCAATGGCTAGAGAGATAGATATTGACAAATGATGCAGATAGACACCCAGAGAGAGATGGATAGACAGCAGGTTGAACTATTGTCACAGTTGTTAGTTAATCCGTCCAACATATAAAAGTCTCTGAGGGAATCAAGCTCACATTGCCCAGTATAAAATGTTTTTCCAATTACCAATGCCAGTCAGGCAGGGCAGATGAAGCACAATTTATCCACCATGTTTGGTTTTCCTACACATGATGTGACCATGATACATAGGCAATATCAGGCAAAAAAAAAAAAAAAAAATGGTGCTCAAGAAGTTTCTACATTCTCAATGCAGTTAATCTTCCCTACATCTTCCCCTCTAACTCTTTCTTATTAGACCTCAGCTACATTCTCAGGATGAGCTCCTGTCAAAATTCAGCCCAGTTCCTCTCTCTCTTATATAATGCCAACAAAATACAAACCCTAATCTTGCTTGTTCATCATTATATTTCCAAATTTCTTGCTTGCTAAAATGTGCACAGCTTGCTGACTGACTCATGCTCACCAAATTCTACTGATTTAGTATCTTTCATTTGTGCTAATAGAACACCAAGTATTTTCAAACAGATCTTCATGTTTATATATTTTCCTTTAGAAATCCTTTAGCCAGGCACATTTTAATACATCTCACTTAACCTAATAAATTTCTGTACTTCACAACAACATATTTCCAACATAATCAATATAAAAATATATTCTTCTAGTAACTTAGAATACAGTTGATTCTCTCAGAAGCTTAAGCCAATCTTCCAATATCCCTTTGTGGCTATCACACAACTGTATGCAATAATATATCTCTATGGGGTGTTGTAACCCAACTTGAAAACTATAGGCCATACCATTGTTATGCAAAATTAGCCCACATTTCCAGCTTTTAGTAAGATTTGAGATGCTATAAACTTTTTTCCTCGTTTTATTCCAAGCTATTATAAACACATGGCAAGTGCCAGACTGGAAATGGTGTTAGATTTTGGTGTTCACTAAATGAATGTTTTGTTACCAATGTCTTGATATTACATCAATATTGAAGTTTTCATTGAGGATACTGATCCTAGCAAAGGAAGATTCTTCATTGTTTTTCATTCAGCTCTCTATTTGAATCCCACAGCAATGGATTGGCCCCATCTGTGCCTCCCCCAAATTATACTTTATCATTTCCATTGATGACAAATGCTAGAAGGGTGAATATTTTCACTTTAGGGAAGCTGCTCCTATCTTAGCAAGAAATTTGGAAATGTAACAATGACAGAGTAAGAATTTTAATGATAAGCTCTCAAACTTTATGAAGTCTTGCTGAGAAGACATTATTTGGTGATCAAGACAGACCCAAACCCAGTCAAGGGAGACTTATACAACTGACTGCCAATGATGAATACCAAGTAAATACAACCCTAAAGAGGTTGTATAAAGATAGTATAGCATGTAACATAACTGGTCTGGAAGATGAGGGTAAACTTCTCTGAGATCTGAAGAAGGATTATCTAAATAAATGAAGCATGCTACTAATCACAGAAATAATGTTTTAAGTGAAAAAACAACATGGGTAAAGGTCCTAAGACAGAAACCAGATGCTTCTAGAAAAGAGGTAACAGACTAGATCCTGAAGACCACATCTAACCAACAAATATTTTTTTTTCAAACAGTCTTTTGTTGCTTCTCTCCCAGCCATTAGATATCACCCAATATTTATATGCCAGAAGATAACACAGTGAAGTCTATACATCTGCTTTCAGTTGGAAAATAAAATGATGGAACATAATGCAACCATATCCCTAAATGGCACAAACTAACTAAATAATAGAACTCTCCCTTTAATGGGTTTTTATCTTTCCTCTGTTTCTTTGGGGCCTGTAGTAACGAAATACATCATTGCAGGACTGTGTAGCAGAGTAGACCTTGGCTTATGCACCTGAAAAATAATGACTAACAAGAGCTAACAGCTGGGTGTGGTGACAAAAACGTGTAATCCCAACAGCTCCAGAGGCTGAGGCAGGAGAATCATGAGTTGAAAGCCAGCCTCAGCAACTTAGCAAGGCCCTATGCAATTCAGTGAGACCTTCTTTCTAAATAAAATACAAAAAAAGGGCTGTGGCTATGGCTCAATGGTTAAGTGCCCCTGGGTTCAATCCCCAGGACCAAAAAAAAAAAAAAAAAAAGCAATAAAGAGGTAGGGACCACCAAATTCCCTTTAAGGTCGTGCTCCCAATGACCTAAATTCCTCCTATGTCCTAAACTTTCCACTACCTCCCAATAATGCCACATTTTGGTGCCTTTAACATATGGGCATTTCGGGGAGAACTTTAAGATCCACACCAGGGGCACTTAGTATGTGAGCTCCCTGGATACTCAGAATTTTTTGTGATCATATCACTGCTGTTTCCCCAACGGAGAACCAAGAATACAATATGACTTGAAAACTCCACTGAATGAAATACAAACAAAGCATTTGAGAGACAATCCTAGTCCACTGTGACTGTATACAAGGGAGAAGGAAACATCACAAGAAAAATGACTGAGAATTAATCAAACATGGACCACAGTAATAGGTTTTTATTTTATATGTTAGAGCAGGAGAAAAACACCAAAATGTGTTCAACTGAGGAGTGAAAATGGTATTTGTAAAAGAATATTTCCAAACCACTAGAGGAAAGGAGGTACTATACATGGTGTATAGTTTATAAAGTAATAGCTTACATGTCTCTTTTCAGGTTTTAATATAAATTGTGTACGTCAGGATAGCTCCTCTGTATCCACATAGTTAAACTTAGACTTGAGGGAAGTGCCTTGCCCAAAGCACAGGACTGATAGAATTCAAGAGTTAAAGACAAGTTTCATCCCCTGACTCACTGTGCCCTTTCCATATTAACAGCAAGTAAGTAGGGAGATAAGCTTTTTTCACAGTTGCTATATTTAAGATAAGACCTAGCCTTATGCACCTGCATAAGAATGACTAATAAGAGCTAACTTGACCTCCATAAACACTTGTTTATGGTTGAGCAGGAAGATAAGAAGACCCTGATATTTGCTTCCTTTGGGTGAATATGTCCTGATCAATATTGCAACAACTATCTTTAAGAAAAAACTGACATTCTCTGCCACTGCCACCATAAATCCCAATTTGAAAATTAAAACCAAAGTGCCTCCACAAAACTCTGCATTCTTATTTGTCTAATTCTGCACATTTTTTAAACATAGCCAAAATCAAGGTTCTATCATTAAAATACTGTATTTCTTTTTATAGAGAAAGAAAAAAGAAAAGTTTAGAGGTTATCACTTCCCAGGCACAACAGCATATACCTATAATCCCAGTGGTTCAGGAAGCTGACACAGTAGGATTGCAAGTTCAAAGCCAGCCTCAGCAAAAGTGAGGCACTAAAGCAACTTAGTGAGAGTTGCTTTAAGTAAAATACAAAATAGGGATGGGGAGATGGCTCAATGGGTGAGTGCCCCTGAGTTAAATTCATTGTACCAAAAAAAAAAAAAAAGTGGTTATCACCAAATCCGCCATTCATCAAAATAGATCTTAGATTTTTATCTTTCTTATACTAAAAATCACAAAACCAAAAACATGTATTTTCAAATATTGTACTTAAAATATATTGATGTTCTATGTGATCTGATCAAATATATTCTATCAATCAGTGAAAATCATGGACTTAGTTTACTTCATATTATAACATTTGAAAAATACGAACTGATAAAGTAAATAATTATAACAATTGCATGCCCTAATTTGCTAATGATGTGGGGAAAAGAAAACATAACTATATTACATATACATTAAAATTGCAAAACATTTTTAAGGCAAAAAGAATATTATATATTTTCATTTACAATTTAACTTCAAAGATACCTACATTTTAATTTCAATCATATTTTTGAATAAAAAACTTGCTGCAAAAGATGTTAATAAATAGTAATGGAAAATTGCATGTGACCTACAATTATTTCTATTTTGTGTTCTTTAGTCTTTTTTTGTTTGATTCCGCACAGCTGGAGTGTTAATTTCAAAACAATAATCAGAACTTGCAATTCCCCTGGTAAATTAATTTGAACGAACACCTGTTGTTCTTAGAACAATTCTGTGTAGATCACCATGGGCACAATAATCTGGTTCCTGTCCATGTTCACAGCCACTCAGTTAACACCCCAAAACCCCATACTCCCATAAAAACCAAACACCAGGCATGCTGGAATCTTTCTGCACTTAGCCTTTATCTGTCACCTGTTGTTTGCACTTGGTATTTTCTCAACCTGAAATGCCTTTTCAAAGGCCTTCATAATCTAGGGTGTTTTTTGGTTGTTTTTAATATCTCAGCTTGAATGTCACTTCTAAGTTCCAGGAATGCAACCCAAACCAAATGAAAGTATAAATCCTTGAGATACCCTGTCAATCCTTGGCAAGATTACTATAAAAGGCAGATGCAGGTCTTGTCATGTGTCATGAGGAAATATAGTCTTGACAATGTTACAGCTTAGACCTGGAATGCACCCCCAAAAGCTCATTTGTTGAAGGCTTTCTCTTCAATGCAGCAAAGGCCAGAGGAGGGGCTCTTAGGAAATGATGGTATCATGAGGGCTCTGACCTTGTCACTAGATTATTCCATGGTTAACTCAATGAATGTTGGGAAGTGGTTGAAACTGGTTAGGTGGGCCATGTTTGGAGGAAGTAGGTCACTGGGGACATGCCTTTGGGGAGTATATCTTATCCTTGGTCCCTTGCTCTCTCTTTGTAGCTTCCTGGCTGCCATGAGCGGAGCAGCTTTCCTTTACCATGCCCTTTTGCCACAACCATGGACAAAACCTCTGAAACTGTAAGCCAAACTAAATCTCTCCTCCTCTAAGTTGTTCTTGATAGGCATTTGGGTTATAGCAACAAACTGTCAATACACACAGCTAAATATTCCCAATGATAGGGTCAGCTGGATTCTGGTTGGGTTTGGGCAATGTATTGACTGACTGGAAGGCTGGGGAGAGATTTCACACCAAGGGTTTCTCAGAGTGAACATGTTTGCCACGACTCCAGCACTCTGAGACAGCCTACAGGAAAACAGACTCCAATCTGGGATTCTGGTTCTTGTTTCTTTCCACAAAGCTTCCTTTCTCTGTCCCCCCATAAACAAAATTATTTCTCATTTTTGGTATGGGGATTGAACTCAGGGGTTCTCAAACACTGAGCCACATCCTCAGCCCTTTTTTTGTATGTTATTTAGAGAAAGGGTCTTGTTGAGTTGCTTAGGGCCTCACTAAATTGCTAAGGCTGGCTTTGAACTCCCAATACTTCTGCCTCAGACTCCCAAACTGCTGGGATTACAGGCATGTGCCACCATGCACAGCTAAACACAATTTCGTAACTGTTAAAATCTGTTAAATTTCTCATTTATAAGTTGCTCTTAATTCTCAAGCTTTAAAGGTGATAGGGTACTGTCCCAAGAATCTTTTTTGAAATTTACAAGTATTAATCATTATTCCCTTGCTAAGGTAGAGAGGGAAATAGATTTTTTCTCCCACTGCAGCTTTTAAAAATACCTGAATGCCACAGCTATGTAACCACACTGTCTCCTTCAGTTGATCAAGCCAGTTTATAAAAAAAAAAGAAAGGAAGGAAGGAAGGAAAGAAGGAAGGAAGGAAGGAAGGAAGGAAGGAAGGAAGGAAGGAAGGAAAAAATGGTGCTTTATAGGTTATTTTGAAGAACTTTTCTGATACCAAGAACCAAACAGTCAAAGAATAGAACTTGGATTTTGTTCAAAATTACAATTAAGAACTAGCAAAATGATTCCTGAATTCATGGCTATTCTTAGGAAATAAAAACTTGCTCAGGAATAAACTGTTCACATGAATTAAATAAATAAGTGAATGAATAAATGAATCAATAAGTAGAACTTATTCTCATAATAACCTTTTTGGGATCTGTCCAATTCTGGTGCACTGTGCCACACTACTATATAAAGATTTGGATTTCAATGTCAAGCCTTCAGTAATTTGTTTTGATGGCTATTTCATGTTCTGTTCCTAATTGTCCACTGAGACATCCATAATGTAGTTAAGCCCTTTAGATTAATTTGAAAACATTTCCTTACCTTCCATGTTCTTCATGTTGTTGTGATACTGAACACTAAAATCTTGACAGCCACAGTTAAATATAATAAAGATATAAGTCAGGAATTTAGGATTTTTTTTTCCTCATGAACAGTTAATAGAAAAAGTTGTAACTCTAACACAAGGATATCTTAAATATGACAAATATATAACATGGAAAAGTCATTATTATTATTATTATTATTATTATTATTATTATTATTTGTTGTTGTTGTTGTTAACACGGATTGAATCCAAGGAGACACAACCACTGAGTCACATCCTTAGTCCTTTTTGTTCTGAGACAGGGTCTCACTATGTTGCTTAGGGCCTTGCTAAGTTGCTGAGGCTGGCTTTGAGATCCTCTGGCCTCAGCCTCCCAGGCTATTGGGCCATTCATTTTTAAAATTATTTTGGAGAGTTAGAGTTAGCAGAAATAACTCAGTGGGCAGGCCAGGTAATAGCTTCCTCTTTCTCTTTGCGTATTCTTCTTTTTTGTCTTTCAAAATCACATTTACTCTGGTTCTTTTGCTTTCTTGCTTTTTTTTTTCTTTGCTCTGGAGTCCCTGGGTGTTCTTAAAATGGTCCAATCACATATGGAACATTTCCACCCTTGCCAACTGTTTTAAATGCCACTATTACTCTGAGACAGTTGGTTTTCTCTATTGAACAATTTTGTTAAATTCCTCTTTTTTATCACTTCAAAAGCTGAAAATATTCCTGACAGCCTGCTGCCTCTCCTTCTATTGTTCATTTTCTAGTAAGACTTTCCTGTTCTCTCCATATTTCCAGTTACCTACTTGTCATTCTGGAATTTCAATGTCTAGGCTCAAAATTAAAATAATGCAAAAATTCAGAGCTTTTCATGATTAAAAAAAAAAAAAAACCTGTCTTTTCTCACTACTGCATTTTTCAGTGCATCCCTGAAAGAGTACTTGTGTACACATACACACACACACACACACACACATACTTCACAAACTTGTGGGTCTCTGTTCAGTATAATGTCTCTTAACTTCCCTTATTTATTTCTCATAGATAAGAAAATAATTTAATTCTCACCATCTACAAAAGAGAGTTGGGTAAGAGAAACTCTGACCTAAGGATGGAGAACTTCAGAACAACTTTTCAGTCCTCCTTCACTTCCCCTCCTACATTACAAACTCATAGGCATACATCTGTCTTTCTTCCTGGTTGAATGTGAGTGAATCTTTCCAGTCTGATTTTTAGTAGCTACCTTAGTTTATTGAGCTCAATCTCTGAAAAGTTAACTAAAAAACAGCTTAGCTCAACTCTGCCTCATCAAAACTTCAGTGATTTTTGAAACCTATTTCCACTTTATTTTCCAAAGATGCTAAAATTTGGAGAAGGGCAAGCCTAGCATTTTGTATTTGTAAATGTATGAGTGCATACATTTGCACATTATCGCTGCGCATTGATATTTTGTCAGAGAGGTGGGTAAAAGGACATGAATCACCAGTGATGCTACTTATAATTTGGAAGGTCCTACTGAACTCTGAATTTCATTGCAGAAGACAGACTTTATCACAGATTTTGAATGCACCTGGCACAAATATTCTGTGACGGTATAGATTTCTCAAGAGATAATTTTATGAAGTTAAAAAAAAAAAAAAACAGAAGAAGTCATTGTCTATTTTGGCTGCTATCACATAATATCTTAGAATAGAAAATGTGTAAAGGAAAGAAATTCATTAATCACAGATCTGGGGACAGAAAAATTGAGATCAAGAATCATCAGATTCTGACTGGTGAAGGCCATTCCTTTAGAGAGTCCCCAGCACAAGGAATAGAAAGCTCCCTCCAGTTTCTTTAACTTATCACATCATGAGGGCTCCTACTTTGATTTAATTACCTCCTAAAACCTCCATCTCCTAATATCACAGGACTGTTGATTGGGTTTCAACATATAAATTTGGGGGAGGGTTATGGTTTGGATGTGAGGTGTCCCCCAAAAGCTCACGTATGACACAATGCAAGAAGGTTCAGAGGAGAAATGATTGGATTGTGAGAGTCTAAACCCAATCAGTGAGTTCATCCCCTGTTAGGGATTAACTGAGTGGTGACTGAAGTGGTAGTGTGTGGCTGGAGGAGGTGGGAATTAGGGCGTGGCTTTGGGTATAAATTTGTTTCTGGAGAGTGGAGTCTTTCTCTCTCTGTCTCCTATTCTGTGATGTGAGCTGCTTCCGTCCACCACACTCTCCCACCATGATGTTCAGCTTCACCTAGAGCCCTGAGGAATGGAGCCGCCCTTCTGTGTTCTAAGACCTTTGAAAACTGTGAGCTCTCAAATAAACCTTTTCCCCTCTACAGTTGTTCTTATCGGATCCTTTAGTCACAGCAATGAAAAAGATGACTAAAACAGGGAGTTATAAACATTCAGATCATGTCATGGTCTCTCTACAATTTGGGGGGGAAAGCTACACCAAAAATGGAAAACTTAGAGAGATCAGGCTTTCCTCCGTTCAGTTAATTGGCCAACGCATCTTGGCATCTTTAATCTCACCTTTGGTCTTCCTTTTCCCTTCTGCTATGTTAATTGCTTACTTGTCTCTCTTGATCTTTCCTGAAAACTAAATTTGAGGGACATAATGAGAATATCCAGGAAGTTGGCTATTTCTATGATGGTAAGAAATTCTAGAACCTTCTCATTTTAAGATCTTTAATCATAATTATTAATGATATTAATTTATATATTACTAATATATTTTCACTTAGTGATCTATAATAATATAATGGTATAATCAGAATTAATAATAACAATAATATTACTATACATTAATATAATATGTTTATTTGTGTGTTATCATATGGTTTATTAGAAGCAATATATTTTAGAAACGATTAATGGTTTTTAATGTTTCATTTTGCAAATTAAGATACTCAGGTCAAAAAGACTATGAAATCCTTTTCATGTTATACTGAGAGGAACCAGGGTCAAATAATTGATTCTTGAATCATTTCTCACTCTTCTGCCTAATATAATATATTCACAAATAAATGTAGACACAATTGAAAACAAATAAAACAAACAAAAAAAAAACCATGCAAACAACAACAACCAAAAACATTTGCATTGGCATCTCGAAGGCAAAAGCTGGGTATAAAAATAAGTACCACTTTTGTTTTCAATAGGAAACAACTTCAAAATATACAATTTCTGCTATGTCTTCTTTCTTTTTAATGACACATTTTGGGGGATTTCTCCCAAGTTAGAGCATGATATAATAAAGCTGCCTTTCCTTCTACAGCAAGGCAAAACAAAGAAGTGGATCTTGAATAAAAATGTTAACATAAAACATAGATAAGGCAATTTACATGAGTATTTCATAAGGATTTTCCTCCTGAGATTCAACCTCTCTCTCTCTCTCTCTCTCTCTCTCTCTCTCTCTCTCTCACACACACACACACACACACACACACACAGCCTTCACTTTTTTAAATTTAAAGGAAAATGTAGTGATTAGTTACATTGCCTTTGAGAACTAGGTAAGTATTTATAAAGGAAGAAAGTCTGTGTGTTCTATATATAGATATTTTACAGGGAGAGCAATGGATACTCAGAGTAGAAATCTTGTTTCTGTTAGGGTGTGTCTATTGCATTGGGAACCCATTATGTTCTTTTGTAAAAGGGGCATATATGTTCTATTAACATTTTATTCTGATTTGCAGCATTTGTATTTCTGGAGATTAAAAATAATCCATATGGTTGTTGCATGCTTTCATGAGTAATAATATCTGTAAGGCTGTTTGCTTATAGCACGCAGCTGGGCTCCTTAGTGTTGATCCCAACAGAAATTTTCAACTTTCTTAGAAAATTCCCACTAGGTGCCTCCTCTTGCTCTCTTTCTTCTTATACACATGCTAGGCACATTAATTATTCCATTGTGTATCTGCTGACATTGAAAATTTGTCCCTTGATATTTTGGTTATACCTCTGACTCCTGGCATAGAACCTGCCTCATCTACTTGGCACTGAGAACATAATTAAATTTTCTAGTCTGACCTATTTCACTTTGATGAACATGTTAATATCCTGTCTCAGTTATCCTTCCACTTCCAACAACTTCCTAATCTGCTCTAGCTATCCCAAGTACTAACTAATAACATCTACTTACAGTTATACAAATCTATTAACATTTTTAACAATCTCTTCAAGAGAGGAGTCATATCATTTAACATTACCAGGTTGAGCCATGTGTTTCTGCAATACCAGGTTGTAAGAAGGAGAGAAAATTTAAGGACATCACTGGAGGAAATTGAGGATTACTTCCTAAAATCCCAGAACAAGCTAAGATTTCTTGAGCACAAGCTGATGCCCACTTGTGGCCAATTAGCCAATGTATTGTAGCAAATTGTATTTTCCAATGATGTCATCACCAGTACATTTTATATCCCATATACTCTTACAGTGTAACATTGAGATTTCTCTACTGAGAAACTGGGATTATATCCTTTCTCCTTGAACTTAGTTTACCTTCGCAATTGCCTCAACCAGCTCACCATGCATCATGGCAGAAAGGATACTGAGTGACTTCTGAAGCTAGTCAATAAAAGGTAATATGACTTCTGCTACTCTGTCTTAAGATGCATACTTTAAACTGCCTTGATCTGACATGTAAGAAGGCTAGATGCCCTGACACCACTTCACTTGGTAAGCTGTGTGGGAAAACAGACAAGTGCCTCAAGGAGTCCACATTGTGGGTGTACAGCTTGAGTCCTCCCTTTTTAAGGCACTAGGAATTAGTAGGCACACCTTCAGATAATTCTAGCCCCAGCTTCCTGGTAGCCACAGTTGAACAAAAAGAAGTTGACCTCACTGAGTCCTATCTGAATTACTCTCTTAAAAGTAAAAGCAAAGCAAAGCAAAACAAAACGTGAAGTTGAAAACTACTAAATTTGGGGTTGGTCTATGAGGAAGAGGAAGGTATATTAATTAAGACAGACATATTTCTACAGGCCCCCAACATTTTTAGAAATTAATTAGCTGTCAAACTCAGATTTGCATTTCACTTAAAGATCTCAGTATCTACTTACTTGTAAGGTCAGATCTGTCAACCACAAGTCACTTTCCTTCCATAGCACTACTTAGTTATAGATAAGTAGATTCTGCCACTCTTAGTGAGGCTAATATTGTCAAGTTTCCCACATTTGCCACCACTCCTAGCAAACGTATTCATTTCTATTATCTGCCTGGTCACTTGGGGTATTCAAATTTGGACCTGCAATAGAGTGGGGATTTATCTCACTAGTACAGTGCTTAACTAGCATATGCAAGACCAAGGGTTCAATTCCCCACACCTGAGATTAAGAGAGAGAGAGAGAGAGAGAGAGAGAGAGAGAGAGAGAGAGAGAGAGAAAATCAACTTATCACTTCTGGACCGTTGATATGGCATGAAAAAATATCTCATTTACGAAAAAAAAAAAAAGGAAATGATGTAGGCAAATTTCTTAGGATATAGATGCAAATATTGGACATTGACATAATTCAATGCTTAGCTTTCAAAGAATTTTTAGCTACTGCTGATATTTACATTTAAGGATGGTTGTTGTTTAAGTCTGTTTATTTTCATAACTACAAGTTTTCAGTAATAGGTACCAGTTGGGAAATAACTTCATTTTCTGTGTTAAGGTATAGAGGCTTGGGTTGTTGGGTTTTGAGTATAGCTCTGTGATAGAAAACTGACTTAGCATGAGTGAGAGCCTGGGTCCAATCCCAAGCACTGCAAAAATAAATGAATGAATGAATGAATGAATGAATGAATGAAAAGAAGACTTAAAAAAATAGAAGTTTCAGAGATACAAGTCTTCTAAACCTTACTCTGTATAATGAGTAGAATATGCCTGGTTAACTCTCCTGCATTTTCTGGTTGCTGCTTGGTCTTCTGTATGCCCCTTCCATGGCTATCTATTTCAGTAAGTTAACTGACCTAATTAAGTTTACCCAATCTAATTGATTGGGTTCTTAACTCCACTTTGCAATGGTTTCAGGCAAATATTTATTGATATGTTTGATTTCCACTACTGTAGAAAAGTATTTAGATACTTAGAACAATTCTGGCCTGGGGACATGTCTCAGGAACCTAGATTAGAGCAGCACCAGGGGACTATCTGAGCAGATTCCCTATTGGAGAAAGCAAATATTTTTTTTTTTTTTAAAGAATGGAATATATAGTCAAGAAGTTCATTCTATTTGGTCATTGCTCCTCAGACACAAAGGGAGACCAGTAGGACATCATAAAGCAATTGTCATATGGAGTTTGCCTGAAGGACTGGGCAAGAAAGACATCTGGAGGAATTTCCTGAGATGCCATTGATCGGTGAGGCATGGTTCTATAGGGTATTTCTATTATAGTGTAAGGTACCATATCCTAGGACAATTTTGTCTTGGACTAACTTTTCAAGGAAATTTGTACAGCAAACCACCTTGGAAGATATCAGGGAAAGAAGGAAGATTTATTTCCTGACCAAGAAAATAAAAATAATGTTTTCCTTAGGGCAAAATTTGGGCATATTTATCAGCAGTGCTTTTACAAGACTGGGGATTTCTTAAGTTTGAATTTCCCCAGGCATGAATCACACAAGTCCACTTTGTGTGCATCATCTACCTGAACCACTCTACTTCACACCCACAGGGCTTATAGGACAAGGTGAACTGACATGAACATGAGAGTTATGCGGGCTGCTGTGCTGTGAGTAATCATGGTCTTTGTCTCTGACCCTAGAGTCTTGTGTCTTTTGTAGCATACATGAAACTATGTCAGGTTCACTGGTTTGCTTACAACTGGGGAGAAATAACAGAAGCAGCATACAAGAATATTTTTTCCGCTCTTAAAAAGTAATCCAGGATCTTGCCCCACTGCAAAGAATGGTTGGGGTTGAAGATGGTAGAAGGAGCTGGTAGTAGCTGGAACTACTTCTTTGTTTTTTGTTTTATTTTTTTTTTAAAGGAAAAATATTTCTGGGCAGCCTGAATTCTCCTTAGTATATACTCATCACCCCACCCCTGATTGACAGTCCTGAGCATGAATATGAACTCTGCCTCTGGCTTCAAATATATTGCATACGAACTTTGCATTTGGATATCCTATCACAAAGAAGGCAAGAGAAAGTGTCACATCAGTGACACAGAGATGGAGGGGAGATTCTAAATGTAGGTGTCTGGAAAGTATTCTGGAATAAAGATGGTAAAAGAGATCATAAAATGAAGAAGGTTTTTGACACCAGGGATATGAGGACATTTTAATCAGAATAAACAGTGTATGGCAAGGTCATGTGGATAAAATCAATCCCAATTATGGATTTTGCATGCACATCATAATAGGTAAACCAAAAAGCTCCTCATAGAATCATTGTGGATGAGAATAACAGAAGCTTCTCAGATCCCACTCAGAGTTTACCAACTCTGTTTCAAAGAATCTTGGTTCCCTGGAGGGCAGAAGAGAGTAACAGTGTAGTTTTAGAATCCCTCTAAATTCACTTCAGTAGGAAATTCTCCTTTTTTTTTAATCTAAATAAATATATACACTCATAAGTAAACTTGCGTTTCTTCCAAGGTGCATTTATACAGCTTTCATAAAGTTTACAAAAAATGACTATGGTTTGGATCCTTTATTTATATTTGAGAAATCATATTTCCAAAGAAAGAACCCATTTTTTTCTGAAGGTTATATGGCCAGTAACAGTCAGAAGTGACTCTCAAACTGTGTGTTAATTGCTGAATTGCATTTCCTTCCCTGACCGCAATGCATATGTTGAAGCTCTAAACTCAGTGTGATTCTGAACTACTCAGAAGTAGTTCAGGTTAAACAAATATGGTTAAAAGGTGACCTACTCCAATAGGACTGTTGTCTTTATATAGTGGCAGAGACATGAGGAATCAAATGCCCTGATGAAAGGCCATCTGAGAACACGGTGAGAAGACTGCAATCTTCTAGCCAGGGCGGGAGGCCTCACCCACCAGAAACCTGCCCTGTGGTCACCTTGATCTTGGAATTTTAGCTTCAAGATCTGTGAGGAGAAAAAAAAAAAAAACATTGCTATTTAAGCCACCCAGGGTATGGTATTATGTTATGGCAGCTCCAGAAGACAAACACACTGGGAGCTCCATTTCTATGCTCTGAGCTTTTCACTACAACAAACTGCCTTTTATGATGATTGCCAAGATGTCTTCAAATACAAAGACATTTGAATCAAAAAACCATTCATCTGCATTTCTGTTTTGCAGAGAAAGGGATAAAAGTAACCCATTGACTTCTTGAACTTTTTTTTTTTTCACTTTTGCAGGTTATTTTCCTTATTTACTGCTGGATAATGAAATGATAAAAGTGCTCAAAATACTTTTTAGTTGGTTATGAAGAGAAATCAATACTGCTTTGTGTTTCAAAGAGGAAAGGCATGCAAGGACACTGAGGTATTAAACACAAGTGGATTGAATAGTTATTTGTGAGGGGTTGCTAACAATTGAATTACTATTTTAATGTCATAACATGGCAGTACTCGAGATTACCTTTCACATCTAATCATACCATTTACATGGAAGTGGGAAAATGCTTCTGAAGTGGCCAAATGCTATCCACTGAATGGATCATGATAACACTAGAAATTGCTCTGGAGGAAAAATAATCAGATTCCCTGCCAGGCTCTGGGGAAAGGTTAATGTGACTTCATTGGAAGAAAAAGCAAAACAAAAACAAAATCCACAAATCACATTTTTTTTTTTAAAAAAGCAATTTATGCAAAAAAAATATGAGCTTAGGCACTGGCTTTTGGCTCTGATTTTTGACTTTTAGCATGAAAGTCATTGGTTTTGCCACAGATTTGGAGTATAAAATCGACTGACATGCAAGAACACTAGGCCCTAGGATTTCTATGAATTATTATGCCATTAATACTTGCAAAACCTTTTGAAATGGATACAATATTGTGCAAGTCAGGTTTTTGTTGCTATGACCAAAATACCTGATAAGAACAAGTTAAAGGGAGGAGTTTCAAGATGACAGAATAGAGAAAGTCACTTATCTGGTTGCCCTGTGATGTGAAACCAGCATTTTCTCAGCAAGGTAGGTGAACAAAATAAATAAATAAATAAAGGGGGAGGGACTTTACTAGAATTTAATACTGGACATTCAAAGTAGATCAGAGACTCAGGAGGTTGGATATAATAAGGGAAAAAAAAAAAAATCCAGCACTACAGTCACTGCTACATCTGGAGTCATCAGCCAGAAAAGTCCCTCTGAGCAATGGTGGGACAAGGGAATTAAAGGGACTCCAATCCTGTGGCAAAACCATTTTAAAGAGGCCTGAGGCATGTCTGGGTACGGAGAGTTTTGAAATCAAAGACACTGCTTGACTATACTGAACAATATCCTTGTGCAGGAAAGAAACCACCATCTCTCAAGGCCACGTGCAAAAGACAGAGGAAGGAACCATTTAGCAGCCATGGAGCAGGGGCTGGTGGTTGAGGGAGCTGAAACCAGAGTTTGGTCTGAAATACGGACCTCGCAAACCCACGCTGTACTACATAGAGTGTGCCTAAGTGATCACAAGAAAATAAAACATGGAGAGAGAGAGTTTTACCCAGGGAACAACTGGTCATGGAAACCCACAAAGCTCTAACCCTTCCCCCTCCAACCCAGCTGTTTGCAGGAACCACGGGAGAGAGGATCCTGGCTGGGAATTTTAAAGGACAGGGGCAGGAGAGATTGAGTTGAGAGACTGAATCCCAGACCAGGAAGCTAAGGAACTGCAGGAGACATAGTTGACTAAGACTTAGCTCCTCAATCACTGGAGTGGAACCCAGGGGAGAACTCTGGGGTACAGTCTTTCACTGAAGACTGGCAAATTCTGGGCCCTGGACGTGTGCTGATTTAAAGTTTCCAGACCAATTGGCATCCAGCAAAGAGTCTGGAGCCCAACTAAACCTAAACCCCACCTCCAGGAATTCCACCAACAGGATTAACTCTCTCACCCCAGCAACCCCAACCAACACTGATGAGAAGGGAAATTGAGAAACTTTTGAACTCCAACAGCCACAATTCTTTAACTTTTCATTGGTATCTTTTTTCCTTTTTTCTGTTTCATTGTGACCTTAATGGTTCATGGAAATTTTATACATATTAATATTTGTCTTTTTCTCATTTCTAGCATTTTTAAAGCCAATTATTTTTCATGGATCAATTTTTTTTGCACTAGACTATTTGATTAATATATTTCAATTTTTTTGTAGTCTTTTATTTTTCTAATGTTTACTTTATATATATAATTCTTTTTTTCTCTCACTTATCTGTTTCCCTTGCTTCTCTCTCTTTTCTTCTGGCAATAGCCAATCTCTCTTGTTCTCTCTTGCACTCTTCCTTTAATTTTTTACCTCTATCTTCTCTCCTCCTCCTTCATAATCATCATCTCCTACATCACTTCTGTTCTGTCCCAGTCGACTCTTCAAATTTGTAAAACCCTTTGCAAACTTAACTGTTTTTACTGTGGGCAATAATTGATCACATCGTTTCTGTTTATTGTCACAATTAGCTTTGAAGAAGTCATCGTGGGAACTATTTGGTTTAATTCTGTATATTGTTTGCATCCATTATTGTTATTATTCATCTCCCTATAAACTGTGAGTAGTGGAAACCTTCAGGGACACTACGAGTCCACAGGGTAAAAACTGTACTACCTCAGATACATACTGATAGATGGGTAGACATACAAATAACATGAAAAAGCAAGGGAACAAATCACCCCAAACAAACCAAGATACTTCAATAACAAAATCTAATGATACCACAGTGGAAGAAATGTCAGAGAAGGAATTTAGAATGTCCATAGTCAAACTGATCTTTGAAGTAAAGGACGATGTAGGAAGTAAAATCATAAAGAAAATACAGGAAGTGAAAGATCACTCCAATAAAGAGACAAAGATTCTGAAAAAAAAAATAAAGGAGAAATCCTCAAAATGTAGAAATCAATAAACCAAATTAAGAATTCAATGAAGAGCATCACCAACAGATTAGATTACTTAGAAGACAGTTTCAGTCAATGAAGACAAAATATCTAATCCTGAAAATAAACCTGACCAAGGAGAAAAAAAAAATGTTAAAATACCATATACAGAAATTCCAAGAAATATGGGATATCTGAAAGATCAAATTTAAGATTTATTGGGATAGGTGAAGGTTAGAGATAGAATGAAAAGAATGCATAATCTTTTCAATGAAATAATATCAGAAATTTTCTCAAACCTAAAGAATGAAATGGAAAATAAAATACAAGAGGCTTACAGGACCCCAAATATATAAAATTACAACAGACCCACAACAAGGCACATTATTATGAAACCACCTATAATACAGAATAAAGATAGAATTTTAAAGACTGCCAGAAAAAAAAAAAAAGGCAGGTAACATTTAGAGGGAAACCTATCCAGATCTCAGCTGATTTTTCAATCGAGACACTCAGAACTAGGTAGTATTGGAATAATGTATACCAAGATCTGAAAGAAAATGGATGCTAGCCAATAATACTGTACCTAGAAAAATTAAGCTTCAGAACTGACTATGAAATAAAGACTTTCCATAAAAAACAAAAGTCAAAAGAATTGACAACTAGAAAGCCTGTACTATGGAACATTCTCAGCAAAATATTCCATGAGGAAGAAATGAAAACTGAAAGTGAGAAACAGCAAAGGGAGGAACTACACTAGAATAATAGTCAATCAAAGGAAAAACTAATTCAAAGTAAAAACCATAAATAAATAAAAACAACAGGAAATAAAGATCATTTCTTGATAATAAAATTGGATGCTAAGGACCTAAACTCATCACTTAAAAGACATAGACCCAACAATATGCTGTATTCTAGAGCCTCACCTCAGAGGTAAAGACATCCACAAACTTAAGATGAAAGGATGGATTAAAAGCATATCAATCACATAGATCTTGTAAACAAGCAGGGATTTCTATCCTCATATCAGATGAAGTGAACTTCAAGCCAGAGTTAATCAGAAGGGACAAAGAAAGCCATTTGATACTATTTATAGGAACTGTACATTAACACGACATAACAATGATAAATATTTATGCTCCAAACAATGGAGAATCTATATACATCAAACAAACCCTTCTCAATTTCAAAAATCATATAGACCACAACACAATAATATTGGGTAATTTTAACTTGCCTCTCACTACTGGATAAATCCTCCAAACAAAAACTAAATAAAGAAGCTATAAAACTAAAAAAACACACTAATATATATATAATATTTCATTCATCATAACTGAATGCACTTTCTTCTCAGCAGCACACGGATTCTTCTCTAATATAAACCATGTTATGTAAGCTATCACATATGCTGACATACAATTACAATATTACCTTTATATATTTTTAGCCTCAGTAGAGTTGTTTTGATAGTACCTTTTCCATTCATATTAATTTTTGTATTCTTGCTTTTTTTCTTGATTAGTCTTATTGATATTTGTCAACTTTTAACTTGATACTCATATCTGGTGATATCTAGTGACAGACCCCCTAGTGATGGATTGTTATAAAAACAAGTGCTTGTAATTAGGGAGCCCCTACTTTAAGATGCTGGTTTAATAATGCACAGTTCTTACAAGCACTCTTGGCTAAGAGCGCTTGCCTTGCAGGTGACTCTCTCAGAGCTCCATGGTAAGCAGTGTTAAAAAGGAGAGAGAATCTTGAACTCCTCCTGCAATGGTACTACTGGGAAAGATGAAACTACCCTCTCAGTGAAGTTATCATTCATCTTTTTCAGATTAAGGGACAAGCAGGCCAGGACCTAGCACATGAACCAATTTATTGTATGACTTCATATCAATAACCAAAGGTGACTGACCAGCTGAATCTCTTCCAAAGCTACCTATGCCCTACCATTAGGCTATAATCCTGTCGTTACGAACACAGGATGTATTTGGACTAAGGCAGAGTTTGATTTGAATTCTGCTGATTGTTAAGTGTGTATGACTGGGAAACATTCAAAACACTTCAAACCTCAGCTCTCACATCATTAAAATGGGAGTAACACCAACGCCTAGAGAAGAAGGCTAATGATTAATTGACAGAATGAATGAAAAGGATTTAACCCACCACCAAGCATAAATATTAATTGCTTTTTTAATCGTCTCTACAAATCCATGATGGGGTAGGGTTCTAATGATCCTATCCTTATTTTATAGACAGAGAATCATGGAGGAGGGAGCTGCACTGGAGCAGAACAGAGATAAAAATTATGCTGCCTCTGCTTGTCTCTGGCCTTGGTGCTTGGAATTTCCAGCACCACGAAAGTTTTTGATTGTACTAACTGTTGACTCAGTGGTTATAGAATGTAGTCATACTCCTGCTTGTAAAAGAGCAGTTCCTGGAAACAAGCAAGTCATTAATTTGTCCAAGTAATAAGGATAGGTACCTTTACTGGGCACTAATTTCATACACAATTTGCCAGGCACCAATCCAAATCCTTTATGCAGATTAACTCGTTTAAGTCTCACACACCATTTCATAGACACCCTAGTTTGCAACTGCATGCATATATAGAAAATATACATACACAAAACAGATGAGCAACTTGCCCAGTGACACAGCTAGTCGTAAGTGGTTGAAGTCTTGATTCAACCTCAGTCTTTCAAACTTTACACTAGAGTCCCCAGATGTAAAACATTAGTTGTAGCCACGTATTTTCCTCTGTTTGCCACTGTTTGATTAATTTTCATCGTAAAAATTTAAGAATAGCCAGAGATAGTGTAACCATGGCCTGTAATTTCAGCAACTCAGGAGGTTGAGGCTGCAGGATCACAAGTTCAAGTTCAGCCTCAGCAATTTAGTGAGACCCTCATAAACTTAGTAAGATGTTGTAAAAAAAAAATGACAACAACAAAAAACTAGGGATGTAGCTCATTTGCAAATTAAATTGCTCCTGGATCCAATCCCCAATTAAAAAAAAAAATTAAGGATGAACATCTTTCATCATCTAATTAGCAATTCTTCCTCATGATTATCTTTGTGTGATTAAGATTTTTTTTTTTTTTTTTTTTTTTTTTTTTTTTTTTGCTTAAGAGGATATAGTTGAGATGAATACCCCTCCCAAAACACGTGCAGTGAATTTGAAGAAATCACTAGGAACCAGAGGGGCTTATCATTCCCTGTATTTACAAAATATTTTTTAATTAAATACGGTAATGCAAATCTTCTCACTTTTTCTCCCAATCTCTCCAGGGAGGAAAATACTTTAGATCAAGAAGAGATGTCTTTAGCAGAAAATCTCAAGTAAAAGAAGGAAGGAAAAAAGGTTTAACATGAAAGTGACTGTAACCAGTGGGGAAGGAAGGTTAGGGGGAGACCCGGTGAGTGGGTTTTTAATTCCTCACCTTCAACACAGTCTACTTCCAGACCATACCGGGTAGGTTTTTGGCTACCTCTGACCAGGGCACAAAATTGAGTCCCAGTTTCTGACTCCAGGATTCTATCTATATGGCCAAAGTCCACCAGATCTTATGATACTCTTTGGGTACAATCCAAAGAACTTTTGGCCTTAAAAGAAGAATCCTTTGCTTTTGTGTATGGTATCCTCTGTTATAGTTTGGATTCAAAATGACCCTTAAATATCCATTAACCATTTCTTCATAGATTGGCATTGTTGGGAAGAGATAACATCGAGTGGGAGGTCTTGAGGTCATTGAGGGCATGCCCTTGAAGGGGAATTTGGACCATGGTCTCACTTCTCTCTTCTTTAACTCCTGGCCATGACATCTATCATTTTGCTACAGTACATGTTCCTTGCCAATGCCATTCTGGCACCCCTACCAGATAGCCTAAAACCAATACATCTGCCCTCTTGTGGACTGAAGCCTCTAAAATCCATGAGCTAAAATAAACCTTTTTTCTTTATAAATTAATTTTCTCAGGCATTTTGTATACTGACTGAAAGTATTCTCTTTTTCTCCTTCAAGGAACAAGTGATTTTCTTCTTCTTTTTTTCCCCCTCCTAAGTATTTATTTGCCCAGTGTAGACCTGACACCCTTCTCCCCTTGGCTACAATTTGAACCTATTGCTCCAGTGGCTTTTCAGTTCCCAGAATCATGGTAACTTCTGATAATCTGCAACTTTGGGTTTTGACACAAGAAGGAAATATTAAGGTGTTTCTTTCATACCCAGCTTCCTTAGCTCCACCCCCTCTTTGGGGGGCTGATTTTGTATCAGCAGTACCTGAGAACCATGACTGACCCGTAGTTAATGGATGACAGCTGCCCCTTTATGGTACGCACTGATTGGTTCAGGTTACCAGCTTAGCCCACTGCCTTGGGAGCTTTTTGTTAAAACATCAGGTCAGATGTGAAACCTAAGTTTCATCCACTGAATATTTATTGATTGCTGATGATGTGTTAACCCTTAAGGACTACAGGGAGAACAGAGATGAATAAAACATATATTTTCCCCTGGGAAACACTGTATTAAAAAAAACATAAAAATTAACATCAGCTTTCTAAACACTCAGGGAAAGTGATCCAAATACTGCAGTCATACTTGTTTAGTGTGTCTAGTTGGGGTGGATATGTTTTGGGTGTTGAAAAATACTTCTCCAAAGTATTTAGTTGTAAGCTCTTATCCCATAGTGTGTCCAGCTAAGTCCTTTATTCTGACTTCACATGCTTGTTAGAAATGAGTCATATACCCGAGTCCAGACACAAATAATCAGGATTTCTCAAGGTGAGCCTGAGCTCTTCCACTCGTACAGCCCTACCCTGTCTGTGAGGTGTGTGGTATCCTCCACCTGTGTCTGTAAAAAGTCATAAGGAGGAAGGCTCAGTGTAGCTAGTATTGCACTAGAGGCACACTCAGATATCCTTCTTGGGGCTCCAACAATGACTGCTGCTAGCTTCAGTTCAGGGTCATTCAGGGACTGCTGAGCTCAGTCATGGGAGGTAGAGCCATGGCATTTCAAAATTTCAAGTTAGCTTAATTGTCACTATCCCTGTGAACATATTCTTGCTTTTTTTTTTTTTTTGCTTTTTTTTTGTTGGTAGCTGGGATTGAACCCAGGGGCACTGAACCACTGAGCCACATCCCTAGGCCTTTTTATTATTTTTATTTTGGGGATAGGATCTCACTAAGGTGTGCAGGGCCTCTCTAAGTTGCTGAGTCTGGCTTTGAACTTTCGATCCTCCTGCCTTCAGCCTCCCAAGTCACTGGGATTACAGGTGTGTGCTACTGTATTCAGCTTTTGATTTAAAAGGCCTCACTTTGGTATAATATAGGAACCCCAATTGCTATAACTCACATTTTCACCTAGATTGTGATCTCAATTTTAGGGACAGTGTCTTATGCAATATTTTAGTCCCCCAAGAACCAGTATCATTTAATGCATAGTAATGATTTAAATACTAGGCTAAGTTTAGGTTACATGCCTAAATTCATGCATGAATGTTCCTTTGATGTTCAACTGAAATCCTGATATTGATGACTAATAGCACTTAGTAGTGGTCACTGTGTACAGTTTGCTCATTGCTCATGGTTTTGAATATGACTCTTGTGCCTGTATCATATTAAATGTGTGTTATTTGTGATCATTTTTACTTTTCCTTAACCCCGGCCAGCATTATTCAGAATTGCTATTAATGTAGTTACAACCATGTTTTAATGCTAGTACTTTAATTTGTTAATCTTCACAATATAATGTCAATATGTCAGATAAACCATGTTGTAGGCTTATTTCTCTCATAGCATTATTGAAGAACTTTTAAAATTTGTGTCTCCCCTACCAATTAGCATTAGGCCATTTACTATTAAAATAAGACAGATTCACTATACATTTTGTTAAAGTAACAAAACTGAGAACACAACTACTTTTAAAAGTTTATTTTGGGTGTGATGGTATGTTCATGCAATCCCAGAGGCTCTGGGGGCTGAGGCAGGAAGATTGCAAGTTCAAAGCCAACCTCAGCAATTTAGTGAGGCCCTAAGTAATTTAGCAGGACCCTGCCTTAAAATAAAACATAAAAGGTGATAGGGATGTGGTTCAGCAGTTAAGCCCCACTGAGTTCAAACCTAGGCATCAAAAAAAAAAAAAAAAAGAGAGAGAGAGAGTTGCTTTCATCTTATTCATAGGTATTGATTAAAAATAAATGTGAAGGATATTTTGTTGAAAATAACATAAAAGGAGGAGGAGGAGAAAAGAATGCATAAAATCATGAAATGTAAGCATTTAGCCCAGAGGCAGGCTAAATCAACTTCATGAATCAAAGGTCTTTTTCCCTTTAGAAGATATCTGCTCAGAAATAGTAAATGGTTACTTTTGCTCATATTCTATGTTCATTTTGTGTCTAAATGCTCCCGAACTTCTATTGCTACAAAGTGGGAGGGCATCTCCCTGGCTTCAGCTTAAGGATTTAAGCAAATTTAATTCAGGCAAAGTGGCAGCAGGCTGGGCCTTCTCTATTAAACTGTAACTCACAGGAGACTATTCGGAATGAAAAGAAGGGGTGATTTTGCCAAAGGTGATTTTCCTAGGAGTGAGCTTCATGGGATTTACTGAGAAGAGTCACATTAGATAGCGGAAAGAAAACATGAATTTCAGAGTCAGGCGATTGGATTCAACATCCGCCTTCATTATTTATGAGCTGTGTGACCTTTAATGAATTACTTAACCTTGCTGAGTCTCAGCGTCTTTACTTAGTAACAGAGATAATACCTGCTTGAAATTTATTTTGAAGATTAGAATGATAAGGCATATAAAATGGTTGGAACATGATAGTTGTTCACCCTACATACATCCTCTTAATATGAAGAGGAAGCTGTAGAAAGACATTTGCCTTCAGGTAGAGGGTTGGTTCAGGATACTTAGAGATCAAATGGAGTATTTCACACATTAACATATGGAAGCATTCATCCCTGAGAGCTGTGCAGAGAGTGAAGAGACTTCTAATGTGTGAATGGCAGGTCAGTTTAAGGGGGAGTGCGTGGGAGAGGTTGAAACACATTTCAGAGGTAGCTGTTCTTTCATGGCCTCATCCTATGTCAAGTACTTAGATATGCTTTCCATAATAAATATGACCATTTGGACCTTGCTGCACCCTGTCTAGTAGTCATTGATATAGTCACTTTGGAAGCAGAAAAGCTGTAGCTATTGGAGGCACATTAATTTGCCTGAGACCAAATGACCACTAAGACCACTATGTAGAAAAACTGTTTATCTGATTATAAAACAGCCTCTCTCAAAGTTAGCTGTGGAAATGGAGGATTCCCTTTGTTAATTCCAAAGGTATTTAAATATATGAAATGCCCAGTGACTGTCTACTACTTTTACAAAGAACTCTCATAGAATTAATGGAAAATTATAAAATGCCTATGAAAAGTAGATGATGAGCACCTCATGTCATATATCTGTGACTTTGCACATATGTGTGTATGCTTAATATATACAACTCAGTAAGCAACATTGATAAGCCCCCAGTGAGTATGAGATACGTCTCCTTGAGATTCTTTTTCATAGTTAAGTCCTATTCGATTACATACATGTATCACAATTTATTTACCCTCCTTATAAGCATTTTGATGGTTTTCAGGTCCTGGCTATGATAAATAAGGCATCTGTAAGTATTAGCATATAAATTATGGGTGGATATATGCTTTCATTTTCTTAAGAAAATATCCTGGAGTGAAAGAGGTGGATTATAGGGTGGGTTGACTTTAACATTTTAAGAAACTACCAGTTTCAAAAGCAGTTATGCCATTCTATAGTGTTATATAGCAGTATACCCAGATTTCCAATCCTTACCATATCCCTGCTAACACTTGGAATGGTGTACCTTTTTAAATTTTAGTCATAAAAAAGGTATTTCATTGTGATTTAATTTTTGTTTCCATAAAGACTAATGATGCTGAGCACCTTCTTATGGACTAATTAGCTATCTCTATAATCTGTTGGGTGAATGTTTAAATCTTTTGTACACTTTTTATTTATTTTTTTTTGTTATTGAGTTTTGAGAGTTCTTTATGTATCCTGGTTAAAATCAGTTTATCAGATGTATGTACTTTGCTCTGGCTTGCATATTTGTTAACAGTATATTTTCAAGAGTAAAAGTTCTATCTAAATTTAAATTCAGTCCAATTTATCTTTTTAACATCCTTTCTCTAACCCAATTTCATGGATGTTCTACTATTGTTATGGAATTTTTTAAAGAAGTCAACCCAGACACATATGGTCAACTGGTCTTCGTAAAAGAAAATAGGGCAAAGCAGTAGAGAAAGGCTAATGCTCAAAATATAGGATGGGGATATTTGTATATTCATGTGCGTAAGATATGATCCATACCTTACATGATATATCAATGTGTGTAAAATAAAATTAAATGAATCTCAGCTATAAAGAACATTCATTTTTGTTTATTTCTGATGCTATGTGACTTTGGCGATAGTGGTGTGTTTGTGTGCATATATATATATATATATATATATATATATATATAAAAATATGATTGGGTGAGTATGCACACATATACTGTCACTTTGGGTTTCTGTATTATAGCAATGCTGTCTCATAGTTAAAAGAACAAAATGTTTCACTTGACTAATTTTACATCCTGTGATAGTTTCTATAAGATAAGGGTCATTGGTGCTTTGAACATTTTATGCATCCTTCCCATATAGCCATCTAATCTTGATGCCTTTGGGGCCTTTTAATTTTTTTATAAGTTTATTGACCAATTCCTTAGTCTAGTCATTTTATATTTCACAAATTTTACCCATAATTATTTTTATTATACTCCCCAACTTTGTAGTCAGGTAGTATCTGATATAGAGTAGACATTTTAAGTGTGTTTGTGTGTGTATACATGTATGTATGTCTTATCTCAAATTATAAGTCATTGAAAAAGTAAATTTGATAAGTACTATAGGTTCTTTTAAAAAAAGTAGAGTTCAGAAAGAGAAGAAACACATAAGAAAATGGAAGGAAAACCAATATGATCATGCTTGCCTCTTTACAGAGATAATGATTTTCTCTTCAAATTAGTTTCTTCTCTGGTATTTCACATCTCAGTACATGACAATAGCATCTCCATAGTTGTTTGGCCAAACAAAAGGAAACAAAACCACATAGATTCAGGATGTACTGACAAATTAAAATTTAGGATTAATAAAAATGAATAATATGAGCTTTCAACTCTTTCCTGAAAACAAGATCTCAGATTACATTTTAATATGTCATTATAAAATAAATCATAAAAACTTGATGGCATATAATTTTTTTTTAAATTTATTTGTGTTTTTGCTCTCAAGGTATTTTGATACAGGAGGACCTTTTCTCTTGAGGAATTAAGAAATCAAATTGGAGTGGTAGGAAATGATTCACCCTGACATAATGCCATCTAAATTTCCTAAAACTCGTCATCAATGTATAAGGAGACTTAAAAAAAATCTGAAACAACTTTATCCAAAAGTAATTTATAAGTTGAATTAGATTCAATTAAAAAGAATTATAGCCTGTTTGGAGAGACAAAGGATGATAAGAGGTACTGAATCTCATGTGGCTTGGATGAGGATTCACTTTTACTTCTTCTTTCACCTGAAATTTATATATGATCAACTGCTGCGGCTCGATTTTCTACACTGAATCTATCTAACTCAATTGAGTGTCTCTCACTTCTCCATTGACTGTATTCATGCGTATTATCTCTTGGTTGTTGGCCAATGCCACTCTCTATGTTGAGCTGAGTTAAGAAGCTCAAGAAAATAATGACAAGATGAAAGACTAAGCTTGTTTAAGAACCATGGAAAGAAAACTGCAAAAGCAATGACCTCATCAGCTTACTTCTAAGATGGACAATGAACTGATAGAAGAAAAGAAAAGCAAAACAGACAAAACAAAGTGATTTCAAGCTCCTCTCTCCACTTATTTTCCTGGTCTTCTTAAGATAAGTTGTGTATTTTCACTAACAGGCTTTTGCTTACATTATTAACTTGCATGGAAGTGCCTACCCCATTTTTCTCTGAATATTTGAGTTGAAAATACCATTTAAGGCTGGGCACAGTAGCATGCGCCTCTGATCCCAGCAGCTCAGGAAGCGGAAGCAGGAGTATCATGGGTTCAAAGCCAGGCTCAGCAGAAGCAAGGCGCTAAGCAACTCAGTGAGACCTGTCTCTAAATAAAATACAAAACAGAGCTGGGGATGTGGCTCAGTGGTCAAATTCCCCTGAGTTCAATCCCTGGTATCCCCCCATAAAAAATACCATTTAAAGTTGAGTCATCACCATTCACAGAATACTCTTTTGTGCTTATCAACTAAGGATAGCTAGTCTCATCATTTCTTATTTCTCTAAGCTATCTGGCATGGGAAGATGGAGATGTTGACTGAAAGGCAGTCACCATATTTTTCTTGGATATCCTCAATAACCTATTTTAATCTAGTTGTTTTACATTTGGATAGTATTTGCACTTACATAACCACATAAGGCAAGCATTGTACTCTCACTTTTTTTCTGTCTCCATCTGTAGGTGTTTTCTTTGAGTAGCTAGTCTGTAAAACTCTTACAGTGTTATATAAAGAGGTCTTGTCCTTGGAAACTTTGCACACAACAGATCTCACCCCCCAAAATTAAATATTTAAGTTATCTCTAATAATTAACTTACTACTAGACACATCTTTGTGATTTTGAGGACATTCTAAAGATTGTATGAGTAGTTGGAAAGATATATCTATCTGTAGTGGGTTGGAAGGTAAAGTAGGACTTCATTAGCATAGCAACTGCACCCACAACCAAAAAGCAGGATTTTTTACCAAGAATAATTCATCCATAATCAAGGAAGTAGCAGTTGATCAAATCTCCAATTCAGATGGCATATCTGAATATATGTGAAAGGCAACTGAAAATGTTGAGAAATGTTAACTTATTCAAAAATGTTAACACCTTACTGATACACAAAAAGACAAATGTAGAACAGGAATTTACCATCTATATATCTATGGACATGTAAAGATTGGGATGTAAATTTAGGAAATGACAGTATAAATTAAATAGAAATATAAAACCATAACATAAATTTATTCATAACATAATTATTAGTATACACAAAAGTTATAGCCTAAACTTGGTAAAATTGAGCATCTGTTCTGTTTTGTGTTTTTCAAGCAATGGTCACTTCTAGTTAGTGGAATTGAGAGCAATTTAATGACTTACAGTTTTCTCAGTACCTCATGCTATTTATATTTGCTTGTAGCTTCAATCTTTGGATAAAAGAATCATCTGAACAAATATATACTTCCAATAGGCAAAAAGTGATGGCTTATTATTGTGAGACCAAAGCTGTTTTTGTGTATGTATTTTCTTATTCTGGATCAATATTTATGCTTATTGGTAGTTTGTAGCAAATTGCATAGAAGAACTTAATATTTTACCAAAGACAGTAAGAATGGGAAATTGACTCTCTGTGCACCTGTCTGAGTTATCATAGAAACTGATAGTTCATAAATGCTTTTAAATTCATATTCTTTGCTCTTTGCATTTGCAGCATTGGTCTCCACATCAAATATGTATTACATAACAAAGTGTTCTGAAGAAATTAGCTATCTTATTGCCAAAACCACCAGAACAACAGCATCACAAACCTTGGATCTATATGGTATAAATATTTTCATATCTATCTCATTAGTGAAGGATTTTATATCAGGAACTAATCCAGATGCCTTACTTTCATGAACTGTTTCTGAGGGATTCTATCTTGCAAATGTTATCCTAAAAAAATAACCTGTGCTATATATTTATGAAGATTATTTAGATTAGGTGGTCTTAGGTAGAACCACTGAATCTTTATTTTTAACAACACCAGGAATTCTGAGGCAGATGATCTAGTGAAATTCAAAGATAATTAACATTCCTCCCTTTGTAATATTTATCTGAAACTAGAAGCATGTGTGGATGAAAGAAAAATATGACTCAACTTTGGTCTCACAATAAAATACAATTAATTCATTCAATTAGTGACTGTAGAAATCCCACTTTTTCAGAATTGGCCAATCTCACCTTTATTCTAATCATTTGCCCTTAAGATGGCAAATTGCCACCAGATTTCTAAAAGCAGCTGAGTTGTGAAGCAACCCCAAAGAGAGATCAGTCAAGGAAGTGAGGGAAATTTTCTGAAACTGGATGCCCTCTGCAGATATTTAGACTTGTAATGCATGGACCTAGATAGAAGTGTTGAGGCTCCTCTACCACCTTTTACCAATTAAGAAATCCAGAGTTCTGTAGGTAGTCTGAATCAAACATAGACTTAGGCACTGTTTTCTTTTTTTCATTTTGAGCATATATTGTGTGCAAATCACTGCAGGGCTAGGATGAGACACAGACACTTATGTCGTGAGAAGAAAAATCCTTTGGCTCAGATTAACAGGGTTTGAAAGCGATACTGCGCTGATCAGCTGCCTGGACACCTCTCATATTTTCTAACACATAAAATGTAGACAAGAATCCCCCCCCCATATATTTTATTGGTGCATTGTAATAGTACAAAACAGTTCGATATAAAGTGGTTTGTTCTACACAGATATGGCTAAGGGATTTTTGAAAAAGGCACAAATATTTCAATGGAGAAAGCAGAACCTTTCCAAAAATGATCTGGGAACAATTGGACATCCATAAGCCAAGAACATAAACTTCAACCTAATGTAAACTCACACCTTATACAAAAATTAACTCAAACTGTATCACAGAATTAAATGTAAAATTTAAACGCACAATTGCAATTCTATTAGAAAATAAGAGCCTCAAAGAAAAAAAATGTTCAGAGCTAGGTGAAGTTTCTTAGACTTGAGAATGAAAGAACAATCCATGGAGGGAAAAAGGGATAAACTGGATGTCAATCAGCATTAAAAAGTTTGCTTTGCAAAAAACCCTGTTAAGAGGATGAAAAGACAAGTGACAGACTGTGAGAGGATATTTACAAACCACATATACATGAAAGGATTAAAATATATTTTAAAACTTTGAAAACTAAACATAAAATAAAACAACCATAGACATACTAGTGATCTAGTTAGAACACAGGAAAAACAGGTGGACAACACTTCACCAAGGAGGATACGCAGTTGTCAGATAAACACATAAAAACAAAGTTCAACATTATTAGCCACCAGAAAAATGCAAATTCAAGCTACTGGAAGATTCCACTGTTCCCCTTATCAGAAAAGCTAAATAAAAGACAATGACATAATCAAATGCTGAGAAAAATATGGAGAATATAGGTCACTTATACATGGAGGGTAGGAGGTAAAATGACAGCTTGTTACATACTTAACTAGCCAGAATCACACCAACCTACACTTATAGATATATCCCCGGAAAAATGAAAATTTATATTCACCCCAAAATCTGTGCATGGGTTCATAGCAGCTTTATTTGACAAATCCAAGAACCAGAAGCAACCAGAATGTCCTTCAATTGGTGAAAGCTTAAGCAAACTATGGTACACTCATACTAAGAAATGCTACCCTAGATTTAAAAAAGAAAAAAAAAATACTATTGATGAATCCCACAACTTGGACGAATCTCAAAAGGAAATGTGCTGAGTGAAAACAGCAACCCCCACAATTAACACATTGTAGGATGCCATTTATTTATTTTTTTTTTGTAGTATTTCAGTTATAAAATATCATCAAGATGACAAAATTACAGAAATGGAGAACAGACTATTGATTGCCATGACCTAGCAACAGGGGCTGTGGGAGAGAGGTGACTGTAGCCATAGAAGGGCAGGACTAGGGATTCTCGCTGTGGGGGAATAGTGTTGTCTCTTGAATGTAGGTACCAACAGCCACAACCTGGTTGTAATATTGTACTGTAGTTTTGCAAGATGCTAGAATTGGGAGAATCCTGGTAAAAGATACAAAGAGATTCTTGGAATTATTTCTTACAAGTATGCATGTGAACATGCAATTATCTCAAAATTTTCAAAAAGGTTAATTTTTGCTGGGCATGGTGAGACACCTTTAATCCCAGCAGTTTAGAAGCCAGAGGCAAGTGGATCACAAGTTCAAAGTCAGCCTCAGCAATTTAGCGAGGCCCCTTTGCAACTTAGTGAGAAACTGTCTCAACATAAAAATAAATTTAAAAGGGCTGGAGATGTGGCTCAGTGGTTAAGTGCTCCTTAGTTCAATCCCTAGTACCCAACAGTAATAATAATAAAATTATTTATTATTATTATTATTTTAGAAAGAAAATGATTTTTGACTAGTACAGTGAATAACAAAGAGTGAAAAAGTTTTGAAATCAGAACACTGAACAATTGAAGATACATGTCCAGAAATTATTGCTAGAAAAAGTTTCCATTCTACATATATTTTTTGAAAATATTATTTCAATACGTTCTCCTGAAAGAGGTGAATAAAATGTTTGAGAGCAAATGACCACTAAATGTACAATAAAAAGAGACTCTAGACTTCAAACTTCCCTTGAAATAAATCAGGCCATATTTGAGAAAATGTTCATAAAATAGCGACAGTAAATAAAATAAATTAATAAATTACACACACACACACTCATAAAAAGAAATGAATAATAATCTTTTACAGATGGTTAAAAGTATCATGAACCTAAAGAAGAGAAAAGATTTAGTAGCCGCGGTGGCAGGGGGATTTGGGCTGCTCAGACCTCCCTTCACAGGAGGACTTTCCATTTAGAGTCCAGGAGTAGAGTCAGCTGACCTGCTATAGTTTCCAGTGCCTTCTGAATCCCCTTCAGCTTCCCTGTCAAAACACCATGTCCCTCTGGGTAGCCCTGGCCAATGACAGAAGCCAGCAAATATAGAGGGACTTGGTCATTTCTATTCATTACATTCTCAGAGCTCATTTAATGGGCTTATTGTATGTCCCAGGGTATGTAATGGAGTTACATACATATGTGTGTATGTTTTCGGGTTGAGTATAAATATCCACATTTCTCTATACTCCCTTTTTAATTTCATGCATAGATTTCCATTAATACCTCATGTAAAATTACTCTTTGTCCCAGCTGGGCAGTCCATCATGATATATTGAATACATTTCCTCATCATGTACTATATGTAAGAGAAAGAATAAATATCACTGCTTTAAGAAAGAGAGTGCTTTTTACTAAGGCATCCTCATAATAAATGTCTTACAGATAAAATGATGCACTCCTAACTTAAGAAACAACCACTGCTTCCAAATTAACTAGGGACAAAAAAAGGTAGTTTCCGGGTTATTAAAAGTTAGCTTTGTTTCTGGGCCAGGTGGGAAGAGATAGAACGAAGACCTATAAAGAGAAACAAGAAAAAGAAAGATGTCTAGCAGTAGCCAAAGGAGGACATAGAAAAAAAATTACATTTCACATTAGGTATATTAAACCTTTAGAGTCCATTGCTAAATGTGATGGGTTTACTTCTCCATCTTTGACCTTGCCATTTTGTTTTAAAAATCTCCATAAGAAAACACAAGACATTTTATGTTCTTGTCACTAGTACATTTGGCACTTTGAACTCTCACAAACTTTACTTTCTGTTTTATTTCAAGACTTCTATTAATTGAATCAGATCTTGAATTTCTCTTTGAAGGAAGACTTTGTTAAGAGTTCTGCATCATCTTTGATAAGAAGAGAGTGCTGATTTTCAGCTTTTATTATAACCTATTTTTTTCTGTCAAAATGTCCTTTAACACAGACTGTTTTAATCTCCTTAAATTAATGAATCTCGTTAAATGGCTCTTAAAGAAATCATTTTGATAATGGATGACAGATTTTTTTTTTTTTTTTGCCCTAGATGGATAGCTTAAGATAGTTTCTTTTTTGAAAAAGAGGGGGGAAAGCCATTTCCAAACTGCAATATTCTGTGTCTCCCTGATGAATACTTCCCAGTGTTGGTTTTTCTGGTCTGTGACCAAAGAGTGATTTAGTCGTAGAGAAAAAATGACTTAGATACACATCAAAGAACAAGACCTCAGGGACAGAGAGGTTTAAGAAATTCTTATATTTTTGGTTTGTAACATTCTTTTGTCAACTTTGTTTCCAGGTTTATACCTTTTCTGACTATCATTTATAGAGTGACTAGTTTTGTTTTATTTTTTGTCAAACTACAGTATAAAGTAATCCTCAACATGTACTACTAGGTCAGGCACCATGGCACACTCCAGTAATCCTAGCAATTCCAGAGGCTGAGGTAGGAGAATTGCAAGTTGGAGGCCAGCCTGGGCAACTCAAGGAGAGAATTGGGAGAATTCTGGTAAAAGATACAAAGGGATAATGGGTCTGGATGTAGCTCAATGGTAGAGAACCCCTGGGTTCAATCTCCAATCACACACACAAAAAAGAATTACACCTGAGATGTCTTTTATAGTGACCCAGGACTTCATTTAATATTGAAGACACGGCATTTTTCATAACATTGATTTTTCTTATAATATTTGCACATGTAAATCAATTTAGAATATATTTTGTTAAAAGTTCTGTATATTATGACATCATTAAGACTCAGGACTAATGGTGGGGTGGGACAGAAGATCAGGGATTTGAATTATTGTTATATTTAAACAATAATGATTTTTTAACACAGTGTTCACATTTTTTAAAAGGGCTAGCCTTCAATTAATCAAATTTTTCTTTTAATTATCTTCATGTTGCCAAAAATGTATGTATATTAGCTAAAAAAAAATAACCAGTGCAGAAGAAACTGTCTTGTTTAAAAAGAATTACCAAATGGCCATACATATATGATATGTAGGTACTGCAGTTTTACTCGGGACAGGAAATACCACAAAGGGAAGAGACAGAATGAAGACCTATAAAGAAAAACAAAAAGACAAAAAAAAAGAAAGATGTCTAGCAGTAGCCAAAGGAGGACATAAAAAATTTTTACATTCCACGTTAGTTATATTAAATCTTTAGAGTCTGTGTTAGGTACATCTTCCTGTCCTTTGGGTTCTCTTAAATCTTAAAAGGCACTGAATAAACATTATTTGTCTGAATCAAATAAGAGGATCTGAGAATGACTAATGAGTAAAAATTCTATAGGCCAAAGCAGGATGGTAGTCCTGCCAGGGTGTGGGTGTGTGTTTTGTGTGTGTGTACATATGTGCACATGCACGTATATGGGGTGTAAGGGTGGGCAGGGAGGGAAGGAGGGAGAGAGGGAGGAAGGGAGGAGAGAGAGAGAGAGAGAGAGAGAGATTGTTTTTTACTGTACCTCATACTGGATAGTGAAACTGAGAATATAAATAGGCAAGTATTTTCTCCTTTCAGGGTTTTGTAAGAGGATTAACAGAGACATATGAACCAGTTACTTCCCTATCTCACAACATAGGATGTGAAGATTTATCTACCTGGCAGCTAATTGCCAAGTTATCACAGAAGAGCCAAAAGCATGCATTCCTTACTATGTTTACATTACTGTCCATGCCTAGGATTCTGGATCTTCAGCTTTATGATTATGGAAAATATGACTTATCCTCTAAGAAACAAATAGAAAGAAAAAGGAAACCCAGGTCTTGCTTGCTTGTAATTGTCAAATCCTTTGTCCATCGGAGGACATTGGTCAAGTGGTTCTGGTTCGTGTTTCATAGCATGAGATGGAAGAAGTGACCACCTGGACTGGGTTGGGGAGGGAGTCTTAGGAACTTGTTTCAAGGACAGATCTAACACAAAGCGGGATGACTGAGTGAGTCATTGGTCCTAGGAGACCAATGGTCTTTTTGAAAGTAAATTGTCAGTCAAATGAGGATCATCAAATATTTAAAGATGAGAACAAGTATGCATGAATAGACTTACAGCAAATTAGGGCTTGTATATCATTTTCCAACATAATCTAAAGTATCTGATTTGTATTTTAATGTGTCCCAGTTGAAGGGCTATAGGTGAGTCAAATTTAGTTACAAGAAAGAACTCACCAGCTGACTGTCAGACATTGAGCAACAGAATCTATATATTTATCTCATTAATTTTAATCAACTAATTCTGCATCTAATAGGGAATGTAGAATAATTAAAGCTTCAGGGTTGTTTTTCTTCTTCTGTGTTTTTTTTTTTTTTTTCATTCATAGAATTTTCAAATCACATACACTTTCCCAAAAGGTATTCAAGAACAAAATTGCTGTATCCTAAATGCAGTAATTTTATTTATGGAAAAGAAAAGATAAAAGGCAAATGTTTTATCTGCCCTTGGAGTTTTCACAGAATATACTCTCATGCATTTATTTTTTTTTTTATTTCTCCCCAGGTAATAGATTATCAGAAGCCTGTTAAAAATCCTAGGACTTTTAAAAAATAAATTCAAGAGACCACTAGCAAAATTTGAAAGTTATGAAGTAAACTACACATGGAAAGAATGCATATGGTGTGGAACAGAGAGAATGTGAGCCCTGCACCTCATCATACCAAGGAAGGGGTATAGCATCCACCAGACTAGGGGTTTCAATTGTGTTGGCTTCATGTGGAGCCACCTTCTCCTATTTCAGTCAGCTGGTGCAACTCCAACAAGGGAGGTCAGAACAACCCCACTTGACCAGGTGAACTGAAACAGGGTTAAAAAAAACACATATTTGAAATTATGTTTATAAAATTTTAATTTTCTAAATCTTTAAAAGTTAGAAAGTGGAATATTATTACTACTTGAACTCCTTTTAATTTCCCCTATATAATATTTATTGCTGTCAAAAACATTTTTTGCAAAAGTCCTAGAAGTAAATTTTAATTTTTAGATGAAGGATGAAAAAACTATGATCTGTCAGTCAAATATGGCACCTACATATGCTTGTACAGCCAAGCAGCTAAGAGTGCTTATTGACCTTCTAAATTTTTTACATTTTAAAACAATACATTTCTTTATACACAATATCCTCCAATTTGCTATCTGGTCCTTTAAAGAGAAAATGCTCAATCCTCATTCTAGGTCATGATTTCTCACTTTAAGCTGTTGAAATAAAATATAGGCAGATTCAGAAAACCTGAAGTCATGGTAATGCAAACTTAAGTTGCAGTTTTCTCTTTTTTATCTTTATTTTTTTTAATTTACTACCTGATTTAGGGAATGAATACATTGTAATTGAAAAGATAGACAATAAAATGAATTTTTTGACCACAAATGAATTAGCATGGAGCCACAGGTACACTGAAATTTAAAGCTTAAAGTTGTCAGACAATTTCTGCTTTTCTACTTTAGGACCTGATAGCACCTAAACCCTTTCCATCAGTCTATCCCTTTTTCTAGATTGTATGACAAAGTATAGTCTGGGCAAAGAACAAGACTTCAATAAATCTTGGAACTGTTCCCAAATGATAATTGATTGGCTTTCAATTAGTAGCCAGTTAATATCAGAACCAGACCAAGAATTGGAACTCAGATCTATTAATATCCAAATTGATCTCCAGAGTGTCACAAACTGTGTGCATCTAGTAAGGTCCTCTGTGATTCCATCTATGCATGCACATAGGAAGAGAAAAATACCCTGGGATGACTACTGATGGTGGGTGCCTCTGATGCTAGGATTTAGGGTAATTTTTATTTGTTCTTTACATTTTATATTTTGTTGTTTGCTTTGTTTACAATAAGTATGTTTTATTTGTTTTGTATTGAGAAAATTGAGCTACTAATGAGCATTTTTTCAAATGCAATACTCTAAGAGTTATCAAGGAATTAGGAACATTGGTCTAGGGAGGTGAAAGTGAAAAAAAAAAGCAGATATTTCATGAGCAAGTATCACAAAACATGATTCGTCATTAACCTATGCACAGACCATTGAATGGTATAATTATTTCTGAATTTTCCTTCCGATTCTTCTTCCAAAGTTTTACTCTATAAACACATAGGCTTACATTTTCCTTAATTAAACATGGGTTTCACTATTGAAACACCAACCTACTGATCAAGTTTCATTTCTTTTTAATTAAAAATGTTAGGTCTCCTATATGGATACAAAGGGTTAAAAACTGAAGGTGACAGCACATGCAAAGTAGAGGGTGGGTTTTATAATCAAAAGAACAAAAGTTTGAATTCAGGCTCTGCCACTCTCTGACTTTGTGACATTTGTCAGGCCATTTAAGAGCTCAGAGCATCAATGTATGCATCTATAAAATGCCAAGGATGATATCATATATCTCAATCCCCTCTCCAGGGTGAAATGTACCAGTGTGGATTTAGGAGAGTCATTGTGAGGATCCAAAGACCCGCTATGTGCTAAGTGTGTTGTGTGGTGCATTAAGTAGCTATTTCTCCATCTCACAGAATAAAATACAAAGAGACACAGTGCAATGCCAGAACATGAAACCAGAGAGGGAGCTGGGACACTACCCAGGGACTCTCTCTCAAGTTCTCCAGGCTGCTGCTCAGGTGAGTGGTTGACCACACAGCTTTTAAAGGTGCAGTCTAGTCAACTGGAAAGTCATTTAATACATCGGTGTCTCATCTATAAAATGAGAAGAGCATTGTACACTTCCTTGAATCATTATAAGACTCAAATAAAATTATATTAATCATAGTTGATAGTTAGTTAAAATAGATACTTCTCTTCTGACTCCAGCAGGTAAACATAAGGACTTAGCATGGAGTGAGCCTTTGATGCAGATTATGTCCTATTATCATAATATCTCCTCTTTGTAATTAATATAATCCTAGCACATTGTAAGTGCTCAAAAATACCAATTACTTTTATTTTTTGATTTTTCTACTTTTTTGTTCTTTTCAGATACATAAAACAATAGAGTCCACTTTAATAAAATAGAAAATACATAAAACAAGAGTCCACTTTTATATAAGCATGGAATATATTATTACTTAATGTCACTCTGTCCCAGTGCCTTCGGTCCCCTATCATAGATATTAACAGAAAAAAAAAAGGAATTAACAAAAAAAAAAAAAAAAGAGAAATTTCTTAACTTCCAGTGGACTGCCTTTACCAAGCAGGGCTTAATTAGGGATGTCTGTTTTAGTGATGCAAATTCACATCATTTAGCATCATTCAGCATCCATTTCTCTCACAGGCAATGCTTGAACTTGTGTGGTCCAAGGGATTCAGACCATTGGCCATAAGAGCAGATTGGAAGCCTGAATAGAAAATGGAAACTGGATAGAAAGTGTGTCATTTAACCTAAATGAAGAGCAGAGGTTTGAATTCAGGCTCTGCCACTCCCTGATTTTGGAGGAACAGGGTAGGAACTAGAGGTGTTTTTGTGTGAATGTGGGTGAACCTGTGTGTTATGTATCATCTTTGGGGTAATAAGGGAAGAGGTAGTGACATCATGTGCTATATTGCTCCATATTTTATTCTTTCAAACCTCACCACCTTTGCAGAATCAACACAAGTATTTCCATTTATCAAATAGAGATAAGACTCAGCATCAGAGAGGTTAAATATCCACCAGAGGTCACCCAGAATTTAATGGTAGTGGTAAAACTCATGCTGAGATCTGATAGCTGTTAAACCTTTTGTTATTTAAATAATAACACTTTTTAATTAAAGTGATAGGTGTTCATTATAGAAAAATTTAAAACTGTAGTTAAGAAGTAAAATTAGGGCTGTGGTTGTGGCACAGTTGTTGAGCGCTTGCCTAGCACATGTGAGGGACTGGGTTTGATCCTCAGCACCATATAAAAATAAATAAACAAATAAAGATATTAAAAAAAACCCACATTAACAAATACTTATAAAAAAAGAAATAAAATAAAGTGATTTTTAATCTACCAGTGAGAGCATTCAGAGTGTACATCATCCCAGTGATTCTCAGTGTCCCACGCTCTCTCACTTAACTACTAAGGTCCTCCTTTCCCTCATCTGTAAAATTGAAGCAAAAGCAATAGTGTTTCTTCAGTACCTTATAGCTTTAAAATCCTATCATTTTATACCTCAAGTGATTTTGCTTTCAATTTTTAGTCCCCTTAATGGAAGAAAAAAGTATCCACACAGAAAGATAGGCAGATTTCTATGAACAGTTCAATACACCCTGCACAGGGATCACATTAGGACACGCAGAATTTCTCTATGAAGGTGACATGACACTATCCATTCCTCATTTCTCAGAAAGGCCATGCTAGTGCCCAGCAAATATGTGGCTACATTCACTGCCCCTGGCTGCATTTAAGATGATTAGAGCAAAGAATCAGGAGAGAAAGCTAGCTTAGACAGGTGATAATATTTGTGAGCATTAAAGTGAATTTGGTGAATATAAAATTGTCGACCAGCTTGGAAACATTAAGGAGTTACTGGTCGAGTTGCTAAGAGCAAATAGATTGCTATTAAAGCAGAAGCAGTGGTTAATCAGTCACCTCTACTTTAGATGTTTGGTCCTTCTGGTAAGCAGTATTTTTTTTCCTGCTTCCTGACTACTCCACTGACAGAAAGATTAGAAAGTTACATAATTGCATTAGGATAACAAGGCAGTTCAGGGAGAGTCTGATACCCTGGCGGTATTTTTAGAATAATTTGGAGAAGCTGCCATTGCTATCTTGTTGAGAGCTGACTTCATTTGTCAGGAGGGACAGAAAGAAGTGAGTCTACTACTTTTCCAATTAATGGGAGCTTCAAAGATAAGTTCAGAAGAAGCAACATGAAAATCAGGTGGTTTGGAAAATAAGGACGTCACTAACACCTTTCATAATGACTGTAGGTTTGCTTTGTTGTTGTTTTTAAGACAAGCACAGGATTGGTAGTATTTCACAGTTAGTCTTTTATTTCTTCTCTAAATTTTTCCACAGTCCTTGCCTTATTTTTCTTTCTCACCTTTCAACTGCACATGCTATCAGGGATGCAGAAGACACAGACACACAGAGACATACACAAATGGACAGACATACACACACACACTGATGGCAGGTGTAGAGTTTGGGTCTTTAATGCCTCCACCCCTGCCACCAAAAAAATAAAAAAAGAATGAAAGAAAAAAGAAAACAAAAAGCACATGTGGTAGGCAATGCAGGAATACTCAAAGGTGAAATTAAAATTATGAAAGCTGTGACCTCTTCTTTAAAACTAGTTCATTTGATGGATTAATAATTTGAATGGAAAATGGATAATAATTGTAGGCACATGGGGTGTGGCTGGAGGAAATGGGTCACTGGGGTTCTGTACTGGACTCTGCTTCTCTTCCTCTTTTTCTCTCTGCCTCCTGACAGCCATATAGTGAGTAGCTTTCTTCCAACGTGCCTTTCTGCCATGATGTTCTACCTCATCTCAGGTCCAAAGCAAAGGAGTTCAGCCAGCCATGAACTGAACCTCTGAAACTGTGACTCCCAAATAAACAACTTCTCCTCTAAAGTTGTTCTAATCAGGTACTTTTGTCAGAGTGAGGAAGAGCTGAGTAACCCAGAGATACATGTACTGGAGCACCCTACGAGAAAATTTATTTTCCTTGAACAAACTCTAAACATATTATATGTCTGTATGGTATATGTCTACATAATATCCTTATAATACAACCAACCTTCTAAACTACTGATTTTTCCATTTCTCTAATACTCAATTTCACCAACAGTAAAATCAGAGTGAAAATGTCATATAACCAGGATTATTATAAAATTTTGAAAGAGTTGAAATCTTTTCAATTGAAAGGGACAGAAATTCATATTGTACTCTTTTCTTTACTTTTAAAAATTAATTCACTTACTTATGAGTTTAATTATCCATCTTTATGAGGTACAGTGTGATGTTTCTATACATGTATACAATCTGCAATGATGAAATCAGAGTGGCTAGAATTTTCATCTCCTTATACATTCTCAAGATTTCTTAATTAACACACAATAATTATACTAATGAAAGACTGCATGCTATTTCAACACATGTATACAAGTTTTACTTATCAAATTGCATTTCTTCGTGTTTGGAGCCTCTCCAACTCTTTCTTCTAATTGTTCATAAAATATACAAAACATACTGTATTCTCTTAACCAAAACCAGGAACCCTTTTGTGATAAAATGGATCTGTTCCACATGATGGATTTGTGTTACTAGGGCTTGATCTTCTCAAGCCAGGGCCACAAAGAACCATCCCACCCTATTAGTGTCTCACTCCCTGCCTCCACAGCTCATGCAAACTTGCGTGTCTGTCTCCTCTTATTTCTTCCTGGAGCAGAACAAAGCAGAGTCCAAGCTGCTGTTGATGGCACTGATATGTTCCCCTGGTACCAGGTATAATATACTCATTTTCCAGCATTGACAAAAGAAAATCGAGCCTGTTACATGTTTCATTTTCTATTTCTTTTCCACAAGACTAACTATCCCATTATTTCTATTTTTTACTTGAAAGTTTGGCTCCCAAATCACACAGCTGTTTCACACTAACCTCCACCCCCCCACCCCCTGTGATTTCATTCACACATACTCAATATCTTTCTTGCTGGGGTCATGTTCTTGCTATGAGGCTCTTTTGGCAACTGGGGAGTACAGCCAGTTTCCAAGTGGAATCTGTTTCCAAGCCAGATTTTCAGACAAGTACATTTATTTTTTTTGGCTAAGTACCATCTTTAAAAACACTTAGTATTTTTTTTTTTTAAATCTTGACTTCCAAAGCAAAACCCAGGAAGGAGAAAGTCTTCAAAGTGTTATGGAACACAGAGGAATTTGTTCCTTGTCTTAAAGAAAGAGAGTAAGTTTGGTACAGTCATGTCTAATCAATTTATTTCAGTATTCAGTATAAAGTGGGAGCTTACTTACTTGACTTTCCAACACCTTTGTAGTTTTTGTTGTTGTTGTTATTTTGTTTGTCTGGTGCTAGGGCTAAAACGAGGACCTCATTAGGCTGGGCAGCTGCTCTACCACTGAGCTACATCTCCAGCTCTGACTTTTCTATTTTGGTATCTAATATGACACCTGCTACAGAGTGGGCATTTGATGAATAATTGCTGAATGAATGAGAACATTCATGGAGGAAAATTTTATACTGCTTTGGTGATGCTGAACAGAAAATGTAACAGATTATATTTGAAAACTCAAAATAATTTAAAAAGGATGAAGAAGTGAAAATAACACTTAAGACAAGATATTATTCATTATAACCTATATATCTATCTTTGGGGGAAAAAAGTAATCTCATATATATTTTGTTTGTATTTTACCTGGCCTTTTCACAGGAAGTTAATGCTAAAAGAGGATTGGAAGATGCTTTTATAATTACTTTCTTTCCCAGATAAGAAAACACAGAGCCAGCGATGTCTACCTCAACGCATAAAATCAGTTAGTGGCAGAATTAGTGTTAATCAGATTTTGTAAAGCATAATTATTATTTTTTCCTTCTAGGAACAAAGATATTTCCTTAAATGGAGGCATTTTCTTTAAATCACAGAATCCAACTAGAATGTCAAGCACCCAACTTTTCTAAGGATGAGAAAGGACTCTCAGAAGATTGTGCTGTCAATGTCACAAAGTCCCTCCCAGTTCGCTTAGCCTTATTGGGGCCTTCCTCCCAGAGTGGAAAGTCTGGTGACTTTGCATTGTATAATCCCCGGTTAAATATCACTCTTCCCTGGAAGAACTCCAGGGAGAGAACATTTACCAAGAAAATAAGCTGGGGGTTGGGGGGAGAAATATGGGAACCAGAGTGTTCACTATTTTCCAAACACAGCAGAGACACTAGAGATAAAAAATGAACAGAGCACCTTCTGTAGTCATAAAGAACTCACTCTCTCATGGGGCAGACAAACAGCAATGACAACCAAAGGGCAGTGTGACAAATGGTTTGGCAAAAATCCATAATTATGCTTTTATGGTATGGAGGAAGAAATTCACCTCTTCATGTAGGCTGAGGTTTAGATGATGGAAGGAGGTACATAGGAAAGAGCTAATGCAAAAATGTAGACTGGGCTTATAAAGTGACAGAGTTAAGGCCCAGCGAAGCCCAGAGGCATAAAAGAACATGTTCAAGTAATTGCTACTAAGATCCTGAGCTACAGCTTCTGGCCTCTTAGAGATCTGTTCTCCAGACTAAGATTCTTACACTATGTGTAAAGGGATTGTGAGATTTTACAGCTTCCTTAAAATTAAGTTAGAGGAAGAAGAGATAAACAAAACCCGTGTTAAATGAGAAGCTCATCACAATTCATCAATGGGGCACCTTATGACACTACTCCATTAAAGAAAAATAAATTATTTTCTATCTCTGATCTCATGGGTATCATAGACCATGACATGATGCCAATTTCCACAGAAATAGTAAAAAACTTCTCATAAGTCAGAGGCACAAAATCTAATGGAAACAGGATGTTTTGGGCCAGAATTAAGCAAGTGAGTGGGTTATATTTATTGTTACAAGACATAGTCTGATTTGTTTTGATGCGCTATTTGATTGCAATCTTCTTCATTTGTTTCTTAATGCAAGTGGACTAGCATGTCAACTATGTTCTAAGCCTCTGTCCTAGGTACTAATAAAGAAGATTGATGGACATTGGTTCTTAAGATACTTGAATGCCAGAAAAAAAATAATTTTACTAAAAATATTGCATAAAAACCTAACAAGATAAAACAAGATGATTCCTAAGAAATTTCTATGGTGCTTACTGGGCAAATGAGAGAGACAGAGATTACAGAAGGATGCCATCATAAACAAAGATTTGTGAGTCCGAAATAACTTGTATGTTTGGAGAATCCTGTAGATGAAGTATAGGGAAGAACTATGTGGAAAGGGAGCATTATTCTGGAGAAATAATTGGAAATACTGCTTTATGTGTTGAGAAAAATAGTTCTTCTTAATGAGAAAAACACATGGTACTATATGCAATTAATTTAAGAATCTAGTTTATGGTTTTCTGGATCATAGGAGCAAAATAAGAGGGGGAAAAGGAGGGATCCTATGCAAATAGAATTGAATATCCGTTGAGTAGAGGAAGGAGAGAAAGGGGAGGAAAGAGGGACTAAAAAAAGGAGGAAATGCAGAATTAAATTCACCAAATTATGTTATGTGCAACCAAATATATCACAGTGAATTTTACATTTATGTGTACGTATAAAGCATGAAATTTAAAGAACAATAAATAAATAGAAAACACATAGAGTAGAGGGAGAGGAACTGGGGAAGGGAGGAGAGAAGGGAAAGAGAAAGTACTGGAGACTGATTTGGAGCAAATTACATTCCATGCTTGAACGATTATGTCAAAATGAACTCCAATATTCTGTGTAACTGTAATGAAACAATAAAACTATTAAAAATTCTTCTTCTGTCTAAATTTATGATATTTTATACACTTTGCCAATAACTCAAATTTGAAATTTAATATATAATATATGCAGATTATATAATTGATGGGGTGCAGTGCTTTTGAGGGCTTTTGAAGGCCAGATATGTGAGTCAGGGGAGAGAAAGGAGACCAGTAGGAAGAAACTAGTTAAAAATACTGTCATGAGTACAAATAATTAGCATAAAAGTATTGGTTCTCTTCAAGTAAACAAATTATTATTGACACAAAATAATGGATTATTTATTGGTAGAAATGCATAAAAATGATTGTTCTCATCAAAAATACCCCTGAATGATAAGCTTATTTCCTAATTCAGAAGATGGAAGTAATTCAGGAAATCCACATAGGAGCTATATTTAAATGACAGGCATCTGATTCTAAAGCTTAAGTGCAGTTATTATGCAAAAATGACCTTTATGCTCTCAAATATGGTAATTCTATATAAATGACACTCTTATCCAGATTTAGTTATGAGTAAATATTTTCTAATGTAAATTCAAGCCCCAAATCAAACCAAGATATCCCTAATATATTATGTTTCTCTATTATTCTTTTGTAAGTAATTCTGCATACTTAAAAGAAACTTGTCTTTTCCCCTTAACTTTGAGTAGAAGGAATACCTTATTTAAGACTAATTCTTAAATAAGAAGAGAACTTTTTGAGAGAACTCCCTAATAGCTGCTCTATGCCTTCTGAATTTAAGTGTTTCAGTGAAGAGAGATTTAGTTTATAAATTCTGGCTAAATATGTATGTAAGATATTTTTTTTGCTTCATAATTATGAAAGATATGCATAATTTTTTTGAGAAAAGAAGAACAAAGTCAATATTTATTTAATTGCCTTTTCCCATTTTTAAAATTTAACTGATACATAAAAACATGAAATTGCACATATTAATAGAGTACCATGATATTTCATTACATGTATACATCGTGTAATGTTTAAATCAAATTATACATACTCATCCCTCCAAGCATCTATCATTTCTTTATGGGAAAAAAAAAGAAAACTCCAAAACACTTTGTTCTAGCTTTTTGAAGTATACAGTACATTATTAAAATTTATAGTTAACATGCTGTGCCAGAACATCTTTGTCCTATGTAGCTGTAGCTTTGTAACCATTAATCAATATTTTCCCATTTTTTTCCTGTCCCCCTCTTCTCCTCAGCTTCTAGTAACCCCTATAACACCCCCCACTATAAGATAAACTTTTCTTATATTCCACATGAGTGAGATCATGTGGTACTTGTTATTCTTTGTCTTATTTCACTCAACATAATGATCTCCAAATCTACCTATATTGTTGCACATGACAAGATTCCATCCACTTTTATGACGGAATAGTATTTCCTTAAGTATACACACCACATTTTCTTTGTCTTTAAATCGATTGGTAGACCTTTATGTTATTCCACTCCTTGGCTATTATGAATTGCGTTGCAATAAACATGAAAGTGCAGATCTCTCTTCAACATACAGATTTCATTCCCTTTGGATATAAAGATAGTACTGGGATTGCTGAATCATATGGTAGTTTGATTTTTAATTTTTGAGGCACTTTCATATTGTTTTACATAAGGGTTGTATCCACCAAGAGTGTGCAAGGGTTCCCTTTCCTCTACATCCACACCAACATTCGCTCTGTTCTGTCTTTGATAATAGTCATTCTTTCTGGTTTGAGGTGCTATTTCCCTTTGGTTTGGTTTTGCATTTTCATGATGATTAGTGATGTTCACTTTTTTTTCATGTGCCTGCTGGCCACGTGTATATCTTATTCTGAGAATGTTATTTTTGTCTATAGCCAATATTTAATTGGGTAATAGGTTTTGCATATTGTGTCTTTGGAATATCCAATTTATTCTGGATATTAATTCCTTATCGGAAATATAGTTTGAAAATAAATTCTTCCATCTGTAAGTTGTTTCTTCACTCTGATCATTGTTTCCTTTGGTGTGTGGTGGATTTTTAGTTTAATGTAATTTCATTTGTCTAGTTTTACTTTTGTTTTTTGTGCTTTGGGTGCCTTGTCCAAAATAAAACAACATAGAAATAAAAAAAAAAAAACACAGAAATACATTCTCAATATTATATCTGTAAATCACACTTGGTAATCACATAGGAGTTTGAAGATCAGTATATAAAATAGAATGCATATCCATTTCTTTTTAATTTTTTTAGTTGTAGATGTACACAATAGCTTTGTTTTATTTTTATTTATTTTTATGTGGTGCTGATGATTGAATCCAGTGCCTTACACATGCCAGGCAAGTGCTCTATCACTAAGCCGCAACCCCAGCCCCTGCATTTCCATTTTTTAAATTTAACATTTATAATATTTTGGTAATTCTCAAATTTTTCTTTTTTTGAAACCTATTTGTTATGAGTGTTTTGCTAATAGTTTTTCTACATCCTTGATACCATACTTTTTCTAATATCTGTAAATAAAAACCAGAGGTTTAAACTGAAATTCAAAGGGTAATTTCTAAAATTAATTGACTAATTTCTTTAATCTGCATTATTCTCTTTTGGAAAAATAACTTTGAATTATTTTCACTGGCACCTTGTTTTCCCCAGAAATGCATGGATTTTATTTCATCATAAAGGGTGATGATAATTATAGGATTTTCCCAAATCCCTTTATCAAGTGGAAGAATACCTTTTTCATTTCAAGTTGCTTAGAGGTGTTATAATGAATGGATTTAAACTTTGTTCAGTGCTTTTTTTCTCTATGTATTGAGTTGATTATGTGATTTTCTCTTTTATTCTACTGATTTTGAGATTTATTTGATTTTTCTTACATTGCAAAGATAAGCTCACTTTTAATATATGGCTGTATTTATTAGCTGATATTTTGATGAGGATTGTTATAACCATTTCCCTGAGGAGTATTTGTCCTTTTCTTTTTCTTATAATGTCTTCTTTTCAAATTTCAGTACTTGGGGTGATTCTTTTAAAAAGTTGGGAAGAAACTTCTTTTCCTCAAGAAAGTTCTAAAGGACAACAAGCCTGCTATTTTCTCTTCCCTTACACGTATAATAAATGTCACCTATGAAGTCGTCCAGCTTTTCATTCTTTCTTCCTGACAGTGTTTTTGGTGCAAATACAGTTTTTGATACAATATTTTGTATTTTTGCAAATACAATTTTTAATGTACTTGGCAAGAGAAATAGGGAGTAGAGAGGGGAACAGGAACATGGGAGGGAGGAGGGAAAGGAAAGAGGAAGCCCTGGGGATTGAAGTGGAACAAATTATATTCCATGCATGTATGATCACATCTAAGTAAATCCCACTATTATGTGTAACTATAATGCACTAATAAAAACATTTAAAAAGAAACATATGAGAGTGGTTTTCTTTTTTGTTTTGTTTTTTTTATTGATCAATTATTTTAATGTATGTTTCAGTCTACTTAAGAAAAGTCTACTTAATTATTTTTAAAGTGTTTAATTTACTTCCTCACAAGAGGATTTCCACATACTTAAAGTTGTTTTTTCTTTAAATGAATAAATAAATCTTTTAGCTGTTTATAGAAAATTTTCAGTCTACCATAATTAGATTTAAGAGGATTCTTTTGCAGATGCAAATACAAAAAAAAAAATGTGCAAATTTTTGTACAAAGTACAATTTTTTAACAGATGTCCCATTTCTTCTCTTGTTAGTTTAGGTGTTTTTCCCTTTAAACAATTTGGTTGGAGAAAATACAGTTTTGATGTTCAATCATCTTATGCTAAACTTGTTAAATAAATATGGTTTAAAATTTCTATAAAAATAATTATACAGGGGGAAAAATACTTTTTTCTCTAGAAGAGTAATTTATTTTTCAGATGATTCTATAATAAATTTAGATCTTGCCACCACTAATTCAATATCCAATACAAAGGTAATTACAGTCTTGTTTTAGTTTGACCACACATCACAGCTAGAATGGTTAAGTTTTCCTCGGGGAAAATTTGTCCCATATAAACAAATATCTACCAAATTTATAACATTCACATTTAAATCTTTTTATGACAACTAAGGCAAAAAAATCCATTCAATACATGACCAGCATTCTAAGTGAAAGAGAGGATGTTGTCCATTGTGTAGACACTCTAGATTAAAGGGCAGTTAGCTGAATATTACCTATTTCTTCAGGAGAAGCAAGAAGTTGGGTTATCATAAACATTTTGATACTGAATGAGGGTGGGCAATAAGCTATAATGTAGAATCCATTTGTGAGTGGCCAATTTGGGAAATGTGAATAGCACATTGAAATATACTTTTAAAAATTAAGGTAACAAAATCAGGTTCAGGAGGAATGATCTAGAGTGAGGAACATTTCTGGATTCAAGTATTTGTATGATCATGACATAAAAGAAGAATCTGAAATAATATATTTCAATCATCAGCAAATGAGTAGAAACCTGAGAACAATGATGAATATATTTACATAGCATTATAAATGAGCTGGAGGATACAGAACATTTGATTCTCAATGTGCCATGTAGGCACTCTTATGTTATTTTGTGTTTGGAAAAGTGAGACACACAAAAATATTAACAAATCAACCCAGGTAACATAATTTCTGGGAAGTGGAGTTGAGATTTAATCTGTGGTCAACTGGCTAACCAAAAACTGATGTGTTTTTCCTTTGCAATTCTATTTTCTACACTGTCACATTGGTGGCCTGAAATTATCCATGAGAGAACGTTTTATGCCACAAATTGACAGATGCTATACACCAGTACCTCCCTAAGTGTCAGTCGTTGATCAATTTCTGGGCCTAGCGTTGATTCAAAACATATGAGGTGCTCCAAAAATTGAGCTCTTATCCACTAGAATCACAGAAATCCAAAAATAAGTAAAAAATTTAGCAAAAATATTCAAATTACCCAACTAGAGGATGTCTTAGCTTCTCCTGACATTTGGGATATTCATCTAGAGAGCACATGAACACAATTTAGGCATAAAGCAGAGAATATTTAAATATTGAATAGTGACTGACAGCCATCATTCTAGAACTGTAAGTCTTACTTTCTATGAGCTTTAGATATTAAGAATCTACCACAAGTGACTTTGGAGAGGAAGAAAAATAGCTTTCTTAACACTCCTATGCTTGTCACTGAGGCCCCTATAACAAAAGAAAAGCATAAAAAATTATTTCAGATAAAATTTATCCAACAGGGAGGCTTTATAAGGAAACAAAGACACAAGATGAAGAAATAGTCATTGAAAAATATTGGATAAAAAGTATAATCTAATAATAATAAAATGAGAAGAATTTAGCAAAATCTTTGTGTTCAGATTGACTCTGAGTCTTCAGAGGCAAGGGTATTCCTGTCCTCTGGGTAGAAAGAATAGCATCTTGAGTGAGGGTCTTAGGACCTGCTTCAGGGGATGGTCAGAAAAATATTTCCTAGGTTTTACAACCTGTTTTAGAGGAGAGGAGAGAGGAGAAGAGAGACCTCTTCCTTGTTTCTGCTATTTTCTCAACAGAAATATGCCAACATGCTATATTTTGGGATAGCATATCCTAAGCTTTCTCAGCATAAATGATAATATTAAATAAGATTGGAATATTCTCTCTAATTTTTTTTGTTTTAAATCTGAGTAAAAATTAAGTGTAGTTTTGTACCTCATCATTATGAATACAGCATCTATAAAAATATTTAACATATACATTTTCGAGAAGTATGAATAAACAAATCAAAAAATCTTGAAGTTTCAAGTCAGGAAGATGACTCATAAACCAAATTAAACATTCCCTAAAAGTGCCATCCAAAGTCTGGAAGGGTCATTTTATTTTCTGGCTGCATATTTCAGAGCAGCATGACATTTTCTAAGTCTTGTTTTATGTTGTAAAATATTGCACTAAAATAGAAGTTAAGGTTAACAGATTTTAGAATGTATTCTATTAAGAAGAAATATATATCAATTTTGACTTTTTGAGGCAAAGTGAAAATACCAAGACTGCAGACATAATACTATTGAACAAAGGTTAAGTTTAATTCCTCATGTGCTCACTGCCCTCACAGGAGGGGGATTGGGGTTGAGGAATATGTAACAGTAAGTTTCTCTAATTATAACATAATGAATAACTGATATTCTTTCTTTTTTTAATTTGGCAGCAGTGGGTGAAGTATGAAATGTTCTTTGATTACTATTGTTTCATACTAGCAAGTCTCTGGTTCTGGCCAGTGGGTGTGCACAGATCACCTGCTAAGAACAGTCCCTTTTGATGGGCTCCACCCTGGTGATAAGTGCACTTCAGCTTTGCTCTTTCCTACTTGAAGTCCCTCCAGGTTAGTACTCTGCAAGTTATTTTACTGCTGACCTTGTCCATTACAATGCACAGGCCAGTGGCTGAAGTCATTAGCAGCCTCCTCGCCAACCTGTTTCCTCCCTGGTTCCTGAGGATAAGTGGATGGCTATTTCTCATGTCACTTGTTATTTATTTTCTTGCACTGAGTGTAAGGATATTTGAGAGAATGCAAGTGAACTTTACCTTCTAAAAGCTAGCTTTCAATTATCTGTAAACTTTACAAAAGATTTTTTTTTTTTTAATTTTTTAAATCATCAAGTGTTGTGAATAGGTGATACATAAAGGTACATTGCATCTTTTTTTTTTTTTTGGTCTCTCTTTATGTGGGCATGAGGAAAAGTAGGAGGGACATACATAAAGCAAAGAAAAGAAAAAAAATGAAGAAAAACAGAAGGGAGGCTGTAAAATATGAATGAGTTCTATTATATATTTGCTAAGATCTCTGATACATGATTTAGTATGTTTTCCTATTTTTTCCAACTTACAATGTTGCTAAGAAGATGAAATAGAAAAATATATTGAATTAATGAATAATTATTTTAATATATTACTACATCAATATAAGGTTACTATATTAATTTTATATTATACAACTATACATCAATGAATTATATTACAATATTAATTATATAAATATATTAATGGATTATAATAATATGTAATAGTGTTATTAGTAATAGCAGTTATCAATAGTAGCTAATGAATAATTATTTTATTATATTAATTCATCAATGTTACTATATTAAGTGTATACTATAAAATTATACACAAAGGAATATTACTATTTTAATCATATAATTACATAAATATTTTAATAAATTATAACACATAATAGAGTATTTTAATAATAAAAGTTATCAATAATAGTTATTATTGTTATATACATTTTTTTGGTGTCATGAGGCTCAACAGAGCTAAAGAGACTTATGCAGTGGTATACAAATGAACTGTACAATGGGAAAGTAAATAACTGTTTAAAAACAACAATCAATTGCACATAATGAAAGTGAAGATTTAATTTTTACTAAAAGCAAAAATTTTAGAGAATTTTGAACAGTTAGCATTGATTTGTATTTAAAAATTGAATCTGAAAGTTTAATGTAAAGGTTGTTAACAACACTGATGCTACTCTTTCTATGACCTGTCATAACAAAACATTCTTAAAAACTACACATTTTAGAGTAAAACCAAGTGGTGGTGCTTGCAATTTGTAGGCTTAAGCATCAGGTGGCTTTCCATTTGTATTCTCTATATACAAAGAATAGTAGAGCAGCAGTCTCTATTATTCACGCAGAGAACGCTTGGAGAAGAATGCAATTCAGTCAGGAATACAAGGGTGACCCAATAAAGTGATTACAAAATGTCTTGAGGCCTTGTAATCCCCAGCACATGAGGTCAGGCTACTTTTTTCTTTATGTGAGAAATTTACGAAACATTTTTTCTTCTATTTTTATATCTCATAGTTTTATTCCCCTTTCTTTCCCCAAAACCTATGAGGAGTGTGAAACAAATTTCCTTCACTTCCCCAACACATTCTGCTGATGTGATATGCTCAGAAGCAATGCAATGTGTATGGGCCCTGTCCTAGATTTTAATATGATTCCCTATAGAAAAAGAGGGGACTGAAAAACAAAATTTGCAGGCAATAATTTTCAGGTAATCCTTAACTTGTTTTCACTTTTTAAAAATGTGGTTTTTTTGTATGCATACCACATTCTAGTTATTATATTGCAACATAAAATTGTCATTTCATTGTGCAATTAATAAATAGCCTATTGCATTGTAGCTTTATTAATTAATAGTAATTGGTTTACTATTAAGCTAATTATAGTACTAATGACAAAAATGTGGTGAGTCTCAGACATCAAAGTATTCATGTAAAAGTGGTAAAAACCTAAAAAAAATGCCTGTGATAGTGAAACTTCAGTTTCAATCATATGTTCATTTAACTTAAATAGACAAACTAAGCATTGGAATGAAAAGACATAATTAGGATTTTTAACTCTCTAGAAAGATACATCAGGTTTATTGCCCAACTTTTGCAATTTCAGCTTTTATGCAAATTTTTAATGACATAATTTTTAAAAACATAGTTAAAGATTTTTAAAAAACTAATTTCAACTTCTGATTATCTCCTTATATGGATATCTGAAACCCCATTTGCTTATGTATTCAGTTCTTATTCTTAAGGATGAAATCTACTCTTTATTCCCAGGACTATTATCTACCTAACCCTTAGACTAATGCTATATGAATAGTAATACTGACAATGACAATATGACAACAATAACGATAATAATAGCAAGAAATATTCATCTGCTAAGGGATTAGACTGATTATCTAATTTTGTTCTCATCTTAATACTATTAGGTAACCTTCTTTGTCAACTTTTGTTTACTATAACCAAAAAACAAAGATAAAAGGTTTATTTTGGCCCACAGTTTTAGATATTTTGGTCCATGATTGATTGGTACCATTGCTATAGGCCTGTGTTGAAGCAGCATGTCATGGTAGAGCAGAATTGCTCTTTTACTACAGGAATTAAAAAAAAAAAAAGTGAGGAAGAGATTAGGGTTCCCAATCTCCTTTAATGACATCATCCCTAATGACTTAAAGAGCTCTTTCTAGACCCCATCTATTATTTCTAGACCCCATCTATTACTACTTGGATAGTGCCCCCCAGGGAGACCAAGCATTTAACAAATGGGTCTTTGGGAGGCATTCAAGATCGAAAGGATAGCAATAAGTAATGCTCACAGCTCAGTCTAACAAATGAGAGAACAGTTGGCATTATATAATATTTTTAGCAGCTACCATCATGTAACTGGTAAGTAGTAGAAGATTTACCTAAATCCATGTCTACCTAAAACCAGATAACGTGTAGATTGCTACTTATATTCAAATTATTCACTATATATGATATATTCTTGAAGAGTAGAGAGTTTTCACATCCATCACCACCATCACCACCATCATTATTCACATTGTCATACTAATTTCCTAGCATCCTAGACATTCAATTTTTCCTTTTTCAAATGATTATATTGTATTATATTATATTTCTATAGATGGAAAGATGACAGAAATAAAGAGAGAAAATTTAAAAAAAAAAGTACAGGCAGCCTTGGGGAAATTCACTGAGTAATAAAGTCAGGTAATGCACACATATCATGAATAGAACCCAAGAAGCAACCCTCCCACCCCACCCCATCACTAGCCCTCCTCTTCTTCAGGAGAAATGGCCAATCTGACTTCTGTCATCATAAATTACTTTAGTCTGCTTTTGAGTTTTATATAAACGGAATTGTGTACTTTTCTTTTTCAGATCTAGTTTATTTTTCTCAATACTATGTTGAAAGTTTTAAAAGCGGTGTCCTATAGCTGTAGTTTATTCATTTAATTCATGTATAGTAGTCCCTTGTAGGAACTGACTAATATTCCTTAATTTATTAGATTTGAATTAACATTTGAGTATTTGGAGGTTTTTGTCTCTTAAAAATCAGTGCTTGAAATGGAGGGAATTGTTATATGCATTTATGAATGTTTTCAAAATGAATTCCACAATTATGTATAACAGTAATGCACTAATAAAAGTAAATTAATTTTAAAAATACCAGTGCTACAATAAGGAATTTCTGCACATACCTTTTGTTTCACACTATGATTATGTTGGGTTTGTGCTTAGAGATAGAAATGTGGATTGTGGTAAAGCATAAATGCCTCTTCCTAGGTACTACTAAACAATTATCCAATTCACTCTCCCATCTGCACTGTATTAAAGTTCTAATTGATCCTCATCTTCACAGACTCTTAGTATTATCCGTTATTTTGATTTTAGCTTTTTCAGTGAGTAAGCAACTTTTTCAGTTTACATTTAATTATCAATTTTTTTTTGAGTTTGCTAAGTATATTTTATAGAGAGAGGGTAAATTACTAGAACTGAAAAAAACTAAAGCAAATCTTTTTCAAAAGTATAAGACAGGTATGGGTAGAGGTTATAATTGTCATGTGGTGAAAACAAGCAGAGCAAATTCATCCTTGCAGAATTTTGTGTGCATATATGAGTATTGAATTGGTACAAGAAAGAAGATTTTAAAAATCACAGAAAATTTCTAAAGAATGGGATAGAAAGAGTGACTGGTTTGGCTGGCATAACCTAAGGGCAAACATAACTTTATAATCTCAGTAAAGATATTTTTTCCCAGAGAATTTTCACACTGGTGAAAAGCAGCACAGACAATCATGGAATTATGTGATGAGCTTCCTCTCTTAGCTGTCACTGCACGTGAAAGATATTAAGATCCAAGGCCACCCTTGTGTCACAAGTCCAAACTGTGGGCTCTATTCAGGTTGAATTACCTAACAGTTCAAATGATAGGTTTTTCACTAGTCAGTCCCATTTTTATTGGCTTATCATCATGTACTTGTATTTTGTGCTAAGAAGTGATCAGAAGACCTTCAAAAAGTCCCATTTTTCATCAAGTGTTTAATGAAGGCAGGGCAATTTAGTTAAAGACATTAAATACTGAAAACTAATATGTAAATAATATCTCCATGTCCCTTTCCCAAGTACTTTAATCTGTCATGTATTTTACCAGCATTCATTCATTGTGGATTCAATTATGTTTGGTGATTTAGTCTATTTTACTAACTTCTAGAATTTTTATTTATCACCACCATGCAAAATTCTATGCTGAGTTTCTTTTTATATTTTTTTCTTGCATCACAGATTTTATAGATATTTTTATGATACACAGCTACTTGGCCTTTCATTTCCTATGCTGAAATTGTGCCATTTTGTAGATTTCCACCTCTGGGGTGGATCTGGAATTCAAGAAGCTCTTCATCCTCTATTCATATCCCAGTGTATTGTCTAATGCTTATCCTCAAATTGGTTTTCCATGTCAGTAAACAAAACATGGAGATGAAAATTTCAGGGACGGTTTAAAAAGCCAAACCACAATCCATTTTTAGTTTCTGTGGGCTATTCTGTACTGAAGTCACGGGCATTCATCATTCAAGATGAATTAAGATTTATGAAATTGCATTCCACTTAAACGTATGGGCACGACATTGGCAACTGCAGATTTATGAAATAAAAGATGAAGATACATTCTCCTTTGGTTGTTAGGAAGGCTGTTCAAATGGTAATAAGCTGGAATTATCATCTAAAAAGATCTCTTATTTTCCTGTAAAATTATAGCAGCCACTTTTAAAATAAATTTTTCTATCTCTCAGAGAAAAATGATCCATCATTATGGTTATTGAGAATTTTTTCACCTAAACTAATGAAGGTAACCCTTCTTTTATGTTGTAAAATAAAGGAATGATTTTTAAGCATCTATCCACCAGTATTTTTTTACGTCAAGGTATATTACACGGATTCATAATTTCAAAAATTGAAAGGACGCTTTCTTTTAAAAAACATTTAGCACAAAGAGTTTAATAGGATATCTGAAGTTTAATTTTGGCTTCAGTGGCTGGTTTGGAAATTAAATCTCAACACTGAGCAACTTTTTGTTTTTAATTAGTTTCTTTGTCAGCTTGCAATTTTTACCACATGATCAAATGGTCTGGATTTATGCAAAAAAAAATATAAAATCATGTCTACATGTAAAAGGGCAATTGTGCAACGTTGCCCACAGCTTCTTTTTTATGACTTCTCAACCTTTAAGCTAGTATGTGAATGAATTCATACATAATTATCCTGTTTCCTATATGAAGTATCATTGCTTCCCCCGTTTTTAGAAGCCTGGCTTTTATTAAGGGGACAACAGGACAATTGCATACTTTCTGAAATGGAAGACCTGTGTTTCTGAGATTAAATTGTTCATGACTGAAGATCCTTCAGTAGTTGTAATCTCTTTGTATTCTTAACGACATCCCTGGGCATTTACGTTACTTGGGTTTTCATTTGGACCCTCTTGTCTATTACCATTGACATTCATTCCCTCTTGACTGCATGTGGGAATGGATCCTCCTGCCTATCCCACCCACTGCTTTGCACCAGAGTTTTCCTTTTACATAGTATTTAGCAGCACAGTCCTTGAGCTATTTAGCCATAGGTGTGAGTCCAGCTCTGTCCCATACTAGCTGTCAGCCTAAAACATCTTATATAACCTCTCTGGTGCCTGGTTTCCAATTTGGGGAAATAGGGCTAATGATGATACATAACTCATAGGGTTGAGGGGATCAGTCAAGAACAAATGAATAAATATTATCATATATGATGCCTGGCAACTAGTGTATGCTCCAACAAGGTATCATATTTAAATTTTGGATGCCTGTCTCTGCCAAGAGAACATGGGTTTCTTGAGAATGAGGAAATGTTTCTGGTTTTGTTATTTTTTATTAGCTTTAATAAATGTGATAGAGTTGACATAGGGTAAAATCTCAATAAATGGTTTTATTGCAATTTTATCCAATTCAAAGACAATAATAAAGTCTGCCTCTCTATTCTGTGTTTCTGTCCTTAAGCATAATGACACTGCAACTTCAGAACCTTTCTTACTGCCTCCTTCTTGGGTTTCTGTGTGTCAGATGACCCAAATTCAGTGGATACCATTGTCTCTAAGGTCATATCTTATGGCCTCGATGGGAGAGACAATGATACCCTTCAGTTCCTTCAGTATATTCTAATATAAGACCACACATCACCCACTTTTGTGGAACTGAAACTAACACTGAAATTAGTCAAACTTCCCAGCTTCTTTTTATATCTTGTTTTTGTTTTGTTTTACAACTCACAGTTTATGAATATGAATCCTCCATTAATTTTGGACTTTGACACTCTTTTCTGTGTAATTTATTTTAGTCTTCTAATTCATGATCAGAATTTAAAAAAAAAACATTCCTTATCCAATCTATGAATCACTTCAAAACAATGGCTGTCTTTCTTATAAATACAAGTTCACTGGAAAGTCCCTATCTCCTAAACACCATTTTCCTCATTACAAATTAGAAAGTTTTCCTTTGTTAAACTTATTTCTAACTTCAAGCAGCTTTCTTCTGTTGCATCTAACTCAATTTTTTTTTATCTAAGAAAAGCAAGAATGACTCACTCCTAATAGATTTTTCAACTATTTAAAGGTAGTTTTTGCTAACTTTTTGAGTCTATACCATAGGAAAAGAATATTTACTTCAATTATATTTTATGCCTCTTAATCTTGAATTCTCTAAATGATAATCAGGAAAAATAAGTCTTCCTGTGTATTTCTCAATGACTTATACCCAGACTGACAGTAATGTGACCTGTCCAACAGGGAAAATTGTTCAAATATGCTCTGGGTACCAATGTTCTAGATCAGTTTTACCTGCTCCATTCAGTACTTATTTTTGCTGAAACAACTGTCAACTGGAATCTTAACACTTTTTATTATTTTCTTTGGTTACTCATGTATCCCTCTCACCTTGAAGCTTACCAGATTATTTTAGCAGACATGTTTTGCCCAATTAAATTTTATTGCTAATTTTTTACTCTTTCCTTTAGCACACTGCCAAAACATATTTGGATCCTGATTATATCTGTAGCTGAACTATAATTATTTTTCTTCCCAGACTCCCAACCACATGCCACCTACCTCTGGAATTACATTTTCTTCCAACTATCTAGAAGCCAAGCTCATTGACATTTATGGAATTTCTAATACCACAAGTTTTCCTGAAGTATCTCTTACTTTTAAATTAAAAATACATTCTATGACTTTCAAATCTTGAGATAATAAGGCAAAAGTTTGATTTGAAATATACATGCATATAATCTGATTTTTTTTTGTTTTCTTCCCTATCATGTTTACAGGATAACCCCTTTAATTTATATTAGGAATACTTAAATGATCAGGTGAGGATTTTTTTTAATAACCATAGTATGTCCAAAAGAAGATGTGTATTTTAAAGAAAGTAGCGTTGTTTTTCTCTCAAATATTGTTTTGTTATTTTTTTTTAAATTTTTTATTGTTGGTTGTTCAAAATATTACATAGTTCTTGACATATCATATTTCACACTTTGATTCAAGTGGGTTATGAACTCCCATTTTTACCCCATATAGAGATTGCAGAATCACATCAGTTACACATCCATTGATTTACATATTGCCATACTAGTGTCTGTTGTGTTCTGCTGCCTTTCCTATCCGCTACTATCCCCCCTCCCCTCCCCTCCCCTCCCCTCTTCTCTCTCTACCCCTCTACTGTCATTCATTTCTCCCCCTTGTATTATTTTTCCCTTTCCCATCACTTCCTCTTGTATGTACTTTTGTATAACCCTGAGGATCTCCTTCCATTTCCATGCAATTTCCCTTCTCTCTCCCTTTCCCTCCCACCTCTCATCCCTGTTTAATGTTAATCTTCTTCTCATGCTCTTCAACCCTACTCTGTTCTTAGTTACTCTCCTTATATCAAAGAAGACATTTGGCATTTGTTTTTTAGGGATTGGCTAGCTTCACTTAGCATAATCGGCTCTAATGCCATCCATTTCCCTGCAAATTCTATGATTTTGTCATTTTTTAATGCAGAGTAATACTCCATTGTGTATAAATGCCACATTTTTTAAATCCATTCGTCTATTGAGGGGCATCTAGGTTGGTTCCACAGTCTTGCTATTGTGAATTGTGCTGCTATGAACATCAATGTAGCAGTGTCCCTGTAGCATGCTCTTTTTAGGTCTTTAGGGAATAGACCGAGAAGGGGAATAGCTGGGTCAAATGGTGGCTCCATTCCCAGCTTTCCAAGAAATCTCCATACTGCTTTCCAAATTGGCTGCACCAATTTGCAGTCCCACCAGCAATGTACAAGTGTACCCTTTTACCCACATCCTCGCCAGCACTTGTTGTTGTTTGACTTCATAATGGCTGCCAATCTTACTGGAGTGAGATGGTATCTTAGGGTGGTTTTGATTTGCATTTCTCTGACTGCTAGAGATGGTGAGCATTTTTTCATGTACTTGTTGATTGACTGTATGTCCTCCTCTGAGAAGTGTCTGTTCAGGACCTTGGCCCATTTGTTGATTGGGTTGTTTGTTCTCTTATTGTCTAATTTTTTGAGTTCTTTGTATACTCGGGATATTAGGGCTCTATCTGAAGTGTGAGGAGTAAAGATTTGTTCCCAGGATGTAGTCTCCTTATTTACCTCTCTTATTATTTCTTTTGCTGAGAAAAAAACTTTTTAGTTTGAGTAAGTCCCATTTGTTGATTCTAGTTATTAACTTTTATGTTATGGGTGTCCTATTGAGGAATTTGGAGCCCGACCCCACAGTATGTAGATCGTAGCCAACTTTTTCTTCTATTAGACGCCGTGTCTCTGATTTGATATCAAGCTCCTTGATCCATTTTGAGTTAACTTTTGTGCATGGCGAGAGAAAGGGATTCAGTTTCATTTTGTTGCATATGGATTTCCAGTTTTCCCAGCACCATTTGTTGAAGATGCTATCCTTCCTCCATTGCATGCTTTTAGCCCCTTTATCAAATATAAGATAGTTGTAGTTTTGTGGATTGGTTTCTGTGTCCTCTCTTCTGTACCATTGGTCCACCCGCCTGTTTTGGTACCAGTACCATGCTGTTTTTGTTACTATTACTCTGTAGTATAGTTTGAAGTCTGGTATCGCTATACCGCCTGATTCACACTTCGTGCTTAGCATTGTTTTTGCTATTCTGGGTCTTTTATTTTTCCATATGAATTTCATGATTGCTTTCTCTATTTCTACAAGTAATGCCGTTGGGATTTTGATTGGCATTGCATTAAACCTATAGAGAACTTTTGGTAATATCGCCATTTTGATGATGTTAGTTTTGCCTATCCATGAACAGGGTATATTTTTCCATCTTCTAAGATCTTCTTCTATTTCTCTCTTTAGGGTTCTGTAGTTTTCATTGTATAAGTCTTTCACCTCTTTTGTTAGGTTGATTCCCAAGTATTTTATTTTTTTTTTAAGATATTGTGAATGGAGTGGTTGTCCTCATTTCCATTTCAGAGGATTTGTCGCTGATATACAGGAATGCCTTTGATTTATGTGTGTTGATTTTATATCCTGCCACTTTGCTGAATTCATTTATTAGCTCTAATAGTTTCTTTGTAGACCCTTTTGGGTCTGCTAGGTATAGAATCATGTCTTCTGCAAATAGTGATAATTTAAATTCTTCTTTTCCTATTTTTATGCCTTTAATTTCTTTCGTCTGTCTAATTGCTCTGGCCAGTGTTTCGAGAACTATGTTGGACAGAAGTGGAGAGAGAGGGCATCCCTGTCTTGTTCCAGATTTTAGAGGGAATGCCTTCAATTTTTCTCCATTCAGAATGATGCTAGCCTGAGGCTTAGCATAGATTGCTTTTACAATATTGAGGTATGTTCCTGTTATCCCTAGTTTTTCTAGAGTTTTGAACATAAAGGGATGCTGTACTTTGTCGAATGCTTTTTCCGCATCTATCGAGATGATCATATGGTTCTTATTTTTAAGTCTATTGATGTGGTGAATAACATTTATTGATTTCCGTATATTGAACCAGCCTTGCATCCCAGGGATGAATCCTACTTGATCATGGTGCACAAGTTTTTTGATATGTTTTTGTATCCGATTCGCCAGAATTTTATTGAGGATTTTTGCATCTAGGTTCATTAGAGTTATTGGTCTGTAGTTTTCTTTCTTTGAAGTGTCTTTATCTGGTTTAGGTATCAGGATGATGTTGGCCTCATAGAATGAATTTGGAAGTTCTCTCTCTTTTTCTATTTCCTGAAGTAGCTTGAAAAGTATTGGTATTAGTTCCTCTTTAAAGGTTTTGTAAAACTCTGCTGTATACCCATCCGGTCCTGGGCTTTTCTTAGTTGGTAGTCTTTTTATGGTTTCTTCTATTTCCTCAATTGATATTGGTCTGTTTAGATTGTCTATATCCTCCTGACTCAATATGGGCAGATCATATGACTTAAGAAATTTATCGATGCCTTCAATATCTTCTAATTTATTGGAGTATAAGGATTCAAAATAATTTTTGATTATCTTGTGTATTTCTGAAGTGTCTGTTGTGATATTGCCTTTTTCATCCTGTATGCTAGTAATTTGAGTTCTCTCTCTTCTTCTCTTCGCTAGCATGGCTAAGGGTCTGTCGATTTTGTTTATTTTTTCAAAGAACCAACTTTTAGTTTTGTCAATTTTTTCAATTGTTTCTTTTGTTTCGATTTCATTCATTTCAGCTCTGACTTTAATTATTTCTTGCCTTCTACTTCTTTTGCTGTTGTTTTGTTCTTCTTTTTCTAGGATTTTGAGATGAAGTATGAGATCATTTATTTGTTGTTGTTTTTTTCTTTTTTTAAGGAATGAACTCCAAGCAATGAATTTTCCTCTTAGAACTGCTTTCAATGTGTCCCATAGATTCCGATATGTTGTGTCTGTGTTTTCATTTATCTCTAAGAATTTTTTAATTTCCTCCTTGATGTCTTCTATAACCCATTGATCATTCAGTAACCTATTGTTCATTCTCCAAGTGATGTATGCTTTTTTCCTTCCTTCTTTTATCGTTGATTTTCAGTTTCATTCCATTATGATCAGATAAGATACATGGTATTATCTCTACTCCTTTATTTTGTCTAAGAGTTGCCCTGTGACATAATATATGATCTATTTTTGAGAAGGATCCATGTGCTGCTGAGAAAAAAGTGTAACTGCTTGATGTTGGGTGGTATATTCTATATATGTCAATTAAGTCTAGGTTATTAATTGTGTTATTGAGTTCTATAGTTTCCTTATTCAACTTTTGTTTGGAAGATCTGTCCAGTGGCGAGAGAGGTGTGTTGAAGTCTCCCATGATTATTGTATGGTGGTCTATTAGACTCTTGAACTTGAGAAGAGTTTGTTTGATGAACATAGCTGAACCATTGTTTGGGGCATATATATTTATGATTGTTATGTCTTGTTGGTGTATGGTTCCCTTAAGCAGTATGTAGTGTCCCTCTTTATCCCTTTTGATTAACTTTGGCTTGAAATCTATTTTATTTGATGTGAGTATGGACACTCCTGCTTATTTCCGAAGTCCATATGAGTGATATGATTTTTCCCAACCTTTCACCTTCAGCCTATGTATGTCTTTTCCTATCAAATGCGTCTCCTGTAGGCAGCATATTGTTGGGTCTTGTTTTGTGATCCATTCTACTAGCCTGTGTCTCTTAATAGGTGAGTTTAAGCCATTAACATTTAGGGTTATTATTGAGATATGGGTTGTTCTTCCAGCCATATTTGTTTATTTCTGTTACTAAACATGGTTTGTTTTCCTCTTTGATTATTTCCCCCCCTTTACTGTCCTACCTCCCACTGTTGGTTTTCATTGTTATTTTCCATTTCCTCTTCCTGTAATGTTTTGCCGAGGATGTTTTGAAGAGATGGTTTTCTAGCTGCAAATTCTTTTAACTTTTGTTTATCGTGGAAGGTTTTAATTTCATCTTCCATCCTGAAGCTTAATTTCGCTGAATACACAATTCTTGGTTGGAACCCGTTTTCTTTCAGTGTTTGAAATATGTTATTCCAGGATCTTCTAGCTTTCAGAGTCTGGGTTGAAAGATCAGCTGTTATCCTGATTGGCTTACCCCTAAATGTAATCTGCTTCCTTTCTCTTGTAGCTTTTAAAATTCTCTCCTTATTCTGTATGTTGGGCATCTTCATTATAATGTGTCTAGGTGTGGATCTCTTATGATTTTGCACATTCGGCGTCCTGTAGGCTTCTAGGATTTGGGATTCTGTCTCATTCTTCAAGTCTGGGAAGTTTTCTCGTATTATTTCATTGAATAGATTGCTCATTCCTTTGGTTTGGAGTTTTGTACCTTCCTGTATCCCAATGACTCTTAAGTTTGGTCTCTTAATGTTATCCCATATTTCTTGCATGTTCTGCTCATGGTTTCTTAACAGTCTTGCTGAGCTGTCTATGTTCTTTTCCAGTTGAAATACTTTGTCTTCATTGTCTGATGTTCTATCTTCTAAGTGTTCTACTCTGCTGGTAGTATTCTCCATTGAGTTTTTAAGTTGGTTTATTGCTTCCTGCATTTTTAGGATTTCTGTTTGTTTGTTTTTTATAACCTCTATCTCCCTGTATAGTTGATCCTTTGCTTCCTGGATTTGTTTGTGTAATTCATTGTCGAAGTGATCTTTCATTGTCTGATTTTGCTGTCTAATGTCTTCCTTGATACTCCAGATCATCTGAAGCATGTATATCCTGAATTCTTTATCTGACATTCCGTCTGCTGCAGCTGTTACCTCTTCTAAAGTTGAGTTGACCTGCATTACTTGTGGTCCTTTCTTTCCTTGTCTTTTCATATTGCTTGCGTTTCTTTCTGCTTGGTGAAACTGTTGTGTTTTTGAAATGTTTTTTCCCCTATATATTTATATTGCTCTTGTATAGTTGAAAAGTTTCCCTTGCAGGGTTGGGCGGCGGTCTGCCTACCTTGCAGGCGCGGACGGGGGCTCTGCTCTGCCCCTCCTCCAATTGGTGTGAGGTGTCTACCACGCCCGTGGACCCCTGGGCCTGTTCTGCTGGTCGGTTGCAGGTCTGCCTACCTTGCAGGCGCGGGCGGTGGCTCTGCTCTGCCCTTACTCCAATTGGGGTGACGTGTCTACCACGCCGGCGGGTCGCTGGGCTTATTCCGGGCGCAGGAGGCGGCTCTGCTCTGCCCTTACTCCAATTGGGGTGTCGAGACTACCACGCCGGCAGGTCACTAGGCCTGTTCCGGGCGCGGGCGGCGGCTCTGCTCTGCCCCTACTCCAATTGGGGTGACAAGTGTAGCACGCTGGCAGGCCAGCGGGCCTGGTCCGCCAGTCGTTTGCAGGTCTGCCTACCCTGCAGGCGCGGTCGGCGGCTCTGCTCTGCCCCCCCTCCAATTGGTGTGACTTGTCTACCACACCCGCGGACTGCTGGGCCTGTTCCGGGCGCGGGCGAAGGCTCTGCTCTGCTCCTACTCCAATTGGTGTGACGTGCCTACCACCCTGGCCAGCCGCTGGGCCTATTCCACCGGTCGGTCGCAGGTCTGCCTACCTTGCGGGCATGGGCGGCGGCTCTGCTCTGCCCCTACTCCAAATGGGGTGACGTGTCTGTCACACCGGCAGGCCACTGGGCCTGTCCCGCTGGTCGGTCGCAGGTCTGCTCACCTTTCGGGCACGGGTGGCGGCTCTGCTCTGCCCCTACTCCAATTGGGGTGTCGTGACTACCACGCCGGCAGGTCGCTGGGTCTGTTCCTGGCACGGGCAGCGGCTCTGCTCTGCCCCTACTCCAATTGGGGTGACGTGTGTACCACGCTGGCAGGCCGCTGGGCCTGATCCGCCGGTCTGTCGCAGGTCTGCCTACCTTGCAGGCGCGGGCGACGGCTCTGCCCTGCCCCTCCTACCACACCCGCGGACCGCTGGGCCTGATCTGCAGGTTGGTCACAGGTCTGCCCACCCTGCGGGCACGGGTGGCGGTTCCGCTCCACCCCCACTCCAATTGGGGTCACGTGACCACCACACCAGTGGGGCCTGATCCGGGCGCGGGCAAAGGCTCTGCTCTGCCCCTACTCCAGTTGGGGTGACGTGTGTACCACGCTGGCAACCCGCTTGGCCTGACCCGCCAGTCTGTCGCAGGTCTGCTTACCTTGCAGGCGCGGGCGGCGGCTCTGCCCTGCCCCTCCTACCACGCCGCATATCACTGGGTCACAGGTCTGCCCACCTTGGGTGCGCAGCTGGCGGCTCTGCTCCGCCCCCTCTCTAATTGGGGTCACGCGACCACCACGCCGGTGAGCCGCTGGGCCTGCTCCGGGCGCGGGCGGCGGCCCGGCTCCTCCCCTCTGGCTCGAAGACAAAGCGAGAGAGACTCGGGTGTCTATAACTCACCATCCCTACCAGGAGACCAACTGTTTCTGTCGCTGCTGGTATTGATGAAGTTCTCTCCTCCGCTGCTTTCTGATGACATCAGATCTCTGCCATGTTGGTATCCTATGCGAATGGCAGCACTTTGTTCCCTTTGCCGGGTGACCAAAGCAATGGGTGAGTCCTGACCGGCCCTCACAGGCCCCGTCTCAGTCCTGTTGCCACTGCCCACGAAGGCTCGGTTGGTATTTACCTCCACAGTACTCAGCAGGACCTGGACCGAGAAGCAGTTTCCTTGGGCTCCTTAGCCCTGGGCCAGTGCAGTTCCGGGAGCCGGAACTCAGCCGCTCCATGCTCAGTGTATGCTCCGATAAGAGGAGGCTCCAAGAAGCAGTCTCCGCGGGTCATCTAGCCCTGAGCCTGAGTAATCTGTCTGCAAGCCGCAGGCGAATGGCAGCCTGAAATTACCTGTTCTATGGCTGAATGAGCTGCAGTCAGTCGAAAACAGCGATGGTGACATCAGCTCTCCAAGATGGTGGCCGCTGGCCTCCTCTGTGATCTGACCGGTGTGGAGAACCGAATTGGACCGCTTCCTTCCCCCGTTTCAAACCCAGAATTCAGCACTGAGTACGGTGCTTGCACGGCTGGCAGAAACTGCAGCGCTGTATCCCTGCGTCGCTATCTCCTCGTTTCCCAGCGCGCGCTACAGACTCTAGCCGTGGGGCGATTTGCTGAATAAGCAGTGTTACCCTCCGTGCGACAAATCTCTCGAGTTTGAGTCCCTGCAGCCGATCCTCGTGCGATGGAAATCCTTCCTGCAGGTTCCGGAGCACCCCACTATTGCTGGAAATTCCTAACAAGATTGCCTTTAGCAGTCCTGACTCGTCATTCTCCCACACAGTGATGCGGCACACGGGGGCAATGCACTCCCCTCGCCGCCATCTTCAGTCTATCTCTTCAAATATTGTTTTAATCAAATGAAAAGTTTCAGTAGTTTAAATTATTTACAAATTGTATTTTGTATAATTATGATAATCTCCATAATTTGTAAGAATTTAATTTTCAATTAATAGCAAATGCCTGAGATGATGCATCAGAAACATACATAGAAACCCAGGAGATCTTGGTGTTGGTGTTTAAATGCAAACAGTAGGGAGAAAAGGCATACCTAAAAATTCTCTGTTGGCTTTGTATTTGCATTTGCTTGTTTCAGAATCAATTTATTTTTAGATTCTGTCTCTTTGGTCCACTTTCTCTATAATTTGCTCTATCTTATCTCTACAACATAACTTTTGCTAAAGCCCTACCTCCTATCTCCTGCACAGAGGCAATAGTTCCAGTCTTTTGAGACTTTGCTACCTCAACATGAGAAATTGGAAGAAAATTTATCAACTAAAATCTTATTTTTATGCTTCTGTTGCTAATAATAACCAAGATCTAATGGCTTAGCTCTTAAGGTCAAGTCTCTAGATTTTGACATTCTCCAACCCTCAGGTCTTCTCCCATGTTTCCAGCACTACTTATACTCAAAAATCTTGACAGACTTTTTTTTATATCCAACAATTTGTTGCACCCAGTTTGGTGAAAAATGTTGTCATTTTTTTTTTCCTATCCATGTTCTCTTTCTTATTTTCCTAGTGGACGCAATCATCATTTTTAAAATATTAGTGGACTCTATATTTTAGAACACTTTTATATTTATGAAAAAGTTGAGCAGAAAGTGAAGAGAATTCCTATATATAGATACTCTTCCCTAACCTCTACACACAATCTCCCCTATTATTAATATCTTTCACTAGTGTAATATGTTATTATGATTGTTGAAACAATAATAATCAATTCTTTTTATTTTTTATTTTTAAATTTTGTTTTTATTAACACATAATAATTGTATGTATCTATGGGGTACAATGTCATGTTTCAACACATCATCGTATGATAATCAAATCAGGGTCACTGGAGTAACTATTGTCTTAATGTATTATTAGTTACTAAAGCTTATGGTTTATATTAGTGTTCACTCTTTGCATTCTACAACTCTCTGGGTTTTGATAAATGTATAATATCATGTGTTGACTATTACAGTACTTACAGAAGTTTCAGTTCCCTAAATATCCCATGTTCTTAACCTATTCATCAAAAACCTGCTTACTACAGTTTACAATTTCCAAAATGTTACGTAGTTGGAATTTTGAAGTATACAGGCTTTTTGATTGACTTCTTTCTCTTAGCAATACATATATAAATTTCCTCCAAGTCTTTCATTGATAGCTAATTTCTGGTTAGTCCTGAATATTATTTTTTTGTATAAATATACCAGTCTATTTAGCCATTCACCATGTTACGGATGTCTTGGTTGCTTCCAGGTTTTGGTGATTATGAATAAGGCTGTTGTGAATATCCATGTGAATATTTTTTTGCCATAAATTTCCTTTGGGTAAATATCTGGAAATGCATTTGCTAATTCATTGGAAAGACTATTTAGCTTTGTAAGAATCTGACAATTCATCTTCCAAAGTGAATTTCTATGTTTCATTCCCACCAGCAAAGAAGGAAACTCCCTGTTTACCTGTATCCTCACTAACACTTGTTATTCTAATGCTTTGCATTTGAGTCATTATTACAAGTGTGCAGTGGTCATTAGCTTACAATTCCCTAATGACACATGATGTTTTATATATCTATATCTATATATATATATATATATATATATATATATATATATATATATAAAACATATAAACATATTTTATAACATATATATACAGAATACCTTTAACATATATAAACACAATACCTTTCCTTAAATTTATTCATTTATTTTTTTTTATGTGGTGCTGAGGATAGAACCCAGTGCCTCACATATACTAGGCAAGTGCTCTACCACTCAGCTACAACCCCAGCCCCAGCTTGCACCTTTTAATTTTTTTTCTTTCTCTTTTCATATTTTTTCCTTTTAAAAAATTTTAATTGTACAAACAAACTATCATAATGTCCAACCATCCTACTTCTGGATATATATCCAAAGAAGATGATATCTGCATATCTAAGAGACACCTGCATACCCACATTTATTGCTGTACTATTCACATAGATGAAATATGAAATCAATGTAGATGCCCATCAATGCATGAATAGATTAAAAAATGCTTCATGTATACACACTGAATTATTATTTAGCTATAAAATAGACTTATAGCCTCTCATTTGCAACAAAATTGATGAAAGTAGAGGTCATTCAATTATGTGAAATCAGACATAGAAGGAAAAATACCACACAGTCTCTCTCATGTGTGAATTTCTTATTGAATTATAAATCTCATTTTTAGGAACAAACTAGGATCATTTTATATTACAATTAAATATTCCCTCTCTCCTATCAGTCTGTTCTTTGAACTACTTTTTCAATTCTATACATAATTGTATGAAAACACTTGTACTAATAGATTAAAATTAATCATTTACACATTTCCTTCCCGTGCTACTTAGCTATCCATTGTTGTAACAAAATACCTGACATAAACATCTTAAGGGAAGACACACTTATTCGAACTCATGGTTTCAGTCCATAATTACTTGGACCCATTACTTTGAAAGTACATAATTGTGAAATTCTGAGTCAGAGAAGGCAGCTAACCTCATCATAGCCAGAAAGTGAAGAGAAAAAGAAAAAAAAAAAAAAAAAAAAAAGAAGGGCCCAAGGTCCCAATATTCCCTTTAAGAGCTTGCCACCAATGGTCTAACTTCCTTCCACTTAACTCCACCCACCTGCTGAATGATCCACCACCTCCCAAAGCACCACAGACTGGCGACCAAGCCGCCAACATATGGCTTCTAGATACATTTACTATCCAAATCACAGCACTCCTCTTACAGAAAATTGTAAAGTCTCTCAAAGCTGAATGATATTTGAATCCTCATATATGTACATCTTCAAGAATAGAAGAAATAATATTACGTGTTTTGAATGAATATTATTACTAAATTCAGCTAATGCAGTCTTTACAGCTAGACATCAATTCACTGTCTCAAATGTATGATAAAATTTCCTATTTCTAATAAAGAATTATAACACTTAAAGGTTTTTCAGAAAGAACAAAGCATTTGATGGGTGTGACCCAGCTCTGAGACATTTCTAAAAATATTGACTCTGTTGCTACTTTATCCTTTAGTTTCTCAAAAGTTGGGATAGCTGGAAGTTAGTCATATCATTCTCTCTCTCCCTCCCTCCATCTCTCTCTCTCTCTTTCTCTCTCTCTCTCTCTCTCTCTCTCTCTCTCTCTCACACACACACACACACACACACACACACACATGCTTCATTCTCTTTAACCTGAATTTTACCAAGGATAAAAATACAGGAAGATTTAAGCACTTATTTTTTAAATTATTCCTAAAAAATATTTTTTAGTTATAGATGAACACAATATCCTTAATTTATTTATTCATTTTTTATGTTGTGCTGAGGATCAAACTCAGTGCCTCACATGTGCAAGGCAAGCTTTCTACCACTGAGCCACAGCCTCAGCTCAAGATTTAAGCACTTATTGATCAGTTCTACCTAGTCATCATTCAGTTCTGCTTGTGGGATAGCGGGGCAAGAAGACAGTGGTGGAATCAGTTTGATTTCCTCAGTGGACTCTTGAGTAGTCATTGACCAGCTTAAAGAACAAATAATCATTCTTAGTTGAATTCATACACACACATACATACACAAACACACACATAAAGTTTGGGAGGACAGAAAGACAAAAATTTTGTATATGCCTGGCTCAGAAAGAAATCACCTTTAGTCATTCACTCTTTGAAAACTCTCACATGTGCCCATAAGCAATCATATGAAAGATCAAGTTTTAGTTGTAATAAGAAAAAACCTAAATGACCATGGCTATAGTCACATAGTGCAGTGCCATACAACAAATGAAATAAATAAATAGGGGCTCCATGAATCAACACGAGTAGATCTCAAAAAAATTAAGACAAAAATTCAAATTGCAGAATAATGCAAAAAGGTAGAATTTATATAAATAGAAGGTAAATGTATTTTTAATGTATCAATATAAGTGGTAAAATATGTATTTTAAAAGGGCTGGCAGTAGAAGACCCTGGGAAGATGGTGAAAGGGAAGCCCCAGAAATCTGTCATTCAAAATATACCAATTGCACAGACAGAACTGTCCGATATGATATTTTAGAACTCTTGAGTATATTGAAAATTTGCAATGTTCACAAGAAAGTTTTGGGTGGTAAATTAGGGAAATTCTGGTCATTCTCAGTTTTTGGTGGAGGATAGATTTCCTCAAAGGAAAATCAGGGTATATTTTGTGGAAAAGCCCTCTGAAAAGCAACGTGTAGAAATCATTATATCAGAGAAGCAATGATGGTATTGTGTGAGATCAAAGCTCATCTGCTATAAAAATAGCTTATGCTGCCATGCCACTCCAGGCCTTGCTATAGAGGGGAAAGGTCATTTCCCTCTTAGCTAACTACACCACTGTGTGGGAGTTTTCACAGCCTTTAGTGCTGCATATATGTACAAGTTCTAGTTCCAAATTCCTCTCTTCTTCCAAATCCCTGTCCTTTCTCCCTAGGGCATATTGCCTGTTCTTTTCAGCCAAGGCATCCTTCAGCATTCTGGGCCGCATGAGTGCAGCTCAAATGTAATGCCAAACAAATCAACAGAATAGCTGTCAGGCCTTCACTGGAAACAATATTAGCCTTGTCTGTTCATACTGAGAGCAGAATGGAAGTGACACAAATAAAATGTAATGGGATAAAATATATTGCTCAATGTACAGTAACAAGGAACTACTGGTTGACAATGTTTTTCCCTCTCCTCACTACATTTCACTATCATTTCTCTATGATTGCTTCATAGTATACTCTAATTAAGTTCATATATCAGCCTCAAAACATAGTAAGGGGGTGCAGTTAATGTATTTTAATAAATGAACAAATAAATAATGAATTAAATCTCATTCAATGAATCAGTTATGGAGTCTGTATACAGAATTTTAAAGTTGGAAGGAAATTTGGCTTAAAAGCTATCTGATATACCTATTTTCCCTGAAAATATATATTTCACCCTACGTTTCTCATATGTAGTTATTTTGATGCCAGTTGGAAAGAAAATTCATTACCACGTGGACAACTTAATTCCAACGATCTATAGCTTCAAACATCTGAGAGTTTCTTATATTAAAACTAGCAATGTTTGTTGTGATATCCATCCACTGAACCCATCCAGGGTAGACTGTAGGTATTAGGGAAGTATTAAGGAGATTATATAAGCCACTAGTGTTCGCTTTGGATTCATGGAATGCCTATAAGCTTAGAGAATTAATATCATATAATACAATTTTAAATAAAAGAATATGATGCCTTAAATTCTAGTTTCTTCTGTCTCAACAAACTGCATTTTCAAAAAAAAATTTAAAAGGTAAAAGTATAGAGAATTGATAAGAATTTTTTGATGTCTACTATGTCCATGATACTTCATGTACAAAATCTCTTTTCATCTTTGCAGTAAAGAAGATATTGCTATTAATTCTCCTCTCAGATGAAACAGGCGTAGGAGACGCAAGTAACATGCCCAAGGTCACATAGCAGGTAGGTGGAAGAGCTGGCCCTTGAACCTGTGTCTTTATGGGGAGATAGTCCATGCTTTAGCCTACATGTACTGCCGCCCAGCTATGTTTATCATTTCTTTCCTAAATTGCATCAAAAAATTCAGAGATATTCTTGGCAAAGGATTCGCTTGAAAAACACACATGCTATTGGTTCTTCTGTAACATTTAACATTTGTGATACTGTTTGCTGAACGAGGAGAAATGCTAAGACTCGAGACCAAATGTTTACTGAGCAGATTATTCTTGATGGCCTTCTGCTTAAAAGTTTAAAATTAAAAATAGAACACGATTCTCTACTTATCCCCTGCCAAACTGTGTAGGAGCAGCCACACTCTGCAGGGCTAGCCTTCTGAATCTCTGAGCTCGACAATACATCTTGCTTTGCCCCCAGTGTTAATATCCTCTCTACTTCTCTTTCAGAACAGAAAATAGTAACTAATAGCTTTAATAGCTGCCACTTTCATCACTTTAACTGCAAATAAACTCAGTTTTTCTTTCACCCTTCAGAATCTACAGACCACGGATGGCCACCTATGGCTTTATGGAGTCCCCGAACTGTTGCTTTGAGGGAATTACTACCATGATTCCTCAAATGTGTCTCACCACAAAAATGATAAATGGTGCTCAAGGAGCCAGGATAGGATCTTAGGAGACTGTAAATATGTCCCTCAGTTCTCTGGATGTACTTTAGGTTTCTCACCTTGAGGGAATATGGTTGCAGTCATATTATGTGGTAGGAGTAAATGAGAGTGCTCTTTTCAGACAGAATTTGTACAGCAGGGTGATTTTACCTGGGAAGGAGATAGAATAAAACAAAATATTTCCTTTGCTTTTGATCTAATTAGTCAAGCAGAAATGTTGGTATTGGTGGAAGGCATCAGGGCTGATTCATGGCTAGGCATTGCTTGGATATTGCTGGAGAAGTCTTCAACAGTAGTTCAGAACCAAATATGTTGGTGTGCTCAAAAGGCAGGAAGGTATATGAGAGCAAGTGCCATCATTGTGGGAAGACAGGACAGGGTTTAATTTCCTCTCTGGCACTTTCTAGTTGAGTAATCTAAGATATATAAGGTAAGTTCTCTGAATCTTAGTTTTCCTAGTTGTGCCTTGGTGATGAGTTAGACTACCTTTCAGAGTTTCCATGAGAACGGTGTTGCCAGATTTAGCCAAAAGCAAAAAAAAAAAAAAAAAAAAAAAAGTGTTAAGTAGTTAAATTTGGATGTCAGATGAAGAACAACAAAATTTTTAGTGTAAGTGTGTCCTCAATAGTTCCTGGGCTATACTTACCCTATAAAGCTACTTTTTGTTTGCAATTCAGATTAAACATGATTTGTATTTTATATGGCAACCTAAGAGAAGGAAATTAAAGCTCCTGCTGGCACAATGATTGGCACTGATTCACTGGATATTGAATTGGGGAGAATTCTTTGAATTCTATCAAAATTTATTTTTCTATATTTAACTTGCAAGAGTGAAAAGAGGAGGAAAAATAATTTAAAAAGTGGAAATATTTGGAAACCTTAAAAAGAACAGACAATTAAACTGAAAGTGGTGTTATAATGTAGAAGTTAAACATATTTGTCACAATTAAGCCTATTTTCCATCATTCCAATATTAAAATGAAGAGCAAGCGAGCTATGCTTACACAGCATTTAAATGAGATTAATGTGCACCAAGGTTGGTAGTATGAAACATAACTCTTATTTTCATTTTACAGTTGGATTAAGTCCAGCCCTCTATCAATGTGCTATTAAATTCAATTTCAAAATATTCACTCTGTTGCTAAAAATACTCAGTTTTTAAAAATATAATTATTCGAAAAGAATATATTTATTTTTAATGCTTATTGAATGTAATAAACTCTACAATATCTATGCATCTATCAACTTACTCATAGGTAATATTAAATCCCATTTTTTAATGCCCTGATGCTTTGGAAAAGAATATCTAAAATTCTGAGTGATCCTTTTGTGCTTTGTGTTCCCTATGGAGCTGTATACATGCACAAGTTTGCATTTCATGTCATTTCATTTTTCCATGTATGAAATAAAGACCACTTTATTCTAGCAGGAACTACATTTGCAATATGCTAAAAATAAATAAATAAGATGAGCAATGTGGAAAAATATGACCTTAAAACCAACTGAGAATTAGTGTCTACTTATGTTTATAAAAAATGAATATATTCCAAACATATCAAAATATTTGGAGGCAATTTATTTTATGTCATAATTGGCACCTTTAGATGAGATATTGAATATCTGATGTGCTCCTGGGCCAGTATCTGCAATTCAGCCTCCTAGTATTTGTGAAATATTTCTTAAATGGAATAGTCTATGGTATTCTATTAATGACAAATAATTATATAGACAATTACTCTTTTTTTTTTTTTTTTGCTCTAAGTATTTCACCTTTTTGTTTTTCTAAAGGTGGTGTGAGGTCCACAGGAGGACGTCTATAGCTTTCATCTTGATTTATAGAATAAACTTTTATAATGATAAAAGTTTAGTCTCACAGCTTGTTGCCCACTCCTCTGGTTGAAGGCAGCCTACAGCATATGTTCCAAGACAGGTTATCCATAGCTGAATGTAGCCTGGGTTTAGTAAACACAGACTACAGTAGGAATATATTGAATTTAAGTTCAATTGCATGGGAAGGATAAGTCAGACTATACCACTATGCAATACGTTTTCCAATAAATTTTGTGCCCAAGATCTTTGTTGTTGTTGTTTTTTCCTCTCAATCCTTAGGAAGTAAAATTCATAGTACACAAGGGTCAATATAAAAAAATAAACATGTTGATAGAATATTTAGCTCAGATGTAAATGTTATGATGTTAATTCATTCAGAAAAAAAAATTGTCTTGAAGGCTCTGTATACTATAGGTATTCCTGTTGGAATGAGGTCTATATCATCTCAACCATTATCAGGTTTATAATCTTGTAGAAAATAGTTGACTAAGTATGCAAATCACAAATATTGAAGCATGTTACAATGGAAAGTGAAAGATGCTAAGAAACAACATCATGGAACATTTGGGAATATTTTTCTAAGGAAGTGATTTTTATGATGAAACCCTAAAGAGTGAGGAGTCAGACAAACAGAAACCAGAAGGAAGGATGCTACTCTCCACAAACTCTGAAAACTTGAAGGTACTTGGCAAAAGGTTGCGGTTCTAATCAGAGATGAAGCCAGATTTGGCTAATCTTGGGAAAGTGCATAGCAAGGAAATGACAAACGGATTTACATGTTTCTTTCTTCTGATGTCAATAGAGAATACACTAAATTTGGTAGTGAAGGAAATGGTAGAACTAACACAAAAGCTTATTGGAACTTAATGGTGGCAATCGAGGTAGAGAGACATGGATTGCTTGGGACACGTATGTGCTCATTATTTGGAATGTCTAAGTTGAAAAAAAAAATACAAGTACATTTGTATGCAAAATTAGCTGGAAAACATATTGCATATTGGAATGTCTCTACTCACATAAATGTCTTTCAAGAAGTCTCAGAAAAGTCTGTGAGACACACTGACAAGCAAGCCATTGAAGAAAACTTCTGAAATGAATGATAATAAATAAAAGATATAATTGTGATATCCTCTGCAAAGATATTACCTTGCACAGGTGGAGGGAGCTCTTTTTTCTCCTTAGTTCAAAGATCTGTCTACCACCTTAATCCAGTAGAGGAAAAAATGTGCTTTCCTGTTTGCTATTTTTACAGGGCCCTTTATTCATGCCTCTGCCCCTCCTACCTTGTGACTCAGCTCCTTTATATAGTGTGCTCCACATGTATATGAATTGGCAAAACAGATAAATATTACCTATATTAAATAATGGGAATGAATATGATGTATCAGTTGCTACCAAAGGATTCCACTAAGCTATAAGAGATAGGAATTCATTCACCTCTTCAATCATCCTAAATTAGGATATGTTATTTCCACAAAAGGATCCTAGTACTGTTACAAACATACATACTCAAGGTGACCACATGGGAATGTGACAGAAGATGACAATTAAGGTGTAGGCAACGCTCAAAAATGGAGCAATCTTGCTAAAAGTGTCAGCAAAGCACTTGTTTATAATATTAAAGAGTAAAATAAATGAGTTGATGGAAAAGTTCCACAGTCAAATTTAGTGATCTGTAAAAATAAAATATTTTATTTCTTTATTATTGGTAGAATGTACTTAGCCTTTGTTTGGAGTGATGTCCATTGGGGTGGCTATCAACGCCCTTAAAGTATGAAAATGATTGAGGCTTAGACAATATTCAAGATAGAAAGAGATCATGGTAGTTAACTTCATATGAGAGTTTGTTACCACAACTTAATTCTATCAAAGTCCATGCAAAAAAAAAAAAAAAAACCTATACTAGATTCATGATAAAAATGATATGTTTCAACAGAAATTCCAGAGAGGCAAAATATGGTTTTAAGTATCCTAATCACACCTTACATTAGGTTTCATTTCTAAAAATGTGACCTGAAACATATAATACTTGCTATTTTAAATTGTTTATATTTTATATTTTAATCAAAAATGATCACTCTTTAACATATAAAATAGTTTTCTAAATATTTTATAATTTCAGCCCAGAAAATCCCCACAGATAGTTATATAATTTCACAAGCACTTCTTTTCAACAAAAATGGAAGCATCAATGAATTTTAGCTGAATCAGCTGATATAAAAATATCCATAGTTCCCTGAGGAAGAATTGTTTAGCTGTGCCCATGGAAAAGAGTGTGTAGTTTGGAATGAACAATTCACTCGGATATTGAAAATATTTTAACTTTGCAGGGGTTTAGCACAACTGTTGGAACCATCCCTTTGTTCTCTGTTTGAGCCACCAAGTGTCATTTCTTGAAAGCAGTATTGATTGTACAATTAAACCTGCTGGTTTTACAAATGGTAGGTGTAGTGCATTATCTCTGGGAAATTAAGTGATTTTACCTGTGAACACAGATAAACCAAAGTTTAAAACACATACACTAGGGGTGTGTGTGTGTGTACAAATTCCCTTTGCAGAATGCCATGATGTAGATATCTCTACACTTAGAAATAGAGAAATGGAGTAGACAGGAAAGATCTATTGGAAGTTAACATTTCAAAAAAAAAAAATCAGATAAATTTTATATTATCCTAAGAACATTGTCCTAAGAACTGAAGATGCATAAGAAATATTAAAGCCATATTAAAATGTGTAGCAATAAAATTCACATCAGAGCATTAATGCGGGCCGGGATAGAAGGAGTCAAAACTAGAGACCTGGAAGCTATTTATGAATGTCTTGCTCACCAAAAGAATGTTTCAGGTATGCACTGACCATCAAAAGAAGCCAGGTTGTGCTTATTCAATACTATCCTCCACATCTAACCAATAGTCGGCACAACTACTATCTGATGTTCTCTTCAGCCACCAAGCCAAATCCTGAAATAAGTAATTGAATTTTCTCTTCTTCCTGATCTCTTAATTTCCAAAGAAGAATGTTTAGATGTGTATGATAAGCATTGAGGAAACCTATTTCTCTACTTAAGATAACACAGCTGAAGGGAAACTCTGCCTTCGCCCAAACACACTTTCCCCAAAGCTGCCTTAGAATAAGATTAGAGCTATTTTATGTAATCCCTAATTGCTTGTGGAAATTCATCAGAACAAGGCTAACTGTTCAGTCCTATTTCTACCATCTTCTTTATTGAAAGTCCTATCTATCAATAGGAGCACAGCCATTTTAAAAAAATGGAAATGAAAACATTTGATGAAACCTCTTTCTATTCTAGGGGCTGCGGCAGGAAAGAAAGAAATTCAAATGTGGCTCCTCCTCCAAGGGCCTTTATGATCCCAGTCCTTCCTTCATAATTGAAGAAAGATGGTTTCTTTACATTTATTCCCACCATCTATTTCCTATTTGAGTTGTAACAGTTCTTTCTTGATTTTTCCTCTTTCTTAACAAAATTATCATCCTTAGGCTTTTTCTCTGGTCCCTAGATCAACATTGCTGATATAAATTGGGATCCATTCTCAAAAGAAAATGCCAATATCAGGTGGTCAACAAACACAGCCAGTGGAAACTTGTTTAGAATCAATGGTATGTATCAGGCCACCCAAGCAGGTATTCAAAAGTGAGCCTTCTGTGGAGAGGGAATAAAAAAAGAAATAAACAGTGTGAAGGATCTGTTGAAACACAGTTGTAAGCAACATGCAGTAACTGTGAATGGCTGAGAAATCACAGTAGTTTAATAGACCTGCTGGGCATATCTAAGGAGAGAAGCAATTTTTTTCTTTGAACAAAGTAGCTGCCTATGTCTGTCAGCACCGTGGGGTTTAGGGGCTAGGACTGAAGATCAAAATAACCATTCCAAGTCTGCTCAGAACAGAAAAACAAAGCTATCTTTTATTGTTATTTTCAGGCACAGTAATCATAGTAATATCAACAGTAAGTAGGAAAATAATTGCCACTAAACATCGTATTAGGCACTGTTAAAATGCATTTGTCTATGTATTCTTTACATATTAGTATTAAAGAAAACACATGTAGTTAAAAGGGACAGAATTCACAGTGGCTTATACTAAAGGGAGAACGTGTTGACTTGTGTAATTGAAAGACTTCATTCAGGTATGACTGATTCCAGGCACTAAGCCAATATCATCAGAACTGAGATTCCAGTTTTGCTTTTCTCTCTTCCCTGGGGGCTCTGTCCACTGACATGCTTTCCCTTCACAGGGAAAAGCAGCTCCAAATATCAAACCTGTCTGTGTAGGGAGCCCCAAAGAGAACATCTTTCCCCAATTCTTTTAATCAAAAGAGCAACTGGGTCTCAATTGCTCTGATCGCCTTTCCTGCGGTCACCTGCCCATCTGTCACTAAACCCTGTGGAATGTGGAAGGCCAGGTCCAGTGCCATCACATTTGTCCTTTGCTGAATGAGGAGGAAGGAGGTTCAAGATGGCAACGGGGAAGCTGCTCTGAGAATTGAGTGAATTATTGCTGATAGACAAAGATTTCTCTTACACTTTTTATTGAAAATAAATAGAATAAGAGGTATTTGAGGCTTAGTATGGAAGGATGCTAAATCCAGACCAGGAGTTGAGGTTTGTGTGACACCTACATGTAAAATAAATAAATAAATAAACAAACAAACAAATAAATAAATAAACTGCAGAGTTAAAACAAGAGAAAAGAGGGCTTATGCGATTAAATAAAACTCTTACCGCATGGTATTCTATAAATATATAGAACTTTTATGTTATCAGTTAAAAATAAGTTCAAATTTGACCAAAAAGAAAGAAAGAAAGAAAAATGATGGAAAGGAGTTAAGCCACAGCATGATGGAAATATTTTAAGAAAAACATAAAATAAAAGGAAATTTTGAAAAATTTTACAAGATTATGTTAGTTTCCATGGGGTTATCAACAACTATGTTACACCTCTGTATAAGCCACCGTACTGGGAAGGGAAAGGTGGGCAGAAAGGAGACCAAGAGCAATTGCACCTTTTACTCTTTCAACAAATTTGCCAAAAGGATCTTATTATTATCATAATAGAGGCAACAAAATTGAAGATCAGAGAAGCTATGTATGGTCCACAAATTACCCAGCTAGTAAGAACAGAATTAGAATTTTAACTGAAATTTGGTTGATTCTAAAGTAACTTAAAAAAAAAAAGTTGAGCTAAGGAGGTTGTATTAAAGTAGTTTTATACATATTTTTTATTTTTTTACAAGTGTCAGGTGAAGTCACCAGTATAAAAAGCAAAACATTTTGGTAAATTCATCCAGCTTATGCAGACATTGATAGTTAAGGCTGAAAAGATAAGGATCTATATTCTAAGGAGAAGAAAAGATTACTAGTTGGCAGTTAAGGATATGTTTATATTTATACAAATCAACATACTGGTTTCAGGATGTAGAAAAAAAATAAGTTTTCTTAAAACAGACTTCTTATTTCAGAGGAATAGATTCACACGTTACCTCAAAATGCCATCAGTTGGGTGGCTAGATTCAAATGTTGAATGTGAGAACTCTTTGGGAAATGCCAGTAATATAATTATTTAGAATGTGATGGTTGCTGCCTTGTAGTGTACAGTGTTCAATCTCTTTTCCTCCCCCACTCTTCTTTGTGGCTAATAAGAGGGAATATTTGAAAAGTGACAAATAACCTTTTTTTTTTCCCTATCCCTGATGGTGTTACCATATGGCTTTAGCATTTGGTCCCATCCTTTTCACCCTCCTACTATTTATTTATTTTAATCACTACTTGTGATTAGTATAAAGAAGGGCTCTGAAGAGTCTATTCCTGGCTGTCTTCTCACTCACAGTTTGGACCCAGATCATTCAATTTCCCCCTAGCTGCAGAGTCTGCCATCTTTAAATGAGCATAATGTTACTTACCCTTTGAATGAAATTCTTAAAAATGATGGTTCCTTATGTTTTAAGAGAGTTTCTATTATCAGTGGGTTTTTTTTTCTCCCTAAGTTCCAGAACCATCTGTGCCTTCTCATTTATGGCCAAGACTCTTTTGAGTTTCAAATTTGCTTAGAGCTGACAAAACACAACATCTGGATTTCAATTCAATGAGGAAGGCTCATTTGAAAGCTTTTTAATGCCCCTGGACCACAATGAGATCAAATTGAAGAACATTTTTTTATGAGTTGAGTGCAAATGAATTAGAAACATGTGGATTAAATTTCTCTTAAACCTCAAAGGGAATTTAAATATTAAGGAAAAGTGCTTTGCAAACGGCTTCTTGGCTTCTGCCAAAGTCAGAATACTTGGGGAAAAAAAAAGAGGTGGTGATATCTATTGAATCCTAAATGTACCCAGCATTTTCTTCTCCAGAGTGTAAAGGACATTTTGATCTTTGAATAAAAAAGAATAGAACTAAAGTTTGGCATGTCTCGTATCTAATAATACTTAGACTTCAGTCTAAAATAAGCACACATCTAGATTTCACAGACTTTCCTATTTCCTTTTGGTTGTTGTCCATTTTCAGAATAACGCAAATATGAGAGGATGATAATAGAATTTTTCCCTTTTAAGGATATTGCAAAATATGAGAGAATGATAATATAATTTTGTGACATGAAATTTCTCAGTCACGTCACGTGCTTTCCTTCACAGGTAGGAAACACTGATTAATAATATTTGTTTCACATATATAGCATATAACAATTTTCATTTCAGGTGAACTCAGATTTTTTTGGTGGGGTGGTTAAAAAGCTCTTCTGATTAATCAAGAATAACTCACCCTCTCCTTGGCATACACTCATCAAACCCTGGCTCTGTAGCCAATGTTGTCAAAGCAATATGCATGCTTTTGGCTCTATGTGCACAAGTATATAAAAACAGAATGTCACACTTATGCTTCAGCTCCATACTCCTGACCTCAAGGCCCCCATATACACTGATGAAGAAATTCTTCAATTATCTGCAGGGGAAGCTTTGCCATGACCATGGACCTCAGGACAGTCCCTGCAACCAACAGCACTGAAGAGGGCAAGCTAAAGGTAACAATCATTGAGGTTGGAGCTGCAATTTTCCCAATTTCCTAAGTTGGAAGCAGCTTAAAATGATCCGTTGCTGGTAGCCACAAAGTCTGGCAGTGACAGGGAGTAATTCTCCCCCTCTGCCCTTTCCTCTCAGAACCTTGATCTACTCTTATCCTGAGGGTAACCAATGTCATGACATGTCTGCAGCCTTCCTTATCACCGCTGCTAATAACAGATTCTCGCCTGGAGACAGCACCACGAGTACAATTTTAAATAGTCTCTTCTGGCTCAAAATGATTTTGTAAAGCAGACTCTGCAATTGAGGCAAATACTCACAAATGTGCCAGGATCACTCCAGAAGTCACTTGATGACATTAAGATAAAACCTTAAAACTGACAACTCCCTCTCCTATTTTTTTTTCCTCCTCTACATCCTACATTTTAATATGAGACCTTCAGAGATAATCCTTGTGCTTACCACACTCTAGCTTGGGAATAATGCCAAGGGATGCTGTGAATCCAGGGAAAGGATATCTCACCTACAAGCCTCTGAGAGGATGAAATCTGGACAGTGAGGTCCGGAAAGGGATGAGGCAAGATGATCTCAAATTAGGAAAAATAAACATAAGATAGCCTCAGAAAATAGAGCTATGTTTGGTACATAATAAAATTGATATTGAGAGGTAGGCTTGTGACTCAGTGATAGAGCACTTATATACCATATGTGAGGCTCCTGGATTCTATCCTCAGCACTGAAAAATAGTTATTTAAAAACTTAATATTGTATTTGTGACATTAAAAGTTACAAATAGGTTTGTTCACACCTTGCCCACCTGAAGGAAAACTTTAAAAAGGATGAAATCTTCAGGTTCAGAGCTTCCATTTTATCCATGGTAGTGCAGAAAGCAAATGCTTCAGAGAATAGCCCCATCCAAACAGTAAACCTAGCAAAGGGACTCCCTCTGCTTCAGTAAGGGGATCAGAAATCAAAAAGGAGCAAGAGACCAGGTGATTTAGAAAATAACACCCCCTACAGAGAGCAGAAAAGTGCATATATGCCACTCAGATTTTAGTAAAACTCATCATTATCTCATATTTACTAGAAATATGTGTTGGGTTATAACAAAAGAACAACTCAAGGGCTGTGAAAGATTCCCGATCAATTACAGTTCAGTGATATATTTAGTACTGTTCTTAAGACATCCAAAAGGACATAGTCACTCTCTTGTGTTGCCAACTGTATTCATTAAAGGAGATGCTATGTGTCCTTTTATTCACATTTTTGAAAACTTCTCTAGAGCGCCAATCATCATAGAATGCACTTAGTTAATTGTACCCCATCTGAGCATCAGATTCTAGTGGTTTCTGATTTTTATCTCCACCCTGAAAAAGTGCAGGAGAAAAAGTCATTGTCCAGGCAGTCAGGACAATGGTAAGTGGTTTTCAAGAAATGTTCTGGTGTGGTGCAAGAGTGAATTTTCATGATTTATTCCTCTTTCATTGTTTAATGATAATATATAAAAATCTCATATATATATATATGTGTGTGTGTGTGTGTGTGTGTGTGTGTGTGTGTGTGTTTATCTGCAAATGAGTAATAGCCAGTGGGGGGAAATGAAAATGAATAAACATGTGAATACTTATTGAAAAAAATTCTAAAAATGTTCCACATACCACCTTTTGTCCCTAAAATGTAGCATTACAGATTTTTTTCAAACTTTATTTTATTTATTTATTTATTTATTTATTTATTTATTTATTTATATTTTATTTGTTTATTTTTATGTGGTGCTGGGACTCAAACCCGGTGCCTTGTACGTGCTAGGTGAGAGCTCTGTTGCTGAGCCACAACCCCAGCCCCTCATTACAGATTTTTAATCCCATGATTTTTCTGTTAGAGGAATCACTTATTGGAATTACAGAAGAAAATGTATTAAGATTTCAATGTTGGAATCAGAGAAAAAATCATATATTTGATACATTTCAAAACTTATATAAATATAAGGCACTTATTCCTCACTGAGCAACAATCAGTTGGAGGAACACTATGCATGAAGAAAATGTAGTCTAAATTGAGAGAATAATAGAAGGAACACCTGCATTTTGTTGCCCACTAATTCTAACAACCTCTGTATAAACACTTTTTATGTTACTTTATAGAATTATCAGAACACTATAATGTAGGAGCTGCTATTGGCCGCAATTTACTGCTAAGAATGTGGGGCATGTATAGGTTAAACAACTTACCCAAGATCATGCAAGTAGAATAACCAGTCAGAATTGGAGTCAAAACTCCTCCCTCTCTATCTAGAACCCATTCTCTCAATGACCATGCAGTAGTGCCTTGGAGACGGAGATCTGAAGCACGCGGTTTCTTCTTAATAAGCTGAGATCAGCCACAGGAAAAAGAGATGACCACATATCTTAGATGGGTCACCTCCACTTTATAGGTAGAGAATCCTTTGGTGCAATTAATTTAACATATGTTCTTTCTTGGGCAATGTGTTATGTTGGTGGCATGGAGTGGTGTGTAGTTAGATGAGGGGTCTTGTCAGGACAAGGCTGGGCAAGTGGTCTGGGAATGACACACAAGCGCAGTGGTAGAAGGCTCAAGCAGCTCCCCAGAGCATCCTGTATTCTTCTTCTCCAGAAGCACTGATCACCTCCCAGCTGTGGCGATTACTTGACGTACATTTTTAATATGTAAAAAGAATTGTATTTTTTGTGATATTCCCAATATGTGGACATGTTTAAATGAAAAGGTGTTTAATATAGTACCTGCTCTACTTTGGTAACTCAAACATAGTCATATACAAATGGTTTCTAAACCCATTTTAATACTTTGTGTGGAGGAGCAAGATCTGCATATATCCATTCTCCAGGTTTGTATTTCACCCAACAATTTGGAGAGAGAGAGGGAATTTTCCATAATGTATCCATTTTGTTCCCAGTAGCAGTGGAGAGCTCCATTTCCTATGCATCCAGCCTATGCCTGTTGCTCTTTACAACTCCATCAGATATCACCTCCTTCATGAAGACCGTTTACCTATCCAGTGATAATGATCATTGCCTCTCATTTATTTCCTCTATAATGTCCCTATAGCTCTGTCATCTGTTTGATAGCCAGTTTTTCTTACCAGACTGGGAGACTTTTGGTGGCAGTAGATGTGTCTTATTTACCCTTACTTGCTTTGTTCCATTCTAAGAGCCTGTCAAATTACAGCAGCCAAAAGCTGCTGCTGCTGATAATAATAATAATAATAATAATAATAACAACAACAACAACTAAAGATAGAAATCAATTCTGTAAACAGTTTTAGTAAATGTCTGAAAATGTTTTCTGAACATTTTCTGAAATTTTACATTTGTGCTGTTTTAGAGACTCAAAAGAAAAGCATATGTAAAAATAATTTTTAAAAATAATAAAAATAGCTAACATTTGTTTATCATAATCTACCTGCCAATATTCAGCAGAGTGTTTTTCCAGTACTATCTCCATTTACCCTCCCAATAACCTTATACCTTATGTGATGAGAACTTGTATTCTACACATCCTATACACATAGAGGTTAAGTGACTTGCCTCAGAAATGCCAATTAGCTTGGAAGTTTTGAGCCTAGAGGCGAAGCATCCTTATTCTAAAATCTGTACTCTCAATCACTACATGTATACCCTCCTTAGGAAGGGGTGACCTTTTTTTGTCTAAGCCCAGAAAAGGAGCTTGAAATGTAACCAAGAATAAATAAAGCTCACTAAGCCAGAATTTAACACAATGAAAGTATGGAACAGGACACTTGAGATTAGGCAAACTTGAACCAGAAGCTAGACCTGCCTGCTGTGGGGAGAATCCTTCAATATATCTCCTCCTTCTGACTGTAGCGAACATTGACTATGCACCTTTGTGCCAGGATTCACTCTGACCCCTGACACCAAGTCAAACAAGTCACGATGCAAGATCCGGAAGGTTGCAAAGTCTGCTAGATCTCTACACTAGAGCTGTATTATTCAATATGCTAGTCATTCGCTACATACGGCTACTTAATTTAAATTGTAATTAAAATAAATGAAATTAAAAATTTACTTCCTCTATCTCTTTAGCCACATTTCAAGGGCTTAATAGCCGCATGTAGCTGCCACACTAGTTAGAACGAATATAGAGTATTTACTTTATTGCAGAAAGTTGGTCAGTGTTGCTCTAAAGAATATTTAAGTCAGAGAGGTAGCAGTTCAAGCTGACTATGGTTCTTGAATAGGATACTTGACTTCTTTATGCCTCAGTTTCTAGTTTTTGTATCTGTAAAAATGAATATAATTACAGCACTTACCTTTGAGAGTCTTTGTAAAGATTATCTTAGGTAGTCCACATAAACATCCTAGCACCCATTTAAGCCATAGGCACTTAATAATTATAGACTACTAAAGTTATTAAGTGTTGTTGATATTAACACTAAAAATAAATTATTTATAGCTGGCAAAGTACATGATGATGTGAACCATGAAAGACCAGGAGACCCTTTCCAATTCACAGATGAGAACACTTAATTCTCTGGGAAATTACCCACATAAATCAAATTCTCATGTGTAGGAGGTTGAAAGCACAAATCATACCCAACACTTGTTTTCCTGCCACATCTTCAGTACTCTAGGCAGAGATTTTTCACCAAAATATATCTTTGTTGTGTAAGTTAAGTAAAAGATATTTGAAAAAGGACTTTACCATTCCTGTCTTTTCAGCTGTATTTGCTGTTTAATGGGCTGGTTTCCAGAACATGAACTTGAGGTTACACTTAGATGTCTGGAATAGATCTTCCTAATGACAGGCACTGGAGGAGGGAATAAAGTGTATCCCAGGGTCTTTCATCAAACATTGGCAAAGCAGATGCCTTGGATGAATGTGAAAGAGGCTCCGTGGATATACTTTTTTATTGATCTTAGAGCAATTCACTGAAAAAGACGTTGGGCATCTTGTATCATACCACAGACTAAGCAACCGAAATTCACTTAGCGATTTATATTTGTATGTGTTACTTAACTAAAATATTACTTAAACATATCATGTATAAATAGAAAATCATTTAGAACCTTCTCACATGTGTAATGATGCAATTAGTAATTAATTATTGGGTGCCTATTCTATTCCTGGCAGTTTAAAGTCAGATTTACTTGAGTATATGTAGAATGTGAGAGAAACAGAGTGATACAAAAAGAGCAAATTTATAGACATGTTTGATTCTGCTACTTTCTAGCTATGTTCATATGACCACATTATTCAATTTCAAATATTCCAATGACCGCATCATTCAATCTCATTCAATATTCTTATTGGGATGACTCCACCTATACCCAATTTTTTAAGTGAATATTAAACTATATATGGCTATGGTATTCATAATACACTGCATGTATTACTCAGCTTTTTTACTGCTCTAACTAAAGAATCTGACTAGAACAATTTTAGGAGAGGAAAAGTTCAATTAAGGGCTCATGGTATCATAGGTCTCAATCCATAGACAGGCTCCATTCCTTGGGGCTTGAGAAGAGGCAGAACATCATGACCCAAGAGTGTAGTGGAGGCAAAACAGCTCACATGGTTATCAGGAAGCAGAGAAAGAGAGTCTCCACTTAGAGATACAGAATATATACCCCATAGCCCCACCCCCATTCCCACCTCCTTTAGCCACACCCGACCACTTCAGTCACCCCTCAGTTAATCCCTATCAAGGAATTAATTCACCGATTGGGTTAAGACTCTTACAACCCAGTCATTTCTCCTCTGAATCTTCTTGCATTGTCTCACATGTGAGCTTTTGGGGGACACCTCACATCCAAACTATAGCACTGCACATCCTGTGTCACAACAGAAACTAAAATGATAACATGATCCTCACAGAAATTTTTTAAGGTAGTCATTATTATCTCTCGTTCTGAAGGATAACCTGAGGCTCCCAAAGTTAAAATAGCATGCTCAAGCTCAAAGCTTTCAAAATTATACCTAGTAAAATCAACCAGTTATAACCAGAAATTCCAGATGCCTTCCTCTGCCCTTAAAAGAATAGATAGTATTGCTGTGAGGTGATATTCAATATGCTTTAATATAATGCTGGGAAAATGATACATAAATTTTACATATCTACAGTCAAAGAATGAAAGGAATATGGAAGAAAATTCTATATGCCGATGAACCTAAATTTCATCACTAGGCTGAATCACTGCCCTGAGCTCCAAACTTATATCCAAATGTTTTCATAAATCCTTGGCTTGGAAGCCCAATAATAATCTCAAAATTAATATTCACAAAACTGAATTGTCAATCTCATCATCTCCTAACCCCCTACCTGCTCTTGCATTGTATTTTTGTATCCTACCACCTGGAAATTCCATTTTACTAGATGCTCAGGACAAAACCTTGGGTTATCCTAAATTTTCTCTTACACAAATATCCAATCACTCAGTATATTCCATTAATGCTACCATCCAAACATCTAGACTCTAACTACTCTTCACTTCCTCCTACAGTACAGAATCTAGAAGGATCTTCTATCTCTTGGGAGGGAAAGAAAGCCCTTAGAATAATCCACATGACTTTCCATCATCTAAACCTTGTCCCTTTTGACTCGGTCCTCAAATAACAGATGTCACCTCTTGCCCATGTCATTCTAGCTGCATGGGTCTTCTCCATATTCTGTCATCAGAGCAGATACATTCCTACCTTAGGACCTATGCATGGACTGTTTCTTCCAGGATCCCCCTCCTTGATTCTCCAGTAGGGTACAAATCACTCTTTCTCTAAGTCTTTGTTCAGACTTTCTCACTAAATCTTTCCCTGTCACCTTATTTAAAAAGGTAATCCCTTATACTAATGCACACATTTCTTCTTCCTCCTCTCCATCTCATTTTTATCTATGTATTTATGCATCACCCTATAAGTTGGATAGGCTAGGATATGATAAATAGGATATACATGACATGATGATAATTTTTTCCATCTCCACTTATTCAAATTTAATCTCCATAAAGGCTGAAATTTTTGTATGAATAGTACCTAGAGTGCTGACTCAGACATTATATGTGCTTGATAAATATTTATTGAATAAATGAATGAATTCGTGAGGATAAAAGACATTAGAATGGTAAGGTGCTATTTTAAATCTCTCCACTTTTCTGCTCCTTTAGATGAGCAATAATTGTTTGTATTTTAAATGCCATGTTTTCTTACATGATAGTTTTTCTTTTCAAGTTTCCATTACCACGCCATAACATTTCATTTCTCCCTGTTTCCTTGTTTTGATTTTAGGAGCTCTGCTTTTGGCAAGCATTGGAAGAATCTAAAAATGTCCATTGTTTGAAAACAGACATTTAATGGCAAATGTTAATAGTTTAACATTTAGTTAATAGTTTCCTAGTAGTGGTAGTGGCAGAAGCATAGCAGTCATTCACGGAGAGCCTATTATGAATTATAGACGATGTTGACTCTTTGTTTGCGTGGGTTTACTTGATCCTCAGAAAAGTCTTGTGAACTGTCTGCAATTAACAGAGATAGAAACTGAGATTCTGAGACACTAGGTAATTTTCTCAATGACATAAAACTAGCAATTGAGAACTTAGAATGTTAGTAAGTTCCTACCCATAGAGTTCACAGCATCATTACCTCAAAACATGAAAGTACAATGTGTATAAATATGATTTATTTAGCTCAATATTCATCTGTTAACATGAGTGACTCTGATATGGGTTGAATATGATCAGAAGGATTAAAGTTTCTTATATATTTGCTACTATTTTCGAAAGGCATCATTACTCACTGGTAAGCCCCCATTTATTGAGCTGACAATGCCTTATTCTTTGTGTGCATGTACTTTTTTTTTTTTATGCTACTTCTAAAGGTCTTGTAGGATAAGCAAGTGACTCTTTACACAGCCTGACTTTCTTTTAGAAGAATGGTCTTGCTGCCTTGAAAAGGATTCATAATCACTCCGTTACCTTTCCTTAGATATGTTTACTGGACTCCTTGGGGAGGCTTTGAAATCCTGACACTTCGTGTAAGTGCAGTATGTTTGCCAAAAAATATTCTTTGTTGGGAAGGCTAAGGACTTTTTTTTTATTATTATTTACTTATGGACACAGCACGGTTTATGGCCTCCCAGAGTGAGGAAATGGAAAAAGAAAATGGCAAAAATAAAATAGAAACCAGCTCCTTGGTAAAACAACTTTAGTTTGAACAAAAGGAGATGGAGAAACTTTGAGAAGGGAAACTTCTTAGAATTAATCAAAGCAGCTGAGGGGGAAATTATATTTATGAAGTGCGCCTAACGTGTACAATGCCTCTGTATGTTTCAAATTATGCATCTTTGCAATTGTTCGCCCATTTTTCATAGAATTGTTAATGTTCAAAGAGTTTAGATAACTTATTCAAAATCAACTGCCTCAAAGTCTTTTCATCTTGAAAACTGCAAGCCTCCAGACCCAAGTATAGGGTGAAAAAAAGTTAGGAGAATACCAAAATTTAGGATGTTATTTCTGAAATGTGGTTATTTTTTCCTCTTTTTGTCAATATTCAGCAGATTTTTCTTCCCATTTATGCTGCCTCTTCCCCCGTGTCATACTACTTTAGGATCCTGGAGTAATAAATCTTTTAAAAGTGATCTGGGTGAAACTCTCCTCCTGCTGATCAAAACTCACAAATAATGATTTGCTTAATAATGATAAATTTTTCATTAAATCTCAAAATTTCATGACTATGCTGACACGAGATTCTAACATTGTAATCTAAGCCTAGGATGAAATAACAGGTGCTAGATTGAGCATTTCACCAGAAGCAATCATCAAACACCTATGAAATAACATTTTTCTGACTTTGCAAAAGTGCAGAATAGAGCAGTGATGCCCCACAGATGTGATCCATGATGGCACCTGGATTGTGACCTGGAGAGGACTCCAGGACAGACAATGGGGAGGTGGGGAGAACCCAGGCAGAGCTCATCAACGTTCTTGAGTTAGCCTGAGGAATGTGGTGCTAAGCCTAAAGTTTAGATTGGACACATAACATGTGCTGCATTTATCTGGTGAATCCAGGAGGATCTTGAACCAACTACCTCAAATTCCATTTCTAACTCTGCTCAGGTCCCTTTGCCCCAAATACTTCTTATCAAGGGGAACAAACACAGGAGAAAAACTGGTCAATAGAAACAAATGGTACCAGATGAAAATATATATCATATCTATACAAAGTATAACAGAATTATAAACATGTGGGCAGTCATACAATCTCTCCTTTCAATCTCTTTAAAAGTTAATTGATTCTGTAAAGCAAAATCCAATGACAATGTGTTATGAAATTTGTAATATATTTAGAAGTCAAATATGTGGTAAAATATTACAGAGGCCAATAGGTGGGCAATGGCATTATACTATGGTAAGATCTTCACAAAGTTTCACATGAAGTCATACAATATTGATTACAATTAAAAATTAAAGATATGTAATAAAAATGATGAGGTCATACAATATTGATTACAATTAAAAATTAAAGATATGCAATAAAAATGATGAGGACTTTTTCAAAGGACACTGGAGATGATTGATGGGACTCATACTCTGGAATATTTTGTTATGAAAATAAATAATGATTATATTAGATTATAGTCCTTTGAATGTATTATGAATCTTTGAGCCTCTACTGATATAACAAATGGATGAAAAAATGATTAAGTTCTTCTTTGCTTATACTCCTAAATTTCATACTTTCCTCATGTATCAGTTAGCCTTCTTCATGGATCATACACATAGATATGTTGTGTAAATTCCACTTTCTTTTATCATTTTTTTAGACTTAAAAAAAGGCTCATTAAATCCTACAAATAGAATACTTGACTGAAGGCAGGAAATAAAACTTCAGTATCTATATTTAAAATTTTTCTTATTATTGGTTCTATTGATATAGAAACATAATTTGATTTTTTATTTGCTTAGATATTTTTCATCTAAATCTCTTTGGAATCTTATTGAAAATTCTGTTTTCATATTATGCCTATTCTAGCTGAAATTCAAGAAAAAAAAAGGCCTAAGATTCTGGTAAACAAACAACTCAATTGAAACTCTGAACTTTTAAAATGCAGCTATATTCTCAGTGTGACTACTGAAGTTCATTTATTTTGTGTTTGTGAATCCAGAAATAACTGCCAGTGTGTGAATTCACCTCATGTGCTTTGTATCTCTTCTTATAATTGAGAGATCATGTTGTTGTTCCTTGTCAAAAATAAAACAAATTAACAGATACTTTCTTGTTACTAGCTACAGAAATCAGATACAAAATACTTGGTAGCATCTTTTAGAGGTGATAGTGTTATACAATATTACATATCCTGCAAAAATGGCTATTCCGATAAAATATAACAAAAACCATTAGACAACAGAACTTTACCACATAGGGACATCTCATTAACTTCAAGTTTTCATATCTTGAAAAAAAGATAATGTCAAGTAAAAAATGACAGCAGGATAATTTGTCTGTTTCCTTCTCTTTTATTTATTTAATGCCAAATATGTGCCAGTGCACATTCTAGGTCCCAAACAACATCCCTAAAACATATCATCATATCTTGACCATTACTATCCCAATTTAAGAAATTTTAAGTGATATTTTATCCTTTGGACTAAATATGGAATCTCTTCTTAAATCCACAAAAATGCTAAAAATATAATGTATGTAATAAGACTAACTTTAATAAATAATAGTATTATGAAAGGCATTCACAATGACTTTTGGTAGAAGTTTTAATAAATATGGATCCTGGGATTTATTTACAGAGAACTATTAGATATACCTTTGAAAATTATCTCCAGGTAATAAGAAAACTCAATGAGATCCTTAGAAAGGATTTGCAGTAATCTTTATTCCCTTAGGAAAATAAATTAAGTGGTTTCTCTCTCTAGATATAGTTGAAAGGATAAAGACATATTGTTGTCTGAACCAAGAGACTGGCCATTTTAAGGAGTTTAAAATTTATTAGGGCTGCCTGCCACAAAAACGTCTCTGCAGCTACGTGACAAATAGAACAGCATTTATATTTTCTTTATTTCGTTTCTGACCATAAATCATTTGCTTCCCACCTCTCTCAAAACACATACACTTACACAACACTCCCATTATTTAACATGACTTCAAAAAAAATAGATTACATGAATAGGGCACTTAACTTCATCACAATAGTCAATAAAATCCTAAAATAAAAGTATTGAATTTCCAGACGAACCATCATTGGCCTAATAATCCTCACCTTGTTCCTAAAAATGTGAGCCTTACAAGCCTAACAATGAATGAATATATTTGGCTATTATCTAATCAATATATAATCAAAAAATTTTATACTATAGCCATAAAAATAGCAATCACCAAAACCAAACAAACAAATTAAAAAATATATATATATATAGTCCTAAAGCCTCATGTTTGTGACCAATATGATTTCAAAGAGGAAGACAGGTTATTTAAATACCAACTTCCAAAATATAGTGAAATTATATAAAGAAGGTGGTAAGTCAGTGTTTAAAAAAGGGTCATCCTCATTATTTAATAATACAGAAAATTTTGCATGCTGTGAATGTCATACTACCTTGCAGGGCATAGCAATCCCTTATTTATTTATTCACTCATTTATTTATATAATAACAGCACATGTTTCTAAATGTCTGGTGATGGAGACTTGAATCTACAAGGAGGCCATTATGGTTATAATATGCATGCATAAAATTTGATGCATTCAGACTGAAGCCCAAAGTAACCTTCCCGACTAACAAACTAATGAAAGGGCAAAACAGGAGATAAATGAACCCAAGAGACTCAGGAAAGAACAGGTGCGAAAAGTACCCTAAACACAGAATTATATAAATGGTAATAATTGCCTGATAAAGCCAAGACTGAGCTTTCAATAATGAGGACAGAATGATTCAGACCGACTATTTATGGATATAATTTTCACACCAGTATCCACCAAGCATTGTTAGTCTATGTGGAATAAATACAGAGCTTCCTTTAAGTATGTGTAGATATATGTATGTATGCATCCCAGCTGGAATGGAAAGTTAGGTAGGACAACTAAATTTAGGTAGTCCCTGATTAAATGAAATAAAGTTCTCAGGAACAGCACCAGACCAGTTTAGTACATCAAAATTTTATCAGTGGATGAGCACTTATTCAGTCACTGAGCTGGTTTTCAGGTGAATCATTTGACCTTGATGATATTAGCAACTCCATTTCTGCTCATAGCTTTTATAGATACAATATACTCTGAACCATCTCTGGTGACAGATTTTTGTGGGAGTCATTTGGGCTTCATTTCATATGGTTTTCCCAGCTACTTCATCTAGAGACTGCAGTATCACCCCCACTCCAAGCACTCACTTGCTTGACTCTGTTTCTTCAATTCGTAGTATCCATCACTTTGTAAAATTATTGCAACAAAACCCTCCCCCCCCCCCACAATCTGCTTAAATGAACTGCCCTTACTTAGAATATAACATTTTTCAGAGCAGGCACTTTTACTATCTTGTTGAATACGCTCTATACTCAACTCTTATTAGGTGAACAGTAATTCTTAATTGAATAATATCACCTAGAATTTAGGAAATTTTTTATTACAAAGTAGCCCTTCCCAAATATTTTCCAAAATACTCGTTGAGGTCAAATGTGGCCAAATGTGTAGTAAGAACCATGGGAATGTAGAGGATGGACTACCTGGGGTGGATACCAAGTTCTAAAATAACTGTCTAGTTCCTTCTCAATAAGAAAGTTAAGAAGAACCATTAGCCAGAGTGGTTGAGAAAGTAAGGTTAATCATATCCTCAGCGAATAACTTCTCTCTCTGCTGGTCTTTTTTATTCCCACCCCCCCCCTTTTTTTCTTTTCAAGGTGTCCCAAAGCAATGTGTTTCCCTTTTGTGCCTAAAACTGTTTTCTTTCATGCTTCAGGACCTTTGCTAGTGTTGCTTATGCTTGATCAAAATATCCTTTGTTTCAAATGCTGATCAATTGATTGCTACCTATCTGTTCTAACAATGCTCTGCCATGAACCACTGTGGGACTCTTTCTGTCTAATCTAGTGATTTTTCAATCCTGTTTGCACATTAAGATCAGCTGGGGAGCTATTAAAAATAATGTTGCCTGAGCCCCACCTCAGACCATTAAATCAGGATCTATGAGGGTGGGGCTTCACTGTGTCTTTTCAAAAGCTCCCTAGGCAATAATAATGTGCAGCCAAGGCTTAGACCTACTGCATTAGCCTGAATGTCATGCTCAGCCTCTCCTTTCTCTCTTTCTGTCATGCTACAGTGATCAGAATGTTTATATCCTATTCCTTTGGTGCCAGAAACAATGCCCTTGGTAAATCCCCAGTTGATGAAGAGCACCCCACTCTGAAGAAAGATGGAAGCCATGATACATCCGTGCATATACTCACATATTATGTACGTGTGTGTGTGTGTGTGTGTGTGTGTGACTGCCTCTGTCAAGGTGTTTTATTTTTTAACAGAGATCTAATGTATCCACACATCCATCTCTCCACACATTCCTACATAACACTCTACTTTAGAAAAGAGCTAAGCAACTGCAGAAAAACACGACGATAAGTAAACAAATAACAGGTCTCCTCCAAAAATGCCTCCTGGAATCTTCTTGTAGATAAATTCTTAAGAGAGGCTTAACTGGGATGCTTCCTCATACCTGTTGTAAACTCTGCATAATATACACCTCGATGGTTGGAGAATCTCTTCTTGCAATCTAAAGCCTTTCTGTTCACCTCTCTTTTTTCTATTAAAAAGGGTTTTTCTGATAAAAAGAAATGTCTTCTTGTAATCTCCTTTTATTGCCAGGATATAGATAGGTGACATATTTGAAAATGTATTCATACTATTTCCAATTAAAAAAAAATACTTTTTCAAGATATACTTAAAATGTTCTAATTATAAAACAAAACAAAAACAAAAGACACTTTTTAAAGTGATGCCAATCAAAAGATATTACAATAATTTTTAAAAAGCACATTTATTCATTTCCTCAATTCTAATTCTATTCCCTGGGGGTAGGCTAGGATAATTCAGTGCTTTTCTAAAAATTTCCTTATGCATTTACAAATAGATAGTTGCTCTGTGTATTTTGAACATGGCTTTTATTCCCTCTTAACCTCTCCTCATTTGCTGTGTATGATTTCTACCACTCAATGCCAAGATATTGAAACAGATTTTGCTGATGTACCTAGGCAGGGCCCACTGTTGAAGTATAGTTAAAACTTTCCAGGAACACAAAAGAGAAACAGCATACTTTGCCTTCACTTCCCTTCTCTCGGTAATGACTGAATGTTTATAATGGAACTTGAATTTTTAGGGTGACAGGAAAAGAGTGTCAATTGGGAAGACAAAACCACTTTGACAAAAGTTCACAGGAGCTAGATTAGAACATCACATTGCTAGTCCTATCTGTCGTCTCCCCAAGATTCCTTGAGCAGGATCACACAGGGCCTTCCCTCTTCCTTTCTAAGGAAAAGGATCAACAACAGGGCTCTTGGTGAGGGCAGAAGAGGAAGAAGGAGTGATAGTCCTCACTTCAGGAACACAAATAAGTGGCATTTTCTTAGTTTGTGGTTCATGAAACACCTGTATATCAATGACAGTTTGTTTAAAATGAGTATTTCTGGGTTCAAATTTCAGGGTTGAATTTAAATATCTGGAGTGAGCTTAAAAATCTTCATTTAAAAAGTGTCCGAGCTGAGTTTAAAGCCTAGGAATGTTAAAAACAGTGGAGGTGTGCCCACTATATTGGTGGCTGCTCATCACCCTGGGTTCTTCCACACTGCACTAGATCTTCTGAAGGGACCGTGGTAAACAGAGATTGAGGCACCTAAAAAAATTACCAAACTGCAAAACACAGAGATCCTTGGCCCCTCCCCCCCACATAGAAGCTAGTTGACAACAAACAGGAACATATTCCAAGTAGACAGTCCAGAAGAAGCAATTCTGGAAACTCAGAGAAGTATAGGATTCCTTACCATAAGGGTTGATGATCTGATAGGAGACAAAAGCTACACAATATAATGTGAGGAGAAAAAAAAAATTATTCTTACCCTAAGTATTTGGTTAAGTGTTTTAAATTTTACTTCTACTTTAGCCATAGAGAAAAGAATTCATAATTGAGTCTTCTAACCTTTGCTCCAAGGTTTCCATTAAGTATTCTACATGTGTGATCATAATAGTCTAGATCTGACTCTAAATATTTATTGATTCACTGTACATATAAATGTACTGTGTTCTGGATTTGCAAGGCATGTATAGTATTCAATTTCCTGTATTATTTTCTCATGCTTTTGAGAGATTTTAAAAATCTCATTGCTTTAAAACCTGCTACCTATTTGCTTTTGTACTTAAATATAAAACACGTGTGATTTTTTTCACTTATGCATTAATTCATTCTGTCATAAATTGGGGGTCATCTATGTACTTCTGGGTTATTAAAAATTGTTAAAACTTGGTCCTTATTCTCAGAGACCATAGCCTTAGAGATAAGGCAGATATATAAATGAATCATGTGCCCCAGTTTTGAGTTTGGAGAAAAAAAGTAAGAGTGTGTGTGTGTGTGTGTGTGTGTGTGTGTGTGTGTATGTGTATACTATTGCTATATAGAATATATTTTGCCCCATTTGCTTGGCTGATAATGATGATTTCAGAATGCATGAAACAGATTAAAATACTACACAGAAAGATGGATGGAGAGGGAGCACACATTTAAAACCAGCCCAAATATGGGTAGGTGACAGATAAGTCAAGGAACCTTATTTTAGCAATGGAGAGGAAAAGGACCTGTAATTATCTGCTCAGTGAAAAGAATATGCTCCTTAAATAGTCACTATCTGACATGCTTTTCCCATCTGATAACCAGATTAACTGTGACACAATAGGATTCAGGGCATGGGTGAGGGAGGAGAGAAGAGCTCTCAACCCGGAACAGAAATCCGGCTAGGGTGCACAGTTGCCTTGCCCCACCAACTAGAGATATGTCATTTATGAACGAAAGCACCCATCAAAGCATTTTCAATGTAGAATCCTGGGATGCCTTCATCTGTCACTGGGCTCCTTCTCCTAGCCCTGGCAGGAGACTCAGATGCTAATTGTCACCACGGGTTCCTAGATTTACACATTGCTTGCTATGACATAATCCTGGGGGAAGACAAGAGATTGGGGAAGACAGATCTCTCCAGCCCCGCTGTGAGGGGATAGATAAGCAAACCCAAAGCAAACCTGACAACTTTCCCTTTAATTGATTTAAATTAGGAATTCCTCCAACTTCCAAACTGTTTTCTAATTAAGTTCGATATGAATGATGGCCCATATTGTAGATGGTTGAAAAGCAAGTTTTCTAAAATAATCATGAAACAGGAATGTGATCTAGTTTTGTGGAGCAGTAATCCATGCTATTCAGATGACATCTTTCAACATTTTGGGGGGTGGTAGTGGTGGTGATTAGTTTATTTTGGGTTTCCATATAAGATAACATTCCTCGAACAGCCTTCCAAATACTAAGGTTTGTCTTAAAATTAATTTTAAGGAGGTTTATTTTTATCCATATTATTTTAAAAATTAATATGTGTGCATGAGAAAATATTTGGAATATGTAAAGCAGAAAAAGAGAGTAGCCATAATATCAGCTACAGTCACAGATAAAGATTAATATGTTCGATATATTACTTTTATGCTTTGTTTGCACCTATACATAATTTTGAAATCATATTAAACATACACACACATATATATTTTTTCATGAGCTATAGAACAAGTGTGCTTCCAAGAAATTACAATATTATACAAAGATGAGTGCAATCCTTGCTTAGTACTTATTCCTACAAAGCATGCCATAATTTATTTGTATAGTTTCTCTCTTTCATCAAAAAGGTCATTTTCAAGTGTTCCGTGTTTTTAAAAAGGCTTTGTGATATGTATGTTAATGTGGATATTTAAAATATTTATTGTATTAATTTATTTTGTTGTTATTTTATTTACCTCTTTGGATATATTTCTGAAAGTAAAATTTAGAGTTAAGGATTATGGTAACATTTAAGAGTCCAATAAAATTTGTGGCACTATCTTTTGAAAAACAAAGTTACCTCAAATTCTGCTTCACTATCAAGGTAGAGCTCCCCACCTATTTTACTGTAAACATATTCTAATTTTTACAGTTGTTTATTTGACAGATGAATAGTTTCTAACACTGAAGTTGAATTTGTATTTATTACAATGCTTGCTGAGAAGCAGAATATTTCCATTTGTACTATTCCATCAGAATTTCCTCTTTTATAAATTGTTTGGATCTCTTTTGTTTGAATACATGAAAATGATATTGTCGATTTCTTATTTTCAAAGAACATGATTGGTCTGTGGAGAGATTTTTCAATGAAAATGTGCAAGAAAAGAGACTCTTCTGTAGTTTCACCATTCACACAAGTTCAGGAAAATAATCTAAACAGTTAAGTTTTCTTTATAACATAGGATTCTGAGAAGTTTAACAAAATATATTCTGCATATATTTCTCTCTATTCACCAACTTCTTATACACTGATAATTTTCTATAGAAGTTTAAAAAGTATTAACTTATTATTTCTACTACCCACTAAGATGAGTGTCCATCAATAAAAGTGCCTGAAATAATAGATATCTCTTTGTAAGCCAAAACACACATTCACACTGAGATATTTGAAAAAAAAAATGGAGGGGGGGGCATATTCTAGGTCATTCCTATGTAAACTGTATTTCTCTATTTGTCAATAGCTCTGTAAAATTTGAAACGTGCTTTTGGTTGGAAATCAAAGTAACTCAATAAAAAATTACACTTAAAAGTTCTCCAGTTCATTTTAAAATGAAATAAAATTAAAATATAATAAGACTCAAAATAAATTTGAACTGTGACTATAACATGAACTATTAGCAATAATAATATCTTTCTCAGCTAGAATACAAAGTTTCCAAGAGGGATTTTCATTTTCATTTATTTTAAATCTTTTGACCTTAGTATTCTTGATTGCAAAATAAGATTAATATTTCCTACCCCTTTGCATCTTTTTGAGGATTCCAAAAGATACATGCAAATTAAATTTCCCAAAGCCTAGCATTTGGTATGTGTTCATTTAAATATATTTCTCTCAGGTCACCTTCCTCTTAAGTACTATAAATTATGTGTGTCATAATCCATAATTTTTTAGTCTTACGTTTGTTTGGGACAATGGGAGGCATCTGCATTTTTAACATTTGAGAGAAAATGGCAAGACCTAAACAAGAAAGTCTCTATTTTGAAAGCTTCACAGAATCAATTGATTCCTTTTCTTCGACAATGTCCCTCTTTTTAGAAAGGATCCATACAATGAGATGCACAAGAGAATCTCTCTTCTGATCACTAATGAAGGGAAATGTTAGCTGTGCTTTGTAAATGCATGTGGCTAGCAGAGAGAATAGGGAAGGTTGTCCTAGGATCCACAGTAAAGAAACAAAATGGGATGTTTGAGGAGAATGCAGAGGGACCTATTAGGGTTGCCTCAGAAATCACGCCTTGGTTAGGTGCCTATGCGACTGTGAAGCTGTCAGGATTTGTTTAGCTAATGACTCTAACTTGTTAAAATTTTAACTAAGGTTTCTTCACCTTCATTTCAGAGGATTCATGATGTTCCTTTTATTCTTTGTTTTCTGTGTTTGAAAAGATCATCTCACCTGAGTATTTCTCATTATTTAACAACAGGAGGGCAGTTATTCACATCTTTTTATCCATTCCCCCCTCTGGTTCAGTTAGCTATTTTCTTCCAGCAGACTGCCTCTGTATTCTTTCTTTTCTGCTTGGGATTCTGAACTTTATCCAAGATAAATGCAGCATAAAAGTACTAAGGAAGTGGAATGCAGGTAAAAATGGTAGGAATTCGACTCGTCATTCAGGTTATATTATCTTATGCAATATTATCATCATCCAGGGATAAGCAATTATTTTCATACCCATTTTGCAGTTGAGGAAACTGAGTCTTAACAAGTTTCAATAACATATTTAAACTACACAACTGGTACAATTCCAATAAAGCCTGGTTTCTCTTTGAAAACAATGTTAGCTTCATCATTTTTCATGAAATCATCCGTTTGGTTCATGTGTTTCAATTTGACTAATGAATGCACCAAAACTCAGGGAGAATAATTAACTTGCCTAAGTTCGTGTAGCTACTCAGTAACAAATGGGTTTGATCACAAGTCTTTTAATTTGAACAAAATACGCCCTATATTTCTTAACCTATAGGTATTTTTGGTACTTGTCTATTAATAAATATTACAAGTGATTTAAAAATTAATCAAACTTGGCACTTCCTCTGAATATTCTGAGAGCTTATCAAGGGATATAAATTTGATATTTTAAAAAATATTTGAGGTATAATTTAACAACAGCCACAAGATAACCATAGTAGATAAATATGGACTGCAGTAGGAAAGGGGGGGATTCTAGGAAATTGAATGAGAAATAGATGGACCTCTGGTCACTCTCTAAAGTGTTGAGATAGGGTGAAAATACCTGTGTTATCAAGTATGGAATCAATGTCAGGGAACTGACTCTACAGATATTCTAGTAGAAAAATGATTTAATTCAGATCATGGTGACAAACAGAAAATTAATACTTTAATGTTCACCTACTAAGAGGTTTATAGAAAGTTAGTAATCATTGCTCTAAAATTAACCTTAGGCTTATCATAGGAAAAAAATGGTTTTGCTAAGAAAATTTGGAATGAAAACAAAAAGTAATTGAGATGGTTGTTAAAGTACTAGATATTTTTTAACTACTTGGAAGAATCTTTCAAATAATATGCATATTATATTCCCTTCAATATAGAAACTACATTTGCAAATTTTAATTATTTAATAATGGTAAGGTGTTTAGTTTCAATCCTCCTTTAGTTGGAAACAGGATTTTTTTTTCTTTCTTAATCATCACTAATTTGTGCTTCTGAAAAGATAAAACCTGTGGAGTTACCCAACCTATTTATAACCCATACACTTCCTTACTTTTAATAATATCCATACTATTATTATATTATTATTATTTATGTATATATCACCCTTTGTATAATATTCATTTATATATAATCCATACTTCCTGAAATGATTTTTTTCTTTTGGGATTCTTTTACACTTTTAATATTTTTATTCTCAATTGTTTTCAATGTACAAATAAAAACTGTACATATTTATGGTGTACAGCATAATATTTTGAAATTCTTGCACATTGCAGAATATCTAAGCAAACTCATCAACAAATACATTATTCCACATACTGTATTTTTATGTTGAAAACACTTAAAATCTATTCTCTTAGCAATTATCAAATTAACATCTTGTACCACAGATCTCTTGAACTTTCTTCTTCGTATATACGAAATATAATCAAGTAATCAGAAAAGCAACAGTATACAAAATCCACATGTAAAAATCAGTAACATTTCTGTCCACTAACAATGAACTACCTGAAATAGAAATCAAGAAAACAATCCCACTCACAATAGTTGACCTATTTCTCCATTTGCAATAATAAGGTTTTACATTCTAGAAAATAGTGGATTAAATAATATTCTTCTTGTCTATAGCAGACACTTAGAAAATATTAGCTAAATTTCCTTTGGTATAAATTGCTTCCTCTTGTGCCTTTTACATATGGGGTACTCAGAATTCTCCTAAGTCTCTCCTACATTAAAAGAGCATATTGTTTGTCTAATGTGACTTCTATTGTTTTAGTTGTCATACAACTGATTTCCAAGCCGAGGTTGAAGCACTCTTGATTCTCCCCCTTCCTTATCTCATTATGCATTATAATGATGCAAAGGAAGCTTCTGCATTGTCTTTTCATGGTGTCAGCTATGAACTATAAGAAACACTAGCTATAGACTAAACAAAACACACATGAGAGATGATTTGTAAATAGTAGAAGTCATCATTGTAATTAAAGACTGGCTCAGACACCGAAGGCACTAAATTTAACTTTCACAAACTTGTTAGGAACTCTGCTAATATTTAACTTTAATTTTCTGGCAAGAAGAATGTTGGAGGTTGCTTTTAAAACTTAGTTGGAGAAGAATGAATATTGAACCTCTTTATCTCAAGGAAAAAAAATGATAAAACATTTGAGAAAAGAGACAAAATTTCTGTAGAGGAGCTGAAGGCCATGAGATGAAGAAGAATTTATTTTGGTATGAAAAATAATCCTAACCTAGAAATCCATTAATGTTTTGATATGGCAGAGGCTCAAGGAGGGACATATAATCATTTGGTTTCCTTTAGTCTTTCGAAAGATAATGCTATTTCTGTTCTTTGATGGGTTGCTTTGTAAAAGGATCATGTAATTTTCAAAATATAAATGTGAGTTTATCTTATGGTGAGTGTCAGAGGGAAGGAGGAAAAGAAGGACATGCTTTGTATATAAAGCACCTGCCCAGGCTGAGTTCTTTGCATCTGTAATTGTTAGGTGAGGTAGATACAGTTGAGAGAGCTGAGGCTCAGAGATACTTGACAAATTTATCAATGTCACCGAGCTAATATGGAAGGAATAACAAGTAGTGCCCAGGTGAGTTTGATTTTACTTAGAAGCCCATGTTTCTCCCATGGCACTTTTTTTGCTTGAAGGAAAAGATGGGACCTAATTTTCTATGAGTTCATCAACTTCCCTGCTGTCTTATAAACACCTACTTAGAAATTAACACTCCAACTCCTGTCTTCAGTGTCCAATCGACAAATGTACCATGAAGGTTTCTTTTGAGCCTTGTTAAAAAACAAAACAAAAAGAAAAAAAAAACTCATCAAGGTAGTAGAATAGTTAGAGCAGTGTATGCAACTTAACCTCTCTCCTGGGAGGTTTGCCTGAACAATTTGCCTGGCCTAAGATAGAATAAACATTGGGGCTGGGGCTCAGTGGTAGAGCACTTGCCTAACATGTGTGGGGCACTGGATTCAATCCTCTGTACCACATGAGAATAAATAAATAAAATAAAGTTATTGTGTCTATCTACAACTAAAAAAACAAATTAAAAAAGAATAAAATAAACATTAGAAACCCTGACTCTGTTGCACATTTGGCTCACGCAATAAACCGACTGAAGCCAAATTCTAAGACTGTTTTCTTTTTTATTAATTTGTTTTATACACACACACACACACACACACACATATACATGACAATAGAGTGTATTTTGACATAATATACATTCATGGAGTATAATTTATTCTAATTAGGATTTCATTCTTGTGGTTGTACATGATGTGGAATTTCACTGATGGTATATGAATATATAAAAAAACGTTTAACATCTCTAGCACTTAGAGGAATGCAAACTAAAAATACACTGAGATTTCAGCTCACTCCAGTCAAAACAGCAATTTTCAAGAATGCAATAACGATAAATGTTGGCGAGGATGTGGGGAAAAGGTACATCCATACATTGCTGGTGGGACTACACATTGGTGCAATCACTCTGGAAAGCAGTATGGAGATTCCTCAGAAAACACAACATGCAACCACCATTTGACCCAGGTATCCCATTCCTCTGTATATAATCAAAAGGCTTAAAAAAATCAGCATATTACAGTGATGCAGCCACATCAATGTATATAGCAGCCCAATTTACAATAGCTAAGCTATGGAACTAACCTTGGTGCCCTTCAACAGATGAATGGATAAAAACATGTGGTATATATACACGATGGAATATTACTCAGCCATAAAAAAGAATAACTATGATTTTTGCTGGTAAATGGATGTATCTGGAGACTATCATGCTAAGTGAAATAAGCCAGTCCCAGAACATGGAAGATTGAATGTTCTCTCTGATATGTGGATACTAACACATAACTTCCTAAGACTGTTTTCTACCTGATTATACTGCTCTTAGGACAAATATGGATAGTCATTTCTCTTGATACTTATGGTCATTTGCTTTGAACTTTTCATTTGCACGTAAGTGTTGGGGACTTTCTACTGAAAATGCCATGCCTGAAAATAATCTATATTATATCACAGAGTAGATACAAATGGAATTTCTGTTTCTTTTAGGTGAAGGCCTAAGGGCTTACCTAAGGTGAAGATAATGTGTCTCTGTATAAATTCACTCTTTACCTTGCACAGGTGAAAGATCTATCAGATCTTTTCTACAAGACGATTCAAAAAGTTTTTATCTGATATGTCTGTAACCACATCATCAAAAAGAATACTTTATCAACATGCTATTTAGGAGATTACATTCGGATAAATTTCTTCCCCTAATAAAATATTTTGTTATTTTAGTTTTGATCCAGTATCTGATTCCCTACCAAGATCAATCTGCTCTGTAAAGAACCCTCACAAATGGAAATAGCAAAGTGGAAGGAAGGGTAATGATTTTTAAAGTAAAAATTTTATAATTTAAGGAGATTTTTCTCCTTTAGAAGAAAAATACAGTTCAGAAACTACAGATTTATTACATTCATCCATTTTAGATATCAAGGAAGTATAAATATATGATATCACATCATACTGTGTCATACCATATCTTGTTTTGGTCCAGATGATTTTCAGGCATAGGAATATAATCCTCTTAAAAAAAGACTGTGCTTACAAAATATGTGGCCCTAGATGAACATTTTTGATATACATGCAATGTTATTTATGGGGAGTGTTACTTAATACAAACTTTTCGAGTCCATCACAGTCCAATGGAGACATACTTTTATTGTTAGATTTTTGGCCTAAAACTCTGCTTTGCATGAGTGTGCCAACTGTTTTGAATTACAATGCATTATTTTAATCTTAAAACTATCACCATACACAAAATCAGTGCCCCATTCAGATGCAGGTGTGTAGGAGATGGTTATTAACACTATCCATGGATGATCCACACTGTTTCAATTAATGCTGTTTTTAAACAATTGGAAATCGCTGATAATTACAGCTGCTACCAAATATCTGGCTGCTGTGGGGATCATTTAAATGTTAGTAACATAGTGACAAGGTTTACAGTCATCTATAGGATTCATATATGAATGCATACATCAAAAAAAAAAATACAGCGATGTTTGCTTTATTTTTCCAGTAGAAACATTGTCAGCTTTAGATAAAATTTAATAGGAATTAATGGCTTCTTAAATAAATCCTGTTGAAAAGCAACACTTTCTGAATCAAGTATTCTCAGATCCGTGTTTATAACTGGAAGCAATGTCTGTATATATTTATAACAATCGCTCATTAGCTTACTCATATTTTATTTAAATAGCCGCTTTATGTCAGGTTGAGAGATTTTTTAAAAATTCGGCTCAATTCTACTTCAGGCAAGACATTCTACTAGACACTTGACACCTTTCAATCAAATTCTTCAGTATCACTGTGAAACAGAAACTATTACTCTTATTTTGCATTTGAGAAAATGAAAAAATGAGGCCTCAAGTCTTGCTGCAGGACACATGATGTGGGGAGAGGTAGAGAGAATTTTTCAGAGGTAACTATTATTTATTGTGTATCTGTTATATGCCAGGTGCTTCATAAGGGGCCTATCACTTAATCTCTCCAAACCTGCATGGAGAGATATGCTTTTAATTAAATGGAATTTACCTCCATTCTTCTGAATACATAAACATTTCTTCAGATAATTATCATCATAGGATATTATGTTGTGTTATGATAATCTGGCAGCATGGTGTGGTTATGGGAGGTAAAGAATGCCACTTCATTTTTACAGAGAGAGCTTTGGAATTATTAATATTTCAGGCAGGGCTTTTGCAGCTGATCATAACTTAGCATTTGAAAACTTCTCATGCTTGTTCATGAGTGCCTCAGGAACAGCATTCTGGAAGTTTCCTCTAGGCACACAAGAGGGCTTCTGGTGAATCATGTACCCTAAGTTTTTCTAAGTTCAGTGACACCAAAAAATGTCTAGGCAGATATAAAGTTTACCACTCGTTCACCAGTTAGAGTTGGTTGGCTTCAGTTGGAAATATGCTCATAAGTCCAAGACTAATTACATGGGACACTTGTTGTAGTTGTTTTGTTTGTCTTCTTTGACAAAATTTCAGATTTTAGGCCATCAACTCAGAGAGTAAATGTTTCTTGTTTATCTGCAGACAGCCCCTTCCCTGTGGGTGGGGTTGGATGTGGCCTGGACCACAGTTCCAGTTGCAGGTACCACCTTAAATTTAAATTGCATTCTTCATGTTGAAAAGTCAGAGCTTTGTTTGCTTCTAAGTTGTTCTTTGCAGTATTTATTCATGTTTATTAAGTGTGGTGAATATTCTAAGTCCCTGCTGATTTGTTTCCTTTCCCCAACCACAACTGCTTCTTCCATTTTCACATATACAACTGTACCTATCTGCCTGCAAACATGTCCATTTAAACAAAATATTTGCATAATTGAGAGTATTTTTTTCAATTAAATCTCCAATGCTATGACAGCCAGAGATTATTCCTTAGGGTCTTCCAAATTGAAGAATGAACCCACTATTTGGAAAGGAGAAGTTTGCTAGTTGGATATATTGAATCTCAAACTAATATTTTATTAGTAATATGTAGCAAGTCTACTGATATGTGCCTTGTATAAACTGTCTTATATAACCTGCAAAAATTATTTACAAGCTTCTTTACAATGGATGACACTTTTTTTTGGGGGGGGGGGGGGGGGGGTAGAAACTAAGTTGGTTAAAGAGTCATTGAACCTGGAGTAATAAGAGCTCTGGGATTTTAATACATTCCAAGTTATTCCAAAAACACATCTTTCAAGTCAATGCAACAAACTGGAAAGAGGATATGCACAAGAAATGTACATAAAAATAAATAACAAAAAAAAGATTGTCCTTTAATTCTCCAGAGCTCAATATTCCTATTTAGAAAAGGTGCCAAAGCAACTGTAAGGTCAGACTCCAAAAAGAGGCTGACAATGATATACAGATACAAGACTGTCAATGTCTTTGTAATTACTTCATGTAATCTGGAGTGTATATTGTAATGCTGCCAACTTCCCATCTAGAGATATTGAATTATCTGACAGATCATAGTTTCGATTTGTTGGATATCCATTGTTCATGCCTCAAGATCAGCTCGCCAATCGTCACATGCTTCCTGGTGCCTCATGAGCCTGACCTTCATGGACTGAATCAAGGAGCCTCCTTGCCCTCCACAGTCTCTTTGGGCCTATCTAGTAGTGGTCCTGGCTGGAGGTTAGAGTGGGGGAGGAGAGGATATTGAGGTACTTATACTCTGGATACCCTCCATGCTGGATCCAAGTTTCAGAGTATTTAGACAATCCTTTCTCAAAGGTTACATCCCTGTCTCTGTGTTGTGCCTCCCATAGCTCAGCTCTTCTCAGGCTCTCAAAGCTTATTTTCCTCACGCCTCAAATTTATAAATGACAATGCCTGGTTATTAGTTCTGAATCCAGGATGATTCTTGATATTTTATTCATTCCTTTAATGCTCATGATACTTTTATAAATAATCCCTTCCTTAAATTCTTCCTATGTTTTGAATCAATGTCCCCCAATGGACTATGTGTTATAGACATGGCTTTCAGGGTGTTGGGAGGTAGTGAAACCTTAGAAAAGTGGAGCCATGTGAAAGGTTCCTAGGTCATTGCTGGTGTACCCTCAAAGGGGTCAGTAGGACTTCCACTATCCTTAGGACTCTGACAACTACACTGTGTTCCTTGGCTTATGATGTGAGTGGTGTGCTATACCACACACTCCTGCCATCCTGTGTTGGCTTTGCCAGAGGCCAAGAGCAATGAAGCCACCTGATCTTAGACTGGAATCTCCAGAACTGTGGGCCAAAGGAAATTTTTTCTTCATATAAGTTAGCTGACTCAGGTATTTCATTGTAGTAATGTTAAACTAACACAACTCTTTTATTTTCCATTTTGACTGTAATCTTTTTTCTTTTGAGACCCTGATTCAATTAATATAAAAGATCTTAGGGATACTTGAGAAAACTCTGAGTCTGTATTATATTTGTGATAAAACCTTAAAAACAAAAAGGATAGATGAAATGATCAATACTAAGGGAATGTCTCTGCAGAACTATTCGATACTGAGTTTCTCTCTAATCATGAATGCAATGGATGTACATTGAACTGTCACTCAACTACTAATAGAATTTTTTTTGAAAACCTAATTAAAATTATATAGGACTTTCCCTCAAATAAATATTTGTCCGCTAACAAATCCCAGTTTCACCTTTGTTCTAATTTTGGCACAGCATGGTTTTTCATTTAAAAAAAAAAATAAGTGTGAGTTCCACAAATAAATGAAATAACAGAAATTTTCTAAATATTACTTACATCATTTTAAGACTTTTATTATAAAAGAGCTCTTTTTCATATCTCAAAGCAACTTTTTATCTCATACTCTTTCATTTGCATTTATTCTCTCTCAATCTAGCAATGGTCCAGCCACTCACTCACATCAACAGTCATTTGCCATCAAACTCTTTCCTTGAGTTTCTGTTCAGCACAGGTCTCATTGTTTTCTACCTATTTCCATGTCTTCCTGCTTCTCTATTGTTCTCTCTTCTCTGTCCCATTACTTGTCCACATTATAAATATCACTCCAAAACCACACTCAAAGATAAAACTCACTTAAATGGATAGAGGAAACGGAAACATGAATGAAAAATACCTTTGTTCTTTCACTTCTTAGTGGAAAGCAAGCTCTTGTGTCAGGAGAGTATATATGTCGGACCAACTTTCTATGTAAGTTTCAAGAGATCCAAAGAGATAGTGGAGCTAATTCACAAAAACGCTAGACACTGAGAAAGTCATGAACTTCAAGTCCAAAACAAATGGACAGAGTAGAAAATGTATAACACAAATTAAAATAAATAGTAGAGAAGAAAAAATTTATATTCACAAAGCCCAGATGTATTCTCTAATAATACCAGTAAGTCTAGACTATAAATAATTAACTGTGTATTATTTGTATATTTGTGTATTATATATATTTGTATATTTCAATGTACATGTATGTGTAACTTTGGCTATTTTTAACTAATTGTTTAAAAATATTCCCTTATGAGCTTTATACTCAATTTGCCTATTTATCTCTTAGAAATTTGTTATTTCAACTTTGTATACTGTATTTGCTATCAAAATTAAATATAATCATTTATATATATTAATGCTTCTTTGATAGATCACTATCAAAGATAATATTCTGGGTGATATATTAGGATGTTTTTAGTCTTCTGATTTATATTGCTAAAGGTATTTCTGAAGAAGTGTAATCAATACACGCTTCTACTCTCAACATGTGAGGTTCTTTCTCCATGAAATCCTCAGCAATTTATTTGATGCTAGATAAATCAGTAAAAAATTGCATATTGTTATTTTCATTTACATTGGAATGGAGGATTATGCTATAGTTCACATTTATTAACCATGCTTTTTACTCATTTAGACACTAGTGTTAAAGACACTGGTTTAGACACCTTTGGAAAAACTTAAATTTCATAGTGCTTCAATGTGGGGCATTTTTCTTTGTCAGTAATTTTGCATTTCCTATCTGTGATTTTCTGTTAATATCACATTTTTAAAACAACCCTCTGTCCAAATATGACATTCCTTACAAATTACTATTGTCAATTTTACATTAATATTTAGTGTTTTTCCTCTCTATTGGCCTTCTCAGTTATTATTTCCATCTAATATTTCCATTCGGAATTTCCAAAATGCCAAAAGTCTAATGTAGTGTAATTTCTCCGGCATATAAAACTGTTTGATTAGGGGTCAATTATTAATTTCAGTTAGGTTTCGGTAAGAGAGTATCGTGTTGATGAGTTTTGATTACATAAGAAACTAAATTTACATAGTTATTTATAAAAATATAGAAAAAATGTCCATAGTTATTAGTTATATGATAAAATATAGTGAGATGCAGCAGTGGCATGACTATTGTAGTAAGGACTATTTAGTTTTTATTCCAGAAGGAGGCTGTAATTAAATTCTTCTGGGTCTAATGTGAACCTGACCAGCTGACATTGTATATTTTGCCCATCAATTTATAAATCACTCAAGTTACTCAAGGAGGACTATTGAATGTGGAAAGGGGTTTCAAATACCAGCACTAGTCTTTGGTTACATGGAAATCTTCATAGGCTAGGAAATCGAACATCTCATTTCTTTTACCCACCATCTATTGGTCATGACTTTCAAATCCACTCTCATTGTCACTCAGGTCACTGTCTTCTGGACTCACTCTCCTGTCTGTCAGTGTTCTGTTCTAAAATCAGCCCAAACTGAGAAGGCCTTTCCTTCTTATACTACATAGTATTCCCCAAATCCTGTCTCATGTGATCAAGAACAAAAATAATAAATTAATAACAAAAACAATAACTTCTGGTATATGAATACTTTTCATATACCAGAAGCTATTTAAGGTAAAACAGAAACAGTTTTGAATCTATCATTATCGAGCTTACAGAGAATAAAAGGCCAAATTTCTCCACTCCATTGTTATTTATCAGATGATATGAAAAGCCATATCTAGATATTGTCCACACTTCTTCTGAACTTGTGCTCAAAGGTAAAACTATTTTCTGTATCCAAATAATTTTGAATCCCAAAGTTTGCATTTCTGAGACATGAATGGGGTTGCTTGTTGTTACCTTCCGAAAAGTTTCTGAAATAACTACTACAGGGCTGGGGTTGTGGCTCAGTGGTAGAGCGCTTGCCTGGCACATGCAAGGCCCTGGGTTCCATCCTCAGCACCACATAAAAAATAAATAAATAAATAACTTAAATAAATATATTAAAAAAAATGACTACTACAAAAAAAGATTGTTTTGAACTCGTTATTAATTTTTCAAGAGAAAAATAATAGGCCCATGCTCTCAGCAATGTCAAATTCATTTTGCTCTCTTTGAGATTAAAGAAAAAATAAACAATCTTGAGAAAGAATGACAGAGCTGTAGAACTCTGAAGTATAGTTTCAAAACTGAATGCAACTCAACAGTTGCTAAGACAGTGTAGTATTGAAATAAGGAGAGACTATAGAAGAAAGACTAAAATTGAGATTACGGAAATAAACATGGTAACTATTGATTTTCAATGAGGGTTCCATAGACAGGCAGTGAAGAAAGATAGTCTTTTCAACAAATGGTGCAGAGAAAACTGGATAGCTACATGAAAAAAAGTAAAGTTGCACACCACATACAAGACTAAACAAGAGTGAATACAAGACCTAAATATAGGAGGTTTAACCATAAAATTCTTAGGAAAACACATAGAAGTAAATCTTCATAACTCTTATTTTTCAATGAACTCAGAAATGACAATGTAGAAGAAGACATTTTGCATAGGCATATCAGATCTCATCAAACTTAACAACTTTTATAGAACAAAGGACATAATCGAAAAAGCAAAAAGTCAACCTATAGAAAGTAGGGAAAATATTTGCCAACACTACATTTGATAAAGGGTTTATATTTAGAATACAAGAGGGATATTTACAGATGAATAAGAGAAATAACACCAAATGTGTGCAAATAATCTCATGTCATTTTTCCAAAGAAAATACAAATGTCCAGGAAGCACATAAAAAAGATGCCAAACATCATTGGTTGTCAGGGAAATGCAAATCAAAACCACATTGAGACACCATGATAACTAGAATAAAACAGTCACATAGTAAATTAACATGTTGGCAAGAGTGAGAAAAATTCAGATCTCCATGCACTGCTAGTATAAACAAACTGTCCACACAAAAGCTTACACATTAGTGTTTATTGCCATATTGTTCATAATATAGAAAAAGTGAAAGCAGCCCAATTATCCATCAACAGATGAATGGATTTATAAAATCTGTTGCATCCATAAAATGGTGTATTGTTTAGCCATTAAAAGTATGGATGAGCCAGGCATTATGGTGCATGCCTGTAATCCCAATTGCTTGGAAGACTGAGGCAGGAGGATCTCAAGTTCAAAGCCAGCCTCAGTAAAAGCAAGGTTCTATACAAATGAATGAGACCCTGTCTCTAAATAAAATAGAAAATAGGGATGTGGCTCAGTGGTTAAGTACCCCTGAGTTCAATTCCTGGTGTTCCCCCACCCTCCGACAAAAAAGTATGAATGAAGTGCTAATATATTACACTGTGGATAAACTTTGAAAACATCATGCTAAGATGGGAGAAACTAGTCACAAAAGGCCACATATTATTATGTGATTCCATCTTTATGGTATGTCCAGAATCAGCAAATGTATACAAATTGAAAATAAGTTAATTATATAATTATTATAGCTTAGGGCAGGGGTGGATGAGGAATAATGTGGAATGACTTTTAAAAAGTAGATTTTTAAAGGGGATTTCAGAAAGATGGCAGAATAGGGGTTCCCAGTCTTTGCTCTCCTACAAAGAGGAGGCTGGAAGAGAAAAATAGGAAGAAGAGGAGGAGGGAAAGGGGGAAGAGGAGGAGAAGAAAAAGAGGAGGAAGTAGAAGAATTACAAGAAGAATTAGGCAGCTATGCATGAAATAAAGCAGCCTGGGGAAGGTTTAGGATTCTAATTAAGAACCTAGAGAACCAAATTTGGGCAAGAAAATAAAATGAAAAATAACCACACAGAAAGCATTGCTGGGGACACTGGCTTAGCAGAAGCATCTGGAGATGGCGAGGAACACAGAAGTGTCTGTGTCAGCCATGTGGCAGGTGCCACCTAGTTGCTAGTGACCTGCTTGCTCTGCAGATGACCCTGGCAGTCTTTACCAGTGAAGACTTCAACAACCTCTCTCACAGTCATGACTTCCCACAGCTTCTTCAGGGAAGTAAACCACATGTTTGTTGGTACCAACTTCAGCAGCTTGCTACCCAGAAGACAACAACAACTTTGACCACCAAGGTAATGAGCGGCCATAGCTACCATGGTCTCCTCCAAAGACAGACCCTATTGCACCCCCCCCCCAAAAAAAAAAAAGATTTGTAGTCTCACTTTTCTGGGACCAGAGTTTCTAAATGCCATCCCTACATACCACAAAACCCAGAATCATAGTTGCTCTATTGGTACGTCACTTCAGACTGCTGGCTAACCAGCACCTTTGATCCCAGACCACTGTCATTTGACAAGAAGCTGTACTGAAGTTCCTAAAGCCAGGCACTCCATGGTCCTCAAGGGACCCCAAACAGACTTAAACCAAAGAAAACGTCACCTAGACACAATATATTAAAACTTTCAAAAATAAAAGACAGAATAGTTTTCAAATAGCAAGAGAAAAGACTTAACTCGCACCAGAACTTCTATGAATTTCTCAACAGATTTTCAGCCAAAACTTTGCAGGCCAGGAGAAAGTAGAACAGTACTTTCAAAGAATAAAAAATAAATCTGCCAACCAAGAATACTTTACCCACAAAGTTGCCCTTCAGAAATGGAGACCAAGTCTTTCCCATACAAACAAAAGCCAAGGGAGTTCATGGCCACTAGACCCACCTGTCAAGAGTTGCCGATGAAGTTCTTCACACTGGCCTGAATTCTTCACTATTTCATCCAGATTGCTATTATCAGCTACACCTGGAAATTCAGATATAGAAACACAGGCATTAGTCATAGGGAATTATTTTAGGGGAGTAATTTGCATATCCAAAAAAAGATGCTCAGTTTCATTCATTTACATTAACTGGGTAGCAAAAGTGCCATGCTTATTCATCCAAAACTAAAAAAAAAAAAATCTTCCTGTTGTCCAGAGAAAGTTTAGCAAAACATTTTATCTAAACTTTCATAGAATTAAGTTTAAATAAATAATTTGAGGGGAGAATTGAATGAAATACAGTAACTTAAAAAGAAAAACAAATAATAAGTGCTAGTAGTATAAAATATTTACATGTCAGTATAGGAAAATTGTAGAAGAATGTGAGAAACATTATATGGATATGGATTCAGAAGAGAATTCCAGAGAGTTTTATTTCATTGACTCATAATACAAATACAAATACATAGGATAGCATTAGTTTAAGTGTGTTGGATAATATATTTGCACATACTCAAGATAAAAGACGTAAAAAAGCATGTTTATTTTGAAGAATTAGTGAAACAAACAACTTAAATGTTGCTTTAGATAGCTCCTTAAAATTGTAACCCAACCAAAACTGTATTAGGTGAAGAAATATAGGAAAATTAAGTCAAAAGTCCTCACATTCAGGAGAAAGGAAGAGGGTTTGTTTTATTGGAGATGGGAGATGTTAATAGAGTCACACAGAACAGTAAATATGGAAGAATTCTCGAAGATCTCATTTCCAGCTGCTTCGTTTTCCAGTGGAAGAGGCTGAGACTCACTTATGCCCAAGGTTATATCTAAAATTTGTGACAGAACAATGTCAGGAGCATAGATTTTCTTTATAGACGCAGGGACCTGCTCCTCTGGAGAGGAGATGACAGTGTGATATCATTTTTGCTGAGAATAATTCTAGTTTCCTCTATACTCATGTGAAGTATTATCTTCATTCACTCTTCCTGATACAGCCTGCTGCCGTCCCTGAAGCTGTTGATTAATTACCAAGAACCATCAAACTCTGCAGTGACATCCCCTAGGCAAAGGCTGTCTTCCTGCCTGAGATGCCAATCTGGGTGAAGGTCTGGGACACTCCATGCTTCCTGACATTCTTGGCTGTGGGGCCCCTCTGCCTGGGGCTGCTTCAGTAGGAAGAGGGTTGACTTTAACAAAACAAGAAGCTGCTTCCCCACCAGCAGGCCTGCTGTTGCTGTTGTTTCCAATCCTCCAAAGGCAGGTTCCTCCATATGCTCAGCCACAATGGCCCCAGCACAGAATCAAATGTGTGAATGAGTGAATGGGAGGAGCAGAGACCAGTGGAATTTAAGAGCAGGACTGGCATTAAGCCCAGTCAGGCAACAGGAAGCGACAAACACTATACCATAAATGAATAGAAATTCTGTGCTCAAAATGCGACCAACCTAAGAACTGAGTTTCTAGTTTTGCCATGTCACAAGGCAATGCCAAACGTAGTCAGAAAACCACTGTTTTGCAATCAAATCTGAATATCATTCTGGGATTCTTAAATTCATAAAGATCTAAATTATAATAACTCTATTACCATCTAATGATGACAAACCTATAATATGATGTGTCCTGAGTTTATTTATGAATATGTTCTACTTTGTCTCCTAAAAATACTGTGCCATTTGGAAATATGCAGGTATGACAAGTCTTAAAAATAGCTACACTTTTTTTCTATAATAATTATAAAATAACATTAAGGATCTGGACACATAGGAACAAAAATACAGCAAACAAAGCTCTCTCTATATATGTACTGCAGCAGTTATGAAAACGTGTTTCTCCTATCGTCTTTTGGATATGCCAGGTTTGCACCAAGGCTAAGTTTCATGTGGGATGTTGTATGTTGAGTATGGCTGGTTACCAAAGGTTATCTGGTAAGATGAAGTGCTCTAGTGACAGGTGATTTTTTAGCTTTAAGGAATCTCCAGTGACCTTGTTGAAATTTTCTTGGAACTATGATGCTCTGTAAGTCTTTCTAGCATAAATATCCCGCCTTCTGCCTCTCATTTAACAGGAGCTAGCCCACATTTTATTTTAAAGACTCATGCTCCTTCCCCCAATATCCCTTTGTTGCATGTCTAATCCCTGCATTGTCGTCTCTTTTCTTGGAACCCAAACATGTAAGAATATTTAAACCATTAGTTATTCTAAAATGAAAAATGACCTAACTATTCAATTGTACTATGAGATATTACAGTGATTATAATATTAAACCCTGTTTATATTTTAACAAGGAATTTGAATTTATGCAAAAAAAAATTTAATAGAATTACATTATTGTTATGGTGATCATTTGTATTGATGCCAACTTTCTCTTTTAAACTCTAAATTCTTTAAGGGAAATGGTATGATTACCTTTCTTATAGTCCCTATCTCTAATGCTCAGGACACTGCCAGCTACACAGTAGCATGATTTTGTGATAAGTTCTAAGAATTAAGCATGGTTTACAGGTTTTCTATTTTTCTAAAATTCTCGTATTATGCACTTGATGTTATGTGAGGTAACTGGACATCTGTAAGTTGCAATTGAGAAGAAAGAAACCTGTAAAAGAAGATAATTGAGCAAATGTGGACACTAAATCTCTGGAATCCAAATAATGAATTAATCCTGTCTATTTAGTAGCATACTTCTTGGGAAAGTTATTTGGTAGATACTAGCCTGGATATTTGATTTCATGAACTAATTAAGCATGCATTTATTTTACATTTATTGGTCTTTGCACAGTGCATAAAAGAAACATCTATGCAGGCTTAAAAATATTTCAATTTATGCAGCAGAAATAGTGAAGAAAAATGTATAGTAAACTTTTAGAACTATTACAAAAAAATACATTTTGGACCATTGAAAAAATATCTCATTTAACATGTATAGACATATCATATGGCTAAAACTTTAAAGAATAGACTGACATCTTGATCATCTTGATTTTCTCATCAATTCCTAGAATTGCATGATCCACATTGTAATGGCTTCATAAGTCACTTCTTTCTATCCCCATAGTCTAGCAAATGGCCCTGATTATTTGTGGTTGACTATGACAAGAGGTTTTTAGAACACTTTACAAATTAACCACATATTCCCCAATGGATTTCCCAATAAAAAGTGACTGTGGAAGGTTCCCACTTGGCCTCATATTCTGTATTTGTCCAAATTGGTGGTCTATATGTCAGGAGTAAGAAATACTAGGAATGAATTCCTTCTTGTAGTCACTCAGTCATTTCCTAACATCTAACATTTCAAAGTTTCTCCCTTTCCTTGACTACAAGCTGCAGGCCCTCCAGAATGGTGTACAAAACCCTCATTGACCTCACTTCTCAATTTCTCTTTTCACGTTCTCTCATTTTTTTTTTTTTTCTCCACAAGATTCACTCAGCTACAGCTGCCTTGGATTCATTATGATGCCAAAGCTATGTGCCCCTCATCTCCCTCCTCCCCTCCCCTGCTTCCCACCTTCTGAACTTAAAACCTTCTGTCCTTCACTGGGGACCACTTTTCACTCCTCCTCATATTCAGTATGTCTGTTATAGTCAGTATATCTGCATTCTCAGGTTATTCCAAAGTCAACTTAAAAAATCTCCTTTAAAGAAAAGCTCCTTCTTCCCACAGTTTCTCCTAGGTAGACTTCCCACTAGCGCTCTGTGCCTACCTTTATCTTCTCACTAACTATATCACATTGATACTACTTTCCATCTCCTTCGTAGGTCTGAGAGCTCTGTGAATGCAGGAGCCTTCTCTTTATTTTACTTCCAGCCTCTTTGTAGAGATACAAAAATATTTATTGAGTAAATGTCAAATAAAGTGAGAGCTCTACAGTTTTAATATAAGGCCATAGATTATACAGGAAAACAAGAAGTAAATATATTTATTACTATCACTGTGTCCTAAAGAAAATAATTTGTTTAAGATATTACCTTTAGCATTTCAGGGCTCATAAAAATAAAAAGGCTTGAAGGACTACTCCTGTTAATAATAATTTCTGTATCAGATATCTTATTGAAAAAGTGCTAACAACTGCTAATAAAAGATTTGAAAAAGTATATTTCAAAGTGAGTTTTATTAAATATATATCTATTGCTTATTTGACCCCAAACATTTCAAGATATATATAATATGGCTATAAATGTTAAAGGAGCTATTTTTCCCCAATGGTCCAAAATGTATATATGTATGTATATATAATATCTATATATATATTTGTTAGAATATATATCCTAAAAAATTGAGGAAATATTACAAACATCATTTAATATGTTTATTAGTCTGTTAAAGATTGTTGAAAGTCCTAAAATAATATGACTTCTGAATTACTAAAAAGTGGATTTAATAAATATTGATGATGGAAAGAAATTTCCTCTTTTTTTTCCTTTTTTTGGGGGGCCTTGCAAAATTATGGAGACTGGCTTTGAACTTGAGGTCTTCCTGCCTTGGCCTCCTGAGCTGCTGGGATTAGAAGAGAGTGCCACCCAGTGAAACTTTCTTTCTTAAAACATTAAGTCAAAGCAGGGTGTGGTGGCACACGCATGTGATTCCAGCAGCTTAGGAGGCTAAGGCAGAAGGATGGAGAGTTCAAAGCCAGACTCAGCAAAAAGGGAGATGCTAAGCAAATCATTGAGACCTTTTCTATAAATAAAATGCAAAATAAGGCTAGGGATATGGCTCAGTGGTTGAGTGCCTCTGAGCTCAATCCCCAGTACCAAAAAAAGAAAAGGAAAAAAATTAAATCAATAATCTCATCAAAAACATGTATTAATTGATATGAGTTAAGATATTTCCTAGGATTAATATGCTATGACACAAATATCAGAAAACAATGCTTAAGTTAACATTTCATGAATGCCAGAATTCATTTTAAGCCTTATAAACATGGCACAATTATTAAGGTTATACAATTTACTTTTCCAGGTACAGTCAGGAAAAGATGATGCATCCATCAACTTAATGGCTCTCTCCTTATACTCATAAAATCCATCCCTTCTCTATAACCCAACGAAGATCTTTACATGTATTAAGAATTAGTTTCTATTTGTTTCCAGGGGTTTACACAATTCTAATCACAAACATATTTGATTTGTGTTGTAAAATACAAATTAATAAGTACTAAAACAATTTAGGAGAAAGGGCATTCTTAAGAAATGTGCTACTTCACTCTCCTTGTAGATCTTATCTAGTTGTTGATCAGTACCAGTGAAGACTGATGGCCTCCCTGAGAGGAGATTCTTCTGATGGTATTGCTGGTACTGTGGTATAATCTCATAACCCTGTGATTTAAGTATGTATATCAGAAAATACTCATGAAGTGTTTACCTCACGAGTCAGAACTATGAATGAAAAATAAGAATGTGCTAATGTGGTATTAAGCAAGTCATCATTCAATAAATACTGTTTTCATATTGAATTTCAAAGCCTATTCATTCTAGCTTCTTTTCTTTATATCGTCATCATTTATACCATTTATATTATTGACTGAGACACACTCTAATAAGCACAAATTAACACGGTCCCCTTTTCCCAGTTCTCTATTACTTTAATCCATTTAAAAATTTAATATAAATTTAACAGAACTAAATAAATGTAACAGAACTAAACTTGCTCTTATTAAAAAGATTTAATTAATCCAACAATAGGGTTTTTATTTGTCCCAGTAACCAGTAAGAAATAATAAATATTTCTCACCAGGCACAGTGGCACATGCCTGTAATCCCAGCATCTTGGGAGGCTAAGGCAGGAGGATCATGAATTCAAAGCTAGCCTCAGCAACTTAGCAAGGCCCTAAGCAACTTAGTAAGACTCTACCTCAAAATAAAAAATAAAAAGGAACTGGGGTGTGGCTCAGTGGTTAAGCACCCCTGGGTTACATCTCTGGTAAACAACAACAACAACACAATAAATAACAACAACAAAAAAACCCATAGATTTCTTTTTACTAATATAGCATGAACACACAGAATAAATGACATTTAGAAAATAATTAACATCATTTTTATAGTTAATATCTTTTGCCATATCATGAGGACCATGACTCTTGATCTGCCCTCATGATGTGTGAGACTCTTATTTTTTAATGGATATATCATTGCCTTACAATCTCCCAGTACCTCACTTTTACAGTTTGAATTATGCATGTTACAAATGCATAGGCATGTGAGAAGGTTGTAGAAAGTTATTCATGGCAGTCTACAGTAGAGGTTTTAAATCAATCCTATCACATTTTTATTTAAGACCCCAGTTTGCTTTTTATGTCTGAGAATCAGATAATTTAGTCCTCATGCTTAATATTTACTTTTAAGCAAATAATATCACCATTTTAAAAAGCTAGCCATTTCTCAATTTCACATTTATTTTCACATGTTGTCATCTTGTCCTTCTGAATAATTCACCAGATTTCTATTATCTTCTAATGATGCAACCTGTAATTTTCCATGTTTAATAAAAAAAATCATTCAATATTAACCCTTTTTGGCTAAAGGTCTTTAAATTGCCTTCTGTTCTCTTGTGAATTTATATTTTAATTAAATTTTTGTTCATAGCTAAAAGAGAAACTGAACATTGTATTGCTCTATACAATCCTATGATTCATAAACAATTTAGACCAAGGTCTACTCACAGAAATTCTATCCCAATTGTGAGCTTCGTTTCCTATATTACACATAAACCAGAGTTGTAACCCTTCATTCATTTATTTTCTTCATTGAACAAGTGTATGTGGCTACTAAAATCAAATTGACATTAGGTGTTTGGTACTCTGTGATGAACAAAACAAATTAGCTCCCTACTCTCTTGGGGCTTATATTTTAAAGGCATAAAATATATAATTACATCTTGTAATATATTTACTAAAGAAAATAGAGACACCAAGAGAAAACAAAAGGAGTACATTTTAAATTAAAATGATGTGGGGGACATCCTAAAAGGGTATGTGTTAGAAGAGATTATGATGGCACACGCCTGTTATCCCAGCAGCTCAGGTGTCTGAGGCAGGAGGATTTTGAGTTCAAAGCCAGCCTCAGCAATTTAGAGAGATCCTAAAGCAACTCAGTGAGACCCTGTCTCTAAATAAAATATTGAAAAAGGGCTGGGGATGTAGTTTAGGGGTTAAGTACCCCTGGGTTCAATCCCTGGTACAAATATACATATTTGTACACACATATATATATCCCAGCTCTGCACTGATAAAAGCTACTCAACAAATGTTAGTCTCCTTCATATCTGATGTACCACACACTGGCATAGGCATTTTATTTATAATTTACATAAAGCAGTAAGTTTATTTTATTTCCCCTGGATATAAAGGATTATATCAAATTAATATGAAGTGTCATGAGTTACATTGTCTTATAAATAAGAGATCTTTACAACAGCTTTGTAAAACAACCATTTTTCCCAAGCACACAGTCTCTTGACTGTCTGATGCAGAGGATCTCAACCTTGGAGGCTCATGAGAATTACCCAGAGAACTCCTAAAAATTGTCAGGCTCTCCTGAGATCAATCAAATCATAATCTCAGGGCAGGGACCCTGGAATGTCTATTTTTATAACTCCGTGGGGTGATGTTAATGGTCAGCCAAGGTTGAGAACCACTGTTCTAGAGTGCCGGGCAGACACCATAATAAATTTTTAAAAGGCATGCATTCACCTTTTTGGAAAAAAAAATGTATTTTCCTTTTGAAATCCTCCCTACTTTCAAGTCCCAAAGAATTGTCAACTCTATTATGGATCTCTTCCATCTGAAATAGCCTTGCTCTTTTGTGGACTTCATGACGTTTCTATTACAGCAATGACAGAAATAGCAATCTACAGTGGAACAGATTACTATGGTGTGCTTTGCTTGAAGAAAGCAAGTCTCTTTAAAGCAAGTCACTTAGCCTAGTGACTCTCTCTGCCGTACATTTTAATAAATTTATAATAAAATTGATATGAATTAAATTCTGTGCAATTAGAGTTCAAAGTTTCACACCTAAACATTCAACTGTATCTGATACAGCATCTCTTTATCTCTGTGTCTATACTTACATTGATCTATATACCTACAATCTGATCTATATTAATATAGATACAAATATATAAATGTTGATATATGTATTTCTGTAGTATAAATCTTAAATATCCTCCAACAGTCCATGTGTTAAAGGGAAGTGGGGGAACCTTTAAGAGGTGGGGCTTAATGCAAGGTCTTACAGTGAAAAAGATATTGGGGCTCCAGCTTCTCCTCATCTCTTTCTCTTTCCTTCCCTGACACATGGTGAAGAATTTCCTAGGTCATGCATTCATGCCATGATGTGCTATGCTGCCATCAGCCCAAAGCCATCTAATTGGTCCTGCACTGAAACTTCCAAAACTATGAGCCAAAATAAAACTTTCCTCTTTGTGAGTTGATTCTCGTAGGTATTTGTTACAGTAACATAAAGCTGACTAGTACACATAATTAGCCAGTACAAACAAAAGGTATGATTTGATATTATATTGGACTTTAAGTAAATATATATCATTCTAACAAATATTTTATATAAGTTGTAGTAATTCTTTAAGGTAGTAATGATGGAACTATGTCTCTTAAACATAATGGGTATTCAGTAGTATTTTTTTCATGGTATCATAACATCTATTAAAAGAATATGAGTAATAAACCCTGGAAATTATGATGTGCTCATTGTTTTAGAATAATTGTCAGATAAGGGGAAAAGGGATTGAAGAAAGTAGGGGATATTTTTTGAAAAGAAAATGAATTTGAATGGGAAATAAAGATTCTAGTTTGAAATCTGACATATAATTTATGGCTGTTTTCTCTTTCAGTATTATAGTTTTCTCTCTTATAATTATGAAACATAATTTAGATCAAGTAAGCATTATTCTCCACCATCTTCTTGAATGGAAAAAAAGGAGGTTATTGATTATTGAGTTGTTAATTCTTGGGGAAATGTATATATATATATATATATATATATATATATATATATATATATATATATACATACATACACATTATATGAATATATACATATAATATGTGTATATATATGCCATATATAGCTATACATGGCTAATGCAAAGTGAACGTCATAGTGAATGGGGAAAAACAGAAAGCATTTTCTCTGAAATCTGGAACAAGACAAGGATATTCACTTTCACCTTTCTTATTCAATATAGTACTAGAAATTCTAGCCAGAGCAATTAGGCAAGAGAAGACAATAAAAGGAACAAAAATAGGAAAAGAAGAAATGAAATTATCACTCTTTGCAGATGATATGATCCTGTACTTAGAAAATAATAATAAAAAAGACTTCTTCTAGAGCAAATAAATTCAGCAGAGTATCAGTTTACAAAATCAACATATTAAAGAACTAAAAAAAACCTTAACACCAAAAACAAACAAATAAATAAATAACCCAATCAATAAATGGGCTAAGAAGAGAAATGCAAATCAAAACTACTCACTCCAGTCAGGCAATTATCAAGAATACAAGCAATAATAAGTATTGACAAGGATGTGGAGAAAATGGTACACTCATAGATTGTTGGTGGCACTGCAAATTGGTGCAACCATTCTAGAAAGCAGTATGGAGATTCCTTAGAACACTTGGAATAGAGCCACCATTTGACCCAGCTATATCACTCCTCGGTCTATATCGAAAAATCTTAAAATTAGCATACTATAGTGATGCAGCCACATCAACATTTATTGCAGTTCAATTCACAATATCTAAATTGTGGAACCAACCTACATGCCTTTCAATGGATGAATAGATAAAGAAATTGTGATATATGTACACAATGGGATATTACTCAGCCTTAAAGAAGAAAAAAATTATGGCATTTTCAGGTAAATGGCTGGAGTTGGAGTATATCATGCTAAGCAAAGTAAGCCAATCTCCAAAACCAAAGCCCAAATGTTCTCTCTGATAAGTGTATGCTGATCCATAATTGGGGGGGGGGGGCGGTTGGAAAGAATGGAGGAAGTATGACTAGGTAAAGGGGAGGGCATGAAGTGGAGGGAGGATGGGGGCAGGAAAGATGGTGGAATGAGATGGACATCATTACCCTACATACATGTATGACTGCACATATGGTGCGACACTACATCATGTACAACCAGAGAAATGAAAAGTTATGCTCCATTTGTGTACAATTAACCAAAGTATGTTATGTTATCATATATACCTAATTATAATGAATAAAATTTTAAAAGGGACATATTAAATGAGATATTAAAAAATCAATGGCTTTTATATACAATAATAATAAATCTGCTGAGAAAGAAATTATCAAAACAATCCCATTCTTAAACAATATCCCCAAAAAACTAGGAACAAATTTAACCAAGGTGAAAGACCTGTACAATAAAAACTATAGAATGTCGAAGAAGAAACTGAAGGTGCAAAAATATGTGACTGTAATTGGGTAATGACAGATTCAAGTCAACAACCAAATCTCCCCTGCCCTGATGTTGTATAACTCATGATTCAGCAAAGTGACTGAGAAACTCTTAGAGGACAATGTTGACATTGCCCTGACATTTTTACCAAATGGGAAAAGGAGGTCTGTGGGAAGTGCCTATTAAAAAAAAATGCTCTCAAAGAATTTCATTCACCCTATCACCCCTATGAATCATCCATCATATGAAAATAGAAGAAACCTTGCTAAAATTTGAAGATGATGTCAGGATTAAAATGAAAAGAAGTAAGAGAGAATGAGTCTATATTTGTGTATCTCACTGATATTTTTAAGCAAATATTTTACATGTGGTGGTACTTGCCTATTGAGAACTCAAAATTTTACTAGAACAACTGAGGGGCTAGAATTTTATTTTCATTATTTCAAATATAAATATACACATGTAATTAATGTTGCCCCACTAGAGAGTACAGCTGTGGGCTCTAACCTCCATTTAATCTTGTTTGAAAAACAGGAGGATATGGAGGAATTCCCCTTCCTTTGGGGCACCTATTATGTGTCTTCCTATAATTTCTTTAAATTAGTTTTTAGCTCAAATTTTTCTGAAACCACACAAGACAGTTAAATTCTCCTTTGACTCTGAATAAATTTCTTAATCTAGTATTTTATTCCCCGGCCAGGTAGTAACATTTTTTTTTTTTCGTACCAGGGTTTGAACTGAGGGGCAGTTAACCACTGAACCCTATGCCCAGCCCTACAGAAGCAGTTTTGTCATCTATCATTTCTCCACTCTCATTCTTGACTCTAGTCCATAAACCACATTGAGTGCCTCCCCCATCCAAATTCACGTGTTGAAGCCCCAACACTCAATGGACTGTATTTTGGAGAAATTATCTAAAGAGGTAATTAAGGGTAAATGAGATCATAAAGGCAAAGCCCAATCCAATAGGACTGGGTTTCCTTAAAAGAGGAGGAGGAGTCACTAGGAGTTCAAGCACAGAGGAAAGACCAGAGCACGGCACAGTGAGAAGGCAGCTGAGAACATGCCAATACAAGACACTCAGGAGAAGCCAAATCTGACAGACAGAGCCTTGGTCTTGGATACTAGTCTCCCGTCCATTGAAAACTAATCTATTGTGTAAGTCACTGAGCTTGTGGTATTTTCTTAATGGCAGACTGAACAAACTATCATACTTTGACTTCAGCTTTTTAAATCAGGCAGATGTGAATTGGAAACTTGCCTGCCTCATTTGCATACAGTATGTTCTTGAAAATACTAAGCCTAGTTTTGAATTCTATAAGATAGGTATAGTATAGCAATATTAACTATCTTGCACTTGGTTTATGAGGAATAAGAAATGTACATGGCTACTAAACGGTATGTAACAGGTAGTGAAATTTTATTTCCCTCTCACTTAAGGTTGATATGTAAGTTAGATCCAGAGTTCCATGTTATACTCTTATATGAATTTGACCAAAAGCACAAAGGACACATCCTAATAGTTGACCTGATACATTGATATTATTGTAGGAAACTGTTATTTTTCCCTCAGTGAGAGGGAGAAAGAGAATTGCTTCGGTAACAAGTCTGATGTCCCAAAACTTTCGCTGAGAATAGGCATTGCAGGATTTATTGAAGTCATCTTGTCTTCCACGTTCAGATACTTGCTGTTCCTGACTGCAATCATTTGTTATCTACAGGACTCCCACTCTAACTGTGGGGGAAGAAAAGCAGTTTTATATCAATGCCCCACAGATAGCTTATTCACTTGCCCCCCAGAAATGGTTCATTACTTTTAAGAGGGAAGAGTGGCTGAAAAATGTGTAGGTTTCCACAGATGGTCTTTTTGAAACTATAAACTGCTCTACCTGGGCATAAAACTACACATCAAAAAGAAAACAACAGAATTCTTTTGAAGTATGAGACAAACACTTATCTGAGCTACATTTGTGAATGCATTCAACACATTACATAAAGATATAATGGTATGGGTGTATGTGTATGTAAATAAAATGGTATTTTATATGTGTGTGTATATATATGTGTGTGTGTGTGTATAATTCTACACCATTATATATTATATATACTATTATACCTATATCTAACATGCTTGAACATAATGTATATATACTATATATATGATGTATACAACATTCCATGTTGTGTACATCATATCCCATTATATCTTTATATAAAATGTTTAAACAATGCATTTTTGTATATATAGTGGCATATATATATATATATATATATATATATACACACATACACACACACACACACACACACACACACATATATATATATATATATATATATATATATATACACACATATATAAAATTTTGGAGAGTTCAGACAAATTGGAGGCTAATAAAATATTTTGAAAAAATAAATTACAACTAATAAACAGCTTGATTGTCATTGTTATGTAATTTATAAATTATATATTCAATCTCTAAGCACATTTTTCATCCTAATAGTTTGTCTTATTTTCAGACTTAATTTAATTTTCACAAAATGTAAATTATGAATGATATCGGTAACCAGCAAATACTTTAACATAATGTATCCCTTATTCAAAATTTTCCTCTTGGGAGCATATCGGTGATAAAGCATTGTCTGCCAAATATTTTTATACCAAAAATTAATCCATTTTTCATGTTTATTGAAGACATTTATAATACCAATTTTAACTCTTTATTAATAAGGTAAAATCAGTCTCACAATTTTGAACAAATTATTTTTCAATCTTTTATTTATTGAACAAATCACTATAAGCATGATGTAGTAGGGATATGTCAGTGAAACATGCAAACATGGAATCTTCCCCTATGATTCCACAAATTGCACACCCTACTCCACAGGGAGAGGGTGGAGATAGCAATTATTATTTTTTTAAAGTTGCCTAGTACTGCAAAGAACACATTAAGACAGGCATAGGGTTAAACATATTGTGCTACCCAAACTATTATCTTGGGAAAAAAAGGCATCATTAAGAACCAAAGAAACGTAATTTTTCTTTTCTTTTTTTTTTTTTTTTTTTGTACCAGGGATTGAACCCAGGGATACTTAATCACTGAGCTACATCCCTATCCTTTTTTATATTTTATTAAGCTTTAATCTCACGATCCTCCAGCCTCAGTCTCCCAAGTTGCTGTGATTACCAGTGTGCACTACTATGCCAGGCCATGGGTGCTCATTCTAACAAAAGATTTGTTTTTTTTCAAGAGAGGAGAGAGGAGAGAGGAGAGAGGGGAGAGAGAGAGAGAGAGAGAATTTTTTAATATTTATTTTTCAGGTTTCGGTGGACACAACATCTTTATTTTATTTTTATGTGGTGCTGAGGATCGAACCCAGTGCCCCGCTCATGCCAGGCGAGCGCGTTACCGCTTGAGCCACATCCCCAGCCCCACAAGATTGTAATAACAGAAAATTGAGTGTAGAGAACTATCCCTATTATGCTCACAACTTTTCTGAAGATTGAAAATGTTCTAAAATAAAAAGTTTATTACTAAATAGTAATTACAAGGATTAATGAAGGAGCAACATGGTTACTATAGCATTGGTTTTATTTTTCTCACATTTCCCAACAAGTACACAAAGTAACTAAGAGAAACAAAATGGCAGTAGTAGTAATAGTAGTAGTAGTAGTAGTAGTAGTAGTAGTAGTAGTAGTAATTAGTAGCAGTAGCAGAAAAACTCTTAAAAATTAGGGGAAAATATTCTTGTGCAATATGTATAAGAACAGATATAATAGCAAAAGTAGTAAGAACTATGTGGGTAAAAGCCCATTGAACTTGCCCAGTACTGGAACACAGGATACCTACTCTCTCCATCATTTCTAACTCACAGCTCACAGTTCTCAGTAAGGAGCCCTTCTTTGGCTAATGAGTACGTGTTCACCTCATTTCTTTTCCATGGAAGTTCCTTTTGTAATACCTCAGCTTACTCCTGCATAGCATAGCAATCTTGAACATTTGTTATTTGTAATGGGAACTTTCAAACTCTTCTCTTCCTCTTCTTTATAAAATACATAATAAATTACCCATTGCTAACCTCTTGTGTGTAACTATTCTTATGTGTAGGTCTAATTAGAGCCCTATAATCATTAGATTAGTGAATTTATCCTGGTCGATTCTTACCATTGAATGAAGGCCCCATCTGTTACAAGAGGTAAATTTATATAGACTGCACTAGCTTTATTTAGGTATAGTTATACTGCCACAAACAGTGTATATAAATAAATATTTATGTGTAGCTATATTGATCTGCAACTGTTTATATTTACATATAAAACCATCACCATAGACAAGATAATGAATAAATCCAATATCACCATAAGCTCTCATTTCAAATTCATCATTGTTATCCATTCGCCCTTGTGACAGACTACTAATCTGCATGTGTCACTCTGTTATTTTGTATTTTCTGGGATCCTATATATGAGTGTAATCATACAGATTGTATTAGTTTGTATGACTCCTCTCTCAGTATTATTATTCTAAGATTCATCTATGTTCATATTTCAGTAATTCGCTATTTCTCATGGCTATTGATGGATATTTAGGTTCTTCTGGTTTGGGGCTACTGCAGTTAAAGCTGCTATCAATCTGCTTTAGTATCACTTAGATAAATAACTCAGAGTACTAGGGCTGGAACACAAGGAAGACATGCATTGAATTTTTTAAAAACACTAACAAATTAATTCCCTAAAGGATGTGTATTATTTGTTATTTCCTCCAGTAAAACATAGAATTATTATTTTTCTAAATCCTTGGCTACTCTTGATATGTTAAAAATTTAAATTTTAAACATATTCAGTAGTATCTCTTTCATGTTGACATCTACATGCTTCTCATAATTAACAATACTGAACTTTCCATGTGAGTATTTGTGATTTCTGTATGTATTTTAGTAGGGACTAGGTCCAAATTTTTGCATTTTGGTTGAATTTTGAGAGGCTTTTACACATTATATATGCAATTTATTTACGGTATTTGTTAATATTTTCTTTCAACTTGTTCATGATCTAATGTTTCATAAAAGGATCATCAAAAAGTATACATTTTGAAGAAGCCAGGTTTTCTTGTATGAATTGTTTTTGTGCGATATTATTTAAAAACTTCCCTGTTGGTGGGGATAGATATATTTAATCTAATTCTCACAATACAAAATATATACATGTATAAAAATATCACATGAAAGTTCATTAATTTTCATAATTCTATGCTCTGTGTATTAGTTAAATATAAAATTAGATGAAAAATATTAGACTGGAAAAATCAAAAGTAAAACACTTTCTTAAACAAGAAGCCATAAGGATTTCTTCTTTGCTTTCTTTTACAGATTTCATAGATTTAGGCTTTACATGTAAATCAATAATGGATTTGGAGTTAGATTTTTGTATGCTAAGTGAGGTAATAAAGTTTTCCATGTCTGTATGCTGAGTATTTCAGTGGCATTTATTTAGAATTTTTTTTTCTCCCCTGAAGAACCTTTGTTTACAATTAATCCACCAAGTATAAGTGGGTTTATGTATGGACACTAGTAATGTGCCTTTGATCTCTCTACTATCTTAACACTAGTAGTACATTTTCTTGATTACTGACTTTAGAACGTGTCTTAGATTGAATGAATGCAAGTCTTATAAATTTGTCATTCTTATTAAAAACCACTATTTGATCCAGCTGGCCCACTTGGTCTATACCCAAAATACTTAAAGTCAGTATACTATAGTAATGCAGCTACATCAATGTTTATCGCAGCTCAAATCACAATAGCTAAACTGTGGAAGCAACCTAGATGCCCTTCAATAGACGAATGGATAAAGAAACTGTGGTATATATAAACAGTATATATTCTCTTAACATTAAAAGAGAATAAAATCATGGCATTTGCTGGTACATGAATGGAGTTGGAGAAAAGCATGCTACTTGAAGTAAGCCAATCCCCAAAAAACAAATAAATAAGTTAACTTTAAAAAAAAGTCATGTTAGGTTCTGGGTTCTTTGGGTTTCCATGTGGAGTGTAATAGAATCAGCTTGTTATTTTCTACAAAAGTACTCTGTAGGGATTTTGAAATTGTATTAAATTTATACTTAGTTTTGAGAGCATTCACATATCAATGTTGAATCACCTGATCCAGGGAAATGTTATATACTTCTACATTAATTTAGTCATTTTTTTTTAATTTTAATCTCAAAAATATTTTGTAGTTTTCAGTGTACCAAAATGCAGGAGGTTTGTCAAATTGATCCCTAAATATTCATAAATTTAATGTGATTATAAAGCAATTTTCAAAGCCTGGTGTTTCTTTACCAGTGTATAGAAATATAATTGATTTGGAGATATTTATATTATATACCACAATGTTGCTAGATTCACTCATTAGTCATATTTCTTTTCTTTTTTTTTTTTTTTTTTTTAGATTTGTTAGGATTTTCTCCTTAAAAGATTACATTGACCGCAAATAAAAAGATATATGTCTGAATTTCAGAAATTGATTACTTTTACTTCTTTTTTTATACTTTATTACATTGACTAGAATTTGATTACCATATTGAATAGATGTTGTTTGGGGAAACAAGCTATTTTCTTTTACTATTAATATATAATGCTATCTGCAAGTACTTTTCAGGATATCTTTTATGTGGATAAAGACATTTCTTATTATTTCTAGCTTATTGATATATTTTCTTAAGAATTGATGTTAGATTGTGTTGAATGTTTGTCTGCATCAACTGAGATGATGTTATGATATGCACTTCTCCCCCAAGTTTGTAATACTGTTGTCATATGTTAGGGCATTCTATGTTATTAAACACTACAATCTATTGTTACTAGTTTTGCTTTTAAGAGATAATTATCTTTCAAGTAGATTTAAATAAGAAAAGGTCTTTGCATTTATTCCTGTAGTTCCCAATTCTAATGTTCTTCATTTACTTATGTATGTCCAGATTTCTTTCTGATTATCATATCCTTCATCCTAAAGGACATCCCTTATCTGTTCCTGTGGTGCAAGTCTGCTGCTGATAGATTCTTTTCATTTTCCTAAGGCGGAAATGCCTTATTTCATCTTTGTTTTTGACAGGTATTATATCTAGCTATAGAATCTTAGGTTGTCAGGTGTGTGTATGTGATTTTCCCTTCTCCTTCAGCATTTTAAATATGTTATTCCATTTTTTCTTTTTCTTCAACTCATATACATTCCTGGTAAGGAGCATGCCCTTATTCTTAAATCATTCCTCTCTTTATGTCTTTTTTATCTCTGATTATTTTTAAGACTTTTCTCTTTACCTTTCTTTAAGCAAAGTGTTAACATTTTGTATTGGTATAAAATTCTTTATAGTTCTTTTTTGATGGAGCTCCTTTAATCTGCTGCATTACAGTTTTCATCAAATCTGAAAATGTTTCTGCCATTATTTCTGCATTTTTTTTATGTTTCACTCCCTTTCTTCTTCTTCTTCAGGAATTATAATTGCACAACTAGTAAGCCACTTGAGGTTGCCTTACTACTCAATAATTCCTGTCTGTTTTTTCCATTATTATATTTTCTGTGTGTATCATTGCAGATAATTTTATTGCTATGTGTTCAATTTCACTAATCTTTTCCTGCAATATTTAATCTGCATTGGAATGACACACACATGGAATTGTAAATACATTCACTTTATTTTCATCTCAAATATTTTAGTTTTCATTGTTATGGGTTTTATTTTTTATTTTTTGTGTCTGCATAATATTGAACCATAATCAATATTTCCCCTACCTTCTTCTTCATATGGGATAAAATTCTGTTAATTGAGTGGCTTTGTTTACTGAAACCACAATCTGTCATGTCTGCATCCATTTTAATTGGGCCAATTCTCCTATCATTCACCTGTAATCTCAGCTACTCAGGACTGCAAGTGTAAGCAAAAGCCAGTATGAGCAACTTTCCCCTTGTCTCCAAATAAAGGCTAAAAAAAAAAAAAAAAAAAAAAAAAAAAAAAGACTGGGCATATAGCTCAGTGGTAGAGTGCTTGCCTAGCAACTCTGAGAACCTGGCTTCAATACCCAGTGCTGCCAAGACATCTATATCATTCTGAGTTGTAGTTCCCTGAGTTTTTTGCAATATAATATTCCAAACACTATAGATTTCATCTTTTTGTCATGGTGGGTATTCTTTTTTTTTTTTTTTTAAATTTTTTATTGTTGGCTGTTCAAAACATTACATAGTTCTTGATATATCATATTTCACAATTTGATTCAAGTGGGTTATGAGCTCCCATTTTTACCCCATATACAGATTGCAGAATCACATCAGTTACACATCCATTGATTTACATATTGCCATACTAGTGTCTGTTGTAATCTGCTGCCTTTCCTATCCTCTACTATCACCCCTCCCCTCCCCTCCCCTCCCCTCTTCTCTCTCTGCCCCCTCTACTGACATTCGTTTGTCCCCCTTGTATTATTTTTCCCCTTCCCCTCACTTCCTCTTGTATGTACTTTTGTATAACTCTGAGGGTCTCCTTCCGTTTCCATGCATTTTCCCTTCTCTCTCCCTTTCCCTCCCACCTCTCATCCCTGTTTAATGTTAATCTTCTTCTCATGCTCTTCGACCCTACTCTGTTCTTAGTTACTCTCCTTATATCAAAGAAGACATTTGGCATTTGTTTTTTAGGGATTGGCTAGCTTCACTTAGCATAATCTGCTCTAATGACATCCATTTCCCTGTAAATTCTATGATTTTGTCATTTTTTAATGCAGAGTAATACTCCATTGTGTATAAATGCCACATTTTTTTTTATCCATTCATCCATTGAAGGGCATCTAGGTTGGTTCCACAGTCTAGCTATTGTGAATTGTGCTGCTATGAACATCGATGTAGCAGTGTCCCTGTAGCATGCTCTTTTTAGGTCTTTAGGGAATAGACCGAGAAGGGGAATAGCTGGGTCAAATGGTGGCTCCATTCCCAGCTTTCCAAGAAATCTCCATACTGCTTTCCAAATTGGCTGCACCAATTTGCAGTCCCACCAGCAATGTACAAGTGTACCCTTTTCCCCACATCCTCGCCAGCACTTCTTGTTGTTTGACTTCATAATGGCTGCCAATCTAACTGGAGTGAGATGGTATCTTAGGGTGGTTTTGATTTGCATTTCTCTGACTGCTAGAGATGGTGAGCATTTTTTCATGTACTTGTTGATTGATTGTATGTCCTCCTCTGAGAAGTGTCTGTTCAGGTCCTTGGCCCATTTGTTGATTGGGTTGTTTGTTCTCTTATTGTCTAATTTTTTGAGTTCTTTGTATACTCTGGATATTAGGGCTCTATCTGAAGTGTGAGGAGTAAAGATTTGTTCCCAGGATGTAGGCTCTCTATTTACCTCTCTTATTGTATCTTTTGCTGAGAAAAAACTTTTTAGTTTGAGTAAGTCCCATTTGTTGATTCTAGTTATTAACTTTTGTGCTATGGGTGTCCTATTGAGGAATTTGGAGCCCGACCCCACAGTATATAGATCGTAGCCAACTTTTTCTTCTATCAGACGGCGTGTCTCTGATTTGATATCAAGCTCCTTGATCCATTTTGAATTCACTTTTGTGCATGGCGAGAGAAAGGGATTCAGTTTCATTTTGTTGCATATGGATTTCCAGTTTTCCCAGCACCATTTGTTGAAGATGCTATCCTTCCTCCATTGCATGCTTTTAGACCCTTTATCAAATATAAGATAGTTGTAGTTTTGTGGATTGGTTTCTGTGTCCTCTATTCTGTACCATTGGTCCACCCGCCTGTTTTGGTACCAGTACCATGCTGTTTTTGTTACTATTGCTCTGTAATATAGTTTGAAGTCTGGTATCGCTATACCGCCTGATTCACATTTCCTGCTTAGCATTGTTTTTGCTATTCTGGGTCTTTTATTTTTCCATATGAATTTCATGATTGCTTTCTCTATTTCTACAAGAAATGCCGTTGGGATTTTGATTGGCATTGCATTAAACCTATAGAGAACTTTTGGTAATATCGCCATTTTGATGATGTTAGTTCTGCCTATCCATGAACAGGGTATATTTTTCCATCTTCTAAGATCTTCTTCTATTTCTCTCTTTAGGGTTCTGTAGTTTTCATTGTATAAGTCTTTCACCTCTTTTGTTAGGTTGATTCCCAAGTATTTTATTTTTTTTGAAGATATTGTGAATGGAGTGGTTGTCCTCATTTCCATTTCAGAGGATTTGTCGCTGATATACAGGAATGCCTTTGATTTATGCGTGTTGATTTTATATCCTGCCACTTTGCTGAATTCATTTATTAGCTCTAATAGTTTCTTTGTAGACCCTTTTGGGTCTGCTAGGTATAGAATCATGTCATCTGCAAATAGTGATAATTTAAGTTCTTCTTTTCCTATTTTGATGCCTTTAATTTCTTTCGTCTGTCTAATTGCTCTGGCCAGTGTTTCGAGAACTATGTTGAACAGAAGTGGTGAGAGAGGGCATCCCTGTCTTGTTCCAGATTTTAGAGGGAATGCCTTCGATTTTTCTCCATTCAGAATGATGCTAGCCTGAGGCTTAGCATAGATTGCTTTTACAATATTGAGGTATGTTCCTGTTATCCCTAGTTTTTCTAGAGTTTTGAACATAAAGGGATGCTGTACTTTGTCGAATGCTTTTTCCGCATCTATCGAGATGATCATATGGTTCTTATTTTTAAGTCTATTGATGTGGTGAATAACATTTATTGATTTCCGTATATTGAACCAGCCTTGCATCCCAGGGATGAATCCTACTTGATCATGGTGCACAATTTTTTTGATATGTTTTTGTATCCGAGTGGCCAGAATTTTATTGAGGATTTTTGCATCTAGGTTCATTAGAGTTATTGGTCTGTAGTTTTCTTTCTTTGAAGTGTCTTTATCTGGTTTAGGTATCAGGGTGATGTTGGCCTCATAGAATGAATTTGGAAGTTCTCTCTCTTTTTCTATTTCCTGAAGTAGCTTGAAAAGTATTGGTATTAGTTCCTCTTTAAAGGTTTTGTAAAACTCTGCTGTATACCCATCCGGTCCTGGGCTTTTCTTAGTTGGTAGTCTTTTGATGGTTTCTTCTATTTCCTCAATTGATATTGGTCTGTTTAGGTTGTCTATATCCTCCTGACTCAATCTGGGCAGATCATATGACTTAAGAAATTTATCGATGCCTTCACTATCTTCTAATTTATTGGAGTATAAGGATTCAAAATAATTTTTGATTATCTTCGGTATTTCTGAAGTGTCTGTTGTGATATTGCCTCTTTCATCCCGTATGTTAGTGATTTGAGTTCTCTCTCTTCTTCTCTTCGCTAGCATGGCTAAGGGTCTGTCGATTTTGTTTATTTTTTCAAAGAACCAACTTTTAGTTTTGTCAATTTTTTCAATTGTTTCTTTTGTTTCGATTTCATTCATTTCAGCTCTGATTTTAATTATTTCTTGCCTTCTACTTCTTTTGCTGTTGTTTTGCTCTTCTTTTTCTAGGATTTTGAGATGAAGTATGAGATCATTTATTTGTTGGTTTTTTCTTTTTTTAAGGAATGAACTCCAAGCAATGAATTTTCCTCTTAGAACTGCTTTCAATGTGTCCCATAGATTCCGATATGTTGTGTCTGTGTTTTCATTTATCTCTAAGAATTTTTTAATTTCCTCCTTGATGTCTTCTATAACCCATTGATCATTCAGTAACCTATTGTTCATTCTCCAAGTGATGTATTCTTTTTCCTTCCTTCTTTTATCGTTGATTTTCAGTTCCATTCCATTATGATCAGATAGGATGCATGGTATTATCTCTACTCCTTTGTATTGTCTAAGAGTTTCCCTGTGACATAATATATGATCTATTTTTGAGAAGGATCCATGTGCTGCTGAGAAAAAAGTGTAACTGCTTGATGTTGGGTGGTATATTCTATATATGTCAATTAAGTCTAGGTTATTAATTGTGTTATTGAGTTCTATAGCTTCCTTATTCAACTTTTGTTTGGAAGATCTGTCCAGTGGTGATAGAGGTGTGTTGAAGTCTCCCATGATTATTGTATGGTGGTCTATTAGACTCTTGAACTTGAGAAGAGTTTGTTTGATGAACATAGCTGCACCATTGTTTGGGGCATATATATTTATGATTGTTATGTCTTGTTGGTGTATGGTTCCCTTGAGCAGTATGTAGTGTCCCTCTTTATCCCTTTTGATTAACTTTGGCTTAAAATCTATTTTATTTGATATGAGTATGGATACTCCTGCTTGTTTCCGAAGTCCATATGAGTGATATGATTTTTCCCAACCTTTCACCTTCAGCCTATGTATGTCTTTTCCTATCAAATGCGTCTCCTGTAGGCAGCATATTGTTGGGTCTTGTTTTGTGATCCATTCTACTAGCCTGTGTCTCTTGATTGGTGAGTTTAAGCCATTAACATTTAGGGTTATTATTGAGATATGGGTTGTTCTTCCAGCCATATTTGTTTATTTATGTTACTAAACATGGTTTGTTTTCCACTTTGATTATTTTCCCCCCTTTAGTGTCCTACCTCCCACTGTTGGTTTTCATTGTTATTTTCCATTTCCTCTTCCTGTAATGTTTTGCCAAGGATGTTTTGAAGAGATGGTTTTCTAGCTGCAAATTCTTTTAACTTTTGTTTATCGTGGAATGTTTTAATTTCATCTTCCATCCTGAAGCTTAATTTCGCTGGAAACACAATTCTTGGTTGGAACCCATTTTCTTTCAGTGTTTGAAATATGTTATTCCAGGATCTTCTAGCTTTCAGAGTCTGGGTTGAAAGATCAGCTGTTATCCTGATTGGCTTACCCCTAAATGTGATCTGCTTCCTTTCTCTTGTAGCTTTTAATATTCTCTCCTTATTCTGTATGTTGGGCATCTTCATTACAATGTGTCTAGGTGTGGGTCTCTTATGATTTTGCACATTCGGCGTCCTGTAGGCTTCTAGGATTTGGGGTTCTGTCTCATTCTTCAAGTCTGGGAAGTTTTCTCGAATTATTTCATTGAATAGATTGCTCATTCCTTTGGTTTGAAACTCTGTTCCTTCCTGTATCCCAATGACTCTTAAATTTGGTCTCTTGATGTTATCCCATATTTCTTGGATGTTCTGCTCATGGTTTCTTAACAGTCTTGCTGAGCTGTCTATGTTCTTTTCAAGTTGAAATACTTTATCTTCATTGTCTGATGTTCTGTCTTCTAAGTGTTCTACTCTGCTGGTAGTATTCTCAATTGAGTTTTTAAGTTGGCTTATTGCTTCCTGCATTTCTAGGATTTCTGTTTGTTTGTTTTTTATAACCTCTATTTCCCTGTATAGTTGATCTTTTGCTTCTTGGATTTGTTTATGTAATTCATTGTTGAAGTGATCTTTCATTGTCTGATTTTGCTGTCTGATGTCTTCCTTGAGACTCCAGATCATCTGAAGCATGTATATCCTGAATTCTTTATCTGACATTCCATCAGCTGCAGCTATTACCTCTTCTAACGTTGAGTTGACCTGCAATGCTTGTGGTCCTTTCTTTCCTTGTCTCTTCATACTGTTCGCTTTCCTTTCTTCTTGGTGAAACTGTTGTGCTATTGAATTTTCCCCCTATATGTTTATATTGGTCTTGTATAGTTGCAAAGTCTCCCTCGCAGGCGCGGGCGGCGGCTCTGCCCCTCCTCCAATTGGGGCAATGTGCCTACCACGCCGGCAGGCCGCTGGGCCTTCTCTGCCAGTCGGTAGCAGGTCCGCCGACCTTGCAGGCGCGGGCGGCGGCTCTGTCCCTCTGCGGGCCGCTAGGCTTGTTCTGTCGGTGGTCGCAGTTCTGCCTACTTTGCAGGCGCAGGCAGCGGCACTGCCCCTCTGCAGGCCTCTGGGGCTATACTGCCAGTGGGTCGCAGGTCCGCCTACTTTGCAGGCGTGGGGGGGGGGCGGCTCTACCCTTCCTCAGGCCACTGGGCCTGTTCTGTCTCTCGGTTGCAGGTCTGACCTGTTCTGATGGTGGTCTCAGTTCCGACTACCTTGCAGGCGCGGGGGGGAGGGGCGGCTCTGCCTCTCAGCAGGCCGGTGCTCCTCTTCTGCAGGTGGGTCGCAGGCCCGCCTACCTTGCAGGAGTGATTGGAAGCTCTGTCCCGCCGCGGGCCACTGGGCCTTTTCTGTCGGTGGTCACAGTTCCCCTACCTGGCAGGCGCGGGGGGTGGGGGGCGGCTCTGCCCCTCAGCAGGCCGCTGGGCCTGCTCTGTGTTTGGTCCCAGTTCCCTCTACTATGCCGGCGCAGGGGGAGGGGGCGGCTCAGCCTCTCAGCAGGCGGCTGCTCCTCTTCTGCAGGTGGGTCGCAGGCCCACCTACCTTGCAGGAGTGATTGGAAGCTCTGTCCCGCCGCGGGCCACTGGGCCTTTTCTGTCGGTGGTCACCCTTCCCCTACCTGGCAGGCGAGGGGGGTGGGGGGCGGCTCTATGGTGGGTATTCTTGTTTTTCCAAAAATATTTTAATTTCACCTGGGATACAGTAAAGATACATGAAATAATTTTTACTTATTTGGTATTGCTTTTAAACCTTCTCGGTGTGGTTTCTGATAAGTCATGGCTTAGGAGAGTTTCAAACATGCCTGGTGGGAACAGAAGGTATTTCCAACCTTACACTAATCAACACACAGTAATAGTCATGGGGGACCCTGTATGAATAGCCACCACTCTCTACTTATAGGTCTTTCTTTCCTGTTATTGACTTTGCAAATTACAGTCACTTTGGCTTCCCTAATTTATAAGCCATTTCCTCCTCTCAGGGAATGACAAGAGAGCTAAACATAGCTGAGAAAAGATTAGAAATAAGAGGGAGGTGGGGTGGAAAGAAACAAGAGAAATGAGCTAAATTAGAAGGAGCAGAGTAGCAAATAGTTAACAGAAAATCTACAAAGAAAATAGAGGATGAATGAGAGGGAAAAGGAAAAAAAATATCAAGTGGAAATAAGATGATAAAATGAATATTTAAAAAATGAGTAGATGAAGAAGAAAGGCACAGATGATCAGGTATGTTATTATATCAAACACAAAAGAAAATTAATACAACAGAATGCATAACTACCTGTGCACGTGCACGCGCCCGCGCGCACACACACACACAAACTCACACTGATGAAATGCTATAAACCAAAGTCAAAGAAAAGTTTCTAGACTTAATATGTAAACTTCCATATTGCAAGGGAATACTCGGGTGAAAAAACCAGAGTAGGGTCAATTGTCAGAACCGTTTTCATAGAATTATTAAGTTTTAAAGAACTACAACACCTTCAGTGCATCTAAACAGAAAGTACAAATTACTTCAAGAAGAGAAAAAGTCAGACTGATGTCAGATTATTTTTTAAACTGCACTCTATTTCAGGAGACATCAGGGTAATATATTTAAGATACTGAAGGTATGAAAATGTTAAGCAAGAATTTTATATCCAACCAAGATGGTCGTCAATAATAAAGTCCATAGGAAAGCTGTCATAAATGAGGAAGAATACAAAGGATGCTGTTTGTTGTGGGGTTTTCTCAGTGGCTCTAACAGATTCTAAAGAGCAATTTGAGATGCTTCAACCAATAAATAAGCTGAGAACCTGCATCATAAAAACAGGTGGCTGGTGTGTTTTTACCATAGGAAAAATGCCCAAGTCCAAAATTGGCCAAACAATAAGAGAGGGAAGTATGTGGGTTTCCATAGACCCTTGTCTGACATTTAGCTGTTTTGCATCATCCTACAATTGAATTGCCATTTAAGAAAATATCTTCTATCACATTTGGAAAATCAGGTAAGTGTAAACAGTAGCATAAAAAGAGAAGTTATGAGATCACGTACAAGAGGGATTGAAAGTTGGTCTATCAGAAGAGGAAATGGTAATGAGGAAGCTGCCTTAACCTGACAAAGAATGAGTAGGAAAGATATGGTCCAAAGAGGTGGGAAAGAGCATTACTGCAGAAAGAGCACTAAATGTAAAGCTTTGACATGCAATATGTGGCGTCTTTATGGAAATAAGAAAATACTGAGTATAAAGGGAGAACACCATGGGATTTTTGTGGACAAAGAGATAGACAGAAGCCAATTCTATAGTAATATTGAAAGACATGTAAGGGAATGTGCGCTTTATCTTAGGAAAATGCAAAATAAAGACATTTGAAGAGCAGTGAAAAAATTAATTATGTTAGCAATTATAAATTTAGATACTATATTAAAGAGTGAGAACTTGTAATGAACAGTCTTTTTGGTAAGAAATCAAACCAGAAGAGTTCTGGGGGACTTGGAAGGGTAGATACACTGACAATGGAAAACACATTAACTCTTTTAAGAGATATTCAGCAAGAATCCATTCAAACTAGTGAAAAACTGAATGTGAATAGTGAATGAGTATGAGAATGTAAAAAAGTAGCGTTTACCTGATGTTGAGTAGCAGTTGAAAACCAAAGATAGCTGGCCATGCTTTTGGTCCCTGTGTTTTTTATCAAGACTAAATATACAAAGACCCTAAGATAATACACCATGTGATGATGTACCTAATCTACTCCTCTAAACTGAATACTCACAAACATATTGGATTACATTGGGTTCTTAGATTTCTGAACGATAAAGACTTCTTCTGGAACTCACTGGTAAATCTCTTGTGTAGCATGGTGCAAGGTCCTGGGTTTAATCCTTACCACTGAGAAAAAATAAACAACACAAATGTCTCATACCTCCAGGATTAGTCCTGGATTATTTATCTGAATAAATATATTACATACATCTATCTCAGTAAGTTTTTATGTGCAAAAATAATTAATCTATATGATTACCTGATCTTCAGGCTATTGTATCTAAGTGCCTACCACAGTTCCTGGCACATAATAAATATCCAATAAAAATTTGTTGAATTAATTAACTAGTTGATTGATTAATCAATATACACAAACAGGTTAGGTTGTCCAGTTCAGTACATCTCTAGTATTACTACATGATATGAAAATCATTTATAGTCAGTTATATTTATTAGTTTTGTATTGCTGCTGTAACAAGTTTCACACTTTAATGACTTAAAACAATGCAAACTCATTGTCTTAGAGTTATGTTACAAGTATAGTATGAGTGTTCTAGAGGATCTAAGGGATAATATGTTTCTCATTCAGTTTGTTGCCAGAGCTCATTATTTTTCAGTTGTATGACTGAGATCCATATTATTTTGCTAGCTGTTAGTTAAGAACTATACTAACTTTCCAACAAGCTGCCATGCTCCTAAACCCATAACCAATTTCCATCTTCTTCAAAGCCCTTAATAGTGGGTCAACCCATTTTCTTAAATCCCTCTTTATCTTTTACCAAATATCTCTCTAACTCCAAACTGTGAAGATACTTTACTTTATATGGCTCATTAACTAAATCTGGCCCACCAGAAAAATCAAGGAGAATCTCCCTCTCTCAAACTCCTTAAACTTAAATATAACTACAAAGTCCCTTTCACCATGTAAGATATCATTCACATAGAATTTGCTGAATTGACATCTTTGGGAGTCATTATTCTGCCTACCTCAAATATCTATGAAAATTCATGAAATTGCTTTATAATTAGAATTGGATGTGCTTTATTTAAAATGCACAGGAAAACTACTTTTCCCTCTAGCACTGCAACAAATAATCTTTTTACTAATGACATAAAAATGGGTCAAGGTACTAGGTTGCATAAAAAATTTATAATGTATCTTTAAATACTTGAGTTGTCCTGATCAAAATAAGGCATAGATATTATGAAAGTTCTGGAAATCTGAGAAGAGGAAAACAGATCTAGAATCATCTAGCTAAAGTTCTTTATTATAAATTAGCAGTCCAATGGTGGGTGAATATATCTGCATGGTTCTAATTGTTTTTTGCCTACTTTCCTTCACTGAATTTTTCCTTACTTCCAACTCCCCTTCTCCTTTCCCAGGCATAATGCATTCTGCAGTGTATACAAGTCTTCTTCATATCCACACCCAAGGTCCCTAGCGTGGCTGGCATATATTTGTATAGTACAAGCCAATAGCGCCTTACACACTTTAAAAATGATGTCTGTCTCAAACATTCACTTCCAGGAGGCTAAACAGTTATTCTAATTGCTCAAAGTTTGTAAATGCCTTGGTTGGTGGAAAAAGGAAAAAGCAAGCCAGGAGTGTTGAACCGCAGTCTTTCAATTTATTAACAACATAAGATTAAAAATCATAAGATGAGTTAAGTGTAACAAAGATATTTTCAACAAACATCATGGCTATCTCTTTGTGAGTGACATGAGAAATATAAAAAAAAAAATATTAGTAACAACATAAAGAGTATTGTGCTACCAATACAAACAGAAATAATATTGTACTACTATGATTTTCACCAAAATAAAAAAATACTTTAAAAAAGCCGACATAGAATTAAACAAAGCAATCTGTATAAACCCTCTAGATTATATAATAATTCTGCCAGGGGAGAAATGAGAGTGAAGCTCTGTGGTAGAGTACTTGCCTAGAATGTGCAAGGCCTGGGTTCAATATCTAGTACCATAAATAGATTTTTAAAAATCAATCAATCAGTCAATCAGCCTGCTAGGTGGATATGATTATTTCTTATTTTCACAATTAAAGGAACTAGGATCAGACAAATTCACCAAATAAACTGTAAAACATATTTAGTGAATGCCAGATGTTAGGATTTTTACTCCGAGTTCTCCAATCACATCACAGAAGGTTTTGTCTTCCGTCTTTCTTGTCTCCTATACAATCTTTGGAAAAATATATGGGCATACTACAGAAAGAAAGCATATTGTGTTCGTCTTCTAGAACTTCTATAACAAAATACCACCACAAACTGAGTAGCTTGATATGTTAAAAACATATTCTTCCAGCCCTCTAGAGACTAGAAGTCTAAAATTGAGGCAGTGGTAGAACTGATTTGTTCTGAGGGTTCTGAATGGAAAAAAGTCCCATCCTTTTCTCTTAATCTCTGATTCAGCTGTCACTCCTTGGCATCTCCTTGATTATGAATACTTCATTCCAATCTCTTCTCCTATTTCACGTGACATTTCCCCTGTGTCTCTGCCTTCCCATAGACTGAATTTTTGGAAGGGTACCAAGTACATTGCAATAAAGATAATCTTGTGCCAGGATTATTTCATCTTCACTACATTTGTACTGACTCAGTTTACAAATAGAATCACATTTTGAGCTACTGAGAAGTAGGACTTCGACCTGACTTTCTTGGGGGACACAGTCCAAACCTTAGCAGAAATAGTCCTATCTGAAAATAGGAAGTGTTCCCCAAAAAGCCTCACAGAGCCAAGCCAACAGGATAATACCTTAAAATATGGTTAATCTTTACAAAATGCATCATGAAAATAAATAGGCCTTTGGCTTTAAGAAGAAAGGTTATTTTTGAGCAGCAGTTCTTTAATGCAATGCTTATATTTTATTAATAATTAATAAATGATTAATGCAGATTGCTTTCTTCCAAATAAATTATCAGAATGTGTTATAACAGATGTGAATAAATCATGGGCTCTGTTCATGAGTTGTCTGCACAAATGTCAAGAGTATAATATATTATATTTAAATATTAGTTATGTGTGTGAAATATAGACAAGAACTCAGTAGTAATGTATTAACCACTATTCCTATCAATGAGTTATTAATTATTGAAATTCACCATGTTATGAAATGACTTTCTGGATGTTTCATTGTTTAAATCATGAATTGATACTGATTTAATTTCTCTTTTTCATTTAGTGGTATATAATTGGATTGGAAAAAACATCATCCATAACAATTAGAGATAATCTAAAACATCCTCAATACAGTAAAAAAAAATCATCCATTCTTCTTATTATTAAGAAATGTAGTTGTTTGTTCAAATGATTTTGAATCATTTTCTTAATGGAAATACTGTTTGCATGATGAAAATAAACTAGCAGAATTATCATCATCTGATAATCATCATCATCATCATCATCATCATCATCACCCTCGATATTATTTCAGTGCCAATTTTGTGTCAAGCATTAAGAACAGTGCTCTAAATGATTTCATTTCAACCTTAAAACAATCTTAAGAATTAGCTATTTTTGTGCTTCCCATTTTATGTACAAAAAAAAACTTAAAAAAATACCAGCACACAGTTAGCAGGTAAGGTACAGGATTAAAATTCAAAAATTTAAGTTAAAGTTAAAATTAAATTAAGATTAAAATTCTAGAGACAATATGATTATTTTTTTATATTCCAGGAGGTAACAGTTGGCAAATGTAACTCAGAAAAATTATATTTGAGCACCATGATTCATTCAAACTCTTGGGGTTTGATGTTCCCCACCTGCAATCTGAAAATATTGAGAGTAATATCTAACATGTGTATAATGCATACAAAAACCAGTTCTCAGTGACTTACATATATTAACTCATTTAATTATCAAAATAACAAACTATGGTAGATCTTACATTCTGGCTTTACACATGACAAATTTGATACACAGTAATATTATGTAATTTTTTCAAGGTTTCATGACATGGAGTTGGACAAAAACGTGAAACCAAATTCTGGATGCTCATTTTCTGGTCCTAATAATTATACTCCACTATCATATGTATTTATGAATGCCTATACATATGTACATGTGTATGGATTTATATAAAAAATCCCCACTCTCTCCAAGATCTGAGCATCTGTGACTGTTTTGCAGCTGTCATTTCTATGTGACTCTTTGTTTCATGTCCCAAGAACATTTCAAGGTAATTGGTACTCCAAAGTCTTGCAAACTAATAAAACAACAACAACAACAACAAAAAGAACAGCTTTTGTCAATTGGAAAATATTAACTAAGCTCTGAAAATTATGTTTTAATAATGGTGAGAAAACAAGGACAAATAATATAGCTAGTCCATTCTCTCCATAATTATTTCCAATGTACTCTTCTATTCTTATCTCCCACCAGAATTTGCATGACTTCCAGACCCCAGTTGTCCCAGCTTCTTGAAAGGTAAATTCATGCTTCTTGCCTTTTCCTATGGTCATAGTACCTTGGCTATAAATTAGAAAATGCCAAATTCTAATATCAAAGGGAGTAAACTGGAGAGCCTGGAAACATGAGAAGGGCAAAATGGTATCATAAAATAGAAATAATGAATGAATTATCATATGTGATGTCCTTTGGTCTGAAAGTGGTATTTCAATTGGGTATTTCCAATTGCTTTTCTTAATATTCGTTCATCATAGGTTTAATTAACAATAGTCACGTGGCTGAGAGTATAGCTGTGCCCCAAATCCATTTCCTCTTCCTGGATTTACAACTATTCTACATTTACCCTCTACTGTGTTCATCCTGTAACTAGCTCATGTAATATAGGCAGAATTGATAGTCACTATGACCAGGAATAGTTCACAAAAGTCTACATGTATCCCTGACATTATTTACTCCTCTCCTGGGAAGGATGGGCTTAGAACTGTCAGGGATCCCATAGGGACAAAGGATTGCAGATGTGGGCCTTAACTCGTAGCTTGTTAGCTATTAAAAGCATAATGTGTGCTTTTCCCTGTGCTCTCACCTTCACTCATGGCTTATTAGCTATTAGGAGCATGATATGTACCTTTTCCTGCCCTCACAGTCACTGACTCTCAAACAGTCTCATCTGCCTTAGAAACCAGGGGTATCATGAAAGCCAGGATTCCCCGGCCATCCCTCTCCAGAGACAAACAACGTAAAGGATGAAACTGATGAGGAGTCACCTAAACAGTAAATTCCCAGGCCCTGGGTAATTTGTCAGACTTTGTGTTTTCATCCAGTCCCCATCCCATGTGTTTTCTTAACAGCTACAACTCATCCTTATGAGAAGGCACAGATGTTTATAGAGGATGCCACATCCATACGAGAGGTGTACATGTGGTACCTGGGGACTTGCCAAGGACCCTTCCTTCAAGGTTAATGTCCTTGGCTCAGTGGGGAAAAAACACCTTTTGAAAGGTACATAAAACAATTAATATTCCCAAACTCTAACCCACCCCTACCACCCTTTCACATGAATAAAACCAGCTCTCTCTTTTGTCCTAGCTGCCTCTGTGACCCTTCTTCTTGAAAAGAAGTCCCATTACAGTGTCCTGTTCTTGTCATAGTTGTGCCTGTGTTCCTCTGATAGAACAAGAACCTGTGAGCCAGAAACAGTCCTGCTGGAAAGTGATACAGTCACACGAAAGAAGACACCCCATAATCTCAATTGACTGCTTGGAGTTGACTTACTTACTGGTTTTCATTTTTGATGAAAAATAAAAAAATAAACTTCTCTCATGTTTGAACATATATATCCTTTAGAGGCAATTGTTACTGTTATTCTAAATAAGACATAAAATAAAATAAATAAACAAGTAGTCATTGAAATATGCTTGGGGAAAATAATTGTTCTCTCTAGTTTGCAGCTAGCTAAGTTTCTGCCTGTGCAGTTTTCTGCAAACCTTCAAAGCCTAGCACATTTCAATCTTTACTTGAATCCACTAAACTGCAGGATAATTCTAAAAATATATTTACTTTTTCCATTTATGTTTTCTGTCTCCTCAGTCTGGTATGTTGCTTCTTAAAATCTTTTAATATTTCTCCTCCTCCTCCTCCTCCTCCTCCTCCTCCTCCTCCTCCTCCTCCTCCTCCTCCTCCTCCTCCTCCTCTTCTTCTTCTTCTTCTTCTTCTTCTTCTTTCTCTCTCTCTCTCTCTCTCTCTCTCTCTCTCTCTCTCTCTCTCTCTCTCTCTCTCTTCCAAGTATCCTTACAAGTATCAGGGAGATGACACAATGTGGCAGCACAAAAGTTGGCTGTATTGCTTTGTAGTTATATGCTCTGGCTCTAGAGCTGGGCTGTCCAAGCTAGAAGCCACTAGTCCCATGAGGCCATTTTCTCATTTACAGTAGCCATATTTGTGTGCTCAATAGCTACTTGATTCTTGGGTCTACCATATTGGATAGTAGATTATCAACATTCCCGTTATCAGAGATGGTTGTTTTAAGTATCAGTACCCTAAAGGAAGACATAGTACCATAAACTATTGACTTTGACTCTCCTTGCCTCTGTTTCCCACAATAGCTCAGACAGCTTTGGAATTAAATGAGATGTTACATGTAAAATATGTAAAACGGTTCCTCGTTGACTATTAATACTCAAAAGTACTTTTGCTATTTTTTTTTTGTCTCTAAGCACATATTGCAGTTTCCATAAGATTTTTCTAACCACCTGAACCTCAAACCTAACTGTCATGAGCAAGCTGTGCCATTGACATAAACCAAACATATTTTTGTCTTTCCACAGTAAATTCACAGGCTACACCACGTTCCTCAGTGACAGTTCACTGAATATTTGTGGGTTGTCAACTGGTAGTCATAAGCCAGGCAAATGCAAGTTCTTATACACTAATCATAATTTCTAATATCTGTAACACTCAAGTCACAAAAGACACTTATTCAATTATGTAACAGAAAGGCTAAGAAAAGCTTAAGGCAGCCACAACAGTTCAGGACACTGAACGTAAAACAAAGGCAGAGAGCTGATACTGATAAACTTATTGGAGCCACAGAGATATCAAACCTGCAGGAACTTCTTCTGGGCCAAGGTCCAGACAGATAGCAGTTTCAGACCGTGAATTTGGAATGTCAGCTTGAGAAGTCAGCTTGAAGGGGCTGTGTATGGTCATCAAAAGCAGGAAAAGCTACACTCCACTGAAGCCAAAGGAGAGAAATTTGCACACTCATCACAGTGGTGATTTTACTGGGCAAAGTGTCTGGCAAGTGACTAGCTGACAGGGTCAGGGTGCTGCTGTGTGCAATCTTGGGATGGTCCTCTTTTTATGGGCCCTGTATGAGGGAGTTGTTACACTGGATGGTCTGGTGTGTTCTATAATCTCATGAGCCGGTTGTTCATTACATACATGCATCCATGGGCTTCTGATTAGCTTAATAAGTTCTCAGGTGGTCATTTAATTAATCAATTAATTAAACAATTAATTTATTTATCAGTTGTGCCAGGCAGAAGTTGGTTGATTACTTGTATAAATAAGATACAGAGTCATTCCATCTCAGCACTTAAATTTAAAACAGAGTAACTTATGGCAAACCACTGCTTTATAAAATGGAGTAACACAGGCTTAGGTGTAGCCTGAAAGCTGCTGTTCTGTAGATCATGGAGTAACTCCAAGTAGGACAGAGTCTGCTCTCCACACTAACCTGCAATGTCTAACACCCCTTATACCCTGTTCTCATCACTTTTTCTTTTTCCTTGGATGTGACAATCTCAAAATAAAAAATGGCTGGAAAGACCAGGAAACACTTGCCTCATTTTGCCATTTTGCACAGAAACCAAAACTCCATATAAATTTCAACAGATATGATTACCATGTGACCCAGATTCTCTTTCTAGTTCTCAGATTTCTCAGGTTTCACTAGAGAGAAAACAAATGTTAAAGAACCACTGCCTTATTATAGTCTACCTGGATTTAGTCATGGTTGTTATAGAAACAGTGTGAGGCTGACTTCTCTGCCCATTTCACAAGTAATCAGGCAATTAAATCATATCACTAAAAATCAAATCCTTCCTTGGGCTCTACTATACAAATAGTATACTAGTATTCTCTTGGCATCTTGAGTGACGCTGTATCACCTACTTAGAACTTAAAGCCTATGAGACGGCAGCTCAGTGACCTAGGGGAGAGAATATTGTTCATAACTTGGATGGTTCTGGCCATCTCAGCAAGCATTACACCCCTGCCTAACTGGTCAGGTTCCTAGACGCTATACAATCAATTACTACTACTAACAAACAAAACAGATGATAACCTCTACCACTTAGAGAAGGCCCTCCATGTCAAGATCATTGCTAGATATTTTCAAAAGAACAAAATAACAGCTACATTTGTTTGAAAATAAAATTTAATGCATTTCAAGAAAAATGGAAATAAGCCTAGAAAGGTTAAAAATTTTATGAATTTTGTACCACTTGCAAGAATAGCAACTCAATATGAGGTCCCAAGCGATCAACTCCAAGTCTGGGCTTAGATAAGTGTCTAAGGGCAAAACTTTCCTGATCAACACAAAAGGAAAATGATCAGGCCTCTTACAGCAAAGCTTCCAAGATGGGGTGTAGGTTTTCAACCCTAAAGTACTTGCTGATTGCCTGAGTGCTCTTCAAAGATTTCCTAATTCTAAATCTTGGGGATGGAGTCCTAGAATGTGCATTTTAAAAAGCTAGCCAGGTAATTAGGCTGTCTTCTCTTTGAGAGCCCATGCCTTAGCGCCTAGAATAGTAGGCGCCTTCATTGGTTGAGTCAAATGTGCTCACCTAAAGTCAAATTCTGAAGGTGAGCTCACCTATGAATAGCAATCAATGTTAATTATCGACAAAGATCTTAAAACAGGAAGAAGAGGGAAGCAGAGGTTTCTAACTGATTCAATGGAAAGAGAGATGCATATTTTAAAGAAATGTTCATTTACCCCCAGCAGGTGCTGAATCTAGCCAGAAACTCAGATGTTTGGATTACAATACAAATGTCATGGAAATTATAATTGGAGGAATAATACAAATGAGTTAATATATACAAACTTGAGAGGGGAGCTCTAATGAAGCATACACAGGAGGATCCTGACAGCTGAGGGATATAAGAAGCATCATCCAGAATCTGTCGACTATAAAATTCTCTAGAAGTTGCTGTATGAAAACTAGTGAAGATAGACGCCCCATCACTACTCACCAATGCTGTTACTACCTGAAGACTAGATTTTAGTTGCTCTTTACATAAAAAGGGGGGGGGGAAGAAATGTAATTCTGGAAGGTGAGGGTAGGATAATTTATTTGTAGTTACATTTTTTACTATCCATACATATATCAAAACATACCATTCTACATGTTAAATATGTGCAATTTTTTTTAAACAAAAGAATATCACAGTAGAGAGACTGAACTGAATTCTCCTGAAACAGAAGGCTGGAAGATTTTTAAGTGCTGGGGTGAGCTAATGGAAAGCTACTGAAGGACAGGATACTGGTATGTGGCGGGGTCAGGTTGGTCAGTATGCTTAGGTGACCTCTTCTAGGTTAGGTTCCTACTGTCCATGCCCCGCAGGAACTCAGTCACAGGGGGTTTGTCTTCCATGATGATTACATTTCAAAAGACTACACCTAAGTCCTTATGAAAGACATCTCTGGGTCTGTAAAACTGGCAAGAGGCTGGGAGAACATCCACATCTCAAAGAGGCAGAGAAATAAACATTTCTAAGGGAAATATTCTCAGGAAAGGGTTATGGGACTATAGTTAGGAGGAAAGCTAAGATTTAGTCAAGCTCAGGGAATTAGTAAGGTCATTTTGGCCACTGAATAAATAAGGGTCCTGATCTCAGGTCTAATGAGAAGTAATATAATCATGATATAGCTAATCATTGCGTTAGGATAGCAATACGTAGGCAGTACCACTTAGGGCAGTCATCAGCGATGTAAACCAACGACATCCAGCTCTATGTCCTGGACATACATAGCGAGATGTCGATTTTTGTTTCCCTGAGGAATAGATGGAGCTATGTGAATAGTTTTGACTGGTAAGTTGTGGAAAGCAATGACATATGTCACAGCTAGATTGGAGGTTTTGATCATTGGTTTGTGAGTCCCGACAAGATAACCTGTAATGTTTGAATGGGAACTAATGAGCCTGATTTCCAGAGAGGGAGGATGTGAAGTCGAGTCTAAGACGATTCCCAATGGATGGCAGAATGAGTAGAAATACACTTTTGTTTTCAGAAGCCACTAGTAATGAGGCACTATGTGTGGTTTTCGCATGCCCTCTTCCCTTCTGTAAGCATCCTGACTTCCGTCAGAAAAACAAAATAGAAAAATAAACTGTTCATAAGTTTCAAAGATATCTCCCCAAATCAAATAATAACAGGAATATACCCAAATCATGAAAAAAATGTGTAGGGGAAGGGTCCCGTGGGGCAGGAGGGGTGGCGCTTGGTCTCTTCTATTATTAAAAGGCATTTATTTTTCCTTGTTCATTTTTTGATAGATATATAAGCCATCAATTTTCTTTTATTTCAAGACTCTATAGATTTTCTACAAATCCACAGCAATGAAAACATTTATATTTCATTATTTCAAATTCCACAGGGAACTCCTTCTCTTTTGTACTCCTTCTCAATTTCATTACATAATTAAAATGGGAAAGTTGCCTTGGGGAAATAATGAAATATGCTAGAATATACCTGTCTCAGGTAAATATGTAAAATATTTTAAATTACTTTGGCTTCCTTTTAGAAATATACCTAATGACCTGACATAGACAATTACCTAAACTTGTGCATTAATACACTTTGAATGGTAATTACATTTTAATTAAAATGCCAAAGTGATCAAAAAGGGAAGAATAAGCTATTTACTGTGTGGAGTGTAAACAATGAAATAAATGAGGAGAGAACTTAAATCTTTATGATGCTTTTTCCTAGTAACGCTGAAAAAGTGATATTGAGAGCAATTATTATTTTTTTTCCACAATACAGTAATACATAAATAGAAGCAAATTAAATCTACCACTCAGCAAATTTCATTTGCCATGGGGAGATTAATATAAGAAAGGGCCTCTGAATTTTTATCAGGGCAGAAAACTTAATAGGATATTTCAAAAATTCAGCTGTGGCTGGCTTGAGGATAGATAATGGAATTTTGTAGCTTAAATCTTGAGGTCACTATTTCAAAAATGCCCCAAGTTGGCAGTAACTAAAAGCCATTTCTATCTGATGGCACTGCAGTGCCTATGTGAAATGAATTATTGGTTTCACTCTGATGGATAGCAGATAGGGTTCTAATACCGTCCGAACAACTGGAGCTAATTGGCCAAGTTGCTGGTATTTCAAGGAGGCATCCAACAATTGAAAAATGGAATTACATTCTCACTCCATACTTAGTTGCTTTCCCATGATGGGCATGCTGGGTGTGAAGTTTATCTGGGCTATCTCAGGCTTTGATGTAAATAAATCAAAGATTTGTTCTGGCAGCTCATGCTTTTACCCTGCGGGGTCCTGAAGACCTGGCCTATTAAGTTGGGGGTAATGTGTCTTTTCCCTTGTTTGCCTGGAAGGAAGACTTTGCAAATGAAATGGTATATTAGAGGGTCCTGAGCTCCATGGATAAAGGAATTATTCTAGGCTAGAGGGATTCAGGGAAGGTTGCTTTGGCTGCCTACTCTCTGACTGCCCAGTGTGCATAGAACTGACTCCTCGTGTAAAAGATTGGCATAATGGAAAGATGAGTTGGAGTCAGACATACATGAGTTGGGGACAAAAACTAACCACTCTACTGTCATCAAGGTAAAGCAGTGAATGTATAAGAGCAATGACCCAAAGACAGATGGCCTGAGTTCAAATACAGTGTCTACATTAATAGTAACTCTACATTGGGCATGTAGCTTATCTTCCCAAAGTCTCGGTTCTTCAGTTTTCTCATACGACAGTTGTGAAATTAAAAAAAAAAAAAATAATGAGAATATGAGAGAGTCTGTAACCACATAATACTAATTGTATTGTGAATATTTTTATTAAAATTAGTAATAGCAATCACTATTATTATTGTCAACACCTGTCTTGGAAAATTTCCTCCTAGATTTTGTTAAAATCATCTGATATTAAAAGATGTGGAATGTATGAAATGTCATTACAAATTCAAGGAGATAATAATTATAATTTGTATGGTGTGTGTGTGTGCGTGCGTGTGAGTGTGTGTGTGTGTATGTGTGTTATCATGTGATATTTCTCAAACACACCTTATTTCTGAGATTTCAGATAATTGCATCAGGGACTGATTCATGCGCTGAACACAGAATAAAGCTGAATCAAATAGTGAGAGGAATAAAGAGGACTTGTGGGAAAATTTAGGAAAATATGAGACCTGTCATTGCCTCAAGCAGGTCCCCTCTAGGTCTGGGTTTGTAGGACTGCCAGGTCACCAAGAATTCTTTGTGCATGCTATTTATTGGAGCCAGTAGGTATTAAATTATTTCATCAATCGGTCCTATAACTTTGCAGCTCCCTGGTGGGTCTTCTAATCTCAGATTATGTTCACCCATTGAGCCATGATTGCTGGAAGGGTTATTACGATTTCTCATTATACTGTCTCCTGAGTCTTCTTTTATCCTTTGTTAAAATTGCTCCACTGAGAATATTTTTTTTAACTCAAATTGAATTTCCTTTCTGACTTCCCACTATGATGTCATAGGGTTTGAGTTTCCTAAAGATCTCTTAGAAAATCCTAAGGGAAAACAAAATATGTGGGTTCAGCATGATTTATTTCTTTTCCTGGGAAAATCAGTTCGTTTTTTTCCCCCTAATCCTTCTATCTGTGTTAATCAAAGCCCTAGGCCCGGTCCTGAAGATACTGTGTGTGTGTCTGTGTGTCTGTGAGTGTATGTGCATGCATGTATGTGTGAGAGAGAGAGCGTATACATAGTGTAGGGTAATAATTATGAGATGTAAATTCACACTGTCTTTTGAATATGATGGAGTTAAAATTAACAGTCATTTTTTCCTGTGTTTAAATCTCGGCGTTTATTTAATGGGTCTTCTCTATCTTTGCTCTCAATCCGAGTCCGAATTTTTTTTTCCTCTTATTGATTGACCTTCTTCACATATAGCCATATTCCACACTGCTAAGCAGTGTGGAAGTGAATTATAAATGAAAAATCAGAAACCATGTATCAGTGATACATTTTATACCGAGTGACTGATGGATTTTGTCTTCCTTGGGTATTATAAAAGTTGAGCTCCCTGCCTGGTCTTTTAAGTCTGAAAACGTTCTCCTCAAACATTACTTTGGCCTCCTGAATATTCTCAACTCTTGCCAACTAGAAATAGCACCTTATCAGAGAATAACACCTATCTGCTTCCATTTACTCCTCTTTAAAATTCATTCGTCTCATAGATTTGGCAACTGACCCATTTGCAAAACAACTGCATTTTTCTAAACCCAAGCCAGGCTACCAACAGTTGCTTCTCCTCTTTCTATGTGTAAAAGGATACAAAGATAAAAGATTCTTATGAGCGTTATGATCAATGATTGAAGATAGGAAATCAAGACTCTTCCCAGAAAACTGCAGATTTATGGATTCTATCACAAGTTGAACTAGAATATGGAGTTTTAGGTCACATCCTTACCCTAAGGACAGAAACAAAATAATACAAAACACACACACACACACAAAAGAATCCTAAAATACAGGCCATGACAGATAGCAACTGAGTATAGCCTTCATGAGTGATGTGGACCGTTTTTGTTTTGCACTATAGCACACCTAGTGGCTTGTTCAACTCCTGGCACATGTATGAACTCAATGAATACTTTCTGAAAGAAGGCAGAAAGGAAGAGACACAGCCACAGAAATAATCACAACTGTAGGCTGTGGAGTGAAGACTCGAAACACAAGATGCCTGAGATGTATGTACCTATTGACATCAATCCATACCCCCTCAAAAATGAGAGGGAGTCTCAGAAAAGGTTTTCAAATACCTGTTATAGTCATTCTTTATCTTAAGAGGTATACAAAAAACAACAACAAAAAAGTCCTGCTCCCTCACGACAGTCCTAGTTTCCTGTGGTAGACAAATACACACCTATGTATGTAAGATACAATAAGGAAAGTGCTGTGCCTACATATGAACAGTATAGTGGTTAACACAAGAGACAGCTCCCCTGATCCGGGTTTGTTCCATCACTAAATATCAATGTGGTCTTAGAAACTATAAAAACTGTTTTGTCCATTTTCCTCATATGGTTGATGAAGGTGATAGTATTTATCTCTAAGTTTCATTTATTTATTTATTTAGGTGAGGAATAAATGAAAATAATACATCTAAGTGGCTAGTAGAATAATTTTTAATAATAAATGATCAAAATGACTTTTACCCATGAGTTCCCCGATGATTCCAGGGAAGTAATAAATTGCTCACTAATAAGTTAGAGAAGTTGGCAATAGGAAGATGCATCTGAGATGATTATGGATGAGCAGGTACTGCCCCAACATTGTAGCAGGACATATCTAACCCTGACAGTTGGAACAGTAAGTGCAATGATTATTAGAGTGAAACTGAATTTCCTATAAAATGTTGACCTCCAAATTAGAAGCATGGACACATCCTCTTCCTGTTGACCACAATGAAACCAGTATTCCTCAGAGGAAGATGAATTATATAATTCGGATCATTGATCATACAGAGATGCATTGTCAGTTTGACTTTTAAGATTTGCCAGGTATTAGAAGAGCTTATTTATAGAAAGCAGATGGCTTTTTGTCATTTAATTCACTGAAATTTACTTAGTATGAGGAAGGGAGAAATCAAGCTGGCTCCATGATAAAAGCTCTCTAAATACATTAGCTCCTTGAGTGGACTGCAGAGGGACAAATGGAACACTACTTTTAAAATGAATTAGGCTTCTTTTATGTTTTAGAAGAGATAAGACCAAAGTCCTCAGCAGTGAATGATAACATGAGTAGAAGCAATTTCAGAATTTGCTTTATCAAACGCTGAGTCCGCTCTCATCCCCTTGACCACAGGGTTTCCTCCTCTCTAAGGCTCCCTCCCTGCTCTCCATCAATGTATCAAGTTCAAACAACAGTGACAGATTTCAAACCCCAGACCATTCCATGCCTATTCTCAGATCTCTGCTTTGTTTACTTACTTTTTTTTTTTTTTTTGGTTCCATTCAAAACCCCAATTGGCTGTTCTCTGTTTTTCAGGCATTAGGAGACAACTTTCCTGCTGCCTTTTGCAGTAGCACATATTCTGCATTCTTCAAAAAGATAATCGAGATTATTCACCCATAATGTTTTCATTATGAAATATATACCCGGATGAGTGCACTCTCTATAATGTCTCTGTGTCTCCTTTCTGCCAATCCTCCCTTTCTCTCTTCCTCCTAAAACACCAGAACAAGCAGGTACTGGTCAAGAGTGCCAGCAATTAAAAACTCTGGAGCCAATAGATTGGTATTCTGATTTTACTTCTTAATTTATGATTTATTAATCTTAAAAAGAATATTTTTTCTATAATTTTCTCATCTAAAGGTTAGTTCTATGTACTTTGAGGAATCATTACCAGGAACAAGTAAGATAGTGAGCCTGTGTACCAACAATTCCTGAAAATAGAGAGTTATTTTGTTGTTCTCATTCAACACACATTGGCAAAACTTCCTAGTTGCCACCACTGGTAGCTCCCAGAGATACAAAGACAGAAAAGAATGGTATCTTCCCTGAAGGAGCTCACTTGTGAGGTTTAGAAGAGCTTAGAGTACCACTATTTTAGAATATAAGATATGTGTGAAATAATGAGCATGAAGGCAATATTTTAATTCTCTTTGTAAACAGATTTTGAGCACTGTTGTGTTGGAGGGAAGGTGTTTTGTATCTCAGTCTGCATGCACTTAACATGGCCTAGAAGTACATAATTGGAAGTCTGTACTTGATGGAGAGGCAGTTAGCTCCAAGGGATCACTTCTGTGATCTCTGTCTGGAGCACAGAATGAAGAACTAGAAGAATTGCACGTAAAGTCACATCTGATTAATACCATGAGGAAAAATAAGATGCCTAGAAAAGACTCATGCATTTCGGAATCTTACAGTGCTTAAAAGGGAACAAGGAACAAGTTTTTATACAGGGTGTGTCAAGACTTTTTGAAGGAGCATCTTAGGAATGCCCAGTCATTTGGACACAATGAAGGTCAACTCTGATGGCCAGTACACATCTGGGCTCCCCATCAGAGTTGGTCAAGACTTTGTCAGGCCTGAGTCACATTCCTGCCCTTTTCCAATCTTGCATCTGCCTACTTACTTTTATAGGTTTGATTCCTGGTACGTATCTTCGACACAGGTCTCCATCTCAGCATGTAATTCCAGATAAAACAATCTGTTGCCTGGGATTTAAATAAGATATGGGCATTTGATATAGAATGCACTTTTTTTAAAGAGAGAGAGAATTTTTTAATATTAATTTTTTAGTTTTTGGTGGACACAACAGCTTTATTTTATTTTTATGTGGTGCTGAGGATCAAACCCAGTGCCCTGTGCATGCCAGGCGAGCGCGTTAACGCTTGAGCCACATCCCCAGCCCAGAGAATGGACTTTTCCAAGCACATTTCTACAAATGTTGCACAGATATTTGCTATAGATAACATATTTATAAATATGCTTATGGTAGTCCTCGACCTAAAAGAAAGAGTACACATGAATATTTTAGCCCATTTCATCCAAATTACAAGAGGCCAAGGATGGTCTAAAAGTGATCTGATATTCCAAATGTCTATTTTTTTGGTTGCCCTACTTCAAAGGGCCCTTTAAAAATGATAGTGGAGATGGATGTACAACATTGTGAATGTTCTAAAATGCAACTGAATTATACAGCTTTAAAATGTTTAGAATGTTACTTTTCTTTTTCAAAGAATAAAAACATGCTAACAAAAAATGGAGGTGCTTGGAGAAAAACAGCTAAAAATTGACTACTGGGAAATTTGTCAAGAATGGGAATTTTTCATAGCCTTGCTGGTTGGGGAATTGAGGATAAGAAAGAAAAAAGAGAACAGAAAGAAATCTATGAACAGACTAGGGTTTCTCAATCTGTCTTCCACTCTTGGAATTCCCAACCTTTGAATAAATAGAAGAAACACCTGAGGAGGGAGAGGGTTAAAAAGCCTATTCTTTTGGCAATGACTCCAAAATAATTATATCAGATTCTCTAAGAGTAGATCCCAATCATCAGCTAATTTGGGTTCCCAAGTGATCAATTTTAAGAAACTCTGCTCTACTTCTACAAATTTTACTCCTGAATATATTTCATCATAATGGATCCTATTACATACTAAAATTCTTAACTTGAGAGATGATATGGAAGTAACAAAAAAGTTTCTCATTCCCCAAATGCTGACATTGCCCTTTAGTTCCCAAAGCCCCAGGAGGAAGTAGAAAGGGAAAGCTTCCACGGGTAAGATTCTCCCTTGTTGAAGAGTGAAAATGCTGTCTATGTTCAGCTTTGCTAATAACAAATCATGGCTAAAGATCCTGACATGTGCATCTCATCTCTCCCACCAGTGCCCAAATATCACAGTGTAGACTAGACTCACCTCCCATTTTTGTTCCAGAAATACTGCAGTAGTCTTCAAGCTGCTTTTCCTGCTTTTAGATTTTTTTTAATTATTATTTTCCCACTCCTTTATCTGAGGAACAGAGTCATCATTCAAAAAAGCAATTTTGCCTATGTCATTCTCCAGCTCAAATCACTTCCATGGCATTCTGTCTTAGCCTTTATAATAAGTAGTTACAAGATGCTAGGTGATCTGTACCTGCCCACATCTACAGCTTCATCTTTCCATCTCGAATTTCCTTCTTGCAAAGCTTTCTCATCCACTCTCATCGTACTTCTCATTCCATCTAATACCTTTCTCTGTATATTTCTCACTTCTTGCTAACTTGTCCCACATGAGAGCCTCTGACTGGAATGTCTATTATTCTCACCTTGTATGGGAATCCCCACTCGTCCTTCAAGTCTCAGGTTAAATATCCTTCCTCAGGAAACTCTTCCTGCTATATTACCCAATGCAAAAAAAAAAAAAAAATCAAATTAAATTAAGACAAAATAATAGTGCAGCAGGCATAGTCAAGATAAGTCCATAGCCAAGTATGTATATTAGATTGCTTTTTTCTTCCCCTTGGGCCTCAAGTTGTAAAGAAGTGTAGTAATGCCTGCTTAATTTACCAGTTTGTCACCAGGGCAGAGTATTATGTCTGCTGTTTTGATAGATAAATGTATCTTCCCCGGAATGATCGGGTGACCTACTGATCCTACTTCCTGTAGCAACAAGCCCCAAAGGAGGGAGATTTCATCATGCTCTAAGTTGTTGTGTCTTTTCATTTCAGAGCAATGTTTTTCCATTCTCAAATTAGACAGAAAATTTCTTGAGAGTCCCTGAAGTCTGGGATTAGTCACAAGAGGATTAGACCTTTAACTAGAATGATGATGGCTCAGAGGGTAGATGATTATAGCCTCACATGTCACAAGAAGACTCAAGAGGATGAACACAAATTTGGCATTTGAAGATTTGTTGAAGCAAAGTGAACACCTCCCTGTCAATCTTGATAAAGGTCAGATTATAAGAAATGAAAGCAAGTACCATTTAACACAGTAGGTAGTATATCTATACCTCCATTTGCTCTAAAGCTTGAGAATATAAATAGTTGAAAGAGAATTCAGACAAATTAACTGATCCAGAATACAGTAACATGTCATTATCCACCACCAGGTACCAGACTCTCTCCATGATCCTTCTTTTCCCTGACTTTTGATTCTCCATGCATAAGGAACTGGATTCTCAATTCTCCTAACCCTTTATATTTATCTTTTCCTTAATATTTTTATTAACTATAGCCTGTGAAGCCAATAGACTGAGTTGCATGAAGAAACACAGCAATCACTTTAATAGAATGACAAAGTGTCCAAAGTTTTTAAAGAAGCAACCATAATGGCAACAGACGTAGTAACCTCATTGTCCCAAATTCTGCTCCTCGTTGGTGTCTTATCTTTATATATTTATTGTAAACATGAGTCTCTGAACCTCACTGACCTCAGGGTCAGGGCATGAGTATACTTTCAGTGATCACAGATACCTGGTCTAAAAGAAACCAGAGATAAATAAATCAAATTCTCTTTCAGTTGTTGTAGGAGAAGATGAGCTCTCTCTATGCTGTGGTACATTTGGGGACCAACAAATCATAGCCTATAAATCACACCTGTAACCAAACAGTTTTCTAAATAAAGGTTTGTGATAACAGCCATGAACAATTGTTTAAGCATTATCCACAGTAGCAGGTTTGAGACAAATGCCCCTAAAACAAACTTGCCCTTTACAGAAAGTGCTTCCCGACTCCTGCACAAGGTTCTATGACATCCTGACTCCTGCCTAGGAGGTTCTGTGACATCTCACAAGTTGGTTTCAGCTAGGGGAGAAAAAGAAAACAATGTCTATGTTCTGAGACCAGTACGCAAGTAGATAGTAGAAAACAGGAATGAAATATGAAGTAAAGTGTAGTAGAAAGTAGGTAAGGGATCTCAAAAGTGAAAATGAATATTGAGGCCGATTTGGGCATTTAGTAGTCTGTTTCAGAGTTAGCAGTAGACAGTAGTATCTCAATATGTGGAAGAGGATTTCAACTATATAGATTGGATATATTTAATTATGGGCATCAGTGGAAGGAGGCACATAAATGGTTTCTATAAGCTCATCAACAGCAGAGATCACATCTTATGCTCAACTGATATTTCATCATTTTAAAAAGACATATTCCCCAACAAACCCACTTCCTTCTCATTAAACAATTTTGAGTACCCATTAATTTTTGAAAAGTCATATTAGATCACTGTAGATCACTTAGTAGTCCAGTAACTGGGACTTCAAACTTTATGCTTGGAAATAGCTAGTTAAACATCTATTTTCATTTTTAATGAAAGTATTTTTGAAACACTGTAAACATATCTAAAATGAAGTAGCCTTAATGTCACTTAGTAGCCACTTAACTTTGGATAGGTCATTTAACTTCTTAGTAAGCCAGTTTCCTCATTAGAAAAACAGAGATAATGGTCCTTAATTTATAAATTTGCAAAGACTAAAGTAATTTTTTATTAAGCTAAGAAAAATCTTTTTGGCATAAATAGTTTAAAAATACAATACTAATTTTAAAATTATTTTCATTAAGGGTGCATTCAGTTCCACTAAAACACTTAAATAAACATAATCAAACTCCTTGGTTTTTCTGATTTCTCTCAAGGATATAATTGATAGCTGCTAAACTGAGGAAAGCATTGGTCTCACTCTATGAAGTCATTTCCTTCTTTTTGTTTATATAATGCTTGCCTCATGAAAAGAGCAAAGACACCTTTATCTGGCTTCTGGTGTTTATTAATTTCTTCCTCGTTGATGATCTAATCTCTGTCTACACTTAGTTTTTCAGAAAAATTTATTTTATTCTTTTTTTTCTTAACCATCTTTGTCTTCCACAGTCCCAGAGTATGGATTTTATACCTTAAATGTGGGCTTAAATGTCACAACATATTTCATAAACTGTGAAGCACTGGGCAGATATTAATTTTTATTTATTACTTTGAATTGATAACAAATCCCTTCCCTTCTTGTCACCTGGTAACACTTCCTGAGGCATGTTTGTGATCTTAATACATTCAGCTTTTCTCATAGAGTCTTTCTTTTCTGATTTTATGCCTTTCCATTTTTTTTTCTATTATTGGAAGTCTATATACAGGAAATATTATTACAGCAGCTAAATAATGGAAAGACAATAATGCCTTATTTTTCATCATACCTTATAAATATTAAATCCATCTTCATAGGTGGTATAAAGCTGAATTGTAGGCTTTAGTTAGAAAATCATATTTCATTTATCTTTGCAGTTCAACAATCTGCCTCATATCTGACAATTAGTAGGTACTTGAAAATTTTTGAAATGTGTCATCATTATGGAAGGCCTTGTAGGGATTCAGGTAGAGTACCATCTCTTGTATGGCCAAGAAAAATAAACACGGCAAATAATACAAAATGAGAATGTAGCAATTTTAATTCATCACTCAAAAATCTTTCTAGTACATATAGTGCTCATAAAAACAAAAGCAAAAACAAAGAAGAATGTTTTCCCACTGATGATCTCATGGTAACATTTTGAAATAAATGGATTGCCATTATAATTTTCTCTAACATAATCAGGTAGTTTATATTTAATCAACAGACTTATGCTAGTCACTGAGGTGTGCAACACATATTAAAACTTATTCTCCTGTCTAAATGAAACTTTGTACCATTTGACAAAACAACCCCCGCCCCAACCCCCATATCCCTACCCAGTTTCTGGTAACCATCATTCAACTCTGTACTTCTATGTGTTAAACTTTTAAACTTCCATGTATAATTGCTACCATCTCATCTTTCTCTTTCTGTTCCTGGTTTATTTCATTTAGTATAATGTACTCCATATCTATCCATGCTATTGTAAATGACAGGATTTCCTTCATTTAAAAAAATTATAAAATATAATATATATATATATATATATATATATATATATATATATATATAATGAAATACTAACATATATACACAAATTTTATTTGTCCATTAACATGTTGATGGGAACCTTGGTAGATTCCATACCTTGGTTATTGTGAATAATGCTTCAAGGAACATTGGAGTACAGATAACATTTTTATGTATTGATTTCAGTAATTTTAGTTACATATACAGAAGGGGATTGCTTCATTTTATGGTAATTCTATTTTGGGTTTTTTGAAGAAATTCCAAACTGTTTTCCAAAGAGGCTTTACTAATACACATTCCCACCAATAGTGTATAAATGTTCCTTTATCTCACCAACACTGTTCCAGTTTACATTTTGATAGTAGCTATTCTAATGAGTTGATACCTCATTATTTTTTTTAAATTTGCATTTCCCTAAGCATTATTGAAACTAAATATTTTTCTTGAAATTTCTGAGCATCTGTATAGCTTTTTTTGAGAAATGTCTATTAAGATCTTTTGCTTTTTTAAAATTTTTAATAGACTTGTTAGAATTTTTTATAGACTTATGATATTAACCCCTTGTCACATCATGGTTTTCAAATTTTCTTCCACTCTATGAATTGTATCTTCAATTTTTAAATTATTTCCTTTGCTTGGCAGAGCTTTCTTGTACAATTCAATCCTATTTGTCTATTTTTGCTTTTGATGTGTGTGCTTTCAGTGTCAGAACCATAAAATCTTTTCCCAGATGAATATTGTGCAGATTTTCCCCTGTATTTCTTTATAGTAGTTTAATATTTTTATGTCTTATATTTAATTTATTAACCCACTTTGAGTTGAATTTTGTATATTGTGAGAGATAAAGATCCAGTTTTGCTGCTCTGTCAATGGATATCAGTTTTCTCCCCCAGGATTATTTACTTAAGAGACTGTCCTTTCCCAATGGTGTATTCTTTTCTTGTTGAAAATTAATTGGTCCTAAGTTCTTGGGATATTTTTGGGCTCTCTGTCTTGTCATACTGATTTATATACCTATTTTCATACCAGTAAATGCTATTTTCATTAAATAGCTTTAAGATATATTTTGAAATCTTGGAGTATGAAGCTTCCAGGTTTATTCTTTTGTTCAATATTGAGATTTTTTATGATTTCATATGAATATGAGGATTTTGTTTTCTATTTCTGTGAAGATTACCATTGGTATTTTGGCAAGGATTCACTAAATCCATAGATCACTTTGGAAAGTATTAATATTTTAATGATATTAATTCTTCCAATTTATGAATGTGGAATATCTTTACATTTACTTCCATTATCTTATTTTTTATCAAAGTTTAATAGCCTCTAATTAGGCAATTTTTAATTCCTTGGTTAAATTTGCCTAATTTTATTTTATTTATTCATATTTTAAGTGTAACATTTTAAAATTCTTTGGAGGTAGTATGTTTTTAGTATACTAAAATGCTATAAATTTATATGTTGATTTCATATCCTTTAATTTTATTGTGTTTTTTTTTTCATTCTAACAGGTGTTTCAATGGAGTCTTTAGGGTTTTATGAAAGTTTAGGGTTTTATGAAAGTTCATGTTATCAGCACACAGAGACTTTCTTCTTACTTTCATCTTAGAATGACATTTACTTCTTTTTCTTACCTTATAGCTTTGTCTACTACTTCCAATACCATGTTAAAAACAAATGGCAAGTGTATCTGTGTTTTGCCCCTCATCTTAATAAAAGCTTTCAATTTATTATTATATCACTATGGGTTTGTCATATACAGACTTTATTATTATAAAGTATATCCCCTTAGTACCTAATCTTTCAAGAGTTTTTGTACAGAATTTTATCAAATACATTTTTAACCATCTATTGGGAAGAACATATGATTTTATGAATGTTGTTTATCACATTTATTCATTTAAAATGTTGAACCATCTTTGCATCCCAGGATATATCCATTTGATTATCTTGAAGGATTTTTTTTTTACCATTTATTGAATTAGAAATACTATTGTTTGTTGAGGATGTTTGTATCTATTTCATCAGGCATATTGGGCTGTAATTTTTTCCCCATCTCCTTCTGTTCTTTCTCTTTTTCTTGTATCATCCTTATATGGCTTTGATATCATGATAATTCTTGTCTCATAAAATGAGTCTGGAAGTATCCCCATACTTCAAGATGCTGGCAGACCTTTTAGAGAGATTGGTATTAGCTCATCTTTAAAGGTTTTGTAGCTTCAGCTATGAACATTCAGTCCTGGGCTTATCTTTGATGGGGGATTTTTTATTATCCATTCAATTTCCTTTTTTTTTTTAATTTTTTTTATTGGTTGTTCAAAACATTATAAAGCTCTTGACATATCATATTTCATACATTAGATTCAAGTTGGTTATGAACTCCCAATTTTACCCCAAATACAGATTGCAGAATCACATCAGTTACACATCCACATTTTTACATAATGCCCTATTAGTAACTGTTGTATTCTGCTACCTTTCCTATCCTCTACCATCCCCCCCCCTCCCCTCCCATCTTCTCTCTCTACCCCATCCACTGTAATTCATATCTCTCCTTGTTTATTTTCCCATTCCCCTCACAACCTCTTATATGTAGTTTTGTATAACAATGAGGGTCTCCCTCCATTACCATGCAATTTCCCTTTTCTCTCCCTTTCCATCCCACCTCATGTATCTGTTTAATGTTAATCTTTTCTTCCTGCTCTTCCTCCCTGCTCTGTTCTTAGTTGCTCTCATTATATCAAAGAAGACATTTGGTATTTGTTTTTTAGGGATTGGCTAGCTTCACTAAGCATAATCTGCTCTAGTGCCATCCATTTCCCTGCAAATTCTATGATTTTGTCATTTTTTAGTGCTGTGTAATACTCCATGGTGTATAAATGCCACATTTTTTTTTATCCATTCATCTATTGAAGGGCATCTGGGTTGGTTCCACAGTCTAGCAATTGTGAATTGTGCTGCTATGAACATTGATGTAGCAGTATCCCTGTAGTACGCTCTTTTAAGGTCTTCAGGGAAAAGTCCAAGAAGGGCAATAGCTGGGTCAAATGGTGGTTCCATTCCCAGCTTTCCCAGGAATCTCCATACTGCTTTCCAGATTGGCCGCACCAGTTTGCAGTCCCACCAGCAATGTACAAGAGTACCCTTTTCCCCACATCCTCTCCAGCACTTGTTGTTGTTTAACTTCATAATGGCTGCCAATCTTACTGGAGTGAGATGGTATCTTAGGGTGGTTTTGATTTGCATTTCTCTGACTGCTAGAGATGGTGAGCATTTTTTCATGTACTTGTTGATTGATTGTATGTCCTCCTCTGAGAAGTATCTGTTCAGGTCTTTGGCCCATTTGTTTTCTTATTGTTTAATTTTTTGAGTTCTTTGTATACTCTGGATATTAGGGCTCTATCTGAAGTGTGAGGAGTAAAAATTTGTTCCCATGATGTAGGCTCCCTATTTACCTCTTTTATTGTTTCTCTTGCTGAGAGAAAACTTTTCAGTTTAAGTAAGTCCCATTTGTTGATTTTTGTTATCAACTTTTGTGCTACGGGTGTCCTATTAAGGAATTTGGAGCCCGACCCTACAATATGTAGATCGGAGCCAAGTTTTTCTTCTATCAGACGGCGTGTCTCTGATTTGATATCTAGCTCCTTGATCCACTTTGAGTTAACTTTTGTGCATGGCGAGAGGAAGGGATTCAGTTTCATTTTGTTGCATATGGATTTCCAGTTTTCCCAGCACCATTTGTTGAAGATGCTATCCTCCCTCCATTGCATGCTTTTAGCTCCTTTATCAAATATAAGATAGTTGTAGCTTTGTGGATTAGTCTCTGTGTCCTCTATTCTGTACCATTGGTCCACCCGCCTGTTTTGGTACCAGTACCATGCTGTTTTTGTTGCTATTGCTCTGTAATATAGTTTTAAGTCTGGTATCGCTATACCGCCTGAGTCACACTTCCTGCTTAGAATTGCTTTTGCTATTCTGGGTCTTTTATTTTTCCATATGAATTTCATGATTGCTTTATCCATTTCTACAAGAAATGCCGTTGGGATTTTGATTGGCATTGCATTAAACCTATAGAGAACTTTTGGTAATATCGCCATTTTGATGATGTTAGTTCTGCCTATCCATGAACAGGGTATATTTTTCCATCTTCTAAGATCTTCTTCTACTTCTCTTTTTAGGGTTTTGTAGTTTTCATTATATAAATCTTTCACCTCTTTTGTTAGGTTGATTCCCAAGTATTTTATTTTTTTTGAGGATATTGTGAATGGAGTGTTTTTCCTCATTTCCGTTTCAGAAGTTTTGTCGCTGATATACAGAAATGCATTTGATTTATGCGTGTTGATTTTATATCCTGCCACTTTGCTGAATTCATTTATTAGTTCTAGTAGTTTTTTTGTAGACCCTTTTGGGTCTTCTAGGTATAGAATCATGTCATCTGCAAATAGTGATAAGTTAAGTTCTTCCTTTCCTATTTTTATGCCTTTAATTTCTTTCGTCTGTCTAATTGCTCTGGCCAGTGTTTCGAGAACTATATTGAATAGAAGTGGTGATAGAGGGCATCCCTGTCTTGTTCCAGATTTTAGGGGGAATGCCTTCAATTTTTCTCCATTGAGAATGATGCTAGCCTGAGGCTTAGCATAGATAGCTTTTACAATGTCGAGGTAAGTTCCTGTTATCCCTAGTTTTTCTAATGTTTTGAACATAAAGGGATGCTGTACTTTGTCGAATGCTTTTTCTGCATCTATTGAGATGATCATATGGTTCTTATTTTTAAGTCTATTGATGTGGTGAATAACATTTATTGATTTCCGTATATTGAACCATCCTTGCATCCCAGGGATGAATCCTACTTGATCATGGTGCACAATTTTTTTGATGTGCCTTTGTATCCGATTCGCCAGAATTTTATTGAGGATTTTTGCATCTAGGTTCATCAGAGATATTGGTCTGTAGTTTTCTTTCTTTGAGGTGTCTTTGTCTGGTTTCGGAATCAGGGTGATGTTGGCCTCATAGAATGAATTTGGCAGAGCTCCTTCTTTTTCTATTTCCTGAAATAACTTGAAAAGTATTGGTATTAATTCTTCCTTAAAGGTTTTGTAAAACTCCGCTGTATACCCATCCGGTCCTGGGCTTTTCTTGGTTGGAAGTCTTTTGATTGCTTCTTCTATTTCATCTATTGTTATTGGTCTGTTTAAGTTGTGAGTATCCTCCTGACTCAGTCTGGGCAAATCATATGACTTAAGGAATTTATCGATGTCTTCACTATCTTCTATTTTATTGGAATATAGGTTTTCAAAATAATTTCTAATTGTCTTCTGTATTTCTGTAGTGTCTGTTGTGATATTGCCTTTTTCATCCCGTATGTTAGTGATTTGAGTTCTCTCTCTTCTTCTCTTCATTAGCATGGCTAAGGGTCTGTCGATCTTATTTATTTTTTCAAAGAACCAACTTTTAGTTTTGTTAATTTTTTCAATAGTTTCTTTTGTTTCAATCTGATCATAATGGAATGAAACTGGAAATCATTGATAAAAGAAGGAAGGAAAAATCCTACATCACATGGAAAATGAACAATATGTTACTGAATGATCAATGGGTTACAGAAGACATAAAGGAAGAAATCAAAAAATTCTTAGAGATAAATGAAAATACAGACACAACATATCGGAATCTATGGGACACAATGAAAGCAGTTTTAAGAGGGAAATTCATCACTTGGAGGTCATTTTTCAAAAAAAGGAAAAACCAACAAATAAATGAGCTCACACTTCATCTCAAAGCCCTAGAAAAGGAAGAGCAAAACAACAGCAAATGTAGCAGAAGGCAAGAAATAATTAAAATCAGAGCGGAAATCAATTTCCTTTTTTTATAATCTGTTCAGATTTTCCATTTCTTCATGATTTGGGAACAAAATAAATGAAACATTGGAGTATATATTTGATATTTTTTATATAGTTATTTATTGTTATAAATTTCTTATTTATGAATGCTTTTGTTGCTTCTCATAAGTTTTGATATGCTGTGTTTCATTTTTTTCTCAGGATTTTATTTCTTCTTAATTTTTTTTCCTGTGGCCCACAGATCAAAAATATTTCTATATTTAAATTCAGATAAATGAAAGTTATAGACTTTATAAATACTATGCATCTAACAATAGTTGTATTTTGTTTTGGTTTTTCTTGTTTGTTCCCTGTGATTCTTTATTTTGATTTATATAATGACAAAAACATACAGGCAAACTCAAATATTTGGGTAGTAGACAAAATCCACCTGGCTCCCAGATATTCAAATCCTAATCTCAGGAACTTGTGAACATGTTACCCTTCATCACAAAAGGAATATATACATGTGATTTAATTTAAGAACTGAAATAGGGAGAATATCTTGGATTAATCATATGGGACCAATCTAATTACATGGATTCTTGAAAGTAGACAATCTTTCCCTATTGTCAGAGGGTCATCTGATTATAGAAATAAGGTGTGGAATGAACAGTGCTACTGCCTTTAAAGGTGGATAATCGAGGCTGTGTGCCAAGGCAGATTCCACACACAAGAAAAGTAAATGGATTCTCTATAAAACCTCCTTTTGACTGCAAGAAGAAATGTGGATCTTTTGACACTTAAACTTTCTATCACTGAGGCCTTTGTTGAATTGGGGAGCTGTAGATGGAAAGTTTGTTTTCAGGCATTAAATTTGTGGTAATTCACCACAGTTGACCAACAGTTGAATTTTTTTATATTTTATATCTGGGCATGGAGAAATAAAAATATCTGAAAATGCTTTATCTACATTCCTGGTGGAAATAATCAGATGGAGTTGAGTCCTTTAGGTACATGATCACTAAAGCCATAAATCACCCTCTTCAAAAAAATGTGCCTACCAGCCCTACACACTAACACAATCTTCAAGGTCCCTGTAGAATTTGATTCTCAAACACTTAAGTGAACAGTATAACTAAGTCATTTATAAAACTTTGAAAATGTGTATGGATAAATTAAATTAGCATCTCGTGTAAGATATATTTGAGAAGGACTCATACATGCATAAGATGGTGCACAAGGTCACTTTGTTCTTGTTGCTAAACTATTTTCCATTATTTCTACTAATCCACTTCTCCTTATAGCCAAACAACCATCACATCTTCACTAGTTGCAATTAAATATTTAGCTTTGTCATTGTTGAAACACCATGCTATATCCTACATTATTGTCTTTAAATATGCTCCCTCCTCCCTCTGCATTGAATGCTGGTTCCTTCCTTTCAGCCTTGACAGATTTTTGGTCTTCTTCAAGACCAAGGCACAGGTTAAATGTAATTTATATTTTCCATGAAACAGTGGCATTGTCACCTGAGTTCTAAGCTCAATTCTTCCTCTTTCCTCACTTATCAGTGGGGTCAAGACTCAAGGAACAGGATCAAATAAAATAATGTATAATAGTAACTTATTAGCACATTGTTACTTTACTACATGTACCTATGCATTTTTTTGATTTGTATATTCATAAATACTAATTTGATGTCTTCTATGTGCTAGACATTACAGGAAGACATTAGTGACATAGTTTTAAATAAATAGAGATAAGTCTGTCCTGGAATTAGGGTAGAATTATCCAATCTAGTAACATTCATCTTCCATCTTTATAATCACAGTTCCTAAACATAGGGCTTGAGATACAAGATATCTTCTAAATATTTGAAAAAAGGACAAAAGAAAGAAAATAGAAAATAAGAAGGAAAACGTGTGAAGGAAGAAGTAGAAAAAATAGGGATGGAAGGGAGGGAGGAAGAAGCAGATGAAAAGGGAATGATTTCCCCACATAACAAGTTTTTACAACAAAATTTGGGCTAGACCTGACCCTGAGGATGCAGGAACAAGCAAGAGAATGTAGAATATGTATAGTTGTCATCTTGGAAGAAACTTATTTTTATTTAATGTGCAGTATCAAAGAGTTGGCAATGCAATGTTTTGCAAACTTCCCCTCTGAATTATTCTAATAGCAAGAGGGGAATGAATAAGAACCTCCAGAGGCTCACAATCAACTGGAAGAGCAGAATTTCTTTTAAGTCTCCATATTTATTTGAAAGATTCATATGCATTTTATATTCTATTCATAATACAGCCATGTTAGTTTAAATTAAAAACAAAACAAAACAATAGTCTTCTCTCAAATCTGTTAGTAAGATTTATGCCCTAGGTAATTGCATCCATAGTTATTTTAGGGCTACTCTTTCCTCCCGGCATATCAACACCTACTCAGTGGTGCTAGGCATATGCCAGTGTTCCAAGCCACAGATGAGAACAGTCAGGAATATGTGGTCCCTGGATAAAATTCTCACAATGATTGTGACTGGGACAGTGAATGGGACTCTTTCCCCTAACCTTATACTATGAAGAGCTGTCCACACTAGAATGAATTCCTCTGCTCTTATTTCACATGCCTGGAGTCCTTTATGCATTTTAAAACAGCAATTACTATTTAAGAAGTTCCATTTTAGCTGTTTCTAAATCAGTTAATAATATGTATTTTCCTTTTAATATCCTTCTGAGGAGACTAAAGTGCTTCTCACATAATTTCATTAATCTGCACAACATTTTCATTTAAAAGATAGGGTTTTTCATCACTTAAAGTACCTTATTTTATACCATATTAACATTGAATATTAAGCACTTCTCTTACTTAAATAACAGCAATGTTTATCATTGGATGGAAGCTAGGATTTGAGCTTGAAACCTGGATTATATTTTGCTATCGATACAGTAAAATGAGGGGGCCTATTAGTTTAACTCATTGTTTTATACACAGACATACTCTCACACACATATATACATACATACATACATATATAGTCTATATATGTATAATTCTTTTTAAAGTTCATGGATATATTTATAGTGGTCAAATTCTCATTTTTCAGGAAGGATCATTTATTGATGTAATAGTTTATATAAAAATTTCTAAGTATTTAAAAATAGGAGCATGTGCAAAGACAAATAATAATGTTTAAAGTAATCATAATATATAGGAGATATTGATATTCTGCTCAATCAAATATCTTATGTAACTGAAAGCAAATTATAAAGCCTTCTTTTATGTGTATATACTACACAGATTTCTAAAATATTTGAGAACACTTTTCCAAAGACATCTGGAACTACTTTGGCCATTATTCAGATAATGCTTAGCCTGGAAGGTGCTCTCTTGCTGTCATAATTGAAGTCATTTGTTTAGCCACCCTACAGAAAGAGGGTATAGGTAGGCATTTTCCTGGTAGTGAAGCATAAGAGAACATGGCCCCAGCCCTGTTAAAATTGCTTGAACATGTTGAAAAGCAATCAAAAGACTATGTATTTAGAATAATAGAACTATTACATCATGATGTCTTACCTTAAAATAGGTATACAGGGTTATCAGCATCTGTGTCTGAAATTAATATGATGCTTATCAATATTCACATTAATAAGTGTTCTGTCCAACATGTAGCTATTCAAATAACAAATATTTATGAAACTCCTAAATTCATTAGGGTGTGGTGATAGTGATCAAGATAGAAAGAAACAAGCCACTTTCCCTTATGGAACTTACAGTGCAGCTAGCAGACACAATCCAGAAGGCATTGGATAGTAATAGTCCCTTATCGTCAAAAGGCTATGAGTGAATATCTGGGTGTGCAATTAGAATGTGCTAGCATAGGAGATTCCTCTACAAGGGTTTATCTAGAATGGACCTGCTGAGAGGTGACAGCTGAGTATGACAAGTGAAAAACAGAGAGCCTTGTAAATACCCAAGGGAAGTCATTCTAGGAAGAGAACTAACAAGCCCATCCTACCCAATGAGTAGTATGATTACTGGGGAGGTGTAAACAGGAGGAAGTCTGCTAGGTGAGTTTCCAGACATAAGCAGAGCACAGGCCAAATGGGTGAGGTGGTAAGGCATGGAAAAGAGAGGTATTTAATTTTGAGCGCTAATGGGAATTCTTTGGAGTGACTTGAGCAGCAATAGTTCTTGATCTTATTTATGCTTAAAAACAGAATCACTTCTTCCTGCACTGCTGTATACAAAAAAAATAAATAAATAAATAAATAACAGAAGACAAAGAGTGGAGGACAAGAAAGCAGTTAGGAGAAACCATGGTCTAGCAGAGAGGAAAGGGTGACTTTTTGGTAGTTATTAAAAAGGAAAAGTGGAAAACAAAAAAAAAAAAAAAAGAAAGAAAAATATGAATATGAAGAGTAAGGCAAGAGTGGAAACTAGAATGATATGAGCTGTTTTGTCTAAACACCTATGTGGATATCAGTGAGATAACTGGGATGAGAACACAGAGGGATGGTCTACTTGGGCAAATAAGGAATTCAGCTTTCCATATCCTAAGTTTGAAGTGCCAATTAGATAACCAAGAAGAAATGGAGGGATGACAACAGGAGAGTTAATGTGCAGGTAATCTGAGAGTTTAAGGGTACAAATGTATATCTGAATATTGGCGTCATGTAGTTCATTTTACAGTATGGATATGAAGAAGAATATGAACTGAATATATTTAGAGAAGAGAGAGAGGCAATGATTGATCCTTGGTTCATTCCACCACTTTGACATCAAGATTAGATAACAAAGAATCCAAAAGGCAGCATTCATGGAGGTATAAAAAAAAATCAGGACAAGAATGGTCCTCAGAAGCCAAATAAGAAAGTGCTTCACAGTGCGGAGGCTACTAACTGTAGCAAATGAGGTGAGGCTCAAGTGAGACGCAGCTGCTAATTACCACGGGACTAATTTAGATGAAAATCTTTGGTGATCTACTCTATGACCTAGTGAGGAACAAGAAAAACAGAAGTATATTGGGTAAATCATGGGAGATGAAGGAAGAAGGATTAGGCAATTATTTGAGTCATTTGTCTAAAAGGGTAACAGAATTTTTGTGGTAGCTTGAAAGGAATTAAGGATTGCAGTTATTGGAACATGTTCTTCTATGATAGCAATGAACCATGATGGTGTATACCTTTACTTCTAATCATCTGTTTCAAACTGTTTAAGTAAAGCTCTTAATTGGAATAATTTAAAATTGATCAAAATTTCATTCTACGGGCTAAAATTTCAGAATTAAAAAAGAACATATGGTTGCTTAGAGTTCATTTACTGGCTCATCTGCTCTGGTCTCCCTTTTTTTTTTTTTCCTTGATTCATTTCTACAGTAGAATCCATGATATCCCTTCGGAATAACTCAACAGCACCCAAGAAAGGAGCCATACTTATTCTATGGTTTGCATATGAATTGTCCCACACACACACAAAAAAAAATCTTGCATTTAGAGTTTGTTCCCCATTGTGAAGATGTTCAGATATGTGGGTTTAGGGATGTGACTATGAGAGCTCTGACCTCATTGATGGATTATCCATTGAGGGATTCAAAGCTGAATGGACTATTGGAAGGTGATAGAAACTGGAGGAAGCAGAACCTAGTTGAAGGGAATAGGTACAGCATGGCATTACGCCATGATGTTCTGCCTAGACTCAGGCCAAAAACAATAGAACCAGCTGATCCTGAACAGAAATCTCTGAAACCATGAGCCATCATAAATCTTTCCCCTATAAGTAGTTTTTCTTGGGTGTTTTTTTTTTTTTTCAGAGAAACACAATGCTAAAACAAATTACTACAATTTACCTTTTTAAAATTTTGTCATCATAGACATCATTGATGAAAATAAATCGTAGCTCATTTTTGTTAAAGATAATATAACTCAGTTGAATATTGTATCACTGTTTTACAATTTTGATTGTGTCCAGACTATGAGAAGATTTATTCCCTTGAAGGTCTGCTATGATCTGAATGTTTGTATGCCCCAAAATTTCATGTATAAAAATTCTTACACCCTAAGTTGTTAGTATACTGACCATTTTAGTATGTGATTGGATCATGCAGGTTTTGCCCTCATGAAGTGAATTGGTGCCCTTATTAAAAACAACAACAACAACAACAAAAATAAAAACCTAAAGGGAGTTTGCTAGTCCTATCCATACTATCCACAATGTAGTTCAGAGAGAGAAGGAGCCATCTATGATTTAAAAATGGGTCCCCAACCTGAGTCCAAGTCTATTGAAGTCTTGATTTGGATTTCTCAGCCTCTAGAAATGTGAGAAGTAAAATTCTGTTGTTTCTAGGCCTCACTGTTTATGGTGATTTATTATAGCAGCCTGAATGGTCTAAGACATGGTGTAAACACAGTATGGCTGAACTGAATATAACATGTGATGCACAGCAATTTGATGCCACTTGATGTCTCTTAATCCAAGTCTGTATCAAATTAGAAGTATACCACTCTTTATTCAAACTTATTAGTAGAATAAGCAATCAAATTCAGTCTTTGAATTATATAAAGGAAAAATTAAAAGGTCATATACTTCTTAGAAAGGTTTTGTTAAGAAATTAGACTTTATAAAGTCTAATTTCTCCTGAAGTAGACCACTGATTCATGGAATTAGACGATTTGCTTCAGATAGGGTTTTGCAAGTAGCATACATGCTTTAGGCTTTAAAATGGAAGTCATGGTGTAGTGGGACATTCTATAAAAACCCAACAATAAATAAGTAGGAAAAAAACAGAAAGTGCATTCTTTAGTTCTACATTACAACATCTTACCATTCACACATTCTTCTCCCACCTATAATTATATCAAAGCTTTCACATAAAAATAAATAACAACTATACTCATCATAATCAACAATGTGAATGACTTTTCTCCAATTACTTGGCTGAGACTACTTCCACTAAATAGTAGATTTCAAGGAAGAACTCAAGAAAAATGAATGCTCTGCACTTTTGTAATCCTCATTGAACTAAAAGAGGAAAGTGTTAGGGAGGTAAGAGTTCTTCTAGAAATTATTATAATTTTCTGCTTGGTTCTGCTACTTGCTAGCTACATAATCTTAAGTAATTTGCTGTATCACTGTTTCTCACTTTGTCATGGCAAAAACACCATAACAATTTCTACATCCCATGTTTTTGTGTTTTTTGATTTGATTTGATGTTTTAGTAAAACTAAGTGAGTTATCTATTGAAAGCAGTCAGCACCATGGCCAGCACATTATTAATAGCCTTTACTGACTGCTTATTATTACTGTAGGAAAAATTGGACTTCAGAAAAGAAGAGAACTATCTGATATGTCTCTGGTTTCTGGGAAGTTGGCTGTCATTCTGCCATTTAGGTTTTATGGGAGATCCTCTTTTCCTATTCTTTCTCAAAAAGCTTACAATAACTAATCCTTATTCCAAATGATCTCATTTGAGAATACATTACTTCCTAGCGAGGTCTATCTAATCATGTTAGAAAATGAAATGCTTTTGTAGTTGCAGGTGACAATAGAAGTTAGGGTTTAGTTATCATTGGTTTCATGTGACTAAAAATTAAAAGTACATATTAGGTTGCATGAAGAGAGGAACAAAGGTGAAGGTCAGAGTAGATGACCAACTTTTACTTTCCTCCCTTTATTATAACAGTCATGATCATTTACAGTTACTACATGATTATCCAATATTTTTGGTGTGTCTAATATGTATCTAGTGCTATGAATAGAAAAACAAGATATAATTTCATCTCTGAAGGGACTTGGAGTTGAATAGATATAATAGAGACCAGAAACAGCAACAGACACAGTATAAATGATCTCATTGTATGATGTATATGGAGCTTATGGTTAGAGAAGGGAGATCTACAATTCATTTTTTTCCTTTTCTTCCAAGAATATATCATGCCCCCGATGACCAAGATGGTTTTATGGAACAGTCGAATATGAGAAGGGGTGTTGCAATTTCAAAATTTGTTTTATATTGTTTTTTGAAAATTTTGAAAACTGACACAGCACAGTGGGTGACCGTAGTTAATAATAACTTATTAAATGTATTTTATATATAATTGGAAGAGAGGAGACCAAAGGCTACAAACGCAAGATAACAGAAAGGAGATAGAAATATTAATTTCCCTGACTTGATCAGTACATCTTATATACATGGGTCAAATTATCACACTGTACCCCATAAATGTGTGCAATTTAAAATAATAATTAATTTAAGAAATTCCTTTGCAGCCGAAGAAAAAGAAATAATAGAATTTTGCAGAGGCAGGCATGAATTATAATTAGCATATTAACAACTAGCATCCAGAGCCCTTAATATGTGCCATGTAAATTATTTAACCTTACATATTAACGACAACTCTGAGGCTAGAGCAATTGTTTAATCTCCATTTTACAATGAGGCAGTGGGGGTGCATGGGAATAGTCATTTTCCCAAGGTCACAGAGGTACAGTGGCAGAGCCGGTTCTACAATTCAGTCAGTTCAACCTCAGATGCTGCACTCTTAACATTGCTAAGGAGAGAATAAGTAAGTAGAAACCTTCACTCATGAGGAATCCATAAGAAAATTTAGGTCTGCTTATTTTCAGATCAGATATCCTGGCAGGATCTGATCTGGTGAGGGTCATGGTTAAAACATTTAAATGCTTACTATAGAATGAATATCTTTCCCATACAATAGACACTTATCCGATTCCAAATAAATAGGCCTAGAAGTGAAACATCAAAGTTATAAGAGACAGAATTTACTTAATAATAGAAGAAATGCATTCATTTGTAACAACAAGAAAAATTTCCCCATCATGAGGTAATAAGCTAAATCTAGATGACCAGAATTATTCCATTGTGTAACATGTACTATGATCATATGCTGGACCCAGATTAGAGTTCAGTGTAAAACAGTTGAAGAATAAACAAATAAACTAAACTAAGTTTTAGGAAAGCTCCAACTGAAATAAAAACCTTAATATTTCTTAAAGTAACCTTAATATTTCTGGCCACACTGTGATCTAGAGATACCCATAAAAGGGATCATAAGAAAAGTATAGTCTTGGGTGTCCTCCAAGAAAAAAAGAAATGTTGGAAATGATGTGATATGAATTATAAGAGATCAGGTTGCTCTTCTGCTTACAAGTTGCATAAAGTCTCTGAATCTCTGTTTATTTTTGCTAGCTCTATACAACAATAATGATTTCTTTTTCAGAGATACCATGCAGATTTAAGTTCATTCATGATAGATTTTCTTCAGTATCTAGTACATAATACATGTTAGATATTTTTCATGTTATATATGTAAATAAATAGCACAGCATACACTAATTGAAAATGTTTCAAAGTTGGGCAATGAAAGAAAGGTAGACTTATAGGCCCAGAGTTGCCATTAATCCTCTTAGCTCGTTTTCAATAAACTTTGTTATTTCTATAAATTTCTAATGGAAGTTGTATATCTAATGAATCAAACATAGAAATATGAAGAAGTCCCTATGACATAAAAGCAATCAGAGTGAAAATGGCAGTGGGTATCTCTCCTCATTTTATGATGCAATTATCTCTTTTTCCACTGCAGAGTTGTAGCTATTCTTGGTCTGCTAAGTGCTGTAAACAAGGCCTTGCTTAAATGATTCAGATGTCTTCATCTTTTACCTAACTAGAAATGACTGATACAGGAAATTGCTTTTGTTTTCCTGAAGTCAAAAATTTTAGGCATGCATTTGATTTAGTTTTACAAATTCAAGAAATCTAAAGATCATGCATAAATTATCTACTGCTACTGCTATGGTCTCAATATTTATATCCCATCCAAATTTTATGTTGAAATTTAATCCTCAGTGCGACAGTACTCTGAGATGTGGCCTTTGGGGGCTTCTTTAGGTCATGATAGTTCTACTTTGATGAAGGGATTAACACTGACATAAAAAGTTCCTGTAGGAGTGAGTTCACCTTTTTCTGCTCCTCTGTCATGAGAGAACAAGTATTCCCTCTTGCTGTTCCTCCTACCTTCTGCTATGTGAGGATGCAGTAAGAAGTTCCCATAGCAAATGCTGGCACCTGAAGTTGGATGTCCCCAACTCCAGAATTGCAAGAGAATTAAGTTTTCTGTTCTCTATAAATTACTCAGTCTTAGGTGGTCTATTACAACAGCACAAAAATAGACCAATGCAACCACAAAGAATTTAGTTTATAATATCTGAAGACTTTCATTTTATAGAGAATATTGAGAGACACAGGCAAAGTGGGGGTACAGGAGAGGAATGCTTTGCTAAGTCAAATGGTCCAGCGATTCTTTTTAGAGCCCTTTGTTTTTGGTTACTAGTTGTCTGGACAACAATCATTAATGAATTTATGGATTTCCACTACTAAAGTTATATAAATCTTCCTCTTTCTTTCCCTCTGATTTCCTTTCACTGAACAGGTTCTTCAAAATTAGAATCACATGTGTTAGTTATTTGCATTCATACCACATGGTTCAAGGGCAAATAGGAGACTCTGGCCCATGCTACTTTACATTGCATATTACCGAGCTGCTAATTCCTCCATCATCATAAAATATCATAATTATCTCTGGATTTCTTCACTGCTATGTGATTCACAGATACATACCCAGACACGGGTGTCATGTATATTTTATTAAAACCTCACCAAGCATCAGCAAAGATAACTGTTTCATACCTCCAGAATTTTTTATTCATGTTTATCCACAATGGGTGAAAGCAGCATGCAAAATAAATGAAGAATGATACTGCAAATGTCTTTAGAGAGATATTAGAAGAGAATCAGCAGAGAGGGTTATGAAAGTTGTATGAGCTATATATTATCTATGCATATGCTACAACGGTCAGAACATTTAGTATGTCATGCTCCATACCAGTCTCAAATAATATATTTGACACAGAATGACGTTCTAGCTTGGGGTGGGGAAGTAAATTCTGCTTTTATTGTTATTTTTAAAAATGAGTTTGTCTTTGAATATGCTGTTCACATGAAAAGTCTCTGCATATTTTCATGATCATTTGAAACCAGCCCGTTGTAGGGAAACCTCCAACATCTTTCCTATATTGCAGCATGTAAGCATTAGCATCGTTTTTTAGTGGCTTGAGTGGCACTCAATTTCTTAATGCCATTCATATTCCTCTTTGTCACAGTGTTACTAATGAATATTGAAGCTGAAGACAGAAAATAAAGTGCCTAAGACAAGGTCAACAGGTTAAAACAGTAGCATATTTTAAAAATGCCCATAAAATTGTTTCTTTGAGCCTAGGAGTCATATGGTAAAGTAGAAGATGAAGAGGCCCCTTCACTTAGAAAAGCATTTTTCTTCTAATTAGCATGTGTCAACCAGGAGTGAGGGGGAAAAGTGCAAGATGACATTCCAGGCTTTGCAATAGAGATGCTATCCAAGGAGTGCAAGGTTAGCAAATATATAAGCGCATTTAAACGCATTTATTTTATTATTATTTTTATGCCTTTTGTCTGCCGCAATTGTAAAGGATATGGTTTTGTAGAAAGGTCAGAGCTGGAAAGGAATTAGACATAATTTAGTCTACCCTCTTCATTTATAAAGATGAGGACACTGCAGTCCAAAGAGGTCAAAGGAAATGCTTAAGTTCACAGAACTAGTAGGAGGAGGAATGAGGAAAGAAATCTGCCGCCCAGTGTCAGCTCTTCAATTTTGTTCTATGCTGTGACCCAAATGACTCAAAAGTCAAGCAAATGTTCGAAGAAAACTTCAAATATAACACTCTGAAAATTTTATTGACCCTATTACTGATAACAAATGGTTTTGAATATCTCAGTCATTTCAGATGGAAGTCTAATGTTGCTCTCTGTAGCCAAGTAGCAGTAATAGAGTGACAGATTCCATGATTGACCACTATGCTGAAGTTAGATGTTGCTAATTTCAATTCAAGAACCATAACTTCTATTTATGTGAACTTGGAGAAGTTATTCTGTGCCTAACTTTTTCTTTTTTTTTCAATAAATTTGTATAATAATAGTTCCAAACTCATACTGTTGTTATAATGGTTTAGTCGACTAGTCTGAAGTTATGCTTCAATATATCTCAGCAGCTATTATTATTATTATTATTAATAACAAGAAGATTTTCATTGCTTTGCATCTGGATGCAGTTGATTGGACTAATGAATTTATTTATCTTCCATAATAGTGCTGTCTCCATCTTCTAACAGTGAAGACACATGAGAAGAAACTGGTCAATTCTCATGTAATAAATGAATACAAACCAAAAGATTCACTCTCTTCTTGGCTTCAAAACACATAGACAGATGGTCTGTTTTGACATATTGGATTTCAAATCCTTTTTCAGTCTTGTAAAGTTCAATCAAATGAAAACCAAACTGTAAGTCATGGTACAGGGAATCGAGTATTTGGCCACAGTTGGAAGGCCTGTGTTGGTTGAACTAAATAACCCTAAAATACAATCACTACTAGGTGAAAAGATTTCTTTTGCACAAAATTATTAAACTACCTATTCTGGATAAGTATAGTATGCCAATACTGTTGTCCTCTGGCATATAGGAATGTCACTTTACCAAATAAAGAGTTTTTTGTTTGTTTGTTTTTAATTTAAGGACTGCCCATTTACCAATAGAACATTATATATATGCAGCCTACTGAAGTGTATGCTAAAAAGAACTGCACAAAGTCCCATTGAACCACTTTCTTTATACATATATAGGGTAGGACACTGATTCTAAACCTAGGATATCTTGGGGGAGATTATCCATTAAGATAATTAGTATGATTGCTGCCTTGCTAAATGTAAAGTCCCTCTCTATATATATTAGTTTCATATTTTATTTAAGCACCATGTAAAAATTACTAAGGTTTTTATCAGGTTCTCATTAAGTAACTTCTGATATTAATAGAATAATGTTTTGGTAGGAATGATCCATCTATAGACAACCATGAAAATATCTTCTTTGTTCCTCTCCTTCATATTCAAATCTAATGGCAATACACTAATCAGAGTATCCAGAGACCTTAATTACCAAATAGAATGCTGTAGCTCAAAGCAGAGTTAGTACTAAGAAACAGCTAATTGATTTACAAATAACTTGAGGTCCAAGACTTAATTTGTAAGTAACTAAAAGACTTACATATCCCATGAGGACTATTGACTAGTACAATCATAAAATAATCATAATAGTAACAATTCATAACAAAGACAGGGCAACAGTTAGTTTTCTTTCTCAACGGAGACTCTGTTATAGTAAGCTTTTAATGGCATTCCCTTTGATTAATGTTTGTGTTATGCACAATTTATTGTCACTTGCTCAGCAGAATCCTTGCAGAGAAAGATCACATGCAATGGGGTTTCACTAGTTCTCTGTCCATAAAATATATCTAGATTACAAATTGGACAATAGAAGACTAATTAACACTGATCAGCACATGTGTATGCCAAGGAGGTGCACTAAGACAAATTTACAACTCAGTTCCTGGAAAAAAAAAAAAGAGAGAGAGAGAGATTTATTTGTGATTCCTCACAGATTACCTGGATGGGCATTTAAAGTCTTTCCCCAAGGGCTTCTTCCCATATTACAACATCAACATATCAGTCTTCAGAGTTAGATAAAAGGAATCTGATGAGGACCACGTTAACATTTATGTTGAGCTTAAATAAAACATGAAACTAACATCTTGAAAGAGTTTGTGAGTTGAGCGAGGCAGCATTCACACCACAATTCAAGAATTATTCATGAGGGTTCCGAGCTTCTCAAGATTTTAGTTGCTTATCTCTGATTTTACTTAAAGTTCTCCCTCGCCGTGATTGTTTTCAGATATTTCATCTACCAAGATAGGAAGTGTGCAATAACAGGAAGAAACAGCTTTAGCACTTAATGATAGCTAAAAGCCTTAATTGCCTGATCTTCTTCCTTCCTGATTGTTAAATATCTGTATTTATTGGGATAGAAAGGTGTTGGTGTCAGGAAAGGGAGAGTTTACATTTAGGAAACATAAATTAAACAGAATGATCCTATTTTGAGAAAAAAAAAAAAAAAAAAAACCGAGGCTACTCATTTCCTGAGTTCAAACTTCAGTAAAGTCGGATGTATCTTCTAATGATTTTGTCACAATATATCCCGGCTCTATCTTCAAGTAAAACCCACCAAACTGACACTACTGACCAGGTTTATTGGTATTCATCCCCCAAAATTCTTACCTGTATCTATAAGAGACAGTCATCTTTTCCGGGCGTAGCGGGGGCATGTTCCTCCTCTACATTCAAAACTTGGTTCAAGTGTACAAAGTTTCAGTTAGAAGATGAATAAATTCTGAGGATCTTATATGAAGCATTGTGATTACAGTTAATAACATTTGAAATGTTGTATTGTACACTTTAAATTTGCTGAAAGTAGATTTTGTGTTCTCACAGGAAAAAAGGAAACTAGGAGGTGATGACATGTCAATTAGTAGATTATGGTAATAATCTGACAATTTATGAGTATATCTAATCTCAGTGGACACCTTAAATGCACACAATGTTATTTGTCAATCACACCTCAATAAAGATGGAATAATTTTTTTTAAATCTTGCTCAGTCTCTTGAGAGAATATGTCACAAAATGATGTACCCTGACATTCTTCAAGCCCTGAAATGGCTCAGTCCCACCCAGTTTTCTGAGAACTCCTTATGAAGCAAGCCTTTGTCTTCCCAAAAAGGGCATTCCTCCTCCTGGAGAAATTTCTTAATGGTCCACATTTGCTAAGTCAAAAAACAAGGTCCCCAATAGCCACTACAGAGGGCTATATCTATTTCTATAGTGATTTTTAGTTTCCAAAGTACTTGACATATACTTTCTCATTGGATAACAATGAACCTTCAGCTCTATTGAAGGCATATGCTAGACTGGGAAAGGGACTATAGCAGATGTGACATTTACGGAATTTCACACAGGGCAGAAATTAGCATGAAGGAGCCAAGGCTGTTCAAGGGTGTAAGACTCATCGTCCATAATCAGGCAGAGGGTGTCATTTGTATTTACATGCAAGAAGAACTGCAAACGCTGATCATGAAACATTCAGCAACATCATTCCTCTCTCTCTCTCTTGTTTAATGTTGGCATGTATTTTTAACTCTAGTGCAATCCCAAATAATTTGTGAAATTTAAAAGATAAAAACTAGTTTGACCCAAATTATGCATTACTTGATGTAAAAGAGAGAGAAAAAAAAAACACCACACATACATAAAATGGAAAATAATTCTTTCAGTTGGAGTGTTTTATTCAGTTTGAAATTAAAGCATTTAATGGAGGGAGGGAGACTGAAGTAGTTTTGTGATTAAATGTGTATGATGATATTAATGTTTTGCAATGACATGTAGCTTTTCCTATGTGACATTAAATTGTCTATCATTTAGATTCCAGTCAAGATGCACCCAAAAGAAACTACACCTACAAATTGCCTCAACAAATTAATTCTTTTAAAAATGTATATCAATGTTAGTTATACAGTATGTATACATTTAAATGCATTTCCAGTTTGGATTCTTCTGAACCACCTGATACCAATATATTTTATACATATTTGATTACATTTCTGTCATGTACAACCTCAAAGTAGAAATGCCTGTTTGAATGGTATGTATGTGTTTCCAAGTGACTGTATGATTACATGTCATACATGTCCCTCATGGATTAGGTGGCAGCAATTAGTATGATGTCTTATTTCAGTGTAGTTCATTCTGGTTTTTAACATGGTGCTGTATGGTTTTAATTTGCATTTATCTATTGACCGATAATATTAGATAGCCTTTATAGTAAGACGCCTGATGAAGTATTTTGTCTTTTGTATTGAATTGCCTGACTGAATTAAAAGATTAGATTACTATGGAGAATAATATACAGATGGATTGTAGGTAGCTAAAAAAATGGCCTTATTATTTCCTAATAATATCTGTTCTAAAATATGTTTTCTCTGATGCTAATATGTCCATGTTAGCTTTCTTTTAATAAATGCTAGTATCAAATATTTTTTCTAACCTTTAATTTTTAATTCATTTAAGTCTCTATTTTAAGTGAGGCGGTGATAGCAAGATTAGGCAACATTGCTAGTTAGCCTTGCTTTCCTTTTTTTTTTCTTTTAAATAAAATCTATCTCTTTCTTTAAATGAGATTTTTAAGTCATTTATTTTCAAAGTGATTATTAACATAGTTGAGTCTATCATATTCTTTCAATTAGTTTGAGTTTAAGTGTATTTTTTTCTATTTGTCATGTTTGCTTTGTTTTGTATTAATGATTCCATTTTGTCTCCTTTGCTGCTTATGAGCTACACCTCTTTCATGAGTTACCTGAGCAGTTGCAATAAGGTTTGTAGTATGCACATTTAATTACCAGTCTACTTTTATATGATGCTATGTCTCTTCAGCTGCTATGAAAGTTCTCTATGAGAACATGCTTTTCTTCCCTGATCAAGGGGTTTGTACAATAGTTATCATACATTTCATTTCCACAAATTTTATAATCTCCTCTATTTTAAGTATTAAGTTTTTTTTTTCTTTAAACAGCCAATTATCTTTAAATATATATAAATGAGCCAGGCACAGTGGCACACGTGTACAATCTTAGTGACTTTGGAGGCTGAGGCAGGAGGATCTCAAGTTCAAAGCCAGCCTCAGTAAAAGCAAGGAGCTAAACAATTCAGTGAGACCCTGTCTCTAAATATACAATATAGGGCTACAGCTGTGGCTCAGTGGTGGAGTGCCCCCTGAGTTCAATCCCAGGTACCAAACAAAATGTATATATACATATGAGATATAGAAATGAGCATGAATATTTCTCCTGAAGTAAAATTTCTGATGCTTTTCATTCTTTTCTATAGATTTTGATTTCTACTTGTTAGGATATTTATTTTACAATAAGGATTTTTAAAAACACTTCCTATAGTGCAAGTCTGTAGTGATGAATACTTTCAATTCTTCCATTTTCTGAAAAAAAAATTAGTTGGTTTTCATTTTTGCAAGATACTACTGCCACATAAAGGATCTAGGTTAGTAGAACTTCCCCGCCCCCCCCCCACCCCCAGTATTTTAAAAATGTTGCTGTCTTCTATACTAGGTTATTTACAATAAGAAGTTTGCCATCTTGATCTTTGTTTCTTTAAGCATAAAATATATTTTTTCTTGTCCTGGCAGCTTTTAAGAATTTTTTTCCTTATCATTGGTTTTAAGCAATTTGATTTTGATATGTTTCAACTATAGATGATAAGAAAGTAAAAATTAAAATTTATCCTCATAATTTCCATTGCTTTTATTGTTCTGACCAGGGGGCACATTGAGCTTCTAGTATCTATAAATTTTTAATTTTCATCAAATGTAAAAAATAATTTGCTAATGCTTCTTCAAGCATTTTTTGTGCACTTTCCTCCTTCATAGTCTCAGAGTAAAATACAGTAAATAAACACAGATTAAAATACAAGAACTGGTAAATAAACCAATTCATGGCCCACTGATCCCATACTTTATTTTCACCTTTTTTTCTCATTTTGAATAGATTCTTTTGCTAGATCTTCAATGTCTTCTTTACATTTGCAAAAATTAATAAGCTGATAACTCTATTCAGCCTTTTTTCTACTTCAATTATCATGGATTTAATCTCTAAAGTTTTGATTTTGGTCTAGTTTCATATATTTACTTAACATAGCATGATTTATGTCATATCTTGAGCAGTTTCCATTGATGTTATTCCTCATTATATGATATAGGTCCCTGCTTCCTGTGCCTGAATATCTCTATTGGATGCCAGACATTGCTTCTTAGTTGAGCCAGTTTTTATTCTAAAGTTAGTTGTCACCCTCTACTGAGGCAAGGACCCCATATGCTGGTCTCCACCCGATATCATGTATAATAAGAGGATTTCCACTAGCTGGGGATGATAGACTTTGTGCCTGGTTCCATGGGGTCTTCAGGCATGGCTCCCTCTGTATCTTTGGAATGGTTCTTTCCCACTGTCTTTAGTTTCCTAGCATCTGTTTGCTGATCAGCAGTCACTTGAATAAGTAAGGCACCTTGGGCACAGCTCTGGACTTGTATATTAGTATAAACCTCTGCTCTTTGATACTCTGCCCTAAAAACTTGGGCTTCCTATTTCTCCAGATTCTCAGCCTTCCTTAACTTTGGGATCCTGGCAGGGTCTTCCTAAACCCCTTGTTCCCTTCACATCCCTATAAACTTTTTACAAGAAGTAAGATTGGGCAATTGTAAGGATCACCTTGTTGCCTGTATCTCAGGGATAACTGGCCTGTGTAGCCTGGTATTGGCTACTTTAGTAGGAAGTCCCTTATCTAACAGTTTGTGGTGAATGTTGTATATTTGTGGTAAAGAATCATTCAGTTTGTATAAATAACATTTACATCCAGAAAAGAACACACCTTTCCTATTTAAGTGCTAGTGTTGAGGTCTGATCAATCTATAAAAATATTTTTTTTTCTGTTTTGTTCTGAATTATTTAGGATTGCTTCAGTATAGTTTTCAAATTATTTGAATCATGAGTCTTCCTTTAAAGGTCTTATAATCTGTGCCTGAGGAGTGTCCCTCAGTCATTGCTATCACCTCAGTTTCTCCTGAGAAACTGAGACTTATGCTATTATTATTATTATTATTATTATTATTGAAAAAGACTTATGCTATTATGAAGGCAGATGTATCCTGGACCGGTAAAAAGTCACATAGCTAAAAGTGGCAATTGGTAAAGTACAGGTAGAATTGTGAGGGCAGGACCATTTTTAAGAAATTCTCCATGAACCCTATACCTGGCAATATCTTTCCCACTCCTGTTCTGTCTTGAAAGCACATGGTAAAAAGAGTTGCCAGATTGGTGCAGCTTTTCTCTTCTGTCTGTGGCTCCTAGGAATTCTAAATCACCACGTCAGCTCACCCTTGAACTTTGAAAATTTATTAAAAGTTAAGCTCGTTTTATGTATGTGTGTGTGTGTGTGTGTGTGTGTGTGTGTGTATATATTTTCCTTCTTCTTTCCCATATCTATATCAGTTTTCTCCTTTCCCACTGCTCTGCAAAGGGTGACAGCAGCCATAAGTTTGTTCTCTCCTAGGATGGGCTCGACACTCTCTCAATTTCAGTTCATTAGATTTCTTCCTATTCTCAGCTCTCTGCTGGGAATTATGAACATGATTCTGCAGGTTATGGACTTATTCTCATCACTAAGGCAAGGGCACATTCTCCTGTGACTGTGTACATCCTAAAAAGAAGCATTAGCTTGGTGATTTTTTATTGAATGTCTCCATGTGTATGGAAAAAGTACAGAGTGTAAATCATGCTATCTTCTTCCAGAGATGATTGATCTTTTGTCCAGTGGGCAATTGCAATGTAGCCTAACTACCTCAAATGAATTAATATTTGGGTCAATTTGAGGCTGAGTTTTAGGCTGTTATGCTTCCTGTTGGTCTAGTCTTGGAGCTGAGTGCTTCTAGGTTTTAACTGGAAGCTTCATCTTCTTACCATGGTTCCTGGTCCCTGGGAGACATCATTTCATGTCTTCGGCATTTGTGAGGTTACCATTCTGCTGAGCCTTTTATCTCCTAGGCATCAGAGTTTTATACAATTTTAACCTTTTATTCTTTGAAATTCATATGTTGACATGTACGTTGTGATCCAACTAAACTAATAAGGGTTTGCCTTTTCTGTGTTTCTTTGGCAGGGATATTAATCCTTCAAAGTCCATGAGTCTTGGAACTCAACACTTTTTCTTTGGGTATTTTGCTGTGTGTCTCCAGTCCTGGAATAATGCTATACACTCTAAGCCATACCTTTCCCTATATAAGTCTCAACTTGAGAATAAGGAAATGCTCAGAAAAAGCAATATATAAATGTAGGTGTAAATAACAGCATTGTCTCAATGTATTTTCCTTTTCTTTCATATTTTTCTTTCCTTTCTGGTGACTCCAAACACTTTCATGTTTGTTTTGGGTGAGAGATTTGGTGTGATACTGGATAATCAGAGCCTGAAGTAGAAGTTTCAGGTATAATTTATAAGTAGAATTGCTAATAATATGAACTGAGAATTTAGGGATTCTATAGAAATCTCAGCTTCTTTTAAATAACTTTATAAAAATTGTATTAAAATGAAAAGTTATAGGACAAATGTCTTATTGTTAAAAGTATTAAGCCAGCTTGTGATATGCAAGCTGTAAGAATATCTTGGTTTAATGTTGCACAATTCCTATGACCTACCCAATTTCCTACTAGCTAGTGGAAATTACTAATCCAAAATTCTCCATATCTGTCCATTGGTAATGGCCAGAAACCATGTGCAAAAAAAAAAATCATAATATCACACCATAATTATATGTCGTTTCCTAAAATGCTCTTTGACATTAATAAATGGAATATCTAGCCAATAAATTGGCTAAGCTGTAGTTGATTTCATTTCTTTTCTTCCTCATTCCTACCAGGTCAATTCCGGTTCTGGCAGCAGCTACTTTGTGCACAGGTTTCACAAATCAGGCTAACTTCCCCCATCTTCATAACTATGCCCAAATCGGAATTATAAGATCCAGTAAACTCTTTTCAAGTTTTTATATGATATTTTCATGCAATATAAAGTTTTTTCTATAAACTCACAACACAGATCACTCTTTGACCTCCAAAAGTGTAGGGATTTCTTCCTACTACCAAGCACACAAGCAATTCTGCAGCAGTGGACACCAGCTGAGTGTCCTCTAATTCAATTGAGTTCTAATGCTGCCTAATGGGAGGTAGTATCAGAGGTCACAAGTTGAGGATTGTGCCTCTCCACTTCAGATACCAGTTGAAAACTTCAGGTTGCTTTATTTATACCTCTGAATGAACAGCTATAAATCAGGGTTCCCTCAAACCCTTTATTGGGTTCAATTAATTTGCTGGAGTAACTCATAGAACTCAGAGAAACACTGACCTGAGTAGGCTAATCATAATAGATATTATGGACTATAGACAAAGAAATGCATTGAGTGAGGTACAGAAGGGACATGGAACCTCCATCCCCTTTCCTGGAAAGCCTTCTTTCAAGAACCTCCACAACTTCAGCTATCCAGAAACTCTCCAAACCCTACCCTTTTGAGTTTTTATGGAGACTCCATTGCAGAGGCATGAATGTCAATACAGTGGGTGGGGAAACTCAGCAGGGCACCTCCATTTGGATCCTTATTGGCTTCTTTGTGCAGCCTTGCATCCTCCAGGGTATGGGGAGGACCCCTCTGGTGTGTGTTATGAACTACTATCCGGCAAGGTAGGGCAGGAGGGTCTAATGAATTACTATCAAGCCAGGTAGGTCAGAGAATTTTTTAATGTCCAGATAAAGGCAAGGTAAGATTAAAGTTTCTGAGATGCCTTGAAGAGGAACTTATAAGCCAGAAACCATGTGCAAAAAAAAAAACAAAAAAAAATCATAATATCACACCATAATTATATGTCATTTCCTAAAATGCTCTTTGAGCAAAATTCCTGTCTTTTCCAAGACTTCAAGACTTCCTCTGTGAAGACTTTTCTCAACAGACTAGCATTATACCTTCCTCCCTCTGTTTTTACAAGAGTCAGTACAGGTAAATCTGCCATAGGGCTTAGTATTTTATTGTTCAGAAATGTCTCCTGATTATTGTCTCAATTCTACCTCTCATTCATTTGACTGTTTCTATGTCCATGACTCTATCTGCCATGCATCCACCAATTAATTTTTATAGTTTTTTTTTTCCAAATTGTCCTTCCCCAGAGCTTCAGAATCTTATTGCAATTGTTTTTTTTTCATTTCCTCTGCTGTATGCCTTATTTATTCCACACAAGGGATTGAGCCCATTGTTCTTCCTGTTATATTCTCTGTATTACTTACGAATATTACTAGATACCTAACCTAGTCTTTTAGCCAAGGTAACCTCCTGTAATTTCTCAATTCAATTTTCCCCTTTGTTTCCTGCATCCATGGAATTGCCAAATTCTGCTAAGTCTGCATCAGAAGTGTCATTTGTTTCTGTCAAATTCTCATCCCCTTCACAAGCATTAATCTAGTTTGAATCACTATTTTCCGGAGTATCCTTATTCCAAGCAATGTCCAAAGGCTAACATTTAAAGATGCATCTAATATGATGACTTCTGTTTAAAAATGTTTAAATCCTCCCAATATAAAAACTTACCTCTCTAATTTGATATATAAGAATCTGTGAATCAAATGACTAACCAAGGAAGAGTATTCTAGGCAGAGAAACAACAAAGAGCTTAAGGTAGAAGTAAGTGTGTCATGTTTGAGGAACAGCAAAAGGTTGTTTTGCAGTGAGCAGAGAAAAGGAGTAGAAGATAGGAATGATAAAACTAAATGGAGAAAAAAGTTTCTGTCGTGCCTTGCAAACTACTGTGAAGATTGGGGATTTATCCCTGAATAAATTTATGAGCTTTTGTAGAAGCTTTTGAGGAATAAAATGATCTATCCTATATTATCAAAAGATATAGTAGCTTCCTCCTAAAAAACTTCATACTTTATTTTAATACTCATCACAATGTATTGAGTTTTTATATTGAATCTCACTTATCTCTGTTACTTCCCACATTCTGAGGTTCTCAAGAATTAGAATAATATTTTTATTTGTCTATACATACCCAGGACTTTGCATATGTCCACTAAAACTCATATGTAGATTTAATTACAATGTATTGTTTGTCTAACATATGTCAGGCATAGGGATAGACATTGTTGCATTTTAATTCAACTCACAATAGAAGTCAGATGTAATTTATTGTACAAACAGATGAAAACACATATTCAGTGTACAATGCTATTTTGGGGCAAAGAATAACCATATACTGAAAAGTCTGAAATTAGACCAAAAAAAATCTTATATCACCTAAAATTTCCATATGATTTGCATAAGATTGAGAATAACAAGCAAACAACAACAAAAACAAACATTTTGAAGCCCTAAGAAGACTTGTAATCATTGTGTGATTTTATGTGTATTTTAATGTCATAATTTTTTTGGTAAGAATCTTATAGAATATGTAATACTATTTCATTTTCATAAAGCAAATGATATTTATTAAGAATGAGGATTTGAACCCAAAGCTAATTCCTATCAGAAACAGAACTTCAATGATATTTTTGTCAGTAGGTCTCTGCATTACAGGAAATGCATGCATCTATCTATATTTCAGAGATATGTATCTTGACTTATATTCATAACACACTTAAATAGTATTTATATGAAAAACAAATACTACCATATTCATAAAAACTGCTTTTGTGTTTAAACAGAATGCTGTCTGTGGTAAAATATGAGATATTGGCATATCAAAAAAAAAATAAAGATTGGTTTATCAGCTTATTTTCCTCAATCTAAAAATTCTGACTATTGCAGTAAGATCCCATATCAATTTCTCACTTTGGCTTAATGTGCCTCTTGAATGCTTGAAAAGATACATGGGGTTTTAAATTGCAACCTTGGTTCGTTTTACCTTCTCATAGTGGAAATAAACCTTAGCAATTTTTCTTTCTTCCTGTATTTCCTTGTTACCAAGGCCACTTTATTCTCACCTGAAGGATAGTGCCTATCACTTTCCCAAATGGTTCTGTTGAGGGACAATTCTGAAAGATATATGAAAACAATTCCCACTGACAGTATGTGAATTGATACATAGTTACATATGTACATTCCTACATACACACATACATACACAGGATAGGTTCTGTGTTGTGTATGTGCATTTGCATATGGCTGTTAAAAAATCTTAAACTCTAGGATCAGCTGAACCAAGATTGGAATCTCAAGTTCTTATCATTTTAGCAGCCTGACCCTCAAAAGTATCAAACTCCCTACAATTCGCCTTCATATCTGTAAAATCGAAACCAGAATTTTGAGATGAAACCAGATTGCCTGCTTCACCAATTTCCTTCTGGGTTATTGTCTCAATAAAATCCCCAGACAATAGAACAAGGCGAGAGTGGGTGCAGTAGGATTTATTTAAGTGAGAAGAAGAGAGAGAGGACTCATTCCAAGCAGGAAGGGAACTGAGAACAAAAAATAAATAAAAATTCCATTTTAGTATGCTAGTCTAAGGGCTTATATGGTGTTGAGAGATGAGCATTGACCAAAATCTATGTAAAACAGGTCTTTAAAAACTATCAAGGCTGCTGGCTGTGCCCTTCAGCCTTTGAGTATTAATCCTTCCTGTTCTTGCTTTAACTCCTATTCAGGTTCATCCCTGCCTCCTCTGGGAACATGGAGTTGGCTGGAGTGTTCCCACAGGTAAACCTCATGGTCTTTGCATGAAAAAGGCCTTTAGGTGGGGCCATGAATTAGTAAGTAATTCCTGCTTTGGCCTTTACACAAGACTTTAATTGGGGCTCTTTACCCCAGTTGCAATATTGTCATCTTCAGAAGTTTCTGTAAGAATATAGTGACACAATGACTTTCAAAGAAAATGGAAGGAACTTCCAGTATTCATTTGCTAATAATAATTTGCTATCAGTTAATGACTATCCAGGAACCATGCATTGATATCTAATATTTCCACACATATATTGCATGCACTAAGTTTGTATATACTTAAGTAATGTATCAGTATCAAATTAGCTTATATGATGAAGCACTGAAATGCAAACATTTATGCAAGCACAGTGATAATTTCCTTTGCTTTGCAAAATATTCATACTGAAAATTTCACAGTAGTAGTGTATGGCCATTTTAAAGAAACCTGCTTCTCAAACCTTCCTTTTAGCAGTTGACTAGTCCTTCCAATTTCCTGTGATTTACACATCTGTCCACCATGATGGGAAGCCATGCCAATAGGTGGGCAGAGGTGGACCAAGCATCGATCTCCATGACATGTCATTAGCCATCTTCTTTCACTTAATACAATCTGACGAGTCTTGGCCCGCTCAATTTTCCCACTGAAGCCACTGTGTTTAATAGAATTAGAATGCCCTCTGCTCTTATGTCATGTATTATGCTTAGACACACTCAGGGTTATCTCTTCTTAATTCACTTTATTTTAGGTTATTTCAAGTACTTCTTAATGGTTTTGTTTTGTTAATAATTATATGATGTAAAAAAAAAAATTCCCACTAGCTGTGTAGAAATTGCAAGTCATTCTTTTAAGGAAATTTAGAGTGATAAATAAATTATTTTATAGACTTGTATGGAACCCTCACAATTTGGAGCTTTTGTCTGTGAAGCTGTTTGTAACAGAATTTTTTTTTCTTTTGTTCACTCAGATGAAGTCTCAGTCATAGAATGGAACATCTATTTGACAACAGACATACTTCCCTAATCAGCTACTCTGTCATTCTTCAAGACCTCAAAAGAGAAGGATTTTTGAGACAGAGGAGAGTAAATTTTATCAAAAATATGTTCTGTTGTTAACTGAACATAGTGCAAGTCATAGAACTAGAAAGCGTTTAATCGATGCTAGCACTTTGTATCCCTTTCTTTCGTCCTGCCACATTTTTTTCAAAGTGATAAATTTGTTTGAGAACAGACAAATGAGGATGATGGGAACATGAGGTTAAGAGAATAATTCTATAAAATGGGCCCACTGTGCTGACCCTTACATGCTTTCTTTGCCAAGAAGCAGTTTACCTGCAGCCCTGCCTGACCTAAGTGGACAGGATATGTCACATTCCTCAGCAAACTACGTGTTCATTGCAGGAGAAATATAGGCCCAAAATAATGGTAATAAGAGGAACCCAAGTTACCTTGACGGGAGACTTTTGTGACCAGGTCCTGAAACTCTGGAGATAAGGATATTTAATCTTCATCATAATGTCTGTAAGAACTGGTCAGCATGGGCCAAGCTAACTTGGAATTGCCATGGCACTGGGGACTTAAAAGTCTGCTGTCAGTCCAAAGGTCTGGAGGTGGACCTGGGTGGGACTCTCTGGAAACTTCTTTAGGATCCCTAATAAAACTGGAGTACAGGAGGGGCATGTTGTCCCTCTCCTCTCTGAGAGGACCCACTCTCTCCCTTGAGAGTGTTCCCTTTCCCTTTTCCTGTCCCTTCAATAAACTCATTCCTGTTACTCTGAGCAACATGTCTGAAATCTTTCTGACCTGATTTCACAAACTGGGGTTTCAAGGCAGGTCTTCACATTGCCTTAGTTTCTTGGAAGGCCCCATCTCTGTAACAAGTTGTGCATTTTATCATTTAATGTCTACAACAAACATCTCAAATAGTATTTGTGATTTTCATTCTGCACATGAGGAAAACAATGAGCCAAAACAACAATAACAAAACAAACAAACAAACAAACAAACAAAAAACCTAGTGTAGTTTATGGCTATAAAAATTTTGACTTTTGCTTCTTTCCTGCTCTTATGATCCCAGGATGGTGAATGAAATTTCCAGAATTCTATTCACTTTTATTAATACTCACCTTTATTAATACTCCTTTGCCTAATAACAATGAGAATGATAACAACAAAAACAACACAAAAGCATCCCCCTTCTGGTGAAGGATTTATAATGTTAACAAAACAATCAATAACAACTGAACATTTACATAATCTTTATGTAGGTTATATTAAAATTTGCATATGTTAGTGTATGCTGTGTGTGTGTGTGTGTGTGTGTGCAGGCTCATACTTGTAAAACCTCTCTTCTTTGGCTTTTTTTTTTTAATAAATGTAAATTTTAAAAAAAGATATATCTCTACTAACATCCACACTGTACTGTTTTGGATTTATTAAGCATATTGCTGTTTGATAGCAGAGTCCATAGTTTCCTTCATAGCTTGTGGCAGACCTTTCCCTGCCTTGTGGAAAACTTACCTAGAAGAGCAGTTTCTATTTGTTTTCTTTCTTTCTTTCTTTTTTTTTTTTTTTTTTGTACCAAGGATTGAACGCAGCGGCACTTAAACACAGAGCCACATCCCCAGCTCTTTGTTTTTATATTTTGTTTTGAGACAGGGTCTTGCTGAGTGGCTTAGGGCCTTACTATCTAGCTGGAGCTGGTTTGAACTCCTGATTCTCCTGCCACCCCTTTCAAAGCCGCTGAGATTATAGGTATGTGCCACCACCTCTGGCTCTCTTTGTCTGGTATAGTTTGTATCTAAAGTGTTCCCCAAAAGCTAATGTGTTAAAGGCTTTGTTGCCAACCTGTGGTACTGTTGGAAGGTGTTGAAACCTTTGGGAGGTTAGGCCTCGTGGGAAAAAAGTAGGTCATTGGGTGTATGCCCTTGAAGGAGACATAAGGACTTAGGCTCTTTGCTGTCTCTCTCTCTCTCTCTCTCTCTGCTTCCTGGCTGCAACATGGTAAACAGAACTCTACTGCTGTGTGCTCTTGCCATGATGTACTGTGCTGCCATAAGACCAAAGCTATAGGACCACCTGGTCTTGAGCTAAAACCTCTGAAACTGTGAGCCAAAATAAACTTCACACCTTCATGAGTTGTTTATCTCAGGTATTTTGTAACAGTAATGCAAAGTTGATTAACATAATGGCTTATTTCTTATTGCAGCTGCAAAACATTACATCAAATACTAGCTTAGAACAACATAAATTTATTCTCAGGGATTTCAACAGATCACAAGCCTCACTGGACTAGGTGTTGGCAGGGCTTTTTGTTTCTTCTTGAACTTTAAGGGAAAATCTAATTCCTTGCCTTTTTCATCTTTTAGAGATCATCTGCATCTTTTGACCAAGGCTCTTTCCTCACTGTTCAGAGAGCAGCGTGACATGAACTCTCTCTCTGACTCTGACCCTCTTAGAAAGCTCTTTGCAATTACATCAGGCCTACCTGATAACCCTGGATAAACTTCCATCTGAAGATCTTTAGCTTAATTACATCTATAAAGTCTCTTTTGCCATGTAAGGTAATACATTAAAATTTTCTGGGGATGAGGATTAGGACACTGACATCTTGAGGAAACCCTGCTACTACAGGTAGAAACCAATTTCTTCCACTCTATTTGTGTGAGTGTTCAAACCACTTTACATTTTACATTTAATATAAATGTATACATATTGATTTTGTTGTGGTTTCATTTCACCTCTTTCCCCAAATTTTAGAATCCTAGAGGACCTTGAAATCTTAACTCTTCAATTCTAGTTTGAGATATGTGAAAATATTTCGACCTCTCAATCATCTTTTAATTCCTGCAACATTAAGCACAACTTACATTTTTTAAATGGAACTTAAAATTTTTCAGAGAGACTGCCAAACTATAAGTGAGGCAGAGTAATAGATGTAATAGATACACAAGTTACTTTTTTAAGTAACTTTGTTGGCAGGTAAGACAAGACTGACAGAAACTCCACCAAGGCTTTACCAAAGGTGAAATATAATCAAGGTTAGGTTTTTCTTTTTTTCAAATGGAAGGATTCAGTCCAAATTGTGAGAAGCAAGAGCCAATGGTAGCTGTTAAGACAAAAAAAAAAAAAAAAAAAAAGAAAAGAAAATAAAAAGAAAAAGTTATTTAAGTCCCTTATCTTGAATCCTGATTGTATTTTAAGATTGCTTTTGGGATCAGATTGTTAGTGTTGTGCATCTTCTACCTCACATGAGCATGTTTAGACTGTAGCATACAGCATCAGAGTGATAAACCCATTTGATACCTTCTTTTCCAAGAGGAGAGAGTAGTCATTAAGATAATAACATCCATGTTCTCAGTTTCTGGAGGGGCAGAGAGTTGGTTTATTTGGGGACTATGATGAAGGATGGAAACAGTAAACATTATAAACGATTTCTTTAAATTTAGAAAAATTAGAGTTCCTCCACTGATCATGATTATCACAATACTTATAACAAGAACATCTTGTAAAATTTCATTTCCACAGATCTGAGAGAAAAGCCAGAAATCAAGAAAAAAATAAATAAAATTTCTGCGAGATAAAACATCTTCTGATTTGAGAAAATTGGAACAAAACATTTTAGATTAAAATCATTTTACCACTTGTTTCAAAGGCTAACCTTCACAAGGTCCCTAGCAATTATTAAATCTTCAATTTTCAAACAGATTAGGTAAAAGAGGGTAAATAACATGAAAGCTGCAAAAGAACAAATGTAAATTGTTATTTATTTAAGTTTCAAGCAACAAAATTAGAATAACTTTTAAATCAATGCAATAAATTGTTAAGTTTGCTATCATAAAATGTCTGATGTGATTGCTGTTGCTTCTGATTCTGCTGTTGCCAGCCTGAGGTCACATGGATGTCTTCTTTCTGGGTGCTGCTGCCACAGAAGACACTGCTGCCCCAGATGCAACTGAAGCCGACACTGCTGCTGACCCTCAGAGATTGCTTGGTGACCCTCAGAGATTGCCTGGTGATGCTGCCCCCACAGCTGCAGTTGCAGCTGCTACTACAACTGCCGCTGCTGCTGACCCACTGCCTGCTGCCAACAACCAAAACCACTACTTCTGCTACCACAGCCTAGATGATTGCTTTAGGGGAGACTCCAGGTTTGGTTGGATGTAGCTGTACCCATTTCGGGACACCAACCAGGGCCTGGGGCCTGGGTGCCAGCAGGTTTACCATCACAAAAGTGTCTGTCTGGGGACTCCAGCCAGGATCTGCAAGTCCAGTATAGGGGTGCCTACAGGTTTGGAGGAGCCTGCAGTATTCCTGCTGAGAATGCTGGTGGCCCTTGTCTTATTGCTGCATCTTGGGGTTGCTCCTTTGCATGAGTGTATCCCTGGTAGTCTCTCTGCAAGTAGGAGCAGCATTGAGATCTTGGGACTGCAGCATGGATGAGCCTGAGGTATGTGAAGCCCAGATAAGTAGAATAGAGATTGGGTTTGTGAAGGCTAATCTGGATTTGGTGATCCCAAGAGACATCAGGGACAGGGCTAAGAACATTGTAAACACTGACAGAGACAGTTCGACTTTCCAGCAAGATTTATTTTATTTTTCAATTCATTAATCTCTCTACCATATTTGGAACACGATTTTTTTATGCATCAGTGTGTGGAGGACAATGATATATGAATGGTGTTTTTCAATTTTGTTGTATGCTTACATCTTTCATTTTTTTCCACTTTGTTTGTCTTCTTCCTCTCTCTTATCTATTTTCTTGGATTTTCTTTCCAATGTTTCTCCAACCAACAGCCAATCTCTGTCAGCTCCTCTTCCACTCTTCCTGTGAATTTTTACTTCTAGCTTCTCTCTTCCGTCTTCATAAATATCGCATACTACACTACCTCTGTTCTCTCATCCACCATTTGAAATTGTAAACTGTTTTAACAAATTTTCTGTTTGTACTATATATAGTTATTGAATTCATCCTTTTGGTTTAATAGGAGAAAACAGTAAATGCCTTGGTGGGAGCTATTAGGTTTAAGGCTATATTTTGTACACTGGGTGTTCTTGATATTGGTCTCACCATTAAAGGCAAAGCAATGGAAACCTTCAGTGACACTATAGGTCTACAGGGTAGAATTTATGCTGCCTTAGATCCATACTTCTAGATGGGAAAACACACTAACAACATGAAAAAAACACGGAATAGGGCTGGGGTTGTGGCTCATCGGTAGAGCACTTGCCTAGCACGCATGAGGCCCTGGCTTCGATCCTCAGCACCACATAAAAATAAATAAATAAAATAAAAGGTATTGTGTCCAACTACAACTAAAAAAAATAAATATTAAAAAAAAAACAGGGAATTAAAGTGCCCCAAACAAACCAAGATGCTTCAACAGCAGAAGCCACTGATAACACAGTAGACGAAATGTCCAAGAGGGAGTTCAGATTGTACATAGTTAAATTGATATGTGAAGTAAAGAATAATATAAGGAGTGAAATCAAGGAAAAAGTACAGGAAGTGGAAGACCGCTTCAATAAAGAGTTAGAGGTTGTTGGGAAAAAAACAAACAAACAAAACAAGCAGAAATCCTTGAAATGAAGGAATCCATAAACCAAATTATAAATTCAATAGAAACTATCACCAACAGACTAGACCACTTGGAAGACAGAACCTCAGACAATAAAGACAAAATACATAATCTTGAAAGTAGTGTTGACTATGCAGAGAAGATGAAACCATGAACAGAACATTCAAGAATTACAGGAAAACATGAAAAGACCAAATTTAACAGTTCTCAGAATAGACAAAGGAACAGAGATGCAAACCAAAGGAATGTGCAATCTTTTCTATGATATAATAGCAGAAAATTTCCCAAACTAAAGAATGGAATGGAAAATCAAATACAAGAGGCTTACAGGACCCCAAAGGTAACAAAATTACAGCAGACCCACAACAAGACACATTATCATGATAATTTCTAACATAGAGAATAAAGATAAAATCTCTTAAAGGCTGTGAGAGAAAAAAATATCAAATTATATATGGGGGAAACCAAATTGGATCTCAACTGATTTCTCATCCCAGACCCTCAAAGCTAGGAGGTCCTGTAATAATATATTTCAGGCTCTGAAAGAAAACAGATACCAACCAAGAATTTTGTAACCAGCTAAATTAAGTTTCAGATTTGAAGATGAAATTAAAATCTTCCATGATAAACATAAATTAAAAGAATTTACAACTAGAAAGCCTACACTACAGAGCATTCTCAGCAAAAATATTCCATGGGGATGAAGTGGGAAAAAAAAGTGAAAATCAGCAAAGGGAGGATCTACACTACAGGATCATTTAACCAAATGAGAAACTAAGACAAATCAAAAACCAGAAATAAATCAAAATGACAGGGAATACAAATCGTATCTCAATAATAACCTTGAATGTTAATGGCCTAAACTCATCAATCAAAAGACATAGACTGGAAGACTAGATTAAAAAGCAAGACCCAATAATATGCTGACTTCAAGAGACTCACCTCATGGGCAAAGACATCACAGGCTGAAGGTGAAAGGATGGGAAGAAACTTATCACTCATATGGATTGTGTGAACAAGCAGGGGTTTCCATTATCATTTCAGATAAAGTAGACTTCACACCAAAGTTAATCAGGAGAGACAAGAAGGACATTTCATGTTTCTTAAGGGAAGTATATATAAACAGGACATAACAATTATAAATATTTATGCCCCAAACAATGGAGCATCTATGTACATCAAACAAACTCAATTTCAAGAGTCAAATAGGCCAGAATACAGTAATACTGGGTGACTTTAACACACTTCTCTCACTACTGGACAGATCTTCCAAACAAAAATTAAATAAGGAAACTATAAAACTAAATTTAGACTTCAGATATATATATATATATATATATATATATATATATATATAGAGAGAGAGAGAGAGAGAGAGAGAGAGAGAGAGAGAGAGAGAGAGAGAATATTTCATCCATCAATGAGCAAATATACTTTCTTCTCAGCAGCACATGGATCCTTCTCTAAAATAGACCATATCTTATGCCACAAAACAACTCTTAGTAAATACAAAATAATAATAATAATAATAATAATAATACCCTGCATTCTATCAGACTACAATGGAATAAAATTAGAAATAAATGATAAAATAAAAAATATAAGCTACTATAACAAAAGGAGATTAAATAATACACTATTGAATAATGAATGGATAGCAGAAGAAACCAAGAATGAAGTTAAAAAAAAAATTCTTAGAGGTAAATGAGAATACTGATACAACATACCAAAATCTCTGGGACACTATGAAGGCAATACTAAGAGGAAAGTTTACTGCATTGAGTGCATTAATTAAAAGTATAAAAAGTCAACAAATAAATGACCTAACCCTATATCTGAAAGCCCTAGAAAAAGAAGAACAAATCAATACCAAAAGAAGTAGAAAATAGGAATTAAAATCAGAGCTGAAAGCAATGGAATCAAAACAAAAGAAACAATTAAAACAATTGATAAAACTAAAAGTTGGTTCTTTGAAAAAACAAATAAAATAGACAAATCCCTGGCCACACTAATGAAGAGAAAAAGAGAAAAAAACTCAAATTATTAAAATACAATATGAGAAAGGAAATATCACAGCAGACATGTCTGAAATATAGAAGATAATTAGAAACTATTTTGAAAATTTATACTCCAGTAAAATATAAAATATAGAAGACATCAACAAATTTCTAGAGACATATGACCTACCCAAACTGAATGAGGAGGTCATACATGATTTAAATAGATAAATTTCAAGTAATAAGATAGAAAGCACCATCAAAAGCCTACCAACAAAGAAAACCCCAGGACCAGATGGATTCTCAGGCAAGTTCTACAAGACTTTCAAAGAAGAATTAACAGCAATACTCCTCAATGTATTCCATGAAATAGAAAAGGAGGGAACCCTTACAAACTCATTCTATGAGTCTAATATCACTCTTATGCCAAAACCAGACAAAGACACATCAAGGAAAGAAAACTTCAGACCAATATCCATGATAAACATAGGTGCAAAAATTCTCAGTAAAATTCTGGCAAATCACATACAAAAACATATTAAGAAGATAGTGCATCACGATCAAGTTTGGTTCACCCAGGGATGCAGGGTTGGTTCAACATATGGAAATCAATAAACACAGTTCATCATATTAATAGACTTAAAAATAGGAATCATATGATCATCTCAACAGATGCAGAAAAAAAGCATTTGACAAAATAATAGCACATCTTCATGTTCAAAACACTAGAAAAACTAGGGATAGTAGGAACATACTTAACATTGTAAAAGCTATATATACTAAACTCCAGGCTAGCATCACTCGAAATGGAGAAAAACTGAAAGCATTCTCTACAAAAACTGAAAGAAGAAAAGGATGTCCTCTTTCACCACTTCTATTCAATATCATCCTTGAAACTCTAGCCAGAGAAACTAGACAGAACAAAGATATTAAAGGGAGACAAATAGGTAAAGAAGGATTCTAACTATCACTTTTTGCTGATGACATGATTCTATATCTAGAAGATCTAAAAAATTCCACAAGAAAACTTCTAGAACTAATAAATGAATTCAGCAAAGTAGCAGGGCAAGATATAAAATCAACACCCATAAAGCAAATGCATTCCTATACATCAGCATTGAATCCACAGAAAGAGAAATTAAGAATAATACCCCATTCATAATAGCCTCAAAAAATAAAATAAAATACCAGGAAATCAATCTAACAAAAGAAGTGAAAGATCTCTACAATGAAAACTACAGAGCACTAAAGAAAGAAACTGAAGAAAACTTCAGAAGATGGAAAGATCTCCCATGTTCCTGGATAGGCAGTATTAATATTGTCAAAATGGCCTTACTACCAAAAGTGTTATACAGATTTAATGCAATTCCTATTAAAATCCCAATGACATTCTTCCAGAAATAGAAAAAACAATAATTAAATATATTTGGAAAAATAAGAGACCCAAAATAGCTAAAGCAATCCTTAGCAAGAACAGTGAAGTGGGTTGCCTTGCATGCACAAGGCCTTGAGTTCAATCCCCAGCACCACACACACACACACACACACACACACACCAAAAAAAAAAAAAAAAAGAAGAAGAAGAAGAGGAGAAGAGTGAAGCAGAAGCCATCACAATACCAAACTTTAAACTATAATACAGAGCTATAGTAACAAAAACAGCATGATATTGGCAACAACATAGACTTGTAAACCAATGATACAGAGTAGAAGACACAGAGACAAACCCACATAAATTCAGTTATATTATACTAGACAAAGGTGCCGAAAACATTCACTGGGAGAAAAAATAGCCTATACAACAAATGGTGCTAGCAAAACTGGAAATCCATATGCAACAAAATGAAATTAAACCTCTATCTCTCCCCCTACAAAAAAAATCAACTCAAAGTAGATCAAATACTTAGGAAGTAGAATAGAGACCTTGTGCCTAACAGAAGAAAAAATACGCCAAATCTTCACCATGTTGGCCTAGGATCTCACTTCCGTAACAAGACTCCGAAAGCGCAAGAAGTAAAATCAAGAATCAATACATAGGGAGGATTCAAATTAAAAAGCTTCTTCTCAGCAAAGGAAACAATCAGTAACATGAAGAGAGAGACTACAGATTGGGAGGAAAATCTTTACCACATGCACCTCCAATAAAGTTCTAAACTTTAGGATATATAAAGAACTCAAAAAACTTAACACCAAAAAAAAAAAAAAAAAAAAAAAAACCAAATACCCAATCAATAACTAGGCAAAGGAACTGAACAGACACTTCACAGAAGAAGAAATACAACAGATCAACAAATATATGAAAAAGTGTTTAACATCTCTAGCAATTAGAGAAATGTAAATCAAAACACACTAAGATTTCATCTCACTCCTGACAGAATGGTAATCATCAAGATATAGAAAACAATAAATGTTGGAGAGGATGTGGGGGAAAAGGTACACTCATATATGGCTGGTGGGACTGTAAATTGGTGCGAATACTATGGAAAGCAGTATAGAGACTCTTCAGAAAACTTGGAATGGAATCACCATTTGACCCAATAATCCCACTCCTTGGTTTATACCCAAAGGACTTGAAATTAGCATACTATAGTAATACAGCCACGTCAATGTTCAATGTTTACAGCAGCTGAATTCATAATAGATAAACTCTGGAACCAACCTAGGTGTCCTTCAATAGATGAATGAATAAAGAAAATGTGGCATATATACTCAGTAAAACATTACTCAGCTTTAAAGAAAAGTGAAATTATGGCATTTGCCAGTAAATGGATGGAGTTAGAGAATATCAGGTGAAGTGAAATAAGCCAATCCCACAAAACCAAAGGCTAAATATTTTCTCTAATATGAGGATGATAATTCACAATAAGGTATACTAGGGGAAGAATAATTTTACCTTAGATTAGGTAGAGGGAAGTGATGGGAGGGGAGAGGATGGGATGTGGGAATAGGAAAAGACAGTAGAATGAAACAGACATCGTTACTGTATATATATGTGTAACTACATGACCATATGATTCTGCAACATGTACACTCAAAAAAATGAGAAATTATATCCCTTCTATGTATATCAAAGTGCACATATGCATTTTACTGTCATGTATAACTAATTAAAACAAATAGAAAAATTAACTTTAAAAAGATACTGCAATGGTTAAAGATGCACAGTGAATGCTGCACTTAGTAATTTACAGGCAGTTGAATTATGTAATAAATGTAGGAAGAAACTAAGCAAAACCTCATTGAAATTGTGCTTATCATCTTTCATTAGGCAACCCCAAGAAAGCATGCAATTTGTTTTTGTTACAGAAAGATTGTTCATTCATGATCTGTCTCATGACCTGGACGAGCTGTTCCATCATAAAAATTTTATCTAAATTATCCTCATAATACAATTTATTCACTTCAACAATAACAACAAAATGTCTAATATGTTGGAAATATATAGGTTAAGTTTTATGATGCTGTGCTGTTTTCGAAGGACACATACTAAATTTAAATTAAATAAATGTCTCATTGCCAAATAATTAGAAAATTATCAAAAACTTTATAATTTATAATAAAACTGATATCTTTAGAGCATTTTAAGATACATGATATAATGTTAATTTGAATCTTTGAAAATCAATATGACTGTGTTAGTGTTTACAAATATTAAAAATAAAATCTACCTCATTTTTACTAAATGCATTTTGTAGCCATTTGTATTAAAAAATATTAACTAATCATTTTATGACCTTGGGTACAATAATTAATGTAATTTATTAAGTGTGAAATTCAGAAATTCTGGACAAAGAAGAATGTTCGACATGGACATATATTGTTTTGGGTTGAACAAGTGTGATGGTTAATTATATATGGCAACTTGGCTGAGCTTCTGTACCCACATGTGCAGTCTGACATATTTTTCTGAATATTACTATGGGGACATTTTTTATTGAGATTAACATTTAAGTGGATGGACTTTGTGGAAAGCTGATGGCTTTCCATATGGGTGGGCCTCATCCAATCAGCTGAAATCCTGACATAGCAAAAGACTGATCTCCTTTGAACAAGTGGGAATCCTGACAATAGAATGTCTGTGAACTTGAACTATGGATTTTTGGACTTGCCAGCTTTTATAATCACTTGAGTCACCAATGACAAACACAAAGGGAGTGATTTATGTTCCAGAAATAAATGAAACAGAAAGGAAAGCAATGGATCACAGATAAGGCATTCTATCCAGAGTAGCATATGTCATAAAGGTGAAAAGTAGCCTCAAGGGTAAGGCAAGAAACCAGCATCTTTTAGCTGCCAAGGATGTTGCTACTTGCTTCAAAGTTAGCCTTCATAATTTCCCTAATAGATATTCATTACCATCCTCCATTTTTATATAATAAAATGATCTGAAAACTCTTAAGCAACCATAAAATTGTTGATAAATATATAGTTTTTTAAAGTTTGTTTTTATCTACCTACCACAGCAGGCTTAAGTTGATTAGCCCCTCCCCAAACAAATCTTTCATGATACCTTCCCTACCATGAATCAGATATTTGAGTATTGATTTCATGTACTATGCACAAACCGTTTACATTAAATTCAAAGTGCATTACTAATACGGTTCACAATTAATAGCCCAAAGAGGATTTTGTGCCTCATTACTATTTCATGTGGTATAATTCATATGAAGTGTCATACGTATATATGATATTCAGGTTCAGTTTATATGTAATTTGGAATCGTCACATAGAGCTGAGAGGATTAATGAAAATTAATATTCTGGGGATATTTCATATCTGCAGCGATCGTGCTGGGCTCTGGCAAAGGAGAGAAAACTCCAATGGCCCCTCTGTGACTGAGTTTTATTGCCTCAATGATTTTGTTGCTTGTTGTAACCCAATATGTATGTTAGTATACCTCAAGGAATAGGTTGTCGTCCGATTTATTAGTTGGAGTATCTTACATCTTTCAATGGTAGGGAAAATTTTATATTGACATATCCAGAGTTTTTATTGAAGTTATATTAGTCCTATCTATCAGAGATATGCTAGAAAATCTATAACTTGCACCAAAATGTTGCCCATGTGAGCAATTCAGTTTATGAAGTGCAATCTTCTAAGGCAGGCTTAGGGCCTCGTGATTCATTTTTCAATCCATGTGATGTTTAATGATTTTGTCAAAATAAAAACTAATACACAGTTCTATGTCCATCATCAAATTATGCCATTCAATTTATAGCTTAAGCTATGAAAAAAGACACCAAGATATCGAGGTGTGAGGAGTGGGAAATAACTCCAGTCTATGTGATTCTCTTTCCTCTTCTGACACAGGTATTTGTAGTGAATAAGAAGTGATTTGGCTTATTATCACACTGGGGATTGTTACAACAGAGTAATGACATTGTTTCATTATGTCAAACATGTAGATATCTGTCTAGGGTATATTGTTGAGCCAAGAAAATGATTATTTAAAAAAAAATGAGACTACAAAGCAAAAGGAAAAAGGGTTGAAAGGTCTTTATAGCCTTGTTTAAACCCATCTTGAATTCTATTTTCTAAACTACTAAGCAGTGACTTCCAAACACATTCATTTTTCTTCAGTGTCAGAACATTCTTGCAGGTTGCATGTGTGCATGTGTAGTGTGTGAGACTGAGGTGAACGCATGCACATGAACTCTTTCAAACGTTTAATTTAATTCATAGGATGTTTGTCTTGAGGATTATATATTGCTAAATAAGGTCAAGAAAGGCAAACTCATAGAAAATGTAAAAGAAAAATATGATATCTTATTTGGATGATATGAAAATAAAATTTATATAGGTTATAGAAATAGTAGTAATCAATAAAAAATACAGCCTTTTTGAAAAGTCTAGTTGTCTTCATGTTTAAAAATAGATGAAAATTGACCTAACTTTTCACATGGAGTTACTTCCTTAATGTCATTTATTTCCTATGCCCATGGTGTGAGCTATCTGGTATTTACCAATACTTCCAAGATCCTTTTGCATTACTCTCTGTATGCCACCCTGGTCTTAGATATGCAGGTTTGAGACTACACAGTATCTCTCTACATGCCTTAAGCTCAATTCACTTGAAGGGCACTGGAACGTGATTTAAGCTGGCTCTTGACCATGCAAAAAGACATTTTTTCCTTCTGTATTCTGAGAAAGCAAATAAAGCTCTCAATGGTTCAAAGACTAGCCCAGAGCCTCAATGTTAATTAGTAGAGAATTTAGACACATATTGAAGCTTGTCAGATTCAAAGGCCCATGTTCTTTGTAATATCACACAGTTCCCAGAAGTTGAAGAACGCCAACTTTAATGGCTAAAAATCACAGACATATGTCAGATTTAGAATTTATCACCAGAATGTTCAGCACAAAGATTCGATCCTCCTCTGCAGGCGACATCCTACCACTAATCATCCTGCCTTTCTCTCATACACAGCACATGATTTGAAAAGCCAGGCTCACATGGAAATGGAATTTACATTTTAAATGATGGCTCTGTTTCTGGACCACACAGGACAGAATCACCTCTACTTCTACCCTAACCATCTTATTACCCTTAATTAGTCAAAGGCATCTAGAGAAAGCAGAGACAAGTACTGAAAACAGAATTTTTGGGATTTTGTCATCAATAGTGTGATTTAAGTGGAATGAGGTGTTGGGGTATGTGAGAAATAAAAGCTATCACCCAAATAAGTTAATGGGTCAAATGTTCTCATAACAGAAGAGATGGAGGAGTAAAGAGTCATCAGTTTTAAGTCAAACACCACAGCACAGGGCATAGAACAGAGGCCTACCTAGTGCAGGCAGAGCACAGTCCAAGGGTTTTGGTGTGAAAGGAGAAAGCTTCAGAGTAAAAGTCAGAACAGGATCTGCTTTTAGAGCTAGATACCCATCCAAAGACTTCAGTTCAATGGGTATCAAGAACATCCTATCTTAAGACATACAACATTTCACAGAAAATTATAAGTAATACACAAAAAAATTCAGATGCTAAACTAATAATGAAATGAATGCCATTGAATGGTTAATAAAATTACCATTCCATTCTTCTTCATGTATTCTAAATATTTTAATTTAAAAAAATCTCAGTTTTCTATTAATGTGTTGGACACTTTGTTAATAATTGTCAATTTCTCCTATGTAGGAATGTCAGGTTTACATTTGAGACACTTATTTCCATTCAAAGGAAGTTAACTGAGCTATGCATGGTGGCATGTACCTGTAATCCGAGTGGCTCTGGAGGCTGAGGCAGGAGGATCACAAGTTCAATGCCAGCCTCAGCAACTTAGTGAGACCCTGACTCAAAATAAAAAAAATAAAGGGGGGTGGGGATGTATCTCCCTGAGCTAAAATCCCTTGTAACAAAGGAAAGAAAACAAAAGTTGACTTAAAGAAAAGAAACTGGACATAGACATTGTGACAATCATGACGGAGCAATATAATTACTGAACTTGAGAAAGAGTGTACATGCATGGACAAGGAGATGAAACACTAAAGTACCTGAGTCTATTAGTTCAATTTCAGAATGAGAGTTGAGGGAGGAACTAATACTAGGGAACTAAATACAAATCTAGTGAAGCAAGAAATAACAAATTTTCATTAAAACAGTTCTTGGTCCTCCACTGAATAGCAAGCCCTGGATACAAAGATGAACCACCACTCCCCAGCACCACCAGGATGTTCCTGTTGTTTGGTCTCTAATTGCAGTAAGAACCTTTCTCAGGTAGTTCTTTTGCAGATCAGTTCCTTTCAACTAGACTGTTTATAACAAGAGGCTACTCATTGGATCTCCAATCTCTCTTTCCATGCTAGATGCCAGATAGTCCTCTCTCCCTGAATACTTATCACCACTTGAAAGAAGCCCAGTTTCTTTGATCATTCCTTAAATTTCCCTTCATCATTTTGATTCTTCATAATTGAAAGAATTCCAGCTCATCCATAATATTTTTAAACATTATAGTCAGAACTGAATTTACATTTTTAGATCTAGCAATATTATTTTAGGGATGATAGATATTATCAATTGAGCATTGTTTCAGAAAATATTCTCCACTTCTGTTTCAACTCAAGGTCACCACAGTTTGGTGGGTTCTATTCATAACTCCAAATGAGATTACTGGTACTTTTTTTTTTTCCCTAATGGCACTGAACACAACTTAAGTAATCATTTCTTGTGGTCTTATGTGCTTTGCAGTTTAAAAACCAACAAAAAGACAAGTTCCTTGAATAAACACATTCTTATCAATGTTCTCTACATTGCTCAGGTCATATAAATAAGGATGCAAAGGAAAGTAGTCTCATGTATGGGAGAATATTATCGGCTCCCTATTTTATTTTATAATATAGTTTTTAAAAGAGGGATCTCTAAGCTGAAAAGTTAATAATACATATCATAAAATATGAGACATCTAACAACTTGAGACTGCATAAATATTTTTTTAAAAAAAATTGCTAATTCCCCTTCACCAATGCTTTCTTCTTCCAATATACCATAATTACTCACATGTTTGTGATGATACTGTTTTGTTACTGTACAGGAAGGTGAAAATCAGTAAAATGTATGCAAATAAAACACTCTCTGGGATTGCATGTGCCTTGCCAAGATATATTTCTCTAATGTTATTAGAGGAGAAGACTGTACATGAGTTCCTTGGCTAAACCACAAAAAGCACAAACTCTAACTTTCTACCAAAGAAAGATGACTCCAGATTCTCCAGATACGCTTTTATTTATAAAGGGCTGTGACTGGTAGTAGTCATGGATAGCAATGTCTTTAACTGAGGGAGAGTACTCAATCAGCAGAAAATCAGGAGGTAGTCCATTAATGAGAGGAGAGATATTCAAAGCCATTCTGCTTCAGTGAACTCTGACCAAGATTAGGCCAAAGCTTCTGGAACATCAATTTGCATACAAATTATCTGAGAGATCTTGTTAAAATCCAGATGTTGCTTCTCTGGCTCTAAGGTGAGGTTTGAAATCTGGCATTTCTAACAAGCTTTTTGGAGGAGCCAGGCCACTGGTTTTCAGATAGTGCTTGATTATTTAGGGATTAACAGAATACTGGGAGATTGGAAGTTTCCAATTTTTTTTTTCCAATCTATTTTAATATTAGAAAACCATGTAGTTTACTAAATATTTGAGCATCTGCAATGTCTCAAGCACTACATTAGTTGCTGGGCATTCAGTAGTGAATTCTTTTCTCCCAGACTGGAATCAAGAACACAGTCTCTTCTTCAAGAATGCTTTGCAATAAGCAAGCATTTTTAGCACAGCTTTGACATTAAGTTAAGAATAGGGATTTGAGACATTCGAAAGGCTTCCATTTTGAGAGCTGACTCTTTGTCACTTAATAGGCTTGACACCTTGGGTAGATTAATTAAACTTTGAGACTGCATTTTCTCATCTAAGAGGAATTCAAAGGCTTGCTTTTAATGCATTTATACAATGGCCTGCAGAAGTAATATTTTTTTTTAAAAAAATCAATTGTTATTATTCCTGGTCCAGTTTTTTCAGACACTGAGCTATTAGATGAAGCTGAACCTGTGAACACAGATATACCTAGGAGGTAATCCAGGAGGGACTAGTCACAGTATTGAAGGACCCTAAAAAATAGGTCCTTCAAGGACCAGAGATCTTTGTGTGCATCAAATCTTCTAAGCAGTATGTTCACTTCCTATGCCACAGGTGAAATGCTGTGTGGAGGGTGTGTTGAGGGATGGTCCCAACACAGGGTAGTATTTTAAAAGGCAGGGGGAAAAGAGGCAGTTACCTGTTACTAGATAGGAGAGGATTTGGACACCAGGTGGTAGCAATGATTAACTGCTTAAATACTAAATCACCAACTTGAGGATCCTAAATGTCTTCCTGACTTGGACCCAGGATCTGAGAAAAATTGTATTAGGGGGTGGAGGCAAGAATCATTCATTCATTCATTCTCAGACAAAATGTATGGTGAAAGAAATCTAACCCCAGCTGCAGTGCTCAGTTATGCAAATTAACTTTTTGAATAAGGAAGCAACTTGTTCCATGCGGGTCTGGGTCTGTATGCTTCCACGGGATGTATTCATTTTTTTTTAAAGGCTGTAAAAATGCATGTCAGGGTATTGAGATTGTAAGAGAAAGAAATATGCGGCTGGACAAAAGCACAGGGGGAGAAAATGAAGAATATGACTGAAAAGAAAGGTGCATTTATCATTTCAGAGGACAGTTAGAAATCAGTCTAAGGAAACAAACTGTGGATAACTTCATATAACTAAAAATTTTGCCACTGACGGCCTCAAATTTTTATTTTTGTCCGTATCCTTTGCCTTTTCCTTGTGAATTAGGATGTAATCCTTAAAAAAGAAAAAAAAGAAAGAAAGAAAATTAGGAGCTATATATGCATTTTTTTTGTGGGACCAAAAGAAAGAGGATCTGAGACAATACACTGATCTGATGCTCCTCTGCTAATATTGAATGTCAGGGAAAGATGATGAAGGAATGAATGATAGGGAAGCTTTAGGAGAGAGAAAAAAATGTCTAAAACCAAAACTAATTTAGACTAAGCACTAAGGGCAGTAGAGAGATAATCAGAACACATATTAGACCTGAGAAAGGTACTTTCTCATAAAGACCCTTGATTGTTTGAAATCTGCTTTCACAGACCTCAAATCATTTAATGAGGAGCTTGACTGACTGAAGATCAAGTAAGAAGGCCAACCATTATTGGCAGCAGCAATTAGAGGTCCATAAGTTCCACTAGGGAAAACTTTAATTCCTAAGAACAATGAACTTCAGCTCTTGTCCTCATTTGCCTTTCTGATCTTACAGTGGAGTTCAGCATCAGAAGGAGTTTAAGAAACTGTGGCAAGTGCAGTAGATTGTCACCATACTTGGCAATGTGGCCTACTTGAAGGGTACTTCTCCCCCAGCTCATTAATCTTACCACAACAATATTTTGAGTACCTTGGCATTTTAGAAATTTCCTCCATACTCCTTTCTGATAATCATCCATAGCAAATCACTGTTCCCTAGTGTGACTTATCTTCACTTTTCATGTAAACACCTATGAATATACCAATGTTAAATAAATGGAAAAGGTGACCCTGAATTTTTTTTTTCTTTTAGCTCTTCTGCAAATGTCATGTCCTTAGTTGGAAACATCTAACAACAAGAGAGGCCATTTTGCTTCCTCTCTCCATATAACAACCACGTCCATCTTTCTTTATGTCTGCCTTTTCTCACAGTTTTTCATGGGGCCCCGTCCAAGTAAAAGTAGAAAGTGGGACAGTTCATCCGCAATAAATCAAGATTCCCAGGAAGACATCTGAATTCAATAAACGAGACCCATAAAGACATGCACATTGATTATTATAATGATGCCAGTACGCTATGTAAGAACTTTTTTCTTGCTCAGTGTATACCATCTACATTTTTAAGGCAACAGTGAAGAAAATGTCATCGTTAGCATAAATAAATAAGAAAGGGTAACTGCAGAATATGTCTGAAATGCCTTTACATCAATGTGTAAACAACTGTGTATTATTATCTTTTATTGTCTACTCTTTAAAATGTGATTACTGAAATTCAGGCAGATTCTGTCTTTGTAGGAAAATAAAATTAAAGTAGTTATATATTCTGCTGTCATGTATAACAAATTAGAACAAATAAATAAATTAGTTAATCAAAAACAAAGTATATATATATATATATATATATATATATATATATATATATATATTCACTAGGATCTATGATCACCACCTATGGGAACAATGTATCAAAACCAGGAAAACTTACACAACCAGGAATTTGTTTTGATTGATTGAACAAATCTTTACCTATCTCCTTTGCCTCCTCAAAGACAGGCACAAGCATGAGTTTTCTCTGTTTATTTACATACCTTCTGCTTATATACTTTGCTGTGGTTTGGATATGAGATGCCTACCGAAAGTGCCTGTGTTAATGCAGTAGGTAAAATTATTAGATTTTTTAAGAGCCACTACCTGATTGGTGGATTAATCCATTTTATGGATTAAAAATTTGAACAAATTACTGGGTGGTAACTGTAGGCAGGTGGGGCATGGCTGGAGAGAGTGGGAGTCATTGGGGGTGTGCTTTGGGGATTATATACTTTGTCCCTGGCTCATTGCATGCTCTCTCTGTTTCCCACCTGTTATGAGCTGAGCAGCTTTCCTCCATCACACCCTTCCACTCTGATGTTCTGCTCCCTGTTGGGCCCAGAGCAATGGAGCTGGCTGACCATGGGCTGAACCTCTGAAACCAGGAATCCAAAGTAATTTTTTTTTTCCTCCCTTTAGTTGTTCTGGTCAGATATCTTGGTCAAAACTTAACACACACACAGTTAATAGCCATTTATATATGTCAATTTAATATGGTAATCATTTTTATGAAAATAAATAGAAATGATTAGTAACAAATACATTGTTTATATTTTCTTTAGCACTAACTTCTTTTTTCTACTGTATTCTCTCTTTGGTGGAAGTAAATGATGTAACTTCATTGTGCACATAAAGAATATGGATTTCCCAATCTCAAATAGCTACTATGTAAAGAAACTGAAGTTCAGAAGCATTACTTGCTCAGTGGACTAAAAGTTATTTTGTGCATTAACTCAGTCATTCTTCAGAAAAAGGTAGTATCATGTAGGTTATGTGAAAATATTTTTTTTCTGCAGATGAGAAACAAAAATGTAAATAAAACTAACAACTACACTGTAACTAGTTCATTCAAGTAATAATACTCAAAGGGAAAAATTAATTTAACTTGGTCTCATACCAACAACTTGGGTTGTCTTTCCTATATTATAGAGAATGAATATGTATATTTATTTATAATAAATTGAGAAAGAAACAACAAAGAAGTAGAATACAATAACCAAAAGTGCCAAATCAGACTTCTGTACTGAAAATGCCAGTTCTACCACATTGAACTTGGGGCAATACACTTTATTTTTTTAAGCATTTTTGCTTACATGATGGAACTAAAGACAGACAACCTCAGGAGATGTTATAACAACTAATCACAGCTTGTAGACCTTGGATACCATATTATTGCATAGCATGCAGTCCATCCTTACTCTGAGAGGTAAAATATTACTTTATATTACTATATTCTCTTTAGTCTAGAATCTAGTATTATTTAAAATATAGACATTTTAACCTCAATTAGCAAAGGGCAATTTTCCCTTCCCAACTCCTATGTCTCATTCCCCATGTGGGTTAGTTGGAATTGAGGGATTCTGGGAACAATTTTTGGATCTGGCTAAAATAAAACTTGACTAGAACTATGTGGATTTATCAGGATATATTTACTCATAAATCTAGCTTACTGTTTCAAAGTAGGAATGACTTCCAAAGGAATGCTTATCTACCCCATAACAACACACAGATAGGTACTATCTTCACACAAAAATGTCCTATGGCCCCCAGAACCAGAATTATGTGGCAGAAGGGGAAAAAAAGATTTAAAATTTAAAGCTAATCTATGGAATAATCTGCAAATGATATGTATATGTGGCTTTTTAAAGAAAATATTTACTTTTCACTGAGACCTGTTCAAATCACAATTTTTAATCTCATGAAGAACATACTTGACAATTAAAAAAAAAAATTAAAAGACAAACTGTCAAACTTGCTGGAGGAAAGACTAAAATTTACTTTCTATTCACTCTAGAAAACATGATAATCCAAAATCATCATGAGATTATGTAGTCAATAATTATGCTGTGTGCATGTATGAATACATCATAGTCAGTTCCATTTTTAAGTATAATTAGAATGCACCAAATAAAAAAGTATATTCATAGAAGGAAGACCACGAAAGTAAAGGAAAAGTACCAAGGGGAGAGAAAGGAGAATACTGGGAATGAATTGGAGCAAATTATATTATATGCATGTATGATTATGTAACAATGATTTCCACTATTATGCATAATTATAATGCACTAATAACAACATAAACATGATTTTGCAGTTATTATAGTTTGGGTTTAAGGTGTTCCCGCAAAACTCCTGTGTCGAAGCAGGAATGTTTAGAAGTGAAACAATGGAATTATGAGAGTTGGAAACTAATCATTCCATCCTAGTTTGAATGGATTCACCAGGTGATAGTATAGGCAGGTGGGGCATGGCAGGAAGAGATTGGTCATGTAAATGTGCCCTGGGAATGTTCATTTTCCCTGTAGCCTTTTTCACTTTCCCACTCTCTACTTCCCTATTTTTATGAATGAAGCAGCTCTGCTCCCCCATGCCCTTCCACCATGACATTTTGCCTCACTCTGGACTTAAAACAAGGGAGATACCCACCATGGACTAAATCTCCAAAACCATGAGCCAAAATAAACTTTCCTTCTTCTAAATTGTTCTGGTCAGGAATTGTAATCACAGCCACACAAAGCTAGCTCAGCAGTCAAATAATTTAGGAAACAAACGGTACCATTAAAGTGTTCCAGGAAATTAATTAACTTTAAAAAATACGTTATTCACTTGAATCTTGCAGTATTTTTAAGCTTTTCAACCAGTTGTGATTTCTCTACTCATTCTAAATACATGCTTTCTCTCATACAAATGTGTGTTCATCCTTTTGTATTCTTTATCTTAAGGAAGAATTCACTCGTATTGAAATAGAGTAAGATCTACAAAACAGGAACACACTCTTTCTAGAATGTCTTCCAAATAGATATGAAAGGATTTTTCAAGTTTTTTTTTTTTTTTTAGCAGAAATGCAAACTTAAGCAATTGAGTGTAAACTTGAAATGCAGAGATGGTAAACATGAGGGGACAATGACATCATGTCTCATATTCAGTTGGCCTGTTACTTTCCTCTGGGGCTCTATGAGCAGTTTTACCCAAGACTACACTGCAAGCCCAGAGAATGAATAACCTCTCTCGACTTTTCAGAGCTACCAGGAGGTCTCTTTAGAAAAAAGGAACTCCATGAAGAACAAAGCAATAAATACACACAGAGACCTGAAAGGCATCACAAGAATTCAAAAAGGGGTTGAAAGAGCGGGAATAAAGAGACTCTGAAGAACAAAGAGACCAATATGCTTTCACTAGTTAAAATAATGCCCCTCCGCCCTCTTGATTTGCTCCTATCACTCTTTTTATTACATCTTTAATTGCAAACTTATGCAGCAAATGCACTTTACATGACAACCATGTGCCAGGAGAATGTGAACTTTGTGATGGCATATCATGTTGAGCAAAAATGTAGGTCCACACCAGCTAATGAAGTGAACTGCTGTGTGCTGGCCAGGGGTGGGGTCTTGGGAGTGGGGTCAGGTGTCCTTCTTTTCTGTAGGCTTACCATTATAACCCACACAAGTTGGATAACCCTAAGGTCTTGAGCCTATCCACAGGAAAACACTTGATATCTGGATCATGAGAGGCAAAAGTCTCTTCTGTTGAGATGCAGCCCTTGGTCAGTCAGGTGCCACACACCCTGTCAGCCTAGTTAGGGATAGACTCTATTATGCCCCATTCCCAAATGCCAGGGAGCCCGATGTGACCAACTATGACCCTTCATGCCCACGTCCATGTTCCTGCCACTAGGAAGGTAATTGTATGTGAAGAAAGTGGGGGTAGGAGGGCAGCTGAATGGGCTTAAGAAACTAGGAGACAGGGCACAAGGTGCAAGAACCCATTGAAGAGAGATCATGTAACACTACATAAGAACCAAAGGTCCAAGTTTCCACCATTCACTTGGACTTCACCTATGAAGCATGGATATAGACAAAATTTTATTGACAATTCCAGAAAATCAACTGAACATCAAACCCTATAAACAGAACCCTTCTGAGTGAATAGCCCTGTGTAACTATACTGGTCACATGCCCATGAATCCAGATGTATGTGAGGGACAGAGAGTAATTACCTACAGAGGCCAGGAAGGCTTCTGAGAAAGTGAGACCTGCAGGATGAGAAAGATATAAGGGGAAGACATAACACTTATGATGATAAATCCCAATTTAAAATTTAGAGAGGTTAATTAATCTGTCTATGACAAAACGAAAATTAGTATGACTGCTGTGAACCACGTTCTATACCTGCTTCTACGAGGGAAGGTTTGGTTTGCCCTGTTAAGCACTGTAGGAGAGGCAGCCAAGAATAGTTTTCTGACAAGAAGCTATGCATAAAGTTATGAGGAAACTTGTCAAAAGCTGTGGTTCTGTTATGCATTGCAAACAAAACAACAACAGAATCTGAACACCAATGAAACCATATTGAGAAGGTTGCAGTTTTTCTGAAATTTTCTTTGGCTTTCAGGCATCAACACAATAACGGTCCGTCCCACCAGTTATGGCTTCAGGGAAAACACTCTTTGTACAGGTTTTTGATTCTTGATTTAGCCTTTATCTTCTGTTTTTCTCTTCTCATCCTAGAACTCTAAGGTTGGAAAATAAAGAATATATATAGTTGCCTAAAGCTACCAGGTCACTTTATGCTTCTGAAACTTTGCCCAAAAGAATCTTTATCCAATCAACATCCGTCTCTTATCTTGTATACTTAAAATATGCAAAGCACCAAAGTCCTGTTTACCAGTCAATGTGTTTGGAAAGAGGCTGCATACCCCTAGGTAGCATTATGATCCTTTATTCTGTTATGAATTCATTTATCATTTAGCTCACTTCCCCTATTGTTTCTATTTGTTCCTACAAGTCCTTTTTATTAAAATTAAACTTCTTCTGCACATGAACTGATTGACCTTTGTGTATAAAGAGTTAACATTTTGCTTCACCCACATCCCATGCTCATTTAATGCTACTGACTTGTACTTCACCAATCAGATGTTGTTCAGCAGCTATCTCCGCTGTCAGAAAAACAAGATGGCCTACTTTTCAAAAAGTTTTTTTCTTAAAAATTCTATACAAATGCATCTAACTGGCCATGTTCTTGAGAGTTGAACAGAAAAACAAAGAAACGTCTCTGTAGGCCGTTTTGATGTTGGAAATTTTCTTGCCACCAACACTTCCAATTAATGTTCAAGGAAAACTATTTGTTTTAGACAATCATGTCAAAGATACATTTTGTTCTCTAAAAGAATAGCATTAGACTCTAGATAGATAGAAGCAGACAGATAGAAGACAACTGAATAAAGAATTTTTTTTTTCTTTTCCCTCTCCCATTTCAAAAATAAAATATACATCAAGGATAGATTTTGAGGTTTGTTTGGGTTACTGTCTAGCTATTATGCCCATTAGGCACTCACAGAAATGAAAGAGATGAATAGAAAACATTGCAGAGGGAAAGGAGAGCCTAGGAATCTGGTAAATATAAGGTATTTAAACCATATGCTTAATTTTATATATATCACAAATTGATATTATATTATTAACATGACTATAAAAATTATGAAGTAAAATGTGTGTGCATACATTGTGACAGGCTCCAGGCTATTTACTTTGTACATAAAAAATCATTTATTCCTCTCAATAATCTGTTTTGGGTATCAACCACTTTATTGAGGGGTGATTGATATACCAAAAGCTGTACATATTTAATGTATTTGGTTGATGAGTTTGGGGGTATATATATCATGAAACCATTACTAGCAATCACTATAAAAGCTTTCTCACACCCTCTTTATTTATTACTCTTATCTGGGTGCCTGTTTAAGGGTATGTATGTATGTGTGAAATAAGAACATTTACTATAAAATAGACTTTCTCATCATGATTTTTAGCTATGCAATACAGGATTGTTAACTATTATTACTGGGCTATGCAGTAGATCTCCAGAAATTATTCATCATGAAACAATGAAATGTTATTCACTTTGATGAATACCTTCCAATCTCCCCATGCCCAGTTCTGGGTAACCCCCATTCTATTCATTTGGTCTATGAGACTGGATATTTTAAATTGCTCATTTAAGTGGTATTGCATAGTGTTTTTTTTCTGTGACTGACTTATTTTATTTAACACAATGAACTTCAGATTATCTCCACGTTGTCATAAATGATAGGATTTACTTCCTTTTTTAAGCCTAAATAATATTTCATCATGTAATCTTAGTATATTTTCTTTATCCATTTACCCATCAATAGACATTTGGGTTATCTTTCGCTCTACCAGTATGAGTAAAGTTTCAGTGAATGTAAGAGTTAAAATATATCTTTAAAATTTTAATTTGAATTCCTTTGGATGTATATCTAGAAGAATGACTCTTTGACCATGTATAATTATATGTATAATTTTTATTTTTTTTTGGTTCTAGGAATGAACCTAAGGGTGTTTTGCCACTGAGCTACATCTCCAGTCATTTTCATTTTTTTAATTTTGAGACAGGGTCTTACCAAGTTGCTTATGGTCTCAAGTTACTGACACTGGCCATGAACTTGGGATCCTCCTGCCTCAGCCTCTAGAATTGCTGGGATTTCAGGCATATATGGCTTCAATTGTTGTTGTTGTTGTTATTATTATTATTATTATTATTATTATTATTTTAGAAAACCTACCAGGAGTGAGGTGACATCTAATTGTGGTTTTTATTTGCATTTCCCAAATGATTAGTGATGTCCAGCATCTTTTTGTATACCTGTTGATCATTTGTACATCTTCTTTGAAGACATGCCTATTGAGTTCTTTTCACCATTTTCAATTTGTCATTAAGATATTGAAAAAACAAACAAACAAACAAAAAAAAAAAAAAATATATATATATATATATATATATATATATATATACACACACACACACACACACACACACACACATATAGCTGTGGAGCTATAGAAGTTATATATGAGATTAATACTCTCAGATATATAGTTTTCAAGCATTTCTTTAATATTATAGATTTGCTTTTCATTCCTTTATTGATTTTGCTGTACAGAAGCATTTTATTTTGTTATGGTCCTACTTATCTGTTTTTGTTTTTGTCACTGTGATTTTATTGTCTTGTCCAAGAAATCATTGCCAAGAGTAATGTCAAGAAAAATTTCCCTATGTTTTCTTTTGGGATTTATAGGGTTTGGGGTCTTTTGTTTCAATCTTCTCACTATTTTGAGTTGGTTTTTGTGTATAATGGAAGACAAGAGTACAATTCATTTTTTCAAAAACTGGATATCCAGTTTTTCCAATACCCTTTATTGGTGAGTCTATCTTTTCCCTTTATGAAAATGGAACAGTTGTCAATGACCCATTGATTTTACACAAATAAGTTTATTTGGGGGCTTTCTCTTCTGTTCTATGGGTCTATTCTCTGTTTTTATCCTATTGCCATACTGTTTTGATTGCTGTGGCTTTGTACTTTATTTTAAAATCAGGAATTGTAATGTCTTCAACTTAGTTCTTCTTGCTCAAAACTACTTTGGTTAGTCTGGGTCTTGTATGTATACATATTTTTTTTTTCCTGTTTTCTATTTCTATAAAAATTGTCATTGGGATTTGGTTAAGGATTGCATTGAACTCATATATTGCTTTGGTCAATTTGTACATTTTTACATGATTATTCCTTCTAAACATGAACATGGGGTATCTTTACATTAATTGAGTCTACTTTAATTTCCTTCAAAAGTGATTCATGGAAAATGTAACAACAGATTGCAACACAATTGTGAACAGTTAAAATACACCCATAAAAATATAGAAAGAAAATTATTCATAGTTTTCAGGTTTTAAGTCTTCTGTCTCCTTGGTTATGTTTATTCCTAATTATTTTATTCCCTTTGATGTTATTGTAAGTGGAAGTGCTTTACTGATATCCTTTTCAGATCACTTATTGTGCATGCATATAATGCAACTATGTTTTAAATTTTAATTATGTATCTCTTAAATGACTACAATTTGTGTATTCTAACAATTTGTGCCTGTGTGTGTTTGTGTGTGTAGTGTTGTCTTTTAGGTCTTCTTCTATAATATCACTCCCTCTACAGATAACTCTACTTTGTGCTTTCTGATTTGAATTTTTTAAATTTCTTTTTCTTATCTAATCTCTACAGGTAGGGCTTCCAGTACCCTGTTGAACAGAAGTCGTGAGAATCGGTATCCTGGATTGGATCCAGGTCTTACAGGAAAATCTTTCAGTTTTCACCAGTGAATATACTATTCTCTGTGAGATTTTCATATATGGCCATTATTTTAGTGAGGTAAATTCTTTCTGGAGATGTGTTAATCAATGTTCTCTAAAGAAACTGAATCAGTGAGATATGCATCAATAAATAGCAGAAATTTTATTACAGAAATTAACTCATGAGATCATGAGGACCAAAGTCCTGTGATATACCAACTATATGCTAGAAAACAAGGAAAGTGAGAGGTAGAATTCAATCCAAATTCTAAGGCCTAGAGTATGGAAGGGTAGTAAGGGGGAGACACAGAAGCTGATGTGAATTCCTATGTCTGAAGGCCTGAGAAACAGGAGCTCTCATGTCCCATGGCAGGACACTTTGAATGTTTCAGTGAGTGAGAGACAGAGAGAGGGAGAGAGAGAGAGAGAGAGAATGAGACTGAATTCTCCCTTTCTCAGCATTATGTTCTCTCTGGGCCCTTATCTTCTTTATTCACTCTACTGATTCAAATCTAATTCAAATGCTAATCTCTTTAGAATCAGCCTGACAGATACACTGAGAAATAAAGTTTTTTTATCAGTTATCTGGACAGTCCTTAGCGCAAGCGAATTGACACATAAAATTAACGAGCACAGTATTTAATTCTCTAAGATCTTACAACAGTCTTGTAAGGTCAACATTATCATTTCACAGATGTTGAAATTTAAACTCAGAACAGGATTAAAAGATTTAAATTGTGATCTTTTTTTCCCCCCCATAACCCATGCTATTGGTATACTTGGTCTAGTAAATAAATACAGGCAACCACAATGATACAATCAAAAGCAATCACAAAGCACAGAACAGTCAGAGCTATAACTTAAAAAATTCATAAGACTTACTGAATTTGTATCATACACCCATTCTTAATGCTATTGGTATATAATCTCTCCCTAACTGTAAACTTGTTTTTCCTACTTGGCAGAGGCTCAAAGAGCACAGACACAGTATACCAAGGTTTATAATGTCTTTGCATCATGGAGCTGGAGTTATAAACCAGTCAATCTCATTAAAGGGCTATAGTCCCAAATGCTTATGTTTCAGAATCATGTGTGTGTGTTTTCAGATGTATAAAATATCTACCAATCTTCATATATTCAAGTAAATATCATGTCTCAGTTAAACTGAAACACTCTATAGACAATGTACTAAATGATAATTTACCATTTACCAGGGAGGCTGAGACAGAAGGATCACAAGATCCAGGTCAGTCTCAGCAACTCAGCGAAGCCCTAAGCAATTTAGTGAGACCCTGTCTCAAACTAAAATTAAAAAGGGCGAAGCATATAGCTCAGGGGCAAAATGCCCCTGAGTTCAATCCCCAGTATAATAATAATTATTATTATTGTTATAACAACAAGAAGAATATTACTACGACAAAATTACAGGAACAAATATCAGCTCTTTGAAAATGATAGTGTCAACATTTATATTAAGTTCATTTAGATGACATGACAGGAATCCTTCCATCTTTTAAAATAAGACCTCCTTGGGCTTTGTGTCAGTACATATGTGAATGTGATTCAGTGGATATAAGGAGGGAGTAGGAGTTTGGGTGTTATGGCTGGGTCTAACTGGATTTATTGTCTAAGCACTGCACATTCACTGTAGTCTTATATCTTGGATACTATATCTGTGAGTTAGGAATTAGTATTCTCATTCTAAAGGTAAGGATCCAATTGTTTTCTTGCTAATTATCATTTGTCTCTTGATGTTAAGACTCTGTAGAAAAAAAAGGATGTTTCCAACTGGTAGCTAAGGGAAAGAATTTAACAGGAATATTATTGAATTAGTTTCAGCACTGTGGCATGCAACAAAAGCTATTTATATAGGACGAATTGGGGGGTTATGTGCAAAAAGAAACTTCTCAAATCAACATTTGTAGGATAAAATTACTTGTTTCCCAGTTTGAAGGAGATACTAGGTATAGCTATTATGTATTAATTTGCTTTCTCTTTCTGGCTCAAAAGTATCTATATAAAAAAAAATAATAAGAACAACTATCGCTTTCTCTTTCTTCTCTCTCTCTCTCTCTCTCTCTCTCTCTCTCTCTCTCTCTCTCTCTCCATAACTAGAGCCATTATTAAAATGCAATTTTTACAAAATCCTCAACTATTCCCCCAGAGTTCATTCTTTTAACAGAATGGCTCAAGCCTTTAGTCCAGCATTCTTGTTTGATTTTTATTTTTGCTGTTTTGATGCTCTGATTATTTCTTCTTATTTGCCTGTCCTTCCTTCCCATCAGTCATCTTCCCTCACCATTAAAATGATGATGGTTTCCACTACTGTATTTTCTAATAAGCACTAGGCTTGGGGATGACAAAATGAATTTTATAATTTAACCTATTCTTTTGGAGGGATAATTACTGGATAGTTGCTATGTGTCAATATTCAGCAGATATAATATTATGTTAGAAGCAACTAAAGGAATCTCTACTACTATACCATGAGAGTGGAGGATGCAAGTAATTAAAAGAGAGTTGTAGAAAAGAACAATAGCTATGATAAGTGGAAAAGGTAATGATGTCTTGGATACATATGGTGGAGGAAATTGACCCAAAATGGAGTTGTACCTGAAGAAAGAGTTATTTTAAAGTGAGTAGTCATGCATGGTGACCACAATTTTGAAGGCCTATTTTCCAACACCTGGTCCAGGTAATTAAGAAGCAAACAGCAAATTGCCTTTTTTTACATAACATCCTTTCTGCCCACTGGACAGCACAATGACAATGGCCCAGTTTCTTCTCCCTCCTCCACATGTATTCCCAGCCATCACACAATTCTCTGTCCACAGATTCATATTCTATAATGTGACAGATAAGAATTGTTTTGCTTTCATTCATGTTTTGGTTATCCTATACATGAATATTGGCCTGATATGTCACTGCTAGATAGTGAAAGGAAGACAAGTAGTTTCCAGTTCATTTTTTTTCTCTCTACTTTCTCTTGCATGTTTCCATGACAAAAGTAGACAATCATTAATCATTAAAGGCACAAGCTCTAGAGACAGTGTGGGCCAACAAAAGTCTTGACTTCTCTATGTGGACCTTATATGAACTTGAGCACTGATCTAATTTTTCTGTGCCTGAATTTCCCTATCGACAAACATGAGACACATATTGTAACTGTCCAGTGTGTATGCAAAAGAGAGTTGTAGGAAAGAACAACAGCTATAGTAATTGGAAAGGGTAATGATGATGAGATGCATACTGTTGTGGGGAGCCACTCCAAATGCACGGACCTTGAAGTCCTGATTCACCATGGGGATCTGAAAGATCACTGTAGTCTGGTATGGTAGTTCCATGACTCGTGACTCAGTCTTTTCCCTCGTTCTGATAACAAGGCTAACAAGGCATGACCCTGGGAGTGGGCAGCACCCAGAGGGGTTGAGCTACACTCACCTGTTCCCTTGGAATCCTACCCTTGCCTCATTTGAATAGCAGCTTCCCAATTAAAAGGTTCCCCATGTGCTCCTCTGGCTCTTTCTTTCCAAGAACCCCTAAGGTCGGAGAAGCCATCACAGGACCCAAAGAAAAAGATATTTCTCTGTCTCTTGTGTGATTATTTTGTGCAGCTCAGTTCATCTGGAGTGACCTTGAGTGTTTAGTAATGGAACGTGACATACTGTAATATCAGGGCTCCTGGCTCATGGTAACTGTCCATATCAGCTATCATCACTGATAGGATTTGAGCTTGCCAGCAGGATCACATTAGCCCTTATCGTGCATCCCATGGGCCTAGCTAGCCTTCTCTAATTCTACACTTGTTGCTTACTTTCATGCTCAGATTTAGCATGGGCTTTCTGATACCAGTTCTATCAGCATAGTTTTAGAACCAAGTATGTCCCTAGAAACTGGAATCTTATGACAGACCCTTTCTCTTGTGTTATCCCTTCATATTATAAGTTGGTTCATGTGCTCTGTTGCTCAAGGAACTTATTGCATGTATTAGAGGCTCCTTGTGGAGTGTAGCTTGAACGGTAAATACATGAAGTAGTCTTGTGGGAACAGAAATCATGCCAATGTCGACCACTCTCCTCCCACAAGTGATCTGCCTTCACACAATACAGATTCAGAATGGTTTAGAACCACAGGCGAAAATCACTCTCTTGGTACAAAAGGCTGCAAAAGAAAAGATTTAGTTGTGAAACATGTTTACCTAGGAGATTTGAGCATGTGCTTTTGTTTCAAATTTTCTCATTTTGCAATCTGCATTGTTTGTACTCACAATTCCTTCTGAGAGGGGCTATAAGCGACTTCCAGCTGGAAGAGAGAGGAGAGAACAAGCAGCTTGCAAGCAAATAGGCAAAGAAATACAGGCTTCTGAAATGGCATGTATATGTTTGTGAATGTTATGTTTTAATGCCACAGCAGGGAATTCTTTCGTACTGTAATTTTTTAAAAAATGACCTTGCAATTGAGCTACAGCAATAAGAATGAAGAAAGGGTCAAAATATGAAGGTCTGGTTTCATCATCTATCCAGAAATATGTGACTTCAGTGTCAGGAAGTTGAGAAAAGCTCCAAAGAATCTCAAGATAAAAATGATCTAGCCTCATCAAGTGCCTGCCATATGGGGAGTAGTACCATAGTAAGTGATACAGCCATTATATCCTTTTTAATTCTCACAATAATATTGGGGAATAAGTACTAATATTATCATTGTTATATAAAAAGGTGTACTAAAGCATAGAAAAATTAAGCAACCTGACCAAGGTCAAACTATTAGTATACAGCTAGAGGTGAAATCCAAGCCATCTATCTTTATGTTCTTACTCATTGTTGCCATATTTCACCTCCACGTAGGTATCTAAATTGCAGGATTTTGAACACTGGTATGCATGTCCTACAAACTCCCCCAAATACACAGGAATAAAACTAAGAAATAGAATTTACTATATTACAAAATTTTCCTTAAAGGGTAATAGAAAGAATAACTATACTCTTTTGCCTATATTTCCTCTCGAGTAACTTAATTTGTTTGTATCTCTGGAGAAAAGACTATGCCTGCAATTTTAACCAATAGACATTATTTATCAAGGTAAAAGATCTGTAACCAGAAGGAAGCTCCTTAACTTTAACAAAGTCTTATACTTGATCCAAAATGCAGCTGTGTATAAAAATTTCTTCAAATATCAAATTTCATCCAAAAGCATATGATAATTTCCCCAATAAAACAGTATTATAATTGATGCCTTTGCCTGATCATCCCTTCCAATCTTTATTTATTCAATATGCTAAAGATTAAGTCTATCCTTGATGAACTTCAATTTTATCGGGGGTAATTACTGAGCAACAAAAAGATAATTTATAACAAAGTATGAGAATAAGACATTGTATATGTGGTAATGATGAAAAACAATACCAACTGCTTATTCTCTATCAGTGTCAATGCTCTATTAGTTGCTCTGCAACTACTGTCTTACTTAGTACTCTCAGTGACACTATGATGTTATTTGGTACTCTGGGATCCTTGGGAAAGAAATGTCTTTGTAAAAGACCAAGCTGTAGAAGTATTCTCAGAAGTCTTAAAAACAAAAGAGATGTTGCTAAAGCTGAATTGTAAAAGGAGAGTAGAGAGAATTAACTGAAGAAATAAAACAAAACAAAAAATTGGAATGGGCCTTGTAGGAAAAGAAAATAACATATGCTAAAATGCTTGGAGGTAGAGGCAAATATGAGGCAATTTGTGAAAAGAAATTGTGGTTGTAGCTTGAAGGCCTTTATGCTAAGTTTGGATGTTATAACTGAGGTAGTGAGAACACAGCGAATCTTAAAAAGGATGATGATTTGGTGAAGTCTATATTTTGGAAAGATCTCCCTGGAAGATAGACTCAATCTAATATTAAAACAAGTAGATGTTGAGCAACTGTAGCCCACAATTCTGATCAGAGAATTATTGCCCTACCTCTCCAGGTCATGCCTACTTTCTTAGGTTACATTTCTGTTGTATATCAAAACAACAGCACAGAATGGAAACATTAGACTCAGAAGTCTCCAGGTCACAGTGTAAAAATACCTGGCCACATGCCTTCTAAGGGACTGGCTAGCTTTCTTACTAACCTAGTATTTGTTTGTCTTAACTGAATCTTACTTTTCACATTGTAAGATGTTCAAATCCTAAGTGCACAGTGTATTTATGCAAGCATTGAAGAGAATGTATATGATGCTGTGCTCATTAGAAGTGAAGACGTATTAATTAGAATGACCTTTTAATTATGTAGTCATTTTCTCCCATGAGTAAGTTCACGAACTGAGTTCTATGGGAAAGATAAAGCTGGGTTCTAAATGAGAAGGGAGCTGTGTCTGAGATGTGCCAAGTGTCATGCACCAGTTCATAGGAAGGTCCATGGTGGTTTACAGAGGAGGGGCTAGATCGTTTTCATTGCAGAGGACAAAATCACTTTAAGGAGCAAGGAGTATTTGAACTTCAAATTTAGAAATTCGCAACATTTAAATAATCCAAACACTATGGTAAAAATAACATTCCAGGCACAGAAAACAGTTATCTGATTCAGATGTTTGTGCCTAAGAGGGCCAAGATCTTTTAATCAAGATCCCCAAAGATCAAAGACTCCTTAAGAAATAGGATGGTACCTTGTGAGAAGTTACAGATGGACTGTTGGACAGGTATATTAACAGAAACATACATACATCTCCACCGATCTTATAAGGACGACAGTTGTTGTTAAATAATTAATGGAGTACTGAGATTATTATTATTAAATAAATTTGCCTTGCTATGGATTAACTCTTCATGGTGTTTGTTTTGGCAACCAGAAAACATTGATTTCACAGCTAATCTTCTGTTCATATCTGACCAGTTTGTTTCAGTAAAAATAATTAATAGTTATGATCCCTGAGTAATATTGTCATATCCCACTTTTATATCCTAAAGCCTTGGCAAAGGAGCCTTGAAAACACTCTCATTTTAATCTGTGATTATAAGTTCTTTGAATTACTTTGGCTTTCATATCTGGAGTTTTAGAATACCAACCTCCCCAGTTTTGTTGTTAGAACTGGTAAATTTAATTTGTAGTACTCTATTAATGAAAACAAATGTGTTGATTGTGTGAAAATACTCATGTCTAAATCAGTAGATTATTTCTGTTACTTTCAAAGGAGATAAAAATATTGAATATTTTCACTTTTACTTTTTCAAAGAGTAGATGGCTTTTGACAATAAAACAGGTTTTAACAAACTCCAGTTTCTGAAATATTGTAGAAGAGATTTCATAAGCTAGTACAAGACATTCTGATCAATAACACTGAAATTCAACAAACAAATCTTCATTTGGTGCTTCAAATATGTTGTTCAAATATTTCTAGAAATCTTCAATCTGTTAGACCATATTAGACCTACTTTCCCCCCTACTTTTCTTGCTAGAGCTACTGATAATTTCTCATGCTGATCTGACATATTATCAGAGATGTAAGTTTAGTTCCTTTGGGGAAGTTGGATTTCATATTAGTCTTGTTACTTGAGATCTGGTAATTGATGGTACCAATTGCATCATTTGGGTGCAATTCTTAGAACTGACTTCTTTTGCTTCAGATGTTTTTACCTAGTATTACACTGGCTTAAACTTGGACCTCCAGTGTATATAGAGTCCATGCTAAAAACATGACTGACCTTGATTCACTCACGTTCCTTGAGGACGATTTATCTTTTCCATGGTTCACATGTGTAATCATATTAGCCATCAAGGACACCATCCCCTATGACTGCAGTGGGTTTTCACCAATTTTTGATGCTATTGATTCACTATCTCTAGTTCTTCTCAACTCCCAAAGTCCATGTTTTATACCACATAGCCTTGCTATCCCTTGCATTTGAGAAAGAAAATGCTTCTCTGATACTTGAGTTGAGCTCAGCCTTGCATAATGATTTACAAGAACCAGAAATCTTTGGAACCCCTCCCATCAAGGAGTTGGGACTATTCCGCTCCCACCACCCTAGAAGCTCAGACAGCCTTAATGATGAGCTTTTAGCTAATAGATTATTTATAAGACACAAGGGGTAGCTGATGCCATATTAGTAGAAGTCATCCATTTTCTGCCTGGTTTTTGAAACATTTGTTTGAGGAGCTGTGAGTTGTCATGTGAGAAGTCTTTTATTACTTACTACTTTGAGGCTGGAAAGGCCATCCTTAAACATTTTATTCAACAGTCTTGGCTGAGTCTGTTCCAGAATTGTTCCAAGCCAGACCAGAAATATGAAAGAATAGAATATCTTAGAAGCCAACCCAGCTATTTAAGTTATTGTGCCATCCCAAATGAGCACTAGTACTCATACAAAAACAAATATCCATGCTATTCTCTTTCCAAATGACTCTCCGACAGTAATTTGCAGGGTCAGCAACAATTATCTTATATGAATAAATTTTGGTACTTGATTCACAGCAGTAGATAACCAGGAAAACCATGTGATTGCCTTGGCTTATAGATATGGGTAGAGGTGAATGTGTACCATGTGTAGTTCTAAATCTTAAGTGGTTTTACTCAACTCATCTTATTTTTCTTGTGCTACTGTCCTTGCTAGAATAGGAACATGCTCTTTCTAGCCTGTTATTACACACAAGGCCTTAAATACACAGAGCAAATCTGCATCTACTGTGCTGTGAGAAACCAGCCCAGGTGACTGCAGATTGAAGCACAAATGTCCAATCAGGTGCAGACTATATCAGCAAACCACTAGTCAACTAAAACATTCACAGGTGAGAGTACACAGCAAGAGCAGAAAAATATACCCCAAAATTCTTGCTGCCATTAAAGACAATGGATGGATTGAGGGTGTCTCATTATATAGTTGAGTTTTGCCATGTCCCTTTGCATTTTGTACTTTCTGAATTTTGGAGATCTCCATCTCAGGGATGAAATTCAGGCCTGTCTGATATTTCACATGTACTATCATCGTACAAAGGCTTTGCTAGAGTCGATTTAAATTGTGAAACAGAGTCCATGTCTATGGAGTAATGATTTGGGTCCCCAGGATAAATAAGAGGACAAACATTCTTTCATAGTTCCCTCTGTGGTACTTCTAGCGTCCTCTTTCATACCCTTGACTTTAAACAAGTTATTCCTCACTGATTCAAGCACTCTTTCCTACAATATATCACAATGCTTCCCTCAAAAGGCAAAGGCTATCTTTCTCCCAGTGAGACCTTCTTTTCAAACCAATAACTGCAAAAGTGCATTTTGTGGCTCACTTGCTCTCACTTGTTCTCTCTCTCTCTTGTTTTCATGATTGGGACATTTCAGGATTATTTTCTTTGCCATCTGTTCCTCAGAAAATGATGGAGGCTACAAAGTTCATAGTTGTATAGACATGTGGGCTGATGGCATCAGTATTTCTTGCTTGCATACAGCCCCCCAAAGCTCGAAATCACATTTGCTCCTAAATTCCAATTGCAAAAGCCAGATGGAGAACTGAAATACAATGGAGCAAGATGTTTAATGCCATTTCAAATGTATAATGACTTGCCATTGGTAGATAAAGGATTAGGAAATTAAGGAAAGGTACAGCAGTCAGGAAATATAGGGACATTAGGCCCTGTAAAATAAAGTTTTATAAATGCCTAAGGGTCTGAAAGAAATATTTTCAGCATTATAAAATAGAAGTTTGAGGAAGGGTCTTTGAGAATACCTTTATATTTTATAGATTCAAGTTTCAAATGCTGCATAAACCTTCAGTTCAATTAAGCAGCACCACTAGGACCTGATCTAAAATAGACATCATCTGACTTTTTCTTAATTGCATGGATAAGTAAGTGGTGGAAAGAAAAAAAGAAAGGAGAAGAGACAATAGGAAGAAGAAAGAAGAGGTCAGCAGAGAATGAAACAGAAACAGAGTGTTGTTCATCAAAGAAAAAAAATGGTTAAGGATACCCCTTTGTCCCTCTCCTGGCAAGAAGAAAGATTGGAACCTATGAATAAGACATTTTGCTGGTCCACCGGGTATCTCATTTTATTTTCCAAGAATTAGCTAAAAATGAGGATGGTTATCTTAATTTACAATGAGTGAAAAAGACAGGAAAACACAAACTATTTTTCCAGGATCTTATTTATAAACTCGATCACCCTAATGTCAAGTTTTTTTTAAAAATTATCCCACACAGCTCTAGGACAGGGGTACATAAAATGAGGGCCTGCATGAAGAAACCAGAAGGGAAGTGTGTTAAAAGCATATTTGCAGGTCAATAAAATCAGACTTCGAGACTTTGCTTCACCATTTATTTGCTGGTTCACCTTGAGCAATTTATTCATCACTCTGAGCATCAATTTTCCCATCTCTCAAATGAAGATTATTACGAGAATTGAAGGCTGTAATTTTGTTACAGCAACTGACGTGTTTAAACACTTATTTAGATGGATAGATATTTAGGTAACTTTAGATGTTATACAGGAGAAAAATGAAAAGGAGGAGAATAAAGTTTGTCCAGAAACAGACAAAATGAAACAACCAAAGACACACACACATGCACGCACACACACAAACACAAATATACACACTTATTTTTTAAAAGGCAAAACGAGAAGTAACAAAAATACTTTTAAAAACATTTGTGATAGCAGCACTGGAATTTCCTAAGCTCCTACCTGTGGTGATGAAGCTAGCAGTTGTGGCAGTTATACAAAGCTTTGATTGTTCTATAATTCTATAATTGTTCTATAAATTCCAAAGCTTGTTATGCCACAGCTATGAAACTTTGGGCACAGTAGTTAATGGAGGCTTTATGCTTGCCTGCATGGTGCCAGGCTGCTACCATCTTAGAGAATAACATTTAAAAAGAAATGAGCTTCATGCAATAGGGTTTTTCATACAATGAAATTTTATTTGTGCAAAATGCAAGAGTGTTTAAGATCTCAGTCACTTGAGAGTATGGTCAACTGGGATTCCATTACATGGCGTATCTTTATAATATGTGCACCTGTGATTCATACGTTTGAGATTTCTTTGCATTTAGTAAAGAGTCTGGGAGATAAGAGGCTTCAAATAAATAATTTGAGAATTATTCTTCTGCTCATCATATTCCTTCAAGATTTAATGCCGGCATGGGCTACATAACTCAGGATAATACAAAAATAAATACAACAAGACTAGGAACATGTATTCAATTTCAGTCTCTCCCTTCTAAATACTCAGATGAAGAAATCTAAATGTCCATCTCTTCTGAGGCTTACCCCTCACAGGTTTAGGTGTAGGGACTGATTTATTCTATATGCTACATGAGGTAATCCAAATAACCTCCCCTGATTGCTCTTTGGTGAAGCCAGTCTTCTTAGTTGCCAATCCAACGAGGTCACTTATTGGCTGATAACCTTGAGAAAGTTATCCCCTTTTGCTCATGTTTCCTCATCTATCCCTGAGTCAGGATAGTGCCAGGTGTTGCATGACTACCTCCTAAAATGGTTTTGAGGATTAAGTAAGTAATTATATCACATGGAACAACATTGACATGAGGTAAAATACCAAATATAGATGTTAGATGCTATTGGCCATATTCTAAAGAAACATCCAAAGGCACCCAAGAATTTTCACTGAAGGAAGGTGAAGAAGGGGTTACATGATTTTCAGTTTAATAAAACTGCTATCCGAAGAGGTATTTGCTTAGAGGACGTTGCTTGGACAGCCCCAAAATATGATTATGGCACAGGAAAAGTAGCAGCAAGAACTGTCTTCCACTAAATAGATGAATTACACCATTGCATGAAGGGGAGACCCAGAATGGGATTCTATGGAGTGTAAGTATGAGAAGAAAAAAAATCTCATGAAAATAAAGAACATCAAATCCTGCCATTTCTAATAGCTGTAGCTCCTGAATCCAAAATGAGAAGGTGAGTTGAGTTCTCTGTGGGAATTCGTTTCACATTAAGTCTGAACACAAATTCCTCACCGGTTGATGGAAACCTTGCAAGAATATAGCAGGTATGGATGGGAGAACTGTGTGTGGATGGGGTGGTAGGGTCAGGGGTCATCCTAAGGAAACCCTGTAGCACCTCTGACCAATAAAACTTGCTGTGATAATATAAATTTTCTCCACCTGCACTCTTTAATAAAGTAGTCACTAGCCACATGTGGCTGTCCAGCCTGTGAAATGCAGGTTGAACAATGAAATGGTAAAGCTTTTCAACCATTCTTATACTTAAAAAGTAGCTGTCACATCTCAGGAATGGTGTCGAACAAGAGTCAATTCTCTAAGTTTTAGAAGCGGCATGTTCTCTTCCCTTTGAGTAATTTTCTTTCTAAACCTCCTGGTCTGCACAACTTCACAGGAAAAAAAGATAAGCGCCCATTTTATTTTAGCTCCTCTTATTCTTGGCCCCAAATCCTAATATATGCAGAATAAGATCATGTTCTATTCCCAAAGTGATTTAAGTTGAACATCCATTCCAAGTTACAGGATGTATTGTTGGGATTCATCCACTTCTCCTATAACTCATGGACTTTTCTTTCTTTCCATGATTGATAAAAGCTAAATTATATTGAATCTTCCTATATGCCATGCACTATTCTAAGTGCTTTTCAAAATAAGTCCATGTAATCCTTAATATCAATCATAAGGAATAGCTATTATGACTGATCCGTCTCTACAAAGGAAATAATTTTAGTCACATAGAGCATTTGAATAGTTTTTCCTAAGTCAGATGTCTTTTAACTATACCACCTAGATTCATATTCCTAACCACTAATGCCAAATGACTAAATATGACCAATTTAGTGTTACTTACATGAGTTGGGGGTTTCTGCTAATATATAGAGAAGCATTTAGCCCTGTTATATAGAGACAAGTTTTGCTAGCTATTCAGCCTTTTATAGGTAAATTTCCAATAACTAGAATTCTAAGAATTAATTTTTCATAAATTTTACTTTTATACATTTATGAACTTCTCATTTCTTTTAGCTGAAAGGTACTTTTAAAATATCTGCTGTCTACTTTAATTTTTTGGTATTATTGTAAGAGTCATAGCAAACATGCACTACACACTTTCTATATAGTACCTCCTACTCACAATTTATAAGTATTATCCCATTTAATGCAATCACAACTTCAATTTTTTGAGTACTATCTTCATTCCCAACTTACAAATGAGGAAAGTGAACAAGTCACAGAGGCAGAGAATTAACCTGAGTCTGCCTTGTTTTACTAACTGTCCTGATGAGCCACACATTAGAGCCCTGCTTGTCATCATGCCTATGGACAAAGCTGATCTTTCTACCCAATCATGGTTGTCAACCTGCAAATATGCAATTTCCTGTTTAGGTCCCAAGAAATATGCCATCTCTTAACAACATATAACTTTCTCTCCTGCCTCAACACACACTTACTGCATTTGCCTCTAGGCAGGTAAGAAACATGCATTTAAATCTCCCTCTGACGAATGATTCATGGAGCGACACTGATTCCTCACTTTAGTTGTGCTCTTCACATAAAGTGCCTCAGTTAAAGTGGTGAGCAAAGGAAGCAGCAGTGGAATATGGACTGGCACTGAATAAAGAGAAAAAAAAAAATGAGGAAGAGAAATAGTCTTTGCCAGTGATGGAAATTGCAAAGCCTAAATAGGAATTTAAACTAGCTTTCACCTCCGAGTGAACAAATGCACAACTTTTAACATTCTACCTTTACATCTTAAATCTTAGAAGCTTGGTATCATTAAGTGACTCAGTACAATAGTCCTTCAGGAGAAATTATACCCCATCTAAGAAATAGTGACAAATACTAGATATAGTACTCTCTGTCTAGTCAAACCACTGCCTTGGAAAGCATTAACATTGCCTGCTTTGATTCACGTTGTGTTTCTCTGCCTCACACACTAGTAGGTTGTTTATCTTATTCAATGGCAGCTCAACATCAGACTGAGCTATAAAGAATTTATTCTATACTCCTTCCCTAAATTATTTTCTGATCCAAATGTTAAATCCTTGTTTTATTTAATTTCAGGTCTCTTTTATTATCTTATTGTTCATTTCTATCATCTGATCAGTTGTTTATTTTCTCCACACTTTGAGGATGGGGAGAATTTCCCTGATAACATCCAAAGGAAAACTAGTCTTCTGTACTAATTTCCAAGATGGAAATATCTTTATATCCAACCTCTAGATTCCTATAAAATTTTAATTCCTCCATAGCAAGTCCATATCCTCTTCTGGAAGAAACTGTCTGACTAACAACAGTTTCTGTCCTTCTAGAAGAAACTGATTCCCATCATAGAGAGAAAGTGTTAAGATGCTTGCTTTCCAAACCTTGTCTGTAGCTCAGAACTATCAAGCATCGAGTTTATGGCCAATGAGATAAACAAAAAGAAAAAATTTGCTTAAATTATTTTGTGAGAACAATTTCCCTCCCTGATAGATGCCCCTAAGAATCATCAGACTTTCTTCCATTCTATCATTGGAAGTGATGGGCATGGGATCTGTGATTCTGTGACACCCACCTTGTCACCAGGAATCATAAGGCTGGGAATGAAAACCAATATGCAGAGCATAATAGGACCAAAGAGAAAAGCCATTTTAGGCTTTCTCAGGTTTTAAGACATTTCATTTCTTTCCAATCTAAAACACAGTAACTGATCTCTGTTCCAGTTGTTACAACTACAGCAGAAAGATGACAGTAAAAACCTCTGTTCTCGAGAAGATTCAGAAACACAATCCCTCACAGAAAACGGGGGATCAATAATTCTTCATTTATTGATTGAATCATTACTAACCTTTGATCATGACCATTTTGGCTTTGATCTCCAAGGATGGAACAGGAACAGGAAAGGAAACAGTAATGATTAGCTCTTCGACCTTGACTTTTTTGGTGATCAGTTTTACCATCTGAAAATGAAAGTGTAGGACCTGAGAGCTCCTCACAGTTTCTAAAATTCTATCCTTTTCATAGGTGGCTTTGGAAATATTGAAAAACTCAAAAAACGGGCTTTACTAAATTTAGTCTAGGTATAACGATGCAGCCACCAGGATTCCTCATCCGACTTATAGTGAAGTTTTCACTCTCCGAAAGTATAAGAAAGGTTAAATTTAGAAATGAATGATGATAATGGAATTACAAACCAGCACACATTTAAAAATAGCATCAAAAGAATTAAAGGAGCATTCTGCTTCCTAAACACGATTTTATTTCTGGACTACTGGGACAAAACCACAGACAAGATTCAGAGTGAATGGAACTGAAGGGAAGGGGGGAGAGAATAAAAGCAAGAGACCTCCAGGAATTGATACGAAGACAGACTCAAAGAGTGCTTCCTGGATCGGCTCCATCAATAACTCAAAATTGATTCCTTAAAATGCTGAGTTCTAGGTCTTACCTCCACGTGTATGCAAATGAACTGCAGAAGCAAAACTTAAAAGTTTATATTTTAAGGAGTGCACCTGAGTAAGTCTCCACTTAGGTGAATTTTGGGAACCACTGCTCAAAATGTTCTCTGTCATAGTGTAGACACTAGCCACACATGGCCATTTAAATTTAGTCACTTACAAATTATCAGGTAAAAATTCAAAACTTCAGTTCCTTTGTTGCACTATTCTTCTTTCAAGTGCTCCATAGTCACATGTGATAGCAATTACCATATTAGAGACAGACATTTACATCCTTACAGTGAGTTCTGTTAGGAATGACAGTATGTGCTGTGTTCATTAGCTATATTGTCAATCTGTCAGTGTCCCTCCCTCCACCCTTCTCCATGTTCTATCCTTTTTCCCTATAAAATCATTTTACCTGTTTCTTTTAAAAAAAGTCTGTAGTGAAGCCACTCTATGGCTATTTCTTTTACTTAAATAATTAAATAAGCCGGGTTCAGTGGCACATAACTGTAATCCCAGCAGCTCTGGAGGCTGAGATAGAAGGATCCTGAGTTTAAAACCAGCCTCAGCAAAAGTGAGGTGATAAGCAACTCAGTGAGATCCTGTCTCTAAAATAAAAGAGCACAAAATAGGACTGGGGACTTGGCTCAGTGGTCAAGTGCTCCTGAGTTCAATTCATAGTAAAAAAAAAAAAAAGTTAGTAAATAAATAAATAGATAAATAGAGATAGATAGAATGTTGTCTGTCATTATTGAAATCCCAAAAGCATTATATTTATCACTCCATACTCAGTATTTATTCAAATTTTCAGAATTCACATGAAACTCATTTTAGCAATTGCATTTTACTGAGTCTGAATCAGAGTCATTCATTCATTCATTCATTCATTTAATCAAGAAACATTAATGGATTGCTGCTAAGGTTTACATATGAGGGGTTATCCAAAAGTTCCCGTATTAATACGGGAATGTTTGGAGGTGAAATGATAGGATTGTGAGACTGAATGGACTAATCATTCCATCCTAGTTTGAAAGGATTGGGTGGGTAACTGTAGGCAGGGAGAGCATGGCTGGAGGCAGTGAGTCATTAGGGGCTTTGCCTGGAAGAGTGAATCTGCCCTTTGGCCCCTTAACAACTTCCCTCTCTCTGCTTCCTGGCTGCCATGTGTGAGCAGACTTCTCCCATGCCCCTCCACCATGATGGTTTGTCTCATCTTTGTTCTAGAGCAATGAATTTGGCTCATTATAAACTAAATGTCTGAATCTCTAAGCCAAAACAAAGTTTCCTTCCTCTAAGTTGTGTCACTTTGGTCATAGCAATGAAAGTTGACTAATAAAATTGCCTACTAAAACTGGGGGTGGGGAATGTAGCACTGTATATAAACACACAGTCACAGACACACACAAACTTGTCTCCACCATTATTTTCATTTTTGAGTGTAATGACAGGTAGTAGACAGGCCAATAAGTAAACTGTGTAAAGAATCTATACCAGATGGTGCTACTAAACAGAATATTTTAGATTCTTTTAGCAGATAATAAATACTGGAGGAGTAAGATAAGACTACCTAGCTAGTAACTGGTATCAAGATTTACATTCAAGATAACTGATCTTGTTATAGAGTTCTTGGTTTCCAAACAACTGTCTGCAAACTTGAAAAGATATAGAAAAGTCTTATCCCAAATCACCAACATTCCTTTCTTTTAATTAACTCTATGTATTTTTAAAAGGATCAGAGTCATTTTTTGGAACAAAAACAAAACAAACAAACAAACAAACAAAAAAAAACAAAGCATGACTGTGTGAGTACTTGGAATTATATGGGAATGTGTTTTATAACTTGAGAAAGAAGACAATATATAGCTTAACTGAGAAAAAATACAAAAATTTAGGCAGGTTACATGATAAAAGGAAATACTTTTCTATCTCAATTCTTTCCAACTTACTCTGCCAAAGTAGTAGTTACATATTTTCTTCTGCACTTTTGTACATAGTACATTCTTCTTTGAAGTTCAGACACATAGTTCTGAAGCTCCTTCCTTTAACCTCATTCAATTATGTTATTTTATTCTATGGTGTATTTGTATATGCAATGCCAAGTATGGAAAAAAAAAAGGGAGTGACTATTTCATTGAAAATGGTCTAAATCTGACTCTGAGGTCCCTTCCCTCCAGGCTAGTGATAATTTTAATATCAATAATTTGTGTGCTTGTGTATATATAGGCATACACACACACACACACACACAGACAGACACCCCTGCCCCTGATACATACTCAACAAATTTGCAAAGCCACCTTGCTTAAGCATAGGTCAACATTCAAAGCCATCACTATTACAATACTCACTGTTTTATACTTAAAGTCAGAAGCTGAGATAATTAAAGGACACATTTACAAGAGAGGAATCTGCAGAGGCTTAGTGCTTAGTGCCTGTCTTCCTGAAGCACCTGTCTGAGCCATCTGTATGAAGTCCTTGCCACTCTCCTGGGAGCAGTTTCATAAATCAAAGTGTGCATCTCCCTATCTACCAGCAGCTGCTAGAGAACTAGCCATACCTGCCTCTGTTCAATCCATTCTTTCTTTCTGACTCAAAGACTAAATTATCTTTTCTTCTTCTCATCCCATACTCCCCGAGAATCTCTCTTCTAACCCTCCAGCTGGGTTATAAGCTCTCCATCTGTGACTTACACCATGATGCCTTAGGAGTTTCTGCTTCCTTCTTCCATTTTTATGGACACCTGTGGTTACATTGGGCCCTTGTAGATGATCTAGAATAATCTGCTTACTTAAAGTCAATTGAGGGCTGGGGTTGTTCAGTGGCAGAGCATTTGTCTGGCATGTATGAGGACTGGGTTCGACCCTTGGCACCCCATAAAAATAAATAAATAAAATAAAGTCAATTGATTAGTGACCCTAATCCCACCTGCAACCTATTCCTCCTTTGTTATATAGCTAACATATTTCACAGGCTTTAGCTATTAGGTCAAGAGCATCTTTAGGGGTCATTTTGCCTACCAAATTTTTTAATGCCAAAATAATAATAATAATAACAAGAAAAACAACAATAAGTGAATTTAAATTATCCTGACATTCGATATTCTAATACTGAAAACTTTATAACTTTGATTTTAAGTTATAACTGAAAAGCACAGAATGCTGTTATTTGCTATGGCTTCACTTCTTTATGGAACAACAAATGGATTATTTAAAAGTCAAGGTAAACCAGATATAAATGAAGGGAGTCAGAAACAATGGACCCCTCCTAGAAATTACCAGTGGGACTCAGACATGCAGTTATACGTATTTCTTCTTTCCTGTGCATCCCTATTCCAATACTTGTTTTGTTCCAATCTGGAGGCTTAGCTCACCCATCTTCAATTTCAGCTATCATTATGCTCAAACTAAAGAGAATATTGATGGGGGCATTGAGAGACCAGCGTTTCAATCTCAGCGGTGGCACTGGGTAACTACAATTCCCTGGTCAATTTACTTGCTGTCTCTGACATTCAGTCTCTTTATATGTAAAAATCAATGAATTAGACTAAATAATAATAACACGACCAATCATTTATCAAATAAGAATCGTGACAGCAGATGCTGGATTTGGAACCATATAATTCAATCCTCAATAATTCTAGAGTTGTTATTGGTGTTTTAGAGATAAAGAAATTGAAGCTCAGGGAAGGCAAGTAGAATTTCCTAAAGTAACTCAGCTTATATATCATGACATTTAATATGCTATCTCATATAATATAAAATATTTTCATGTCATATGTAAAGTAAAATTTTTTCTTATTTAATAAACTCAGTGTCGTCCTGTCATTCAAATGGTGATAATTGTGAATGTTTATAAAACATAAGCTTACATGCAATATATAAGACATGTCTCTGCAATAAAATAATGTAAATATCACAAATTCCAAATGAGATATTTAAAATGGAGGGTACCAGAAGGCTCAGTTCCTCAAGCTGCTGGGTCCTTGCTACAGGCAGATTTTAGCTCCGATTAAATTAACGCTTGCCCAAACATAGGAACAGAGCCAACCTTAGAATCAATGTCAGTTAAAGCTTTCAGTAATTCTTATTTTCCAGTGTGAAAAACAGTCAAATTCTTTTCATCACTATACAAAGTTAATAGGGACCGTTGGTTCAAGCACATCTTACTTTTGAACTACAGCGTTTAGAAAATGTAGCTAAAGGAAGAACAAAAGACATCTGAAGGAAACCATTTTTGCACATCTATGTTACAAGTTGTTGGTTCAAATGAAAGCGCTAGAAGCTCAACTGGGCAGTATGAGTTCAAATAGCATTTTTTTGTTTGTTTGTTTGTTTTGCAAGCTTACCTGATTCCCCCATATCCAGCACCCTACAGCTGGGTTAGAGGCATCTCCATCTGTGACTTACATAATAATGAAAGCCAAGAGTTACAAAGTATCCCAGGTACCAGACACCATACCAAGGGGGTTATAATAATGATCTGATTTTTCTTAACAATTTTAGAAAGTGTGTACTATTATTAATACAATTTTGTATTTGAAGTGACAGGAGCACAAGAGGTTAAACAGCTTATTTGTGGTTGTCTAGCTAACAAGATTTAGGGAAACAACTTCTTTCATTTGACAGCTCACATTCTATATGGTTTTATTTTAGTACAAAAACTTTGTTTCATTGAATGAAAATATATTGTTTTCTATCTCTTTCTCCATTACTGTGAGTCATTTGAGCAATGGACCCCCCTCTCTCCATTTTCCTCCCTATTTCCTTTTCCTCTGACCACCACAGAATCTTTCCCTTAGAAGATGATAAACAAGCTATTTTAAAATTAATAAATCATACTACATGGAAATAGAGACTTCATCTAGAGGTTCGTCTCTCCATGTTGGTTATCATCCATGATCACCATAATTCCTGCTTAGCAAAATAACAACCATGATAGTCCATATTGTATGTTTAACATTTGTTAGCACATGACTCGAAATAGCTAGGAGACAATCACATTTGGATCACTCGGTAGTTTTTTTTCAGCCAAATATAGTGAGTCCAAAACCCCATTGGTTAACATCTATCAAATATTTAATTCTCTGTGTGCATTTGAAGTACTGTAGTCAAGGGAATGACTTCTGTTCCCCAATCTGCTTTCAATTTAGCAGGTTCCTAACCCTCTTGGACCTTCTTAGGAGCTGTTGTCCTACTACCAGCCAGAAATCTGGAAAGATGAGACGCTAAGATCTAACATATACTTTAACAATATGTCTGTGAAATATTCTTATAAACAGCTAAAATTCTCGGAGGAGTTTTTAAAGACTACTGATCTAAGTATTGACCTTTCTAAATGGCATCTAAAAATATTCTGAACTCAAGATCAATAAAGTAGTTAACTCTCCTCACATGGGCAATATTAGCCTAGAGAAATAATATACATATATAAGGATTGAGAAATCAGAAGAGTGACCCAGAGAAAGCCTGGACAGCTAATGGTAATAAAGTGGAAAATCCTCAAACCTTAACAAAAATTGCAATTGAGTGATTTCTGTACCAGCTGTCCCGCCTTGTATAGTCAATAAACTATTCAGTTACAATTTTGAATTTTATCCCTTTTTTTAGATAAGAAGAGGACTGTGGCTATATGGAGGAGAAATGCTAGTATTAACCTCTCAGCACCCAAAACTAAATAAATTCCAAAGTCACACACTACCTATTAACCTGATTATTGTCATTATCATTATTATTGCAAGAAAATTGTAATCACTACCCACTGTATTAAGAACCTTACATACTTTACTTACCTAGTTTCATAACTCCCTAAAACATCTTTATGGTCCATTTGACAGTTGGGATAATAAATTTAACTCAAAAGAGATAAAACAATTTACTCAAAGTCAGTCAATTAATTCACCACATCCTTAATTGTCTCTTTCCTTCTGATTGAATCTGGCTTTGATAATATCAGTTGGGGATAATGACTGGCTGAACTCAAACTCTGAATCTGCTGCTTCCTAAAACTTCTATCCAGTTTGAATAAGCAGACTTACATCTCTGAACTTCAATATATTCACTTATAATGATAATAATAACAACACAGTCGTCAAGATATTTGTTTGTGAACTTAATATTACAATGCATGTAATTATTATTACCAATAATTAAAAAGTTCCCAGCATAGTAAATAATAAGTAATCATTCACTATTATTATTTCTTTACCTGCATGTTCAATAAAAATTCCCTTATTTGTTCATTCACTCATCTGCACAATGTCAGTTGTATATTGAAAATCTAATCTATGCCAAGAACTGAGCACACACTGAAAACTGAAACACAAAATGTCACTACCTTGGAGGAAATTTTGATTTTATTAGTAGATTAATATTACCTATAGAAAATTCTAAGAAATTAAACAGGCTTAAAGGCAAGAGTGAAAGATGTTAGCCCTTATATGATGAACAGAATCAAGGACACTATCTAAAAATAATACAATGGAATTTTGGATTGACGAGCTTCAGGAACCCTGCTCTTCTGTGAGTCTATTCACTCACATTTTGTTTACATGGTATCAAATAATTTTGTTGCATGAACCAATTTAATTCAAAAATTTTGCACAATGTTTATGTGGCATTGCATTGACTCAACATGTTACAATTTAATCTTTGCACATATCTCTGTGACATCTCCCCCAACAGGGAAACAAGACAAAATGAAAAACAATTAAAATCATGGTCAATGTGCTTTGCACTACAAAAACAAAATGTTCATTTTTATGTTTCATCTTCCAAATATTGTTCTGTTGTCTCTGCAGTAAAGTCAATGTCATAGGCATCTGTCCTTTCCAAATTAGTCATCAGACATGGCTTTACCATGATTACCCTGGCTTTGCTTTTATTTGACATCTGGATTCCACTTGACTGATTATAGATTGTTTGTCACCTACCTGTTATTTAAAAGCACATATTTCTGCTTAGTGAATTTCCCAAGCTACTGTTGATTTCAATCAATTTTATTTAGCTCATTTTTAATTCTCTTCATGCCTAGCCTAAAAAAAAAAAATGTGCTGTGTCATCTGAAAACTGATTGTGCTGTGATCATAGCCATGTGGAACATCTGTACTTTATTTGCCATGTAGGATAGCAAGGGGAACAATATTAGGTAGTAATTCTAATGAGGTGACAACATAATATGTTAAAAAGAGAAAAGAACAAGGGCTCCAAAGATCTAGACACAGACTGATTACATCATTTCTCAAGTTAAATTACTCAGTGGTTCCTAATGGACTACTAGGTAAAGTCCAACCTCCTCAATAATATTTATTAGCCTATCATGAAATGGACCAATTCACTAGCTCCCAATGTTGACAACTTTATATCCAATTATATCTCAAACCTTTGTGTTTTCTCATTCTTTTCTCTTTAAATACACATTAAATATTTCTCTCTGGAATTTTCCACCAACCTAGCTCCTTCTTACTTTTCAAGATTTAGTGTAGACTCTACCTCCTTCTTAGTGGCTTATGTCCACCATAGTTTCTGAAGCTTGTGTAGAAAAAGAAATACCTTAGGAAATTTTTGATCCAATAGATTGCCATATCTACTAAATAAGTGATTTGTTTTAATCAGGCATGGTAAGCCCTGTAGACTCTAAATTACCAACATGAGGAAAGTTTATACTACTCCAAGATTCCTATAAACAGGAGGTGAAATGTGTGCCCCCAGGTAAGCTGTTTGCCATCTCCAGAAACTAGCTACCATTGCAAGAGTGAGTCCTCCAAGTATTAGCAAGGATCCAAAAAGTCAAAATATCAGAAAATAAAGAAAAAGGAAAACATGATTAATACTATGAGATTCTTTGGAAAAAATCATTAACATTGAAATTCCAAAGCACCCAGGTAAAGGTCCAGTTTAAGTAAGAGGGATGGAGTAGTTTGTACAGGAATAATTTCACTATAGATGGCAACTATACACTGCATGCATTGAAATCAAGAGCATAGAACAGCATAAAAGAATTTAACTCTGGATAGAAAATACATTACATCACTAGATAAGATCTCTCTTAAGAGTCTTTTCCCTGACCTTTCTCCGGGTTTCATTGTGTGGGGCAGCTATAACTGAGGCAGAAATAACCTATAATATTCTCTGTGGATTGAGGTGTCAGAGAATGGAGTTTAGGATATCAAAGTCTTTAGAAATCAAGGAGGCAATCATGGCAGGTAGAGTCTTTATTCTGCACATGTATCTCATACAAACCTTTAGGATTGTTCAGGCACATGCAGACTCAAAGAATCTTCTCAGATTCTAGCAAAAACTAGAAGCTGGAAAATATGACCAGAGGTCTTGGTTATTGTCAACAGCAAGGGAAAATTGAAATTCAAATTCCACCCAGTTAAAAGGTTGTGTTAAATATGTTCCATTGAAACTCCTCAATGGGCATAATATTGGAATACAAATTGTATCTTTGGACTAAGTAATATCCCTAAAGCTAAGGGAAAAACTGGCACAGGCACTGTGTCATAATGTATAAATTAAGCTTTCACAAAATGTGAAGATAATCAATTATTAATATGAGTGTCTGATTCAATTGAATTGTTGCATGCATCAACATTTCATTTCTTTTATTGGTGAGTTGTGTTACAGAGTAACAAGATAACACAGTTTTCTCCACCCACTCTTAGAACCAAGCAAGGGTTTTGATTTAAATCAGGTTAAATTTATCTGTTCCTTTAATGGATATTTTTAGCCTAAGATTTATTTATATTTAAACTGATTTTAAAAACATTCTGTTTTATTTTATTAGTCAAGCACGTTATTTTCATCCTAAATTTTCTTACATTCATAGGATAGCTTCTAAAAAAACTGTGCATACATATGTGGTACAGTGTGATAATTCGACATGTATATAATATGTAATGAGCAAATCAAGATACTTAGCTTTTCCATCTCTTTAAATCATTTTTAAAGTTTTGTTGAAGATCTAATAATTATGCAAATTTATGGGGTACTAGAACTAGATCATGAGTATTTTCTCCTATGTTTTAAGCTTAAAATGGTGGATTTAAAAGATTATTCTATTCCATTGTATGTCTTTTGTAACTTGGTAAAAAAAATAAACATCACTTGGCATATTTGTGTGGTTCTATTTCTGGGTGCTCTATTCCACTCAATTTCTACATGTCCAGCCCTCTGTTGTTATCATACTGTTTGCTTAACATAAATATAGTATAAGCCATATTTGGTAAAGTCATTTTATTCTTCTTGGTCAAGATTGTTGTAGCTAATCTAGGGCTTATGTATTAGTTTTAGGCAGTTTTGTGTCACTGTGGCCAAAAGATCCAATGAAAACAACATAGAGAAGGAAAAGTTTACTTTGACTCACTGTTTCATAAGTTCAGTCCATGGTTGGCTAACTACATAGATATGGGCTTGAGGTGTGGCAGAACATCATGGCCAATGGGCATGGTAGAGGAAAGTAGCTCAAAACAAGAAAGAAAAAAAAAAGAGCTCTGTTCACCAGGGACAAATTATATACACTGAAGGTACATTCCCAATGCCTTACCTCCTCTGGTCACACCCTACCTGCCTACAGTTACCATCTAGTTAAACCATATCAGTGGATTTAACCCCTGATTATGTTACAACTCTCATAATCTAACCATTTTACCTCTGAACATTCTTGCATTGTCTCATATACTAGCTGTTGGGGAATATCACAGATCCAAAGATAACACTATTTCCATGAAAATTCTGGAACAATTTTATCTATGTTCACAAAATAACTTTTTCTGGGATTTTGATAGGAATTATTTTGGTCCTTTAAGAGCCATTTTGGGAGGACTGACATTAATATTGAGGTATTAATTTATAAATATAGTATGTATATTCATTCATTAAGATCTTTTTTGATATTTTTAAATCAGTATTTTAAATTTTGGAATATAGATCCTGCATATATATTATTAAGATGTACCAAAGTGTTTCATTTTATTTGGAGTGATTATAAATGGTACATTTAGAATTATATATTACTTATTTAATTATATATTTTGGGGGGCATAGTCTAATAATTTGACACATGTATACAATATGTAATTATTAGATCAGGGGAATTAGTATTTCCATCTCCTTCAATGTTTTAAACAGTAACGTTTTTCTAAATTTGGGATTATATATATTCATTGCAAGTATGTAGCAATGCAATTCATTTTATTTGTGTATATTATATCTTGTAACCTTGATAATCTCATCTATTAGTTGTAGGGTTTTTTTCTTGATGGATTCCTTTAGAGTTTCAACATGGATAATTATGTCATCTGCAGACAAGTGTTTTTTGTTGTTTTTTTTTTTTTTTTTTGCCTTCCTTTTCAATCTTTATAGCTTCATTTTTCTTAACTTATTGCAGTGGCTAGAGCTGCTAGTACTTTGTTGAAAACGTGTGATGAGAGTGTCTATCCTCACCTTGATCTTCATCTTAGAAGAAAACATTCAAACTGTTATTGGGAAGAATGATGTTAGTTTTAAGGTACTTTGAATGTGCTCTTCATCAGTTTGTGGTAGCTCTCCTCTATTCTGAATGCACTTAAAAAAATTTTTGTTAATGGATGCAAGATTTTGATAAATATTTTTCCTGTGTTAACTAATATGATGATATGAATATTTTTTCTTTCTGCTGTTGATAGAGTAAATTACACTGATTAACTTTAAAAGGTTCAATCAACTGCTTACCTAGAATAAATACCAGTTGGTTATGGAATGTTCTTTTCTACATAATGTTGAATATTATTTGCTAATGATTTGTAGGCAAACTTTTGAATCTACATTCATAAGTGATACTAGTCTGTATTGATTTGTAGCGTACTTTATTTTCTTTATAAAATGATCTTTGGTTGGTTTTAGTATCAATGTAACATTGTCCTCATAAATGACTTAGGAAAGTGTTCTTTTCTACTTTCTGAAAAACACTATGAAAATTGGTACTCATTCTTCTTTAAATGTTTGGCAGAGTCTGTCAGTGACAATTTGGGCATAGACATACCTTAAATTTAGAATTTACTTTCTGTAACTATTTTAGGAGGCTCAGATAATCCATTATAGTTTGGTTGAATTATAGTAGCTAGTAGTTTTAAAAGAATAGAAATATTTCTTCTAAGTTATGTAATTTATGAGTGCAAGGTTGTTGTATTTTCTTATTATCCATTTAATACCTGCAGAATCTGCAATGCTACCTCCTCTTTCATTCTTCATATTTTTGACTGATGTATCCATTATTTTTGTTTTTTCAGCCTTACTAAATGTTTATAAAATTAATATTTTAATCTATAAACTAGCTTTTATCCTTGGTATTCTCTATTGCTTTGCAATTTTAATTTATTTTTCCATTTATATTTATTATTTTCTTTATTCTGCTTTCTTTCAACTTATTTTGCTCTTATATCTGTTTTGTGATGTGGCAATTTAGATTATTGATTTGAGAACTTTCCTCTCTCCTGATGTAAGTATTTAATGCTATAAATTCACATGTCAACACTGTTTTATCCGCATCTCATGTATTTGACATGCAGTATTTCCATTCTCATTCTGCTCTATGTATTTTTTTTTTTTTGCCAGTGAGACTTCATCTATGCAAAACAGGTTACTATAGTGTGTTGATTAATTTTCATATGTTTAAAACTTTTCTTGTTGTCTTTCTACCCTGAGTTACTGGATTGATTCCATTATGGTCAGAGAGTATACTACGTATGATTTAATTTCAATATTTTAGATTGGTTAAGGTTTGCTATATATGGCTCATAACATTGTCTATGTTGGTGAATATTCTGAAAAAAATGTATATTGCTGTTGTTGAATAGAGTACTTTATATATAATAACTAGGAATACACACACACACACATATATACACACACATATATATGATTATGTATTTTAGATCCCCTATATCCTTGCGTTTTGTCTGGAATTTCTATCAGTTGATGATAAGAATGTTAAATAGCCCAACATATTAGTGAATTTTTATATTTTTTCAGCTCTAAGCTTTTTATTTGATGTATTTTGAACCTCTGCTGCTTGAGATAAAAATGCTTAGGACCTTCATGTCTTCCTGAAGGATGGATTGACTTAACATCATGCAATATCCTTGTGTGTCACAAGTAATTTTCTTTGCTCTAAAGTCTACTTTGTCTTATATTGATATACTTATCTCTCTTATTTTATTAATGTGTTCATTGTGTCTAATTTTCTGCTCTTTTATTTACCACTGAATTATGTCATTAATTTAATGGGATTTTTTTAAGCTGCATATAATTAAGTTTTTTTGTTTTTTGTTTTTTGTATGTGTGTGCTGTGGATTAAACCCAGGACCTCGTGCATATGAAGTAAGCTTTCCCTCTTGGAGCTATAGCCATAGCACCTAGTTTGGTCATTTTTAAAATCTATTCCATCATTATTTGCCTTTTAATTGGCATTTTTGGAACATTTATATTGAACTTAATGATATGTTACTACTTAAATCAACCTTTTTTTCAGTTTATATTCACTGTTTCTCACTCTTCTTTTCTTGTGGATTACATGAACAATTTTTAATATTCCATTTTAAAATTTTTTTACTATTTTTGAGACTATCTCTCTGAAATATTTGTGTAATAATTTCTGTGAGTATTAAATGTGATATATACATGTATATTTCTATATATCAACTATAACTCACCTATATATATGAGAGTTATCACAATTTAAATAAACTATGGAAACTGTTCTTCTATTTAGTTTCCTTTATCATCCTTACATCTCAATATCATTGTCTTGAGTACAGATGGTTTTATATTAATTTTAACCATCATATATTATTTAGAAAACTCATGAAAAGGATTGTCTATTATATTTGCTTACAAATCACCTTTTACTATTATTCATTCTTCCTGGTCCTTCAACCCTCCGCATTTAATCCTTTTTTTTTTTTTTTTTTTTAAAGACTAACCTTTGAAAAATCCTTCAAATCAGTCTCCATCTCTAGGAAAAATATCATTTCACTGTGGTGGCTTTCAAGAATTTTATTTTTTTTCCCAGAAGTCTCATTATAATGAGTTTTGGCACTGATTTCTTTTGAGTTTATTGAATGTAGTTCGTTCAGCTTCTTGTACTTATGGATTTATATACTTAAGCCGATATGAGAAGTGTCTTCAAATGCCTTTGCAGTCATTTCCTATCTCACTCCTCTGATTCTTCTGGGATCTTAAATTATCTCCACTTATTGTGAGAGCTTCAAACCTGGTAAGGTGAGGGATTAACTGGACAGCAAAAAGAGGGCAACTCCTGAAGTAATCAAAAGAATTCCAGAAATAAATTGATGTAAATGATATTTATAGCATAGAATTATAAGCTATGATCTCATGAATACTCCATCAAAATTAGTTTTAGATAAGGTAAACTTCAATTAGGTTTAAATGCATAACCTAGTTTATTAAGGAAAAAAATCTTAGATCAAGACAAATAACATACAACTTGTTAATATAATTTTCTTGATCATAAAAGAGTTGATATAGAACAAGGGGCAAGGTTACAGCTCATGATGTTGCATTGGAATTGACAGTTTAGCAATCTCAATCTCATTAGGCCAGTAGTTGTCAAATTTTAATTTGATTAATACAATGTAGAAAGCCTGATTATATGCAGGTTGAGAAAAATTCAAGCTACTTAGAGTTGATTCAGTAGGGCTGACATGGAGCCTAGAAATGGTGGTTTTAAAAATCATTAGCAATCACCAGTCAAATGATCATCTTGAGAAAACAAAGGTTGTTTTGTTCATTCTTATTAAATTTGGTTACCCAGGGATGCTCATGGAATATCTACAGAATAAATAAGTGAATGAATGACTATTCTGCACCACCTTTGTGGTTTTGACTGTGGATCTACAATTTGACCCATGGTTTTGGAACTCACTTTGTGAATACTCTTAGTTCAACTCTCTTTGAGTAAATGTCTAGCTTTCTCTACTCTCCTAGTAAAAGTCCTAATGAATTTTCCTGAAGTCAACAATCTAGTCCTACATGTTAGGCTAAGTAAACAAGTAAAGCAATGTGTGTCATGTTCAAAAATGACAGTTCATATGGCCATGTAGCAACTCCTTAATTCTACCCACTGGAATAACTATGCCTATGTAATAGCTGAATAATTTGCAGGTCATACCTGAAACTCCAGCTTGCTGTTTTGAAATTATTTACTACCAGAATTTATGAGCTATGTTGTCATCATGTAGTCAAATGGACACATATCCTTTAAATTTTTTTCTTCCCCTTCATGACATGAATTGTTTTTTCCTTTCACATCTTTGTCTACAACATCACATCTTCAAAAACCAGACTACTGGGAATCAAAAAAACAAACAGAGTCTTAAATGGAAATTAGGAAGAGTTGGATCAATTTCTAATAACACAAACAGTACAGAGCATCCTTATCAGCATTTTACTACATGGTATTAAGAAACTTCAAGAACATCAAGTGTGTTTAATTCTGAGACTGTCTACAGATCTTGATACACGGCATGTTCTTCACTGAACACCATGATATGCAGTGTGTGCTACTTTGGTAACTTGCCTATAGGTTCTCCCTAGAAAAGCAAAAAAATCCTGTCTGTTAAGGTTTCTTGTAAATTACCTCATCCACATCCCAGCAATTGCTGCATCCAGATGCCTGGCTTTTGCTGTTTTCTAGCAAAAGCATCTGGGCCAGCAATGATCAGGCAGTTGTGTCTGAGTCAGTTATATGGTTAAATGGATAATGGACTAGCTGGGATGCCTGAGTCTTTCAAATGTCAATTTTTTTCTGACTCAAATATTCAAGTAATTTATGCATCTTTTGCTATTGTTGATAGCATTTCTGCCACAATCCCTTCACGTGACATGGTCTATTTAATGTGATGGGGAGGAAGCTTCATATTTTGATTTGCTTCAGTAAAAGAGTCTGAATTCAAAGGTGATTGTGTTTACAATTCAGTTATTTAAATATCAATAAAATACATAAATCTCTGCTTCCATTTTCTTATTTTTCCTTCTCTGTATTATAAACATTTTCTATAATTATATTTGTGCATGTTTTTATGAACTACTCAGGACTTCAGCAGTTAAACTGTTCTAATAAACCAGGAAACCACACCCTAATCTTAAAAGCATTAAACAAATTGAAAAGGTATCTTTATTGGAAATCAAAACTCAAGCAGTTAATAGCCTGCATGCATCCCCCAGCAAGAGGTGTATTTTGTTTCAATGGTGGCCACAAATGTGGACAGAAATCACTCTGATTTATTGTGAGTAAGATAGAAATTTCTGATTACTATCCTGTCTCTGCATGAAACCAATCTCCTTAGAAAGACCATTTGAATCTGGGAAATAGAGGGCAAATGTAAATACGAGTGGAGGTTAAAACTGTTGCTATGAGTATGAAGTCATAAATTATGCAGCCTAGAAATTCATTATGTTGTTTTTGTCACCAATCTCCTGAGCTGTATTATAAAAAATTTAGAAAAAATAAAAGAAAATGAGATTTAAAACAGTGAAAATTCTCCTAAAAGAAAATTGGGTTTATTGTAGCATTTCCTAAGGAGATTGCCTCATTGTAAAATTTACTTCATGAACAATACATTTTCAATGGTTATAGCCAAAAAATATTTCTTGTGTGTGTTTGGGGTTTTTTTAATTTTATAACTTGTTTGACTTTCAAAGGACTTTATCTCCAATTATCAGAATTTATTATGATAGTTTAAGGAAAACAACCTATTGTAGGAAGAATACAGTGTTATTTTCCACCACACAGAGTTTTGGATCTTAGCAGATGTATTTTTGAGCTAGCTAGCTGCTTTGGCTTCTTAAGGCATGTTTTAAAAATATTTTAAAAATATTCATTCCAGCATATTTTAAATAAAAATACTCATGCCTTCATCTATTTATCTACTTAGTACTTGATGAAGCATTATTTGAATATTCCTGTAGATAATTTCAGTTATACCTCCTGGAGTAAGTTGCTCTCAGATTTCCGTTTTCTCATCTGAAAATTGGGAATAGTGATCCTGAACTTCCAAACTTACAGGGTTTTGCAAGAATCAATTCTGAGTATTGAGTTTTAACTTGCTTTTTGACTTCCACGGCAGTGTCAAGCAGGGATGATGATGATGATGAGATAAAGGAGGAGGATTAAACTGTGAGGATGATGAAAATTTACCAGATTTGTACTCCTTGTTGTAGTCAGAATATTAGAAATCTGTTATGCATTAAGAACCCACAGATTGGACTAGGGATGTGGCTCAAGCGGTAGCACGCTTGCCTTGCATGCGCCGGGCACTGGATTCAATCCTCAGCACCACATAAAAATAAAATAAAGATGTGGTGTCCACCGAAAACTAAAAAAAATTAAATATATATATATTAAAAAATTTTCTCTCTCTCTTTTAAAAAAATAGAACCCATAGATCATGGTAAAAATTTAAAAATGATTTTCAGAAGTGTTATAATCCAGCTTTTTCATCCTTCCATGTTGTGCAGCACCCTCTATGTGAAAATATCAACCACAGTTTGCTAATGCCAAAAGGAGGCATAAGAGGGTGACCCTAATCTCAGCAGAAATTCATTTAGAATGAGAATACTAGTTTAAATTTTCCTTGGAATTATCCAGACAAAACAGCCTATGATTTTTTTTCTCTCTTACTCAAGGTGGAAAACATAATGAGTGGTGACTTCCTGCTCTGAAAAAAAAGAGGAAAAGTCAAGTGGATAGCCCCTTTGAGAGGGAGATTAAATGAGATAGCACATTTTTGAGCTTGCGTCAAACTTGCTTCTTAACTGGTACTTCTCAAACTTCTTGTAGCTGCAAACCATCTAGCTGTCTTGTTTAATATCAATCATTTCTTTTGGAATCCTTCTTAGAGTTTCTATCTCTTTGCTTACATGACTCACTGTGGTTTGGATCCGAAACACTGTTCAGAAATGGAAAGTAAGGACTCTGAAGTTATCAGTGGTTAATCCATTGATGGATTAATAATTTGATGTTGTGACTGGGAGGTGGTAAAAACTGTAGAAAGTGGGGCTGACTAGAAGAAAGTAGGTCCCTATGGGCAAGCTTTGGAAAGGTATATCTTATCCCTGGCCATCATTTTCTTGTTCTCCTTCTATGAGGTTTATACTCTCCTCTACCCCATGCTTCTGTCTCCATCATGTTCTGCCTCTTCTCAGGTTCAAAGCAATGAGCCAGCTGGCCATGGACGGAAACCTTTGAAACAGTAAGTCAAAATAAATCTTTCCTTCTTTAAGCTGTTTTTCTCAAGTATTTTATTTTAGCAACAAAAAGCCTGAGTTAACACAGTGCCCCCCATTTGTAGTTTCATAATGTTTACTTTATACATGAGAGCTCTTAACATATTATTCATAGCTACTTTATGTTCCCTGCTTTATTACAAAATCTCTATCACAATGGATCTGGTTCTGATGCTTGTTTTGTTTCTTGAGAATGTTTCTCTTGACCACTGATATCCTCTGTATTTTTTTTAATTGAATGCTGGACGTAAAGTAATATGTAAGAGAAACTCATGTAGTTATGCTTTTATTTGGGGGTTTCATTGTATACGGCTAGGGACTACGTTGTGTCTAATGTTTACTGGAGATTGCCAGAATCTTCAAATTGCCCTATTCTGTTGTCACTGGACTTCTCTAAGAACTCCCTTCAGAGGGGGCTACATTCTGCAGATCTTTTACTGTGACCCACTATTAAATTGGAGCATGCTGGTATGGTCACAAGTTATCAGGGAGGGAAAGTATTGCAAGCCTATGAGGACCACAGTTTAAGTACGAAAGTTCTAGACTCTAATTCTTCATAAAAGTGTCTACAGTTTTATCTGGGGTTGTGATTAATTTTGTGAAACCCTGGATTGTGAAATGAGGTTACTAGAAGAATAAATAAGTCCATTAGCATTATACAAACAGTATTAATGTATATGAATAAGAGCTAGGAATAGTCACTTTGTGTTTTGTTTTATTCTTTCCCCACTCAGGAGTAAGAGAACATAGTTATGTTTTAGTGTATATTGGTTGAACATATTTTTCTTTAATAAATAAATACATACATATTTCTTTATTTTAGGTGTAGTTGGATATAACTTTATTTATTTATTTTTATGTGATGCTGAGTATTGAACCCGGCACCTCGCACATGCTAGGCAAACACTTTACTTCTGAGCTACAACCCCAGCCCCAGGGTGGACATATTTTCTATTACTATTGAAGAATTCAATATCCATTGCTGCATGTTTATTTTAAACTTGTAAAAAAAACAGGGAGAACACAAAGATGAATTTTATATTCTGTTACTGTGATTATTAATTCTGAAAACAAAAAAAATAACTGCAAATGGCTGCATTTAGGAGATAGAAGAGAAACTGAGATGAATTGAGGGATGAATTGAAGGGTGGCAAGTAAAGGTGAGCCCCGTAGAGTTAATGAAACAAGTAAAAGGTATGAAGAATGCTTTGAAGATAATAAGAAGTTAATCAAAGTTAGTAATATACTATATATAATATAGTACATACTATATTATATGTTCTGTGCTATATATTTTATATTATTAGTGTATATATACTATACACAATGTAATATAATGTACAATTTTATATAATATGACATATGATATTAATGGAATGAGGAGTGTGTAAAATGACATTCCAGAGCTAAATATTGTCTAGCATAAACAATGGATAATACTTAAGTTTTGTATAAAGATAATGGCAATAAGAGTATCTTATTTATGAATTTAAAGACTGTAGAAAGACATAGCTAGAAGAAAATTTGTTGAATAGAGATTATTAGTAGGGTGAGAAGGCCTAGAATGAGAAGCTTTTGCTTTACATTATAAGTCTTTCTTAACTATCGTGTTAGTTTTTAAAACATCTGCATTTGTTACATTATTGTCAGTATAAAATGTTTAAAACAATTTACAGCCTTTGGTTACAAATTTTAATTTAAAAAATACTGAGAAAAAGAAGAAGTGAAAGCCTACACATATAGCATTATCCTCATGCTAATACACTTCTGAAGGAATGATTAAATGAAGGGGATATAGGAAAATATGTGATCTTAAGAAAAAGTTATTGGTCTCTGTACCCACTCCAAATAAGAATTAACCTTAACTCTATAATATAAACCCCTCTCTTCATTGTAAATATGGATTATTTCCCTTAAAACTATGAAATATAACATACAGAAAAGGTCTGATGTTTCTTAGGTTAAGAAAAACATTTTCCCATATTGGCCTGGGCATGGAAAAGAATGGGGGACGGAAATTAAAAGAGTCCAGTCTTGCAGCAGAAGTGATAATATAATAGCCACAACAATTATTTAAGTCTGACTCTGATAGATCCATAGTAGAATCTATGTGTAGCTCCTCTGTCTCCTCCAAGTTGAAACTTAGAATAACTGTCTTTTCTACCATATAGAGAATCAGAATAATCCAATTTATCTCCTATCCATTAACGTTCTAAGTTTGTACCCTTTCCATTTTTTTTATATTGCTGAGGTTTTAGGAATACCTCTCTTATCTCCTTCCTCCCTCCCTCTCCCCCCCCACCGAGAGAGAGAGAGAGAGAGAGAGAGAGAGAGAGAAATTAATTACCTGGCAATTTGTCAAAATTTATGTGGTTATGTGGGCACACAGTTTTTTCTTCCATTAATGTACTTATTTGTTTAAATACTTTTGTTGCGGTGTGGTGGTTAAAAGTTTTGTGATTTAAACTGAGGAAGTTTTCTTGGTGTCATCCACCCCAGATCCTTAAAAAAAGAAAAACAGAAAAACCCAACAAACAAACAAACAAAAAACTTCTCTTTAATGGTCTCTGGAGATTGAACCATAAAAAATTCGTGTTTTTAAAGAAAATCACTCTTTTAAAGTGGTCCACTGGTCCATAAATTTGGACACTTGTGGCTTTTTGAAATTAATGGTATAAAGTTGAAATATAAGCAATATAATTGCTCATATCTATAGCAAGAGTAGTTAATGTAGGATCTATTAGTGAAATTCAGGTGATTTTTTACTATAGACAAAAATAAAAAAATAAACCACAATTCCATTTTTATTTTCATCACTCTTTAACTGAAATTCTGCATTTTCCTCAAATTAGAATCCAGGCAAGAATATTAACAAACCACAGTTTGTTAATATTATAATAAAACTAGATCAGGTTATTCAATATTTCAGCTAAAAAGCATATATATATAATAATATTACAAATTTGTATGTTTTATATTTTGATCCAATGTGTTTGGTATAATTGGTTTTCATTATAACCGTAAGTATTTTGTTTTATATATTTAAAAAAAATATTCTGAGATGGGGTCCTTAGTCTTTGCCACACTTTTGACAGTGTCCAGGGCATAAAACCTTTAAAAGTCTTGCTATTCTAGAGTTGGTTCTGCAGTGGATAAAAAAAATACTCCTAGAAAGTGGGTAGAAAGGCAGCATGACTATATTGTCACTGCTTCTTAAATACTTTCATTTACATGCTATGGTCCCCACCACACCAGAAACAATACTGTGTATCTATTCATTGTAGATCAATCAATAAATAGATGATGGATAGACACACGTAAATAGACTGATTTGGAGGAAAAGAGATACAATAGAGAAAAAGGCAAAAGATAAAAATAATCAAAGATAAAGATATGATAAAATGTAAAAGAAAAGAATAAGATGGAAAATAAAGAAAAATGATAAAGCTAAAGTAGGCATTTCTTCCACTCTCTTCCTCAAACAGTAGCTCTGAATGTCCAGTTAACTGAATTCTCACCATCAACTAGAAAATATCACCCAACACTTCCTTTCTCTCTCAGCTCATATTTTATTACATTGAGGTTTCTCTACCTTTTGTATTTTTTAATTAATTTATATTATTTAATACTTCTAATATTTTGCAAAATTTCTATGGTTTAAAACCAACTCCCTTTCCCCTAGATATAGTGACTCTTTTTAATGACAAAGCTGAAAATGGTGAAAAAGAAAAAAAACAATATGTGTTCAAAATTCATGTTGTATATTTATGTAATGGTTTAGTTCTAATAGCATTGTACAGTTGCTTCAATGTTCAAAATTCTAAATTTTAATTTTGTCTTTTGGATTCCTCAAGAATACAATATATCAATTTAACATGATGCTATTTTAATTTCAAAGCAAAAAATACACAAATAACTTGCAACCTACTATGATAGAGATTTTGTTTAATCTGCTCCCTTGTTTGAAAAAAAAACACACTAACAGCAATGTCTAAAGCCCTCAGAAAACCCTTGTTCTATGAAAATTTATGATGGAATCAGAGTATTACTGCCAAAAAGTAGCTTCATTTCAATTTATGAGAAATAATAAATCAATCATTAAAATGGTATCTATGCATGAATAAAATCAAGAGACAAGAACTGTGACAGCATTTTAAGTAAACTTTGTAACAATCCTCAAAAGCCCAATACTTATTGCTTATGCAATGCTGTTTTTATACAACCTTGTATTGAGCCTCTTTAATTATGCCATGGTTGAATTACAATTAATATGTAAATAGAAACATAAAACCAGGTTTATCCCATGTAACAATCTGTACATGCAAACATCCCTCGAAATCTTCTCCTTGGAAAATCCCCTGGGTTGCTTAGGCATTCCATTTTTCTTTTCCTTTAGCTTTAGCAATCTGGTTGACAGTTAACTCAGAGCAGAGTGTGTTCCTCCTATAACCTATTTACAAATCTTTAACATCTGGAAAAACAAAATTTTTCTATCAGTCTTTCCGTCCTCCTGACTCAATGACATCAAATGAATTTATCATGACCTCAGGTAGGATTGAATTTTACATGTTTGTTGTTGTTTTGTATCTCAAAAGATAATAGTAATTATATTAATTGTCTCTGGCAGGCCATGAAAGCATGTTCTGACCCAAAATTCCAAGGCTGTTAACATAGCTTATGTATGGCTTACACATGAATTAGAGGATAAATACAGAATTCAAGGCTATGTCTAAGTATTATATTTAATTGTTTGTCCCTTCTGATTTTTCCCTTAATTTAGGTATTCAATCTTCACTTTTGATTTTTAGTTATTTTCTGCCATCATGCCAATGCTAAGGATATTTGGAATCACTTGATAATTTATTTTGGAATGAATGAGAGAAATTCATCAAAAAGAAATAATATTAAAACCCAAGAAGAAAATAATAGTGATTAAATGATGTTGCTTGGTCCTTGGCATCCAGCAAGCACATGTCTCCTTTGTCAATAGAACCTGATCCATCAAAGGACCTGACATATTTTCTTACCTTAAACCAAATATGGAAACCAATGCCCTAAACACAGTGTTTAGACTAGGGATAAAAATGAGACCTAAGGATGGTCCTTTAGAATCTTTTTGAGGGATGTTAATGATGGAAGATATGAGAGAGGATCTCTCATCTCCTGGGTGAGGGAGATGAAGCATTGATTCTGTCCATAGTCTGTGTTTCAGCCACATAGAAGAAATCAATTGCTGCAGGAGAGAGCTGGACCAAGACACAGAGAGAAGCAGAGACAAGACTGAAATAAAAACAAACAGCAGAAATCCTAGTGGCAACTGGGGTATTGTGTGCTAGCCATTAAGTTTTCCAGAAATATATTTAATTCTGCCTGCAATTATTTGAGCTATATTATTGTCATTCAAATAGATCCCTCTAAGTTTCTTTTCCTTACAATGGAAAACTAAATCTGGCTAAAGGGGGGTGGGGGGAGATTAACAGACATTTTCTTTAGGAATAAGAATTGGAAACTTTAATATATTTCCTATACCTTTTACAAGATGGAATACAGAACTGAAATAATTAACTTTTCACAGTGAGTTATAACTACTAATGAGATAAACTTCAGAAAAAAAACAACAGTACCATGTCACAGATAGAACTGCAGTTTTTCATGTTAAAGGCAATATTTTGCAAAACAATAAGGCAAATACCTGAGTTATAAAGGCAAAAGTTACTATTTTCCTATAAAATATTCATTTTCCTTTATTTTATTTATTTGTTTGTTTGGGGTTTTTTTGTTTGTTTGTTTGTTTTGTACCAGGGATTGAACCCAGAGTCTCTTAACCACTGAGCCACATTCCCTAGCCCTTTTTATTTTGAGACAGGGTCTTACTAAGTTGCTTAGGGTCTCACTAAGTTACTGAGGCTGGCTTTGAACCCATGATCCTCCTGCCTTGGTCTCCTGGGCTCCTGGGAATACAGGCATGTGCCACCTCACCCTGTTCATTTTCTTTTAAACAAAATTTGACTGATGTGATTCTAAAATCTGTGTTTTACAGAGTTGTTATAAAAAAAGTTGTAAGAAGAAATTGAGGAACGGAAATTACAATGACACTCTTTGAAGGGAGTTATCAACTAACAACTATCTTTACTTCTTAATTATCTTTTTTTCTTCACAACCAGAACTGGAGTCATATTCCAACTCTGGGGAAAAGACCAAAAGAACCACAAATATTTTTATCTTCATTTGCTTAAGCTACTAAATCAATGACTACCTACTTCTGTAATTATCATCATATGTAAAACATACATGCTTATCAGTGTAATTCAATTTAGTTGTCACTCTACTTAAAAATAAACACAATTACAAAACAATGCATGTAGAAACCAGGAAAATTACTTTTGAATTCAAATATCCCCTTTGGTTATAATCTGGTTATTTCAGAAATTGATATTAATAAAATATCATATGTATACAGATAATTATATGTAAATATTTCACAGTATTAATTACAGAATTAAAATATGGAAATTAATTTATAGATTTTATACAAATTATTTGGCTTCAATTTTATGAAATATTGCCATCTTTGATAATAATAGTTATAAAACTGTTCCATGGCATGCAAAATTGTTTATTGTAGCTTATTAAATATAAATATTAAAGTCTTTATCAACTTTTTGATTTTTCCTAGAATAGGCAGTATAGTAATGTCCCCAAGTAAGGATGATAAATATGTCATCTATTTCACCCAAGAAGACACACATTGAATATTAAAGAATCGTGTTCAGGATGTTGCAGAGCTAAGAACAAGAGCAAATAGGGTTTGGGCTTGTAGCTCAGTGTACTTAGCATGCATGGGGCCCTGGATTCAATTTTCAGCATCAAAAAGGAAAAACAAAATAAAAACAGTAATCTAACAGGGTTATATATGATATCAATATTACAATTTAAAAAATATGAACCAAATTAAAGATGGCATATATATATATATATATATATAATATTTTAGAATAATACCACTGTATTCATTTAAGGGAATACATTTTGTCTATTAATAAAAACACAAATTCTAAATTTCTAATCATTTTTATGTGACTTTTGTTTGAAGCATTGTACAATATTTTTCAAGAATGCATGGTATAATAGGGATTTCAGAATCTTTTTCCCAAGTGCAGGTTGTACAAATAAAATATCTCAGCCATTTCTGTACACACCAATCCTGACATTTATTTTAGCTTCTAATAGTCCAGCATAGCAGTATGAGGGCAGCACAAAATCAAGTCACAATGTGCTCACCTCTCTCTTATCTAATTATTACCAATAATCAAACAGGCTATTTATTAATCAATCTTTCAAAATCCCAAACTCTTAAATATTGAAAGAGGAAATAGAAGCAAACTCTACAATGACACTTCTCATCAGTTGTGGGTATAATGGACCGTGAAAGGCATTCTTTAAATCTTCACCATCTTCAACTAACCACCCCTGAAACTTATGGAGGCTAGAACTAAACTGTTATTTTTGAAATGTTATAAATAAAGTCAAATAAAGAGCAAGACAGAGAAAAATCCCAATCTGCTACATAAGAACTACTCTCAACTAGCATTGTTATGCAGAAATAATGAACCTCAGTCCTGATTTGTTTCATACAATAGTCCCACATCTGATATGGTGACTCTCTAGTCAGGAAAATGTGGGTGTACAGGGTCATCCGCTGAGGCCCTTGAGAAAGTATTAGAAGCTTGGTTTTTTATAATATTTCTATCTCATAGTTTACGAATTAAGTGTTTATATTTAATAATGTATAGGCTACAATAGTTCTTGTTTTGAATGTATGAACACATAACTACAATTTATCATGATACAAACCACAGATTCTGATTGTTTTCCCTAAATTTAAATTTTCCACTCTTCTCTGGAATGTAAGTGTAATTTTAACTTACATAGCAATGTGGCCCAGCAAAATACTTCATTTCTTTTTTTTTTTTTTTTTTGTAGTAGTTGTTTGTTTGTTTGTTTGTTTTGGTACCAGGGATTAAACTCGGGGGCACTTGACTACTGAGCCACATCCCCAGTCCTATTTTATATTTTATTTAGACAGGGTCTCACTGAATTGCTTAGCACCTCATTTTTACTGAGGCTGGCTTTGAACCCTGTGATCCTCCTGCCTCAGGCTCCTGAGCTGCTGGGATTACAGTCCTGAGCCATGCACCCAGCTTTTCTGTAGTTCTTTTGATCATGTGACTAATGACTGAACACTGAGGAACAATCAGGTTTTGTGAGCCTTCCTAGAACACTGCTTGAGTGCCACTTGTCCCATTGCCCTTTGCTACTGTCTGGGATAAGAGAAATGCAGCAATACCTTAAATCATGAAGTTATCTTGAATAATGACAAAAAAATACATAGACAATTTAATGCTTATTATTCATGTATAAGTGAAGCCCCTTGGGTATGAAGTCCTAATACTATGGCTTACCTTCAAAGAATCAACATGAACTTCTACACTGCTTCAGCCATCTTTTTTTTCTTTTTTTTTCCTGATTAAAGCTGCCAAACCTAAATATAATTGACATGGAAAAACATAGGTTTAATGTCCCCAAACTTTTACTTGTAGTTCCTTGTAGGTTGCATGATTACAAAATTTTGGAAACCTACAACAGGAAAATGATACTGATAAATTAAAATTTACTCCCAAACCCAAGTCTTTGGCAGACAATATTAATTGAAATGTTTCATAGCATTTTTGTAATTAAGTAAATGAAATGGGTGTTTATTTGGGGTGGATGAGGTGAAACAACTGTCTGAATACCATTAACTTGTAAGAACTATTAGCAGCTGTGATCTTTCAATGGTAACATATCCATCATCAAAGTCTTTGGATATGAAACACATTGGCATGCAAGTTTTCTATCCCTGTGATTCTTCTTTGTTCTAAGAAAGTAAAGAAAGAAAACTTCTATCATCTGTGACATCAGTCTAAATTATAGTTTCACGTGATAGATTAGCAAGAAAAACTGCAGCATTTGCAAGAATTGGGAATGGCTTTTCAAAATTGAGATTTCATGCATACAGCTCAAAAGCTACTATTGAATACGAAATTCTCAGTTACTCTACTATATGTTTATGAATAGCTATAAATATTGGAATATCTTTGCTTGGTCCCATAGTTTTTTAAAACAGCAACTGAGCTTTTTGGATACTCCTTAAGTATTTAATTAACAGTATTTCAATGGAGGATACATTAGCCATACCAACCACATAAATCCAATGAAATTTTGCTTTGATTCCTAAATCTGCATTTATCATTCTGCTTCTTTTAAACAATAATTGATCACCTTCCAGTTTTTTAGCAATAATATTTAAGAAAATTGAAGCATATTAGTTATAAAGAGGAAAATCATTAATTTTCAGATTTATTCACATAGGAAGGATGTATGAGTGAAGTATGAAACAATTACTTCAATATTATAAAAATAGACATTTATTAAATAGCCATTATTTGGAGTCAACATTATCCACTAGTGATGACCATATTAAGTGTACTAACCAAATATTTCCCTGCCTTAAAGAAAAAATCTCATAATTTGAATCTATAGAGAAATAGTTTTGATCATTATTTTTTCTTGAAAATCTGTAGTGCAATCCATATAGAAAGAGTTTTTCTCACTCTTTAGAAATAGAAAACAGATGAAAAATTAAAATCTTTGAAAAAAATAACATCATTTTATATAAGTTTAATAAACTTTGAAGGAATAGCAACTTAAAATAATTCAATGTAAATATTTAATGCAAATAAAATTTAAAGTATTGTTAAACAGTCTAATAACTTTAGACAATTTAATGCTATATTATTTATGAAGATGGCCTTCAGTATATAGTCTTACTGCAATTGTTTATTTGTCTGAGCAATAAAAGCTATGTCTCCTAGACAATTGTACTTCAACTCCCAGGCAATTAACATGCCTTGCTATAGAAATAAAATATGCAATATATTACCTTAGGAAAATTCATACTACAATATGTAACCATGTGTATAATGTTAAAAACATAAAAATCTCATAGATCTCACTGCATTATATTATTATTATATATTATTATATTTTTACTTTATGGGGATTTGCATCTAATCTATGGAATAAGAGACTGTTACAATGTCTCCCAGATGAAATATAGACAATAAAGGGTAATGGGTCTCTGATATAACTGTGGAACTAAAGGAGGAGAAAGTGGGTTTTAAGATAATCATTCAGTTTTCTTTTATCTTTGTAAATGTCAGAGTTACATGTTGCTTCCATAGCAAGTGAATGAGTTTGGAGAGTTTGTGAGATGCTTGCAAGTTGCACAATTCTGATCTGACAATAGATGGGGCCATGTGTATTGAGGCATATGAACTCTGAATCTCTGAGGACTTTGGGGGTTCAAATGGAGCTTAACCAACCTTATTATAAAAGGTTGTTTATCTGTGTAATGAAAAAAACCGCTGCGGATCTGTGTAATGAATGTTCCCTCATCACTGTAGAACTTAAGCAAAAAGGCAAACTATGATCCATCACCTTTGAAACATGCTGTTTATCCTTTACTATTCCCGGAAGTATGGAGGCAAGTAGATCAGCTCTGTTTCTAGCCAAGGAAATGCTGAAGGAGCTCAATCTGCATCACAATACCTGTCTTGATGTGAAAGAAATTATATACATTTGGCAGCCTTGAAGAGTTTGTAGCAGTCTTCAATTGTATTTTTGAGAGTTGTATTTTTGAGAATTACAGAATACATGGCATGTGTTCAATTTGTATATGTCAAAGAATGTATGACAAAACCTTTTCAAGTTAAAAAGGAAACTTAACTGTTATTTAAATTCTGTCTCTTTCTTTGTTCATTTATAAAATTTCCACCGTTCATTATTAACTTAAATATTTGAGGATTTTAAGTCACTTAAGAATCACCAAGCCGTCACTTGCCATGACAGGGTGCCCCACCTTAAAAACAGACTAACTCCCAGGGAGGGCGTTTCCTTCTTTTCAAAGACATTTATATAACTGAAAGAAGAACATTAAACCAACTCACTTTTCTTTTATTTAGTTTTCAGGGGTAAATGAAATGTGTCTGAACTCCTTTTTAATGACTTCATTTTTATACAACCATTTCTATGTAATTTAGCTGTATGTTTTTTAGAACAACATTCCAAGGACAGTGTTTTGATAAAGACCTAGTACACGAAGTGTTTTGATAAAGACCTAGTACACGAAGTATGCACGAATTCTCAATTTAAAGATTTGTGACATATTTAATTTATGAAAACATCCTAGGTGAAATTGAAAAGCCCCATGCCCCCAAAGATTCACTATTCTTTCTAGCACAGAGTGTTATTTTAATAATAACTAATTAAGTTAATAGTACTCATTATGTCATTGAGCCATGAAATTATAAATCTCTTTCCTCCCTTAGCCTCTTTGACCAGAATTGTTGAACAGCCTGACAGTTTACAAATCCTATCAGCAATATTCAGAATGTATTGTATCTTAATTGAATTGATTCAGTAAATAAAATATAATTCTAATCAATAACATTTTGCATCAGCACTTTCAATTTCTTTCAGTATGCTTAAACAATTGATTTTTTTTTTGACAGAATGTAATCTAGTATACATACTCTACATTGGTGGGGAGGATATGCATTTCTGAGAGAACTGTTCATTCTGGTATTGAAGTATTTTGAAACTCTTTTAATTACTTCAGTATCTTTCCTGACAGATAATTACAGTATATAAAACTCCCCACCTCACTCTCTCCATGTTCATGCTAAGGACTTTATCCAGTAATATAATTGCTAATATCAATATGTAGATGACTCCTTAAACTCATCTCCAATTTTCTACTAGACACCTTGAGCTCCAGTTTCCTTCTGGTTATTTCTAACTGGATAATCCATTAGCACATCAACATATCTAAAAAAAAAAAACTGTAATTTTTCCACAAATACTGTTCTTCTTTCTGGATTTCCAGGTTGCATCACCAAAACTGAAAGCCCTGTGTAGTCTTTGACTGCCTTCCTTTTGGCTGTGTTCCTCTATTATCTCATCCATGGTGTTAAACATGCACTCCTTCAGGCACCTACTGAATTCTCTTGACTCCTGCTTCATAAAACTATTACATTGGCCCTTAGTTCTTCGTTTGCCTACCTAAATCCTATACCCTCTGCTCAATGCATCTTCCCTCTGACTAGTAATACTAGAACTCACTCTCTCTCTCTCTCTCTCTCTCTCTCTCTCTCTCTTTCTCTCTCTCTCTCCTTTGATGCAAAGTTCTCGTTGCACTGCAATCTTTGTGGGGAATAGATGGTTATAACACTGATGGGGTGCGGTGAGGCTCCTATCTGAGCAAGGAAGAAACTCACCTTATTTCATAATTTGTAGCATATTTTTCATAGTCTTGGTGCAAAAGCAGAAGTGGCCCAACCCAAAGGTTGGTTTGGATGTTGAGATTGATACCACACATGTACACACACATACTCACTCACACACACACACACACACACACACACACACACCCCACACACATACACCCCAACTGGGTTTGACAAGATTTATAATTTATTATAATTTAAATGGTTAAAGTCTCTGGAGAGAGGAAAAACCCTGGCTTAGGGTTTTTATTATGAATAGGATATATATTTGGGATGAGAGTCACCTTAGGGAGACAGGCAATTGTCTGAACTCAATCGCTGCCAGCACTAAGGAAGAGAGACACAGGCTTTCTTATCCAGATGTGGGAACAAAGGGAAAAGGGAGAGTTAAGTTTTTAAAGCTGTCAATGCTCAAATAGCAAAAATAAATAGCCTTTTCATTACAATATTAAACTGTAATGAATATATTTATTATGCTTTGTTTTTATTTTTGGAGAATATTAACTTAATATTTTGATTTTATTTTTATTGGTCCATTATAATAAAGTGAGATTCATTCTTACATGTTTGTACATTCATACAATATATAATTACATTCAAAATTATATTCCATCCTTAGCTCAAGACAGCCTATCAGTCAGCAGAACTGCCATATTACCAAAGAGTATTCTAGAGCCATTAAAAAATATGTGATTAATCAGGTTTTCATCTATTTTGCATGTAAAAAAAGCCAACAAAGAAAATTTGGATTTTATTCTAATATATATTTTAGGAATTCAATATATAAAGAATAATGCTTTTTAACATGGTTTACTTTGGCTGATTTATTTCATTGATTTTCATTGTTTGATGCCTCTCTCCCTCTTTTTTTTTCTCTTTTGTCAAGATGGTATTCATAAAGAAGGTTGTGATCCACAAACCACATCACTTGGCCAGGGGTGTTAGCAAAGCTATCTACCTTATATATAGCAGTAGGGATAAACTGAGGCACTGATATTATATCCACTAAATGATTAAAAACTAGGATAGTTAACCCAAAGTTTATGTGTAAAACTATGTTAGTATTGTACACTATATAATTTTACATACTATATTGTATATGATGCATGCTATACAATCAGAAGTCTGCAAACTAAGATTTGTGAACCAAATCCTGCAAATTCTCCTATTTTTGTAATTAAAGCTTTATTGTACACATTGTTCCTTTCCCTCTCCAAAGGCAGAATTGGGTAGTTATGATAACAGAACCTGTATGTGCAAGGGGCTCAAGTATTTACTGTCTGCTGTTTGTAGATAAAAGTTGAGGAACATTCATAAAAAGAAATCATTGAATCCATTTTTAATTCTTAAGTCCAATGGGAATACAATAAAAAATGTAACTGAACTCAAAGAATGACCCATTCTTTAAGAAGACTCAAAGAGAAGTTAAATTCATGTGTCTGATACGTGTCTAGAGACCTGAATTAAAATCTTGATTAAAAGAGTCAATTTCTTCCAAGCAAATCTGGCTACTTGACATGTGCCACACACAGGAAAAACTCAAAGTGAACCTACAGAATAAAGGCCAAGAAGCCCTTGATTTAATGAATTCATAAATGGAATGAAATGGTTGCCCCCTTACAAGGGTTTTACAATTGTATTCATGCAAAGCTGTCATGTGCAGAGTATCTTTCCCTTTAAAGAGCCTCTTACGTTATCAAAAAGAAAGAAGAAATAAAGTGAAATTACACATCTACTCATGATCCTTCCACAAAACTACGAAAAAGTATCAAAGAAAGGCTGGTATGCTTGAAGTCATTTCTGAAGTAAATCTCTAGATGATATATAACATATCGTAGTAACAGTAAGTTTTATCCCTAGTAAAATCTCAAGAACTTGTATTCCATAGTTATACAAATAGAATTTAGATTCAGGATAATAAGTGCTAGACATAACATGTATAAAATACCAGATATCATCTTTGCTAAAGGAAAAATTAGCAATATGTAACTAATCATAAACTATTTCTTTAGATTTTAATTATTATTAAAATATAATGATATATTATGTTATATTTTATGATATAACATAGTTTCCTAACCTTATCTCCCCTTCAATTCTTAAGTTCCTCTATCCTAAATTATTCTATTACTTTTGAAAAATTGAAAACCTTTTAATTCCATTGGTCTCTGACAATATAGGTCCATTGTTAGAGGAAGAACAATGCTTCTCAACTACATCTGGTTGAAATATGCACACTTATGGTTAATACCATCCCAAGCAAAGGCACCTTGGGATTCCATCTAGTTAAACAGTGTGCAAAAATCATCAAATATACAAAAGTAAAGGTAAGGAGTCATTTTTTAATGTAGAATATAATGACTCAATCAATAACTAAAAACATTTGATTTCACTTCAGATGGCTTCAAGATAAATCCCTTTCTATGGTTAACCTATTTTAATTAAACGGTTATCGGTCACTTGGTATCTATTCTAATTAAATGGTAGAAGACTCCTAATGGGAAGTTCTACCACTGGGCCACATCCTTCTACCTTCTGCAGCAGAAAAGCAGCAATTTATAGTACTCAGAGGCTCAGTGACCCAAAGTGAACCATCTACCAGGTAAGTTCATATTGGAAAATTTCTGATGATTTAGTTGTTGTTGGATAAACATGTAGAGCATTTTCATACTTCAATGCCTTGGTTAATGTTAGCTCTTCTCAAACATGTCCCATAAATATTTCTCGAAAGGCATAAGTTAAAGAAAGAATGATCAAGAAGCATCAAGGGTACAACTTGTCTTGACCAACTATCTTTTCATCTTCTCCAAACCAAATAGTTTACTCTGATGTCCCTTATTATATGTTATAGAAAGCATAGAAAATCACCATTCTATTCCATATGATGAATGTTGTTTTAATTAAGAAAAAAACATTTTAATTACTTCTGAGATTATGATGAATTCATTAAGTTTTTTTATATATATATATATATATACATATATATACATATATATGTGAATCATACGTGCAATGCAATATATTACACCTAATTATACATTTTATTTCACCTGGACCATAAAAACCTTGTCCAGGAATGATCACTTACATGTCATTGCATTCTCTAAGTCATTGAGAATTATTATTTCTAAAGAGTAAATATATACTAACAGTCACTAATATGGCATTATGTAAAAATGTGAATGTGTAACCGATGTGATTCTGCAATTTGTATGTGGGGTAAAAATGGGAGTTCATAACCCACTTGAATCAAATGTATGAAAGATGATATGTCATGAGCTTTGTGATGTTTTGAACAACCAATAAAAAAAAGAAATATCTAAAAAAAAGAAAGAAAAAATATATATACTAGATGAATAAAGGTAATAAAGGAAACTACTTGTTTAATGATTCAAATCCATATTGAAGACAGATGTTTTCCAGTATCTTTAGGAAAAACACATTACTGTAATTTCTAAGCATTAATGTATTTCTCCTCTCAGTACGAATCCATCATCTTTTAAATGTGGAGTAAGCATATGAAATTCTCATTTCCATTGTTGATTTGGCAGTTCTGAAGCAAGTCCATCTGTTTGAGGGAGGATTAGGAAGGGTAGAAGAGCAAAATTGTGACCCAAAAATTTTCATTATTTGGAACTGCTGTACGACTGGAATGTTATCATTTTGGATGTACTATTTTAATAATTAATAGGCTTTATTTTAATACAATGTTAGATTTACAGAATAATTGAGCAGGTAATACAAAGAGTTCTGCACACTGAACCCTTCTCCACCCTCCACACTTAGAGATTCCTCTTGTGTTAACACCTTGCATTAGTGAATCATACTCATTGCAATAACGAAGCGACATCAATATTTTGTTCTTGTTATTATAATCCATGCTTTATGTTAAAGTTTACTTTTTGTATTATGCATTTTAGGGGTTTTGACAAATGAATGCATGTTCACATCTATACACCATTACCATTTCATATAGAACAGTCTATTTGATGTAAATGATATCCTTTGTGTTGGCCAGGTGCAGTGGCACAGGCCTACAATTCCAAAAACTGAAGAGGCAGAGACAGGAGGATGGTAAGTTCAAAGCCAGTCTCAGAAACCATGAGACCCTAAGCAATTTAGCAAAACCTTGTCTCAAAATAAAAAGGGCTGGAGATGTAGCCCATGTTAAAGCACCCACAAGTTTAAACCCTAGTTTCAAAAGAAAACTCCTCTCTTTGACTTGGTAGATCATTTCTTATGAATACTGAATAAAAGTCCATTGAATTAATGTGCACAATTCGTTTATTCATTTCCCTTTTGTAAGGCATCCTGGTTACTTCCAGGTTTGACAATAATAAATAACACTATTATAAATACTCATAAGCAGGATTTCTGTGTAAATATGGGTTTTTTCAACTCATTTGTATAATATTAAGGAGCACAATTGCTGAATTGGATCATATAATAAGAATATATTTGATAAGAAACTGACATGGCTTTACCATTTTTCATTCCAACCAGAAACTAATGAGAAATCAACCCTTTACATTGAAATGCTTTACAACTATTCTGTAGTTGGATGTTGCATGTGCCCTAAAGGCTCATGTGTTAAAGGCCTGGCCACTAGGGTGGAACTATTAGGAAACAGTGTCACTTTTAAGAGGTGAGGCTTAGTAGGAAGCTATCAGGTCATTGGGGCATGTGTACAAAGAAGATGTGGGACCTTATTAGCTCCTTCCTCATTCATTTTACTTCCTGGCTCATGAAGTGAGCAATTTGTTCTACCACATGTTTTTCCTGCTGTTCTCCAGCACACCTACCAGTGTCCTGGAGAAATGGGTTCACCCAATCTTTGGCCAGAACCTCTAAACTGTGGTGCAAAGTGAACCTTTCCTCTTTATAAGTTAATTTCTTCAGGTATATTATTGCAGTCCTGGAAAGCTGACTAATACAATCTGTCTATCTCTGTATATGTAAAGTGGATACATTGTAAGCAATATTTAGTTGGGTATTATTTTCTATCTACTCTGATATTGTCTTTTAATCAGCATATTTCACTATTCACATTGAAGGTGATCATGTGATTGTTTGGGTTAATAACTATCACTTTTATAAGTATTCTTTGCTGCACTTATTCTTTGTTTCTTTCCTTTGATACATCTCCATTTTCTGCCTTCTCTAATTTTAAGCAACTGTTTTATATTATTGCATTTCCCCCTCTTGACTTATGAATTGTACTTCTTTCAAAAAACTTTTAAGATTTTCCCTAGCATTTGTAATGTACATTTACAATAAGTACAAGTCCACTTCCAAATAGCCCTTCACTGTTTCACAGCTAGTCCAGCAAACTGAGAGTATTTCTAATGTTTCCTTTTAATCCCTTGTAATCTCACTGCCATTCATTTATCTCATTCTTTTCTTCAAACACCCAACACATTGCTACTACTAATACTTGGCACAAACAGTTATCTATTAGATCAGAAGGGAATAAGAGGTATAGATATTTTATTTTCATTTATTCCTTCTATGAAACTTTTTATTTTTAAATTTAGAACCATGTTATTTATAAGAATTGCCTTTTCTCTGAAGAACTTCTTTTAATACTTATTGCATGGAAATTCTGCTGGTGACAAATTCTCTGTGTTGTTTTGGAAAGGCTTTATTTATTCTCCACTTTTGAAGAGTAATTTCACTGGATTCAAAATTCTAGGTTTTTTTTTTTTAATATGAAGATTTTGTTACATACTCTCCTTGCTTGTTCTGCCTTTGACAAGCCTGATGTGATTCTTACAGTTAGTGCCCTCTAGTTAAGGTATTTTATTCCCTCTGTGTCCTTTTTAAGAATTTCTCTGTCTTTGATTTTGTGTCTTTTCAGCTCATTAAATTATTTTTATCTGTTACTTCTTTTTTAAGCTGGCTCATAATTATTTTGTTGGTGCATTATATTTATACATAATAGTGGAGTGCAGTTTTAATATAATATGCCTAAGAGCAGATTTTATGGGTATTTATCCTGATTGTATTCTGTTAAATTTTAAGACTCATGGTTTGGTTTCTAAATAAAATTCTCAGATTTTATTATTATAGCAATACTTTCTTTAAATTTTTTTCTTTGTTCTCTTTCTGGTACTCTTTAAATCTTTTTAAATTGCTCTAAGTTTCTCAAATATTCTGTCCCTTTTTTCTCTTTGCTTTTCAACTTGTTTTTCAGTTTAAGAATTGCTGTTGTATCTAACATTTCCTTTTTTGATAATTTTTATAATATCTTTCCTTAACTTACCATCTTTTATTGTATATTTCCTATCATTTTCACTAGAATACTTAGCATATTAAAGTCAGTCATTTTAAATCCCTGGTCAGATCTGATAATAACAAAATCTCTGGTTATGATATTTGCTTTGTCTCTATAGATTGTGTTTGTTCCTGTGTTTTAGCATCTCTTACAATTTGTTGTTGCTAGCTAGGCATGATGTATTGGGTAAAATTAATCTAGTAGTTAGATTTTTACATGAGAGTTTATGTTTATCTCTCTTGGCATTAGCTGTGCTTACTGTTTGCTGTAGCTACAGATATCAACAGCTAAAATTTCATTTGGTATCCCTGTTTTTGTCTCCTTGTTATCTATAAGTTTCCCTATGAATTCCTTCTTAAGTAGAATTAACACTTTGCAGTTACATAAACTCTAACCCTCTTTTTAAATATAGGATTCCTATTGTGGTAGCAAGCTGTGGAGACAGGGAAATGTCCCATGACCCCATATTTAGGTCTCAGTCCTTTAGTGGTTCTGTGTTTATGGCCTGTGACACTCACAAGTGTTTCTCAGCTCCACTACCCACCTCCCAGGAGTGTAGAAAGGTTACAAAAAGCTGGAGCTGATAATTGTGCTTCCTCCCAAGTACCTAAGTCTCTGGAGAAGTCCTTCTCTCTATCTTTTACAGAAAGCTCTGGGGGATATTTCAAAATGGTTTACTTTACCCTCACCCGGACCAAACTTAAAGGGAGTTTTCTTCAAATTTTTACCAAGAAAACTTGATGAGACCCCTGAAGGTAAAACTTGTGAATGTATGGGTATCTCCCTTAGGTTGGCCCTTTGGAGATTTTAATTCAAACTAGTCCACACTCAGTCTCCAGTAGTACATTTATGTGCTCCTATCAGTGACTGGTTCTACTCACTTCTGTGTCCGTTAAGCCAGGTAAGCAGATCTGTACTCTATATATACATATATATACACACATACATATACATACACACATGTATCCATATATGTATATGGATTTCTGATTTCTTCTCATGAAGTAAACTTAAATATATACAGTAATACCATATATTTAAAATAAATAAATGGATGAACTGATTAATTAACTTATCCATGTAAGTCATGAAGAAAAATTAAATATGTGTATATACACACACACACACACACACACACACACACACATATATATATATATATATAAATTTTATATAATACAGTTTATATAGGAAAAATATTTTATATAGTATACATTCTTTACATACTGTGTATATATATATATATATATATATATATATGTGTGTGTGTGTGCATGCATGTGTGTTTAAGTTTCCCTCATGAATTAATTAATTTACTCAGTATTTATTAAACTATAGCCAATCAAGCAAGCAAGCTAACAAAAATCTCTGAGTGCTTATCATGGGCCAATATTTTTAGTAGGGAAAAGAAATACACAAATTAAAATATGGTTCATTTGTCCTCCTCATAGACTAGATTTTGGAAGGCAGGCACCATGGTAATTCTGAGACAAGTACATTCCTGGTAGCCTAGATGAACATACCATGTATGTGACTCAATTTCAGGTAATGAAAAACATCATTCTTGAGCTTGAAGATGTATCCAGTTAGTCAAGCCAAAGAGAGACAGAAATGAGTTCTGGGCAGGAATAGAGCAAGAAGATCCAGAAAAATGATGGAAAAGATATGAATGATAATGTAGCCTGATTTTTATGTCCAATACATGCAGAGAGAAAATAAAATCTTTTGGGGTTATCTATTCAAAAGGGAAGATCTTTCCATACAAAAATTTCCTCAGTAATAATTAAATACATGTTCCTTATTACCAATAATGTACTTCACAGTAGGCCTCCAAGAAAGCAATCTTGTCCATATTAATTAAGAGATTATCACAATCTGAGAGACTCACGGCTTTACATTTTGATCAGCAGCATGCAGAATGTTTTTGAAAAAAATAAATGCTAGCCAACAAATCAGGGACATAGTACTTCTCAGAAAGCAGAATCATTCTTTACTTGATAACTTCAGGTTTGCTCTCAGAAGTGTATATTACCACAACATTGTGGAGTTTTACAATGCAAATCTACAACAACTCTACAAGGCCCTTCCCGTGTAAATGTCTTCAGATGCATAATCACGCACAGAAAATCAAAAATATGCCTGGTTTGTTACACAGAGCAGGGAAGAAGTGTTTGCTTAGATAGATTCTGGGCACCATCTGGGAGACAAGTGCCTGGTTTTGCAACAGATTGCATAATTTTCCTGTAGAATCTGGAGAAAAGCCCTAACTGCTTTAATAGAGAGTTGATTTTACATGCCTTTAATCTTCATTTCGGTTTGTCTTAAAGGCAATCCATATGGTTGAATGGCAGAAGTAGTCATTAGCTTAACACAGTGTTCAGGCTTCCATCTTTCTGTGGGAGACATGCAATATTTCACCTGATAGAGAGTTAGTTTTCATTGCACATGGCAATTAATCTTTTTACTAGCCAAGCATCTACTGCATATATATGCCATTTGATTGATTAGATTAGAAATTTAATGTTACAGTTCATACATTAGTAATATTTCAATATAACACGTACCAAGGACTCCTCTATCAATAATATGAGTGGATCAAGAGCAGCACAAATTAGCACCTGGAGCAGAAAAGGATGACCTTGGCGGGAAGGAAATACTTCATTCACAACGAAGACATCTTAGTGCAAAGTTCATCTTATTAGAAGCTCTGTGTGGAACCTGTGGCTGGAGGGTACATGGATTCTTAGCAGGCAACAAAAAACATAAAAGCAGATGGCAAGACACAAATCCCAAATGGAAGAGACAGACCTATCTCTTTCATGTACCTATCTCTGTACACCTTTCTTGGCAGAAGTAGAAAGTAAAGTATTTCAGTATTATGTAATAAAAGTTACAATTAAAACTTGCAACAGATAAACAGAGTTGGATGTGTAGAAAGAAAAGAATGTTCTTTATATCTTGGTGATACTTTCTGAAATGGAAGAAAAATAGAACACCCTTATAAACTGAGCTAAATTTTTTTTAGGTCTGAGGTTTGCACACCTATCACAAAAAGTTATCTCTGTGTTTCTGTCTACAACTGAGAGGAAGAATTCAGGGTAAAAATGTGTTTACATTTATTTAACATAGATTAAGCCTTATGCTGGTCTTAGAATCTTATATATGTTACCAAATATGATATATCAACTGGTATTTAATAAGCTAAGGTGATTCACATTGGGAGGAATTGGAGACTAAAATATTTAAATATATCCTTAAACTCATAAAATGTTAATTTGATACCACAGGATTAAAAATATTATTCTACACTGCAGACTTATTTTCATCTTATGACCTCTTCCTTTATTTCACCTTGATTTTCCTGTAGGGCCAAATGAATCTTAGCATTAGGTTTCTGAATTTGCTCATTTCTTTCCTACCATCATTAAATGGAAATGTCCAGGCCAAGCCAGAAGTCCCAGGAAAGAGGATAAGGGATACATGGACCAGAGATGAGTTACTCCAATAATTTTAATCAAGTCTACCCTAATTAGCTAATAGCCAAACCCCAGATAAGCAAACCAAGGGAAAAGCAGAAAAGTTGCCTTGCTGAACATGGTTGATGACTGAGCAATACATGCAAATTTTGCTAATGGTGTTAAGGGTCTTTATTGTGCAATATTATTGCATCAATACATATATAATGTAAAGTAAGTTATAAAGGCTAACATTTGTTAGTAATAGTTGCAAATATGGAAGTCTCTGTTGTTTGCTGTATTTCTGTCTCTCCTATTTATCTTAAGAATTTCTGCTTTGTAAGGTTATGTGCTATGGTATTTAATAGAGAGGTATCCATACCTCTTACATCATCATTATGAATTGTGGCCTTCAAGTTCAGCCTGAACAGAATGATAGTGATTTTTATAGACTTAAGATAATTTGGATGTAAAAAATTGTTTGACTTGAAAACACAAAGTATTGCTAGAAACAAAACAATGAAAAATGGATGCAAAAAAAAAAGATAACTAAGAAATACCAACCGAGGGTTGATAAAGTTCAACAGAGCAGAGTGAATGGGTGAACAAATGAATGAATGAGTGAGGGAATAAGTATTTTAAGACTTAGGCAATATTAGTTTTGTCCTTTAAGCACAATTTGAGTACTATCTAATGGATACAAGGAAGCTAAAGAAGTTTTTACCCCAATATAATTGCATTTTATATCTGTTTAATATGTAATTATGGAATGAACTTAATATTTTATTTAACTTTTATTATTATGCTTAAGAGTGAGCATTATAGCTGAAAGTCTAGAAGTCCTTTGCCTGAATGGTGATATGCATTAATTTGGGTATTTAATGTAGAAGTCAGTCTGCTGAGAAGATTTTGCAGTCTATTTAAACTTGTTTTAATTTGATTCCCAAGTCATTCTTTGTGTCTATAATGTGGAACTGCTTAATAATCTGTAGCAATAAAGCAAAGATTTGGGGACAGATTGGTGTCTGAAGTACCTCTTGAATACATACCATAAACTACCCAAAGGTTACAAATAAGTTTTGTATGAGTAAATGAGAAGGAATGATGGATGCAAATCAATTAGCGTGTATCATTCAAATTATCAGCCTAACAGCGGAAAACCCTCATTCAATAAGTGTCAAGCTGAAATAGTAGAATCAAATTGTTAACAGTCAAACCTTATTAATCAATTCAGCATCTAATTATTAGTTTGCCAACATTGTTAATAGTCAAACAAAGGGATTTATCAAAATATAATGTTAGACTGACATAATTAAATGGATTCCTGTTCAATGATAAATTACTACCTAAAATTAACTGCATAGAAGTGAGATTAGATAAATCTTGAGTGGATCTGAAATCTGCATTGAAATTCTTCAGGAATATGGGAAAGGTTGTTACTTATCAGTAAGGACAGAGAAGAGCATCCCTCACATTTGAAAGGCTGTCTTCTTGTCACAGAGAACACCCTGATCAAAGTGTTTGGAATGTGGGAGCTAAGACATCCATGGAGATTAAATTAAAAAGTGTCTAGGTGGCCTGATTACCACAAGTTTAAAATGTGTGAAGTTAAACTGGTGTAAGCCATTAGAAGAGACCAGTTAGTACCCACAATTTGGAGTTTGAATCATTGACATGACAATAAAGCTGAGGAAATTGGAGTTCCACCGTCACACAGAATAGGGTAATAAATTGAGCCTTTCCCATGAGCTAAATGCAAAAAGATTTTCTCGTACACTTTTTAGACAGACTTAGATGTGAAACTTGAATGGCTTGAGGTTCCTTGCAGTCTTAAAAATACTAATAATGCAACAACAATAATAAATGTGTTCGTCTATGTTCACTGTAAGATTACTTATACAGTATGGCAGGCAGCCTGGCTCTCCTAAATTTTGCTCATGTATGAGCTTGTTTATCTTTCACAACCAGTTTATGAAATCTGAAGTATTATCATCCTATTTTACAGGTGAAAAATCCTTGGCACAGAGATTCAGTAACATGTCCAAGGTCAATTTACAAGTAGTAAATCAAGCAGCTGGGATTAAATTCCAGGTAATTTAGCATCAGAATTCACCCTCTTACAGTAGAAGTTTATGCTCTACAATTCAATATTCCAAAGTGCAACTTGGAATATTTAAACTCCCTTGTGCCAATCTGGATGCCAAGATTGGCTTACACTTGGCCTTCATGATGACTCACTTTTGATTTCATGACAACAGATTGAGAAAGGTAGAACGCTATGAATGATATACCTCAAATCAATTTCCATGACAATATAGCTAATTTCTTTTTCTTTCTTTTCTTCTATTTTGGGTTTTATTGCTTGTTTCTTGCTTTTTAGCTGTTTTTATGGTGGTTTACATTATTTTTCTTACCTTTTTCCATACAAGGTTCTTCACATAGTTAGTGAGTTTAAGAAACATGACTTGGTCCTGTTGCAGCACAGAATTCATGTGGAGTGTTCCGAAAAGGTCAATTTTATTTCTGCTCAGAGACTGAACATATCTGTCCTCACTCCATCTTCCAAATAGTTATATAACTTTTACTAGTTCTAAGCTATAAGCAAGCATATTGTTTTCATATAGTCCTTTTCTAAACCTCAGGTTCATTTGTATAAACTCAGAGGGCATATTAGAGGATATTTAAAGATACTTTAAATTTCAATAGTCTAGGTGTTTGTAAATGCACTTCCAAATCTGCATGTAGAAATTCAGTGATAAATATTCAATAAGTACAAGAAAAGTAAAACAAGCAAACATGCTCTTTTAGTATTTTGTATTTATATGCTTTTGGTACACCAAAAAGCTTTAACAGAAGATCTGTTAATATGTTAATTTTCTTGTGTGTTCCTAGTGGATGTTAAATCTACCACAAGCTTCGGTTTCATTATTTCTTTAAATAAACAATCTCTAAATTATGAGACTGGCCTTTGCCTAGGAATGTAACAAAAATAAAATGTTTTAAAAATGTTAGAATATATAGCCTAAAGATAAAATCAATAACAACGCTGATCCATAAAAGTAAGTGTGTGTACATTTACATTCAGTTAGTTGGAAAATTTGAACCTCATGTTTAGACTACATATAGTCTGATACAAATATATAATCTGATATAGATATATACCTAATATATAAACATATACACATTGTACATAATATACATACATATTGTACATAATATATACATATACATATTATATATTATGTATATGCTAGAATACTACATGGTTGTTATGGTTGAGATCCAAGATGTCCCTCCCAGACTCCTTCCTTGAAGGCTTGGTCCTCAATACAGCAATGTTTAGAGGTAGGACTTTTAGAAAATGATTGGATCATGAGCGCTCTAACCTCATTGGTGAGATATTTCATTTGATGAATTTGTCATTTTAATAGATTACAGGGAGGCAGCGGAATCCAGGTGGTAAGGCACAATTGAAAGAAGTAGGTCACTGAGGACATGTCCTAGAAGTGTATATCTTGTCCCTGGTCCTTTATCTCTTTTTCTTCTTCTCCTTCTCTCTTTTTCTGTCTTCTCTCCCTCCTTCCTCCTCCTTCCCTCTGCCCTCCTCTTCATCTCTCTCCCCACCCCTCTCTCTTGCTTCTTGGTTGCCATGATGTTCTGCCTCTCCTCAAACCCAAGGCAATGGAACCAGCCAACCATGCACTCAAACCTCTGAAACCAGGAGGCAAAATTAGTCTGTCTTCCTCTAAATTGTTTTTCTCAGGTATTTGTCACAGCAACAAAAAAAGCTGACTTAACAATGGTTTATCAACATAATGCCAAAGGGAATGAAGACAAGGAGAAAAATTGGACAATTTCATGTAATTAAGTCTACTGAAAATTGTAGTTATTTCATAATGCATATACAGGGATAGGTCAGATTTTAGTAAGCAGAAAAAGGATGCAGGATTAAGTTGCAATTTCATTTTAAAGGTCTGGAAAGAGCATTATGAACTATTGTGGCAAAGGAACTAATCACTAGGGACCATAATGATTGCTGTTTGACAATTTTAATATGTAAGGGCACCTGATTAAAATTTAAGGGGCACCTTGAGTATTATTGAAGATAAATTAACATTTATGGAGTATTTCTTGGAGTCAGACTCTGGACGGTTGCTTTGCACAGGATAACCTATTTAATCCTCATGACAACTTTGGGAGTTAGGTTTTATTAGCTAGGAAAATGTTTTGATTTTTGTGAAAAGAATATGAATTTTGGAATCAGATGGACATATATTCCAGGTTTCCAGTCACTATTTTTTGTTGATTAATTTTGACATTATTTTTCTTTTTCTTTTTTTTTTTTTACTATCTTTGGAATTCTTCATTATTTCACAAAATACAAAGCTCAGACGTGAACGTCTACATCCACCACAAAATAGAATCAAATAAGTGGTTAGCACACAAACATAATGATCTTTTTCATTTTTAAAAATATAAATAACAATGTTCAAGGTTTTGCAAGTTTCTTCTCAACGTGTGTCTTTTTAAGGCTGTCGCAGACCCTTCATCAATGGTACTTGCACCCTGCCCACCAGCACGAAAGGCCACTGTGGATACATTCCTGAGGGTGACACACTGATCTATGTCACCTCAGCCGGTTAAAACCTAAACGAGCAATCAACACCCTCCAACCAGTCCTCACAGTTTCATTAACTTTCTTTCTACTACAAAGTAACAATTGAAAGGGGGAAAGTTTCCAGCAGCATTCAAGCTCTCAAAAGATGAATCATGAAGGGCAAGAAGGAAAAACCAGGCTTCTTTCTGAATAGAACTTTCTTCCTCTTATCCAGGAAAGCCCCAATAACCCATGTAGTTTATACAGTGGTTTGTACTGAAACATTTTTTTTTTTTTTCAGATTAAATAGTGTTGAGAGAAGCCGGGATCTTTTGGTGGGGTATTTTTGGAGAGGTTAATGTTGGAAAAATGCCACTGAAAGTACATCCCCCAACAGGAGTCGTTTCGCTGGTGAGGTCTGGAGGCAGAGCCAGGGCCCCAGTCTTGGGAGTGAAGTCTGAGGGCAGACTCTCCAGCAGACACTTGACCTGCTCTTGGCCCAGTTTTATCTTGTCGTCCAGCTTGCGCTGCTCGATGAGGAGTGTCGACTTCATTTTCACGAAGTGCTGGTAATCCTGGAGTTGCTCCTCCGAGAGGTAATTGGCCAGGATGTCCAGCACCACTCGCTCCCTGCGATCGAGGTTCTCCTTGAGCTCCAGGGCATCCTCGTGCTGCCCAGCCAGCATCTTCCTTTTCTCGTTCAGAGAGCTCCTTTCTTCATTACTAGCGTCTTCACCAAGGCCGCTAAGGACGTTCTCTACACGGGCCAGGCGCCCCGAGAGGGAGAGCAGCAGGTTCACCACCTTGTCCAGGTCCCCTATGAACATCTTGTACTTGTCAAACTCATTGGGCTTGCAGAGCTCACTGATCACAGCCTCCACCTCTTCTCCCAAGGCATTATTAAGCTTGATGTCCATGAGCAGACTCCCCTTGGCTTCCTGGAGTGTCTCCAGCTTGTGGGTGAGGCTTTCAATAAGCTCAGCCTTTTTTTCATTGACATCCATCTGCTCCTCTTCCTCAGCCACCTCCTCTGGCATATCTTTGATTTTGTTCAGAAGCTCAGCCTTGGCAGCAGACACACTGTAGTAGGCAGAGCAGTTGACCAATGTGCCCACCATTGACATTATTTTTCTTAGGTACAAAAGTCATGTGAACTGAACTGATGCTTTTCCATTTTAAACTTTAATACAGTATTTTTAGTGTGCTTTATTCAAAACATAGATTCTGCTCTTCTATGTATTACAAATGCCTCATAGTAGAAGACACACTAATGTAGTGTTGAAAAAGCTGTAGAAGAAATGTGAGGAAAACTGTAGAAAAAGGAGGGAGGGTGTTTATATATTAATTTACAATCTGTAAAGAGAGATTGTTTTTGAACTAAAATTTAGGGCATTTTGAAGCTCCTATCAAACATCCAAAGGTGAAGCATCCTGTTGGGTTGGGTCTACTGTGAAGGTAAGTATCACCCATAGTCTCCAAGTTTGCCTCCTGCTCATGGAGTCTGTTACGGGTTATCAGCATCTCCATGGCAACCCTTCTCAAAGTGAGGGCTTATTATGGCTCCTCTAAATCAACTTCCATGCTTCCACTTACTAAAGCAATTGGAGAGAGGGGTGGGAGAAAGACAATGCTGCATATTTTCACTCATTTGTGGAAACTTAAAAAAAAAAAAGTGGTCTCACAGAAGAAGAATGTAATAGTGGCCAGTAGAGATTGATAAGGGCAGGGAAAAAGAGAGATGAGATGGAAAGAGGTTAGATAATAACTAATATAAATCCAGTAAGAAAAGTGGAAATTAGGTTTTGCTGTCCAGGTATTTTAAACCATGGTAAGGTAGATATGGCTTGACACTCTGTGCAACATTTCAGAATAATTAGAAGAGAAGATTCTGAAGTTCCTCAACACATAGAAATGATAAGTGTTCCAGGAGATGAAAATGCTTATTAACTGCATAGGAACAGAATACATGGTATTCATGTGTCAATTTATCATAATATATACCTTAAATATATACATATATGTCAATTTAAAAAATAGAACCAAAATAAATAACTAAAATTTTAGTAGTATATGGTTGGGCGGGTAGGTAAACAGATATGGGGCATATCAAGTGCCAGAAATGAAGTATTCCCACCAAACCGTTGCACATATTTTGACATTTATATTTTATTGGCAAAGTCAGATGACAGTGCCCAGTTTTAAGGTGACAGAGAAACATAAACTATCTGTCCAGGAAATGATCAGGAAATCAACTCTTATGGAGAAGATGTAGGCTAGACATTTCATTCCTTCTTGAACATTTTCAATTCTTTTAAGAAAATGATAGAGCTTCTAATGTACAGAAGCTTCCACCCTTTTGCTAAAGTTTGGAGCAAGAATCCAGAGCAAAAATATAAAAATTTAAGAGAAAAATTTACACAGGTTGCCCTCTGACTCATTAAGTAAATATTACAACTAACAATAAAAATTCAGCTTCTCGTTGCCTAAAATTTTAAGGAATGAGTTTCCTTTGCCCAAGGAAGTCTTTCAGGAAGTTAAAAGGTGAACTACTAACTGAGAACTGGTAACTGACAGGAAAACCTCACTGAGAATACAGCTGCCTGGATGTAGAATTTATTGCAAGGGATAAATGTGACATTTAAATTGCATTGCTCTTTTCCCCATGCATTTCTGTCAAGATACTTTCTGCCAGAAAATGGAATAATTTTAAAAGATTTTTAAATACACAATATTTCAATATAACATTATAATATGGAAGATCCTTCAATGAAATTTTAAGTGGAACAGGTTGTGTGATTATTATGATGAATGTCAAAAGTCTGCCGTATAATATTTAAAACAATTCAGTGAGTGATAAGTTGGTAACATCATATTCCCTTAGAGGAAGGAAATGGGCGACCAGGAACTCCATAGGCTGATAATTTCCAATAACAGTGTATTTAAGAATAAACTAGAACAATAGATTTGAAACTCTGTGAACGTGTGCTTTACCTACAATGCAAATTTCTCCTGGGAAATAAATAAATTTAAGAGTCAAGAATATTAATACCAAAAAAGAATGTACCAAAAGTCAGAAAGAGAAAATAGAAAAAAGTTTCTATTATATTTCTAAAACTGTATTAGCTTCTAAAATGCTTAAAAAACAATATTTAATAATCAACAGATGCATTTCCATTTAACTTTCCTGTTTCTTCATTTTGAAATCACCAAGCAACCTCACAATTTTTCAAATCTATCTATCTATCTATTTAATTTGCAGTACCAGGGTCTTATGCATGCTAGGTGTGTGCTCTACCACTAAGCCACATTCCCAGCCCTCAAATATTATTATTATTATTTGGGCGGTATTGGGAATTGAACTCAAAGCCTCCCACTCACAAAAATTTACAATAGTTAAAAGATATAACTATTTTATGTGTCTAGCACAACTGAGTCTCAATAGTAGATAAGTCTCAAAACACAAATGCTAGTAATTCTGATTTAGAAATTGATTATCTAAGTTTATGTTTTAAAATTTAGTATATACATATAGGTAGGGTACAAAATGGATTAGGCAATGAAAAGTTTTTTAATCTTATCTAGATGATACATTTTTAGTTATCAACACATATGTTTTTGTGCATGTAAGTATGTGTGTCTCTTAGAGAAGAGAGCTTATTTCTCTATTTAATTTCAGAATATGTCAAGCCTACCCCTGGGTCCTTGGCCCTTTGCTCAAAGATTACTATACTATTTTGTGAAATAATTTTCCTTCTCTCTTCCTAATTCATATTGGAATAAACCAAACAATTCAATTAAAAAATTTCCCCTCTACAATAGTCATGCAAAAAACATATAGAAATTTGATCCAGGATAACTCAGAGTTCTATTTAGAGGAATGAATATGTGACTTTTTCAACAAGTGACAATTTTACTCTAGCACCTCAAAATGCATTAAATATAGTACAGGTACCATCAATTAAAGTGTCTGAAAATTAATTACAACAAGAAGCAGAATCATTCAACTAATCACAGTCAGATCTAAATAAATTAGTTCTTAATCATAGCTTTGAAAGGAGAGAAAAAGAAGGCAAAAACAAGAGAATTGAATTGCCTTCTCTTGGGCAAAGACATAATAAAGCATACAATGAGTCAAGGGTTTAACTTCAATTTTGTTGATAAGCTCATCACAAAGTTTTAATAATATTATTAATATGTAATTTCCCCCATCTGGGTTTCAATATAATTTTTCATTGTTTGATAAAGGGACTTATTGACCAAGGCTGGTGTGGAAGCTACAGCCAGATGACAGAGATCAGAAGATAATGGAGAACTAGGTGCTTTCTAGTTTCTAGCTCATTTTATTCTCAATGATGTTGGAATTAGGAGAGTCTGCCACAATTGAGTATATGAAGATTCCATCCCTCTGGATTCTTCCTTTACAGAGAGAGATAGAAAAAAGCAATCCCAATGTCTTCTCTATCTAAGAGATCAAGGACTAGAAACTTAAGAAAAAGCATTTAGAAACTGAGACTGGCATACTGGAAGTACTGTCCAAAATTTCCACAATAGTAATCTTTCTTTCTCCCTCTCTCCTCTCTCCTCTCTCCTGTCCCCTCTCCCCTCTCCCCTCCCCCCTCCTCTCTCTCTCTCTCTCTCTCTCTCTCTCCCTCCCTCCCCTTGTTACAAAGTTCAGAGCAAATTATGAGCCCTAAAATAGTGACAGAAAATATCAAGTTTCAGAGATATACTAATTGGAATGGTAAACTCCAATAAATAAACACGATTTCACGCATTCAGAGGAGAAACAAGTATCCTGGTTGAGAAGATGGCTTCTGAAAGACTTGTATTTTAATTCACTAGAGAGTGAAATATTTGATTTACAAGTTCAAACCTTCTTTCTTCAGTTGGCTATAGTCCACATCCACTGACTAGAACTTGTATTAGTCATTGGGATTCAGTTTGTCCCACAGTTCTGGTAGATTTTGCCTGTAACAACTGACATCAGGGTAGAAGAATGCCAGATGTTTGACATGTGGTACAGCTTCAGGACATGTACAGGGTGTTCTCTCAGCACACCCTGACCAAGGTGGATAGCTCAGGAAAGTGGGACATGAGTTAATGAATCCAAATTAGCCAGGCAAAGAGTGGGCCAAAGGTCAAGAATGACAAAGCAGCACAGGGAATGAATTACTGTTCTCTAAATACTTTGGAGGTACCTTCCCCTCCAATAAGGACAAAGGTAGCATCGATCTTGGATGGTTCTTAGCCTAAGGCTTGGCAGAACATGTTTGCAGGAGGCTTATGGTTCACAAGAAGAGAAGAGCAAATCTGGAAGGCCCTAGAGTAAGCCTCCTCCACATTCACTCAAAGTCACCCAGGACGCCCAGCTAAAACTGTTCTTCAAAGAAAAAGGAGAACTAACTCAAAGTCATTCAGCGTGGTTTTGAATTCTGGCCTAAAGGAATGGAGTGTAAACATTCCACTAGCCATGTGACTGGTCAAATCATTTAATCTTTCTGAACTTCAGTTTGCTAAATAAGTATTTATTAAAAATATCAAAAATATCTGTATCTCACAGGCTCTTGGAAGGATGAAATGAGATAATCTTTATAGTACCTTAATAATAGTGAATTCAGTGTAGTATAGTATTAGTAGTATGTATGTATTTTGAGCTTTTTAAGAACAAACAAGTGTTTCCATAATGTCATATAAAAGATGAGTCTTGGAGCTGGTAAGTTCCTTGAGGGCAGAAATCTGTCTGACTTTGTGTTCGCTTGTCTATGATTCACTACTTAACACAGAATTGGTAACATACTAAGTACTAGATCATCCTGTTGAACAATAAACAAACTAAGATGATTTTAACACTTAGCATCTAGAGATTAATGAAAATACCTAAATAACTTTCATTAACCAAGTTGCCTTTGTTTTATATTTTATTTATTTATTTATTTATTTATTTATTTATTTTTTGGACTGGGGGTATTGAAGATTAAATGGAGGGGGCATTTTAACTCTGAGTTACATCTTCCTTCCTTCCTTCCTTCCTTCCTTCCTTCCTTCCCTCTTTCCCTCCCTCCTTCCCTCCCTCCCTCCTTCCTTCCTTCCTTCCTTCCTTCCTTTCTTTGACAGGCTCTCACAAAATTGCTAAAGCTAGCCTCGAACTTTTGTTACTCCTGCCTCAGCCTCCCATGTCACTGGGATCATAAGTATGTGCTACCATACCTGGCCAAAAATACCAAGTTACCTTCTACCAGTACTTATAAGCATTTTATAGACATTTATCCAAGGCAATATTTTTGTTTGAATATTTGTTTTTTAAAAAGTAAAAGTAACTATTTTCATAAACTATATGGAAACAATAAAGGACACATTTTGTGAGATACTGTTTGTGTGTATAGTATTATTCTATTTTGATATCCAGGCTAATGTGAAAGTACCTCAATGGGTTGTTTGGCATTTGCTAAGAAATTATACTGAGAGTGAATTTTAAAATGATTTATGTTTTGTAATCTCAAGAAATGAATGGTAATTATATTCCCCTATATTTGTATAATACATTAATCTCCATCATTGCCAGTTAATTGTATATATATTTTTGGTTCCTGAACAACAAATATTTTAGGGAAATAAATAGCTTCTCTTTCTGGAAAACAAGACATATGGATGGCTAAAAAAAAAAATCTTATGCATTTTTATTGAATGCATGTCATTATAGGAAATTGTAACTTTACAATGAAGTAGAATCCATGTCTGAGCTAAAAGATGATGAAGGAAAGGAAATGAAGGAGAGGGTGTCAAGGGTCCTTTAGTGATTATTACAGAATAAATAAAGGAACTGTCAATTAATTAACAATATGCCAATATTGCATCAATATTTGGGATGTGGGTTTCTTGGCATGGATCCATCTAGATCTGTGTAAAATCATGCCACTGGGATTTGTTTGACTATTTGCTGAGTTTATTTTCAGAAAACTTCTCTCATGTCAAGCTACTCTATGCCTAATAACTTATCCCCTTGGATTACCAAATAGTTTGGCCATTTTTCCCCTGGCACCTGTATAACCAAATCTTGATGAAGATGGGCTGTTTGCTGGGTAAGACAGATGATGAGGCAATATGACTGATGACCTCCTCAGGAATACATAAATGGTAAGATAGATAATTCTTAATAGGAAATGTTAGTGGGTTTTACAAAAAAAATGAGAAAAAAGAATGTATTAGATCAATGAAAAATACCAGAATATTTGATCTAGCAAAGGATATGAGGTAGGATACCAAACTTTCTACAAAGCAAGTTTACTTTTATCTGTTTTACACATTGGGCATCTGTATGAGATGTTGTTTTTTGCTTGTTTTGTTTTTAATAAATTGATTTGGTTCTTTTAAAAACACTTGTAAACTCTGGACACTGAAGATTTCATTCCTTTCTGAGAGGTGAGAACAGGATCAACAGCGTTAAAGAAAGAAAACTAATTAAAAAATTAGCAGATATGAAATGATACTCACTGTGGGAGGTAATTATTATTAACTAAAGGATAAAGGTGATGTGGTAGTTAAATAGATCCAAGATTAAGTAGCTAGTGTTAATACCCTTTAACATTTTCAACTTTAAATTCTGATCCTGAGTTTTATTGGAGGGCTACCTGTCAGTGAGTAAGGAGGTCCTCAAAACTGTGACCTCCATCCCCTGCCTTGCCACGAGCATAAATTAGTGTCCTACTTGATCCAATGGAATGAGCACACCATCTCTCCATAACAGATGATGACAATGTTGACAGTAAAGTCACTGTCAAACACGTGAAAGATATCAAGTACTTTATCAAGCATATATCAAGGACAACCGATAAAATATTATTTTACTTGTTTTCAAATTAAAAGACTTAGAACGGGTAAGTCAATCACCTTCACCAACCTCGGAAGGCTAACAAAGTTCAAACTTCAGATCATTTGATTACAAAGTTGATTCCCCCACCCCATCACAATGTAGACGTTTCTACTCTTTTTTTTTTTATTATTGCCAAAAGGATTCTCAGATATAAGAATAAAATGGAGTGATAGTTTCTATTTTTTTTTTTTTTTTTTAGTGTTGTTCTCCTGAGGGTGGCAAGGTGAAGACAGCAAATGAGACAGAATTTTTCCTTCTAATCTTGACACCACCGCTAGTCTTCACTGTAGATTTTCCTTGGGAAAACACTTATTTGACTTTGTCCTTGTAAGGACACTTGAAGTTACAGATCTGTGGTTACAAAGGAGGTTGATAGAACCAAAACAAGAAGCTTCTCCCTGTGCCTTCCTTAAGTTAAAAATGTAGAGACAGTACTTTTCAAAGACAATCTTTTAGATGACAGAGAGGACATTTCTAAATTTAAGCTGTGGTACATACCAGGGTTTAAATATCAGGATCTCCTTTGTCTTAAACAATATAACTTGACAGTGACATCAGAACCAAAGCTCTGGCCATGTGAGGACTCATGTACAGAGCTTTTGATGACAAGAACATTTGGTACAAAATTCTGAATTGATGCTGAATGACAGTATGTCTCCCGTATCTCTGCCACTAACAGGTAAATTTTGCAAGCTCAATTTGCTTAATAGGAGCATGGCATGTGCCATCCCACAAAAAGGCAGGTGCCTCCAAATGAGCAAGGGCCAGTATTGCTTTTGAGAAATAAGAAATCTCTTCTGTATTCACTGAACCAATTATTCAGCCAACTATACATTGGGGAAATTAATTCTTGAAGCAAAAGATTTCATTACATTCATAACTACAAATATTGTTCTTGGATATAAACTGCCTGGCTCACTTGACTCAGTGACCTTTTATTTCGATATATCTAATAGATTTATAATATGTTCTGGGAAAGAAGGTTTCTTTTTTTTAAATTGCTCTTTCAAGTTCTTGAATATCTGATGAATGTTAAGTCCTTCCAGAGATAACTGAGAAGTCAAGTATTCCACCTGTTGTGTAGGACTGGCTTCCCACTTGCTTCATACATGCAGAGCATCATAGAATCTCTGTGAAAAAAAGTGGTCCTTGGAATGATGTGGCCTAATCAGATAATATGAATTTTCTTCCCTACTGGACGTTCAGTGCTCCAAGAACTAAGATAATTCTCAATTAACCTATATATACCAGTGCCTAGCAAAGGGTTTATACATAATAGGTACTAATTACTAAATTTAAAAAAAAAATCAATTTATCTACCTTGGTGTTTTCCAAAATTTTGTGCAACAGTACAGTAAAAGACTATTTTTAGATGGCATTTGGATAAGTATTGCTCAGTTAACATCTGTAAATTAATATATCTGTAATATTTATCACTGTATTCTTGAACTAAGACATAATAGCCATATAAGTATGAGCTTAAAATTAATAGCAAATTTAAAGAAAGACTAATGGAGATATAGGTGATGTTATTGTTGGTCATTTGTTTTAAAGGTGGAACATAAGAATGACAGAAATCTATTCTACCCAGTGCTTGGTTCTCCCCAATTCACCCATTCTTTATAAAGCTACCGACTAAGTCTTTCATTAATATTGATAGTAAAGAAAAAGATAATGTGAGTTTCTGAAGCCGTTGATATGTGTGGTTCTCTTATTCTTTCTCAATCACATGAACTGTGCGTGTGCTCTCACAACACAGTTCAGTGCTCTCATCTGTTATAATTTGCTATTTTCATACTTTCATCTCTTTATCCTCTAATGCTTCTATTCCTTCTTAGCACTCTTAGAATATGATCTAATTGACAGCTTTGAAGGATAATGTTTGGAAAGATGTAAGCCATTTGTTCATGAAAGGCTCTTGCAGGTATATAGGGAGGCAGGGGAGGTGGAAGATACTAGATTTGACATAGAGTCAGAGAATTTTGGGAAGTTCCAGTTTCTTTACACTAGAGACAGAAATAGACTGTTTAGTGGTATATTTAACTTTTCTAAGAAATACTTAAATAGACCCCCAGAGCTTTATCTTTCATTTTACTCAAAGGTTCTCCCTGTGAAACTTTGAAAAAAATATATATAATTTATTAGAAGTTATAGTTTTTCCTCTCACTATAATTGGACTTGCAGGCTATGAAGACCTTTCCAATATTTCCAATTATTATTTCTGAGATTCTTTCTTATTTTCATTGTGGCATATTATTATGAAAGTTCTCATTTCACTGTCATGTTTTTTTGGAAAGAAAGGAATTGTGCATGCATTGAAACTTTCACCAAGCAGAAAGTGTGCACTTGGCACACCCATCTGAAAGCAATACCAAGAGAACTTGTCATTGTATTTTCTCAGAACAGTTAATTTAATATAGAGTTTTCTTTTTCTGTTTTCATGATTATTTTTCAAAAGGAATATGTATAATAAATGTACTTGTGTGGGTTTATCCATTTTCCCACTATGCAACAGCTAACTATCATCTGTTCTCTGATCCTTCCCGTCTTTGAAGGAGATGAAATGTTTGAAGGGAGCTGGGATTATTTTAAGGGTAATACATACTAACCACTATCTCTTACTACATTTGGATATTTTACACCATTTTTCTAAAACCATTCCCCATATTTCAGCTTCCTGATATTTCTTTTACAAAATGTTTCAATATTTTATATGCTTCTAGAGTAAAACAAAGGGTTAAGGTGTGAATTCAGCACACATCTTCCTTTGGTTTTATCATGATTTAACACTTCCTGATTTTACATCCATGTATCATTAACAAATGGCCAGGAAAAGATTGTAAAAGTTGATTAAACAGCACACAGAAATATCTCCTTTTCCACAAATCTGTGCCTCTGCTTTTTAACTCTATAGTCAGGAATTTTAAAAAAATACTAATTTAAACAAACATGTCCAATCATTTATTGTATATCTGAATCTGGTTTTACTTACAGTTACATATTTGTGAACAAAAAATTGTTATTTAGTGTTCAAAAGCAAGCTAAAAATTAACAATGTTAATTTCTAACTGCATTTCTGTAATATAATTTTAGATGATTATGAGAAATTTTGTATTAAAACTAAGGAATTAATAATGTGATATTAGTTCAACTACTCTGAATAAAAAAAGGACCTGCAAACACTTGAAAGCTCTGTGTCTTCATTTTGGTGATAGTTACATGATTATCTATATTTGTCAAAATTTACACAATTGCATACCATTAAAGATGAATTTTCCTCTACAAATTATACCTCGGAAAACAACTAACTTACAAGCTTCAAAATACCATCACAGATATCTAAAAGTCTCAATACTTTGTCTATGTGTTTTTTCTGTAGTCTATAGCTCCTCAAAAATGTCATTCTATTCTCTGTCTCCATGAGTTTGAATATTCTGGTTTTCTCACATATGTATCTCCATTGAATAGCACTCTTTTTGTGACTTATTTCTCTTAGAATCTTCAAGAGTCATCCATGTTGTATCCTATGTCAGAATTTTCTTCCCTTAAGACTGAATAATATCCCACTGTGTGTGCATACCACATTTAATGTTTAACCATTCCTCCACTAATGAACATTTAGGATCCTTTCACCTTTTGATTATGATAAATAACATTGCCATGGATACAAATAAACAAGTATCTCTTTAAGATCCTACTTTCAATTCTTTTGAGTGTACACCCAAAAGTGGAATCACTGGACTTTTTTGAATTCTATTTTTAGTTTTATGCAATGCTATTTTATATAGCAGTTCCATCATTTGACCTAACCACCAAGGACACACAACAATTCCAATTTCTCCATATCCTTGCCCACATTTCTTTTCTCTCCCCATCTCTCTCTTTTTCTTTTCTTTCCTTTTTTTTTGAATACTTATTGACTTAATGAGTGCAAAGTAGTATTTCATTTCAGTTTTGATTTATGTTTTCCTGATTAGTAAAGTTGTTGGAGCATCTTTTCATATGTTTATTAGCTCATTTGTCAAAAATCAGCTGGCTATGTATACCTGGGAAAGCTCCTAGGTTCTCTAGTCTTTTCTATTAGTGTATATTTGTTTTTATGTCATTGCTGTGCTGGCCTGTTTATGACAGTCTTGTAGTAAATGTGTAAGTCAGATAATGTATCCTACTTTGTTCTTTTTTTTTTTTTTTCAAGATGGCTTTGACGTTTGAGGGATTTGGTGGCTCCATAAAAATTGGGGGATTAATTTTAATAAGAGTTCTTTATATATTCTAGACAATCATTTTTCAGATATATGATATGCATGGGTTTCCTTTACATGCTGATGATAATGTGCTTAATGGAAGAGAAGTTAACGTTAGTTCATTGCTTTTTTTTTTTAATAGTGTTGTTGGAACATAGGTACACTTGTGTGATTTTCAGTATTGTCTACTACTGTTTTGATGCTATTATAAGAGATTTGACTGATTTTGACTGCGCCCATATGTTCTACACACCTAAGATATTTATATTCTATTTGCAGAAAAAGTTGGCCAGCCCCTGCCTTATACAGTCTAACTGATGTGTCTGTCTTCCTTCCTTCCAATCTATCACTGTCTCCACCTAATCTATTCTAGGTTTAAACTGGCCTTTCTCTTTTAACTTGCAACACATCAAGATCATCCTACCCTAGGGCTTTAAACTTTCAGATTCTTTCATTTGGAATATTTTTTTTTCACAGATCTTAAAGTGATTTACTTTTTCATTTCACTGTGGTCTCTGCTTAAATGTCATGCCCTTAGCAAGGAATGTTGACACCATTTAAATATCTCAGAGAGCCGGTTTCTTAATTGTATACTACTCATCCTGAATAAAAGGCAGTGCCAAAGTTGTTTAAACATGTTTATGTATTGTACTTACACACATGAGTTACAGTAGGGAGTGGAAATCATTGCCAATACATTATGTACCAATTTACTGAAATAGTAAAAGAACAATGTTTTCCCCTATGTCAAACCTTAAGGATCTATAAAGGAAAAATACCAAGAAAGAAAAACAATGATCTGAAATATATCCCTGGGTAACTTTTAGAGCTATTTTGAACTACATATGTGGGAGACGTAGTAGCTTTGGCCTGGGGAGACAATCAGGCATTGATATGGGAGGAGACTAAAAGAAACATACTAAGAACAAATAGTGCCTACCTATCAACAGCAGATGTCTCAGAGCTCTTACCATGGTACCACGAGGAGTAATATATGAGCGATGTCATCTGCTGTTAGATAATGTATAAGAAGCCAAGATTCCCTGAGAAAATAAACTCACAGACCAGAATAACAGGGTATCTGAGAAATAAAACTCTTCAATGGGAAGACAGCATTTAGGAACGTAGATCTCATCACAGATACATAAAAATCATGAGATAAATAATTTTAAATTGATCTAATAACTATGCCACAAGAAATAGGTAATTAGTTACTAAGCTGTTTAAAAACAAAAAAAGAAAATGTAGAAAAAGTAAAGCAGAGGGTTACATATTAAAAATATAGCTGGTGAGCTAAGGATGTAAATTAGAGGGATCTTGCTTGCCTAGCATGCACAAAGTCCTGGGTTCAATTCCTCACACCATAGGATATATCTTGGACTTAAAGCAAGGTGGATGACTAGAGGTGCTAGAGGTATTTCTTTCTCACAAAACAGAATCAAAACAAGGTATGAACAATTGCTACTCAACTACAATTTTAAAGACAAAAAGCAACATGGAGAAGGGAGACCTCATACACCGATAGACTAATTTATGAAAATAAGTGTGTTGTTTCCACAAAAAAGTAAAAATAGGATTATCAATCTATCAATCCTATTCCTGGGTATGTATATCCAAAGCAAATGCCAACAGCATGTCAAAGAGACATCTGCACTCCGTGTTTACTGCAGCACTACTGACAATAACCAAGATATGGAATAAATCAAGGTGCCCACAAACAATTTGATGGATAAATATGATATAATACAAACACCCCCCCCACACACACACACAAACAGGGGAGGGTATTTTTTTGATCCATAAAAAGAATGAAATGGTGTAATTTATTTGCAGCAAATTGGTGGAACTGGAGGGAATTATATTAAGTGAAATAATTCAGGTATAGAAAGACAAATCCTCTGGGTTGTCACCCATATGTGGAAATTAAAATGTTAATCTCATAGAAGTAAAGAATTAAACAGTGATCACTAGAATCTAGAAATCATGGGATGTGGGAGTTGTGGGAGTCTGAATAAGAAGAACTAAAATATAGTTAGTTAGGAGAAGTAAGTTCTAGTCTCCTACTGCACAGTAGGGTGACTACAGTGTTTCACAATTTATAGGATATTTTACGTAATAAATAGGAATTTGAATGTTCCCAGCACACACACGTGAGCACGTGGATAAATGTTGATATATATGAAAATACTAATTACCCTGACTTCATCTACATTGTATACACATATCAAATACCATACTGTACCCTTAAACATTTAAAATGATTTTGCATCAATTAAAAATTTAAGTAAAATAATAATAATTGGGTTGATATACATGTAGTAACATAAGAAATTGGAATATTGAAAGTGTAGATTATGAACATTGTCTAAAGTGGAAAAGAATAGAAAGTAACATGTAAATATATTTTTATACTTTATTATATATTTAAAGACAGAATGGTATGTAGAAAATAGAAATAAAATGATAATATTCAGAGAGTAGGAATTGCGGAGGAAGAGTAAATGTTGAAAGGAATAATGTATATGTAACATTTAAAATTTTAAAAATGACTAAAGACTTCTCACTAAAAGTCAGATCTTGATAAAGGCAAGTGGTTTGGAAGAGAAACCACCTAGATGCTGTATAGTAAAGACCAAATAGCAATGAAGAATAACAAGGAGAAGAAATGACAGCTGAAGAGCTCAGAGAAAAAGAATCAAACACATACAAACAAATAAGAACAAGCTTGGCATTAGAATCTTCATCAACTAAGATGCATGAAGAAAAAAGAAGTGTTATTTTCAAAGAATTAAAGCAAATAAGTTAGAATCCATAATTTTATATCCAGAAAAACATTATTCAAACATCAGTGCATAATAAAATAATTCTGATGTATACACATCCTCAAATGATTTGCTATATAAAGATGGAAACCAAACACAATTTTGCACAAAGTATATAAATTAAAAGGCATACTAATTAGGAGACCATACGGTAGCTGTATAAAGTAAAGGTGACCAAATCCCTTAATAAAAGGCTTTGTTATTTAACAAAATTCTTGAGACTGAAAAGAAAGGTAAATAATATCAAAGGGAATTTGATATTATTATTTGATATTTTGAATTTGATATTATTATTCTATTTTCAATAGAATTTTTAAGACACTGTAATATCTATATGCTTAGGTTTGGGAAAGTTTCTAAGCAAGGTATATAAAGACATGCTTCAAATTCCTGTCTTAAGAAGAGAGATATAAATCAATTAACTGTATAGGAAATATACTAAAAGACACAAAGAATGTACAAAATGAAATCAATTAACATGACAAGATAGTCCAAATCGGACAAAAATTATAATAATACAGATTTACCAAACTCACCTGTTAAGACCACATAATACATTTTTTTTAAAAAAATACTTTTTCCTTGCCTTTATTTTTTAATTCAATTTTAGGTCCCCAGAAAAATTCTGCACAAAGCACAAAAAGTCTCCACATAAGCTCTACCACCACACATGCACAGATTCCCTCAATATCAATGTCCTACACCAACCTGGTATGTTTGCTACATTAATAAACCTATGATACATTATTATTATGCAAAGTCCCCACTTTACATCAGAGTTTATTCTCAATGTTGCACATTTTATGGGTTTGCACAAAGCTACAATGACATATATTCACCATTATGTGTGTTGTAGAACTGTTTAACTTCCCTTTTGTGGTGACCATGGGCAGCAACTCATCTAAAAAGTAAAGAATGTCTCCCTTTTCAGAATGTCATGCAGTTAATCATAAAGCATACAGGCTTTTCAGATCAGCTTCTTTCACTCAGTAATATGCATTTAAGTTTCCTTGATGACTTATCAGTGTTGAATATTATTCCACTGTCTGAATATATCAGAGTTTACTTATCCATTCACCTTACTGAAGGAAAATTGGTGGATTCCAAGTTTTGGCCCTCAAAAATAAAACTACCATACACATCTGCCTGCAGGATTTTGTGTGGAAATATGTTTCATCTCCTTTGAGTTAACCCTAAAGACCTCAAATGCTTAATCTTATGGTAAAAGTATAGTTAGTTTTGTAAGAACCTACCAAAATGTTTTCCAAAATGACTACTGTTTTACACTCTCACCAGCAATGAATGAGTTTCCCTTGTCCTCCTCAGCATTTGTTACTGTCAGTATTCTGGATGTTTGCCATTCCAATGGGTCCATAGCACTGTCTCATTGTTGTTTTAATTTGCACATCCCTGATGACATATGGTGTGGAACATCTTTTCTATGCTAATCTGCCATCTGTTTATCTTCTTTGGTGAGTTGTTGGTCTTTTTCCTAATTTTTAATCAGGTTGTTTGTTTTCTTATTGTTGAGTTTTAATAGTTCTTTGCATATTTTGGATAACAGTCATTTGCTCAGTATAGTTTTTTCATGTATTTTCACCCAGTGTGTGCTTTGTCTTTTCACTGACTTGGCAGTATCTTTGGCAGAACAGAAATTATTAATTTTAATGAAGTCCAGGTTATTCTTTCTTTTATGAATTATAACAGCATCATTCGTGCAAGATACTAGAAGCAATCTTAATGCTCATCAATGAAAGAATTAATGAGTGAATAAACTGTAATGGAGTAACACAACTGATAAAATACAGCAGTTAAAATGAATGAATTGTCACAACATAGATGCTAACAAAACTATTATTGATTACATGTACTTTTTTTTTGAGAGAGAGAGAGAGAGAAAATCTTTTTTTGTAGATGGACACCACACAATGCCTTTATTTTTATGTGGTGTTGAGAATCGAACCTGGGTTACGCCCGTGCTAGGCGAGCGCTCTACCGCTGAGCCACAATCCCAGCCCAATTACATGTATTTTTGTAAAATTAAACAACTAAGAGGATATCCCACAAATGTTTGACTATAAATTATGTTTAGTTATGTGTAACTAATAATATAACCAAATAATGTAACCAAATGCTAGGAATAAAATTACATGGGCAGAAAAGCAAGGATAAAAGATATAATGATTATGAGATTAAGATTGATAAGCATCTCTGGGAAGAAGCTAGAAGATGAGGTAGAGGAATCGTTGGGTTATATTGGAATTAGAGTCAAAATCAGAAATTTTGTTTTGATGGTGAGTCTATATTTTACCTATTAAACAATTTCAAATAACTAATTAATTACAAAATAAAAAATGAGAGGATGCCTAAATTGATGGTGTTATAATAATTTAGTGTGTTATCACCAAAGATTGGTCAAATCCCTATATGGAACGTGCAGATACGGAAGGCCACCTGTATATAATTAATATAATATATAATTAATACAAGGCCATTTGTGCGTGCGTGTGTGTGTGTGTGTGTGTTTACGAATCTAGATAGTTAGGGTCAATGTAGATTCAAAAAGGATTTCTTCGGAATGTATAAATGCATCAGTGTTTTTATACATTTATGTAGTTATCAAACATGTACAAATTATTTGACAAACAACTTCAAAAAGATGGAGACTAACTGCCCACACTGTGAGCGTCCACAGGACTCTGCATCTTATTTCTAATGAAGGAAATGCTATAGCAGTGAAGGCATGTGATTTCAAAAAATGTCCTGAAAGGCATAAATTTGATGGGGTCAGAAGGATCAGCTTCCTTCTATTTTGTCCTTTTGGATTACTTGGGGTGCAAGAAGCTAGCTTCCATGCCAGGAAACAGAGCTGCCACATTTATCAAATGAAAATGCAGGAACAGATTAAAGAAACAGAAATAGATACTGAAAATTATAAATGTGTGCTGTTTTACTCTGCTAAACTTCGAGGCAATTTATTCCCCAGTAACAAGTAAATAATAGAGCAATTATCTCATCAATCATAATTTTAAAATTCAGAATCCAAAGACAAGGGAAATGACGTATTTCCCAACATATAATATTTTATTTAATTGTTTTGTTTGTTTCATGCCAACTCCACTATAGCTTAAATAATGCTTAATTCACTGAATTGTGACTTGTAAATAGCTTTCAGGGTTCACTAAAACTGTCTGCCTCAATATTTTGGAATCCTTTTTTCCTTCAATGAGCCACAGTTTATTTCCTAATTCTCACATGAGATCTCAAGTGAATGGGAAGAAAGAATGTACATTTTGATGGAAAATAAAAGTTGTCATTTCATAAATAATGCTTCCAGTTCTGAAAAAAAAAAAAAGACAAAAGAAAGAAAGACAAAGACATCTGTCTTTCCCAGCCTCCTGTAAGGAATATATGTGTCAATTTGCTTTTCCTCCTTTGTTGCAGGCAAACTATGTGACCATCTTTTGTTTTTCTTTATTAATTACTTAGCAGTTATTTTCTATCAGACTATTCCATATTCCACAATTCATCTTTGAATCTCACATTGCTACTTATCCCTAGAGATTCACCTTTAATTCATTTGCAAGTTTAACATCTGTGTAAATATCTGCTTTGCTGAAAATTCAACACAGTTATTTTCTGCTGAATACTGTTTATTTCTCCCCCCCACCCCCAGATACTCCGAAAAGAAATGCATTATGATTGTGGCTCAAGTGGGAGTCTGGGAGCAAGATGATATGTGTCCTAATGTTTAGGAGTCCCTGATTACAGCTTGAAAACATCCTTTTCTTCCTTTTAAGCAGTTTGCCAGTTTAAACTGCCTCAAAAGATTTCTCCAGCATAATAATTCTTCATTAATAAGATGGCAGCCTAATGGAAAACTACAAAATGCAGGGCTACTTAGAGGAAAACAGAATGGGATATGTGGTTCCCCATATTCGCCATGCAGGATTCAAAGTGTAAAATATGGGCTGAGAAACACTGGCATCCGCTTTCCTCCTGAAAAGTGAAGCACTCTTAATTAACTGTAGGGCATTTCTTCATGTAGTGTTTCACTCTTCGTTCATGCATGTCCTGGTGTAATAGGTATAATGTCCTGCCCTAGCAAGCAGAGGACCTGACACCATCCCTGGGTTCCACCTCATTTATCCTCGTTTGCTGAGAATCAATTCAAATATTATCTCAACTCTCACTTAACTTGACCTTTGTGTTTAACTTTTTCTCCTTTTTTTTATGACCTAAACCTTATTTTTATTTTCTATGGTATGGAATCTCAATTTCAAGGTCAATATTCCATCACTTAATGAACAAGTCATATTCTCTTGGGATCAAAGATTGAAAATATTTAATAAATGGAGGTGGCCGCTGTCCTTATGGTTTGATTGAGGTTTTAACATGTAGTAGCAGGTAGACAATTCACATGAATGTTAGTACAAAATCTTTAACTTCCTCTATGATTCTACAAAGTAGACATCTTTTAGTCATTTCTTACAGATGAGAAAACAGATCAAATAAATAAATAAATAAATAAATAAGACTTTTCCAGGTTGACAACTATAGTATTAGCCCATTCAAATCCATTTCTATCTCCTTACAGAGTTCACGGTCTTTTACTTGGTAATGAAGATAACAAATTGTCTAAATTTCGTTCATCTGTCTCTCTGATCCATGGTGTCTTGTGAGTGGTGGATTTGAAGCTCTCCCATTCTGCTCCTAATTCTCTAATTGTACAGGCAATTTACATTCCACTGATTCATGAAGTTCTGCTCATGCAATATTGATTATTAGTATTGACAAAAAATTAATGACACTTGTGTTTTGTTTTTGTTTTTTTTCTTTTCTTTTTGCCAGGTAATGTGAATGGATGAACTCTACTCAGAATGAGCAGTGGTTAGCAAGTCAATTTCCTTTTGTTTCTGGGCACAGTGACTCATAGACCTTTCCTATGCCATGCTGCTTTTATACCCTCAGTCTAGCATTTTGTCTATTTTCTCATCTTCACTCCATTACTGTTGGCTCATTAGATTCAAGCCGATAGCTTCAGGATGCTGACTGGTCCTCTATCTTTAGCTGCTTCCACATACCTACCAGCAAGGTTCTTCTGACACAGTATGCCTCATCTTGGTCATTTCAATTCCTTCGGGTCAAAATACTTTTGTAAATCTTTGCTGCTCTCAGAGGAAAAGAACAGAACAACCATTGCAACATCCTCTTCATCATCTGGTTCAGCCTCATCACCCAAGACTGCCCCTTTTTGGATTCATTGCTTTTGCTTTTGTGCTGTTGTTCAGCACCCAGCATTCTCTTACTTCCTCTCTTCATCAGCCTCTACCAGTCTTTAAGATGCAAATAAAGCATCATTTTTTTCCCTTGCAGGCTCCCTAATTCTCCTATCCCCAAGTGTTTCACATCATATCACTTCAATGAAAATTATAGTCATTAGTGATCCTTAGTCTCCCCACTGTTGTAGTTTGAATGTGGACTACCCCCAAAAGACTCATGTGTTGAAGGCTTGGTCCTTAGTTGCTGGTACTATTGGGAGGTAGTGAAAATTTTAATAGGTAGGACCTTGTTGGAAGAAGTGGGTCCCTAGGGACATGCCTTTAAAGAGTTTATTTTCTCCTTGGATCTTTTCACTCTCTCATTCTCCTTCCTCGTTACCATCACAGGAGCAGCTTTCTCCCCCACACCTTCGGCCATGATGTTCTACCTTGCCACGGACCCAGAAACAAATGAAGCCAGCTACCCATGGACTGAAGTCTCTGAAACTGTGAGCCAAAATAAATATTTTCATTTTCTAAAGTGTTTTTATTAGTTATTTTTTCACAAACATATCCCCTAAAGGCTGAAGTACATAAAGGTAAATGTGCCAATTTTATTAACATTTTAACTTTACACCGAGATTATATGGTAGGCAGTATTTTTAAGCTTTTTACAAATATTAATGTAGTTACTCATCATTAGAGTCTTAGAAGAGAGGCTGTTATTATTTACAGCATAAAAGCAAGAAGAATGAAGCCAAAAGATATGAAGCAACTTTCCCACACTCCCTCAGTTAGCAAGTGGCCGTCATGGACAGTTGGCCTCCTAACTCTGTTCTTTTAACACGACTCTGTGCTACACATCTGTGTCCTCAATGCCTAATTGTATTTTGTAAAAATCTAGGTGTTCATTAAGGATTTAGTAATAAAATAAGCTCTACTTCTGTTTAGCAAAAAAATGCTATATTAAAAACAAAGTGGGGCTGGGGATGTGGCTCAAGCGGTAGCACGCTTGCCTGGCATGCGTGTGGCCCAGGTTCGATCCTCAGCACCACATACAAACGAAGATGTTGTGTCTGCCAAAAACTAAAAAATAAATATTAAAATTAAAAAAAAACAAAGTGTACAATCAAAATGTATCAAACAATAAAAATCACCCTACAATGGTGCATAATTTTACTTGGAATGTACTTCAAAATCTGGAAAATAATACTATTTTGTTCAAAATGAAAAAAAAAGTAAATTAAAAAAAGTAAGTTCTAAGTTTTCATTTCTGCTACTATTTCAACAAATTTGATGAAGGTGTATTAAAACAGATTGGAAATAATAATTTAGAGCTTATCATATAACCTATTTTTATTAATAATACTAATGAATATTACCACTAATAACTCACCTATTACTTTTCTCAAAATAATAAAACTCTAAAAATATATTTATTTCAGAGTTACTCTAAATGGTATATTTGTTGTTCAATTTAAGTTTTTATAGGTGCCATAAATGGGATAATGGAGCATAATGGGTTAAACATAAAAATAGCTCAACTGTGGAGTTACACACCAGTGAGTAAAACATCAAATGTCACCAAATCCATTTTGAGCTCTTTAGGGTGTTAAGATAGTAGATAGATTCTCCCTTATTTTATCTTCCCATTTTGTAAAAAACACTTTCTGACGGTGGTAGTTGCAATAATATCTCTGCTTTTTCTTGTTCAGGGCACCATATCTATGGGAAGGTGTCTTAGGTGAAGGAATACAACTGATGTCATGAATCAAAGTGATCAGCTGGATACTCTTTCTTTCTCAATCAGCCTGAATGCTCAGGTAAGAAAAAATGAGATGCTTCCAAACATTAGGTCATCAAACTCCATACCTACATAGCCTTCCTCATGGCCTGCAATATAAAGTGTTTGAGATTTAACCCAGCAATTACTCTAGAATAAATTAGACAGACTAGAAGCAAAAATGGAATGCTACAAAACACTGAATATTTAAAGAAAAAAAAAGGTATCATTTTGGGGCATTTGGGCCACTTAAGAATGTCTAGCCTTCAAAAAAATCACAATGACACATTTAATTTGGGGGTTACCTGGTTGGAAATTTTCAACAATGTTTCACAAGTGGTATAATAAATCATGCTATACTATTATTTAAACAGACTACTCTAGAGTATAAATCATCTTATACTCTGTATAAGAATCATTATTCCTGTACCTATATGATGGGTAAAGAAATGGAGCCTTCCTGAAACTAAATATCCTTGTGGAATAAGGATATAAGTGCAGTTTTCTATAATTATGCAGTTTTTATAATTTGACACATATGAAATAATCTTGTATGTTTCTTAAAGATGGGTGTGTTTACGTGTGTGTGTGTGTGTATATATTGGTGAAAATGGGTATGTAGAGAAGCCCCATTGTGTTGATTCAAAGAATCACCCCTTCTAGGAAGGAATAAAAATAAAAATCTTCTAGGAGTCTCTTTGGACTCAAGAGGGTCCTTGGTTTCTTATGCAAATGATTGTCCTCTGATTAGAAAAAGAGGGAAGATGTAAATATAGATGCTCTGTCACTGCCACAGACAACAGGAGATTACCATTTAATTTAAGTCAGGCAGAAGTGGAGGTGCTAATAGTGGTGCAGTAGGAATAATAGTGAAAATGGCAGCATTGATATTTTTTTTAAATATTTATTTTTTTTTTAGTTCTCGGTGGACACAACATCTTTGTTTGTATGTGGTGCTGAGGATCGAACCCGGGCCGCACGCATGCCAGGCGAGCGCGCTACCGCTTGAGCCACATCCCCAGCCCTTGATATTTCTTAATACTGTTAATGTTCATGACCATCGCAAGCACTTTTCTTTTGGTACCAAGGGTTGAAGCTAGGGGCGCTTAACCACTGAGTCACATCCCCTGCCCTTTTTTAGATTTTATTTCGAGACCTTGTCTCAATAAGTTTCTGAGGCTATTTTTGAACTTGCAGTCCTTCTGCCTCAGACTCCAAAGATGCTGAGATTATAGGTATGTGACACTGCACTTGACTGCAAGCACTTTATATTGATTATCACATGCATCCAAACAGAACACCAGTATCATTCTTCATTTATAGAGGAAGAATCTATGACTTGAAGTCTTGGTAACATTGTGGTAGGTAGAATTCTCAGATGGCCTCCAAGATTTCTGCCACTGCCCTCAAGTGAAGGTGGGTACTTTGATTATGATTATTCTCACTCATTTCAGTGAGAATATTGGGGTGGGGATGACCTCATAAGTAATGAGGTAATGAATCCTTAATAAGAAGTAAGCTTTTCCTGAAGAAAGTGTTCAAAGAGAAAAAAGGGCTTGATGTGAGGGAGATCCTCTGTGGCTGACTTAGAAGATGGAGGAAGCCACATAGAAAGGATCTGAACAGGGTCTAATGCCTACAAGAAGACCCTGGCAGGAGCCAAGTGGCCTCAGAGCCATAGTATCTAAGAACAATTCTGTCACCCAATGTAATATGATTGGGGCAGATTACCTTGCCTCAAAGATAAAAGCTTAGATGAAACATTTTCAGCTTTGTGAAATCCCAAACTGAGACTCCAAACATAGTGCACCTAGACTTCTAATAGAGATGTGAGCTCATCAATGGATGTCCTCGTAAGCCACTACGTTTGTGTTTAATGTTTTATAGCAATATTTTAAAATATATATTAAATGTCCCAGAGCAATAAAGGTACAATGTTGGAATATAAATTACAACATGAGTCTGCAATCTACTTCCTCTGTCGACATATGCCTTAAAAGAGTTTAAGAGAACTCATTTAGTGATACCTCTATAATAAATTTTAAACATTCAGAAGCATTTCAAAGGCAATGAGCTTTGGTGTAACGGACCCCTGTAAAATTTCCAAGTAAAAAGTGATAGCATGAAAGGGGGGCTGTTGGTGAGAACTGCTCCACACATCATCTTGTGCATGGTAGATTATGGCCATACTTGTCATAGATGATGTAGAAAATCTCATTCATCCTTTGGCAAGATTACCGCCACAGGCACAGGGGATAGCAACAGTGGCCAGGGGCAGAGAATGTCCTCAGGTGATGAAGGTGCTTCAGCATCCTCCAAGCCTTGGATAATGACCCTTTAAGCAGCCCACTGAATTTTCACGGTTGTACACTGTAATGTGTGACCATTTCTGTACTCTGCCAGATGACTCCCTGATGAAAGTCTACAATATCCCTTTTATTCTAGAAATGTTCTGCCTCTGTCTCTTTCTCAAGAAGATTTTTTAATCACTTTACTGAATTTTGTTTCTCTAGTTTTCCTTAAGCACCCCCATTTTTGTCCTTTGTAGGAGTTATTACAAATTAATAGTTTTCATTTGTTTACTTTTACATGTTGTCTCCCTGACTACCAATATGCCTATTAATAAAAATGATGACTAACATGTCTCATGAATTCATTAGAGAGTAATAAAGATCTCATGCTAAAACTCATGAAGCATACAGAGTTGTGGATAATGCTGTCCATCTCTAGAGACACTGAAGCAAGGAGGATTATGATTAGAGACCATCCTGTGTTGCATGACAGCCAAGAGTGGTTCATCTGAGATGGGATCCAAGGCAGTCTTTATGCCTGCTGCTTGGCTTTGCTGCCTTCAGGCCAAACAGTAAAGGAAGCACCCCTGACAGGCAGCTCAGTGCCTGAAATATAAAGATACTCAAGGGTGATCTATAGAAAGGATGAATGAATGAATGCATAGCAATGGGGTGGGGTTGAGGCGGCATCAGCTCTTTATATTACATAGAATGTAATAATTGATAATAATAAGAGATATCAGAAAGTAAAGAGGAGGAGGAGATGAAGGAAGGGAATTGGCTGATCTTGGTGGCCACATAGCCCTGATAACTGTCCCCAGTCTGACTGTATGTTAGCAGTGACTCAATTCTGAGTCTGGAGTAAAGACTCAGAATTACCACCCGGTGGGGTCGAACCTAGTGGGACACATGGACAGGGCATTTTACCAAGTCCCCATCATGTAATGAACAGTCGGCCATCTTCAGTGATTGTGTTTGAGTTAATTCTGGTGACAACTGGCACTGAGAGGAAAAATTCCAAAGCTTTCTCAGTTGAAGACAATACTAAACTACAAAAGCATGAACAGAATAATTCTGTTTCTCATTGAAATGATCATTCTTTTTTTCCCAATCCATGTATCATCAGACCAAACAATAATATAGATTCCCCTCAACTTATGATTGGTTGTTTCCTGATAACTCCATTATAAATTGGAAATAGCAAAAGTTGGAAATTCACTTAATACACTTAATCTACCAAATCCTGTAACTTAGCAACACAGTATTCCACAGCCTAACGGTCATTTCTGCCTTGTCATAGCATGGCTGAATGGGAGCTGTGGCTGGCTACCACTGCCCCAAAATCATAAGACAGCTTCATACTACACATACTGACAGCCCAGGAAAAGCTCAAAATTCAAAATTTGAAGTACAATTTCTACTAAATGTGTATTATTTTTGAACAACTGTAAAGTCAAAAAAATCATTAAGTCAAACTATGATAAATTCACATATATGACATATATTATTTAGTCTACTTATATTTTAAGTATATTTGTATGTATATATTTTAATATTTCAATATATTACATATTTTCTCTATATATAATTCTACAGAGGAAATTACACTAATTCAGTTTGTTTTTGTTAGTCAATAAGAGATAACCCTAAGTGCTTTCCACTGTGTCAAGAGGACATCTCTCCATAAACACACTTACTGTCTCAGATACATTACCAACATTTTACACATGGAGAAACTGAGTCACTGAGAGAGACTGTGCACTTTGCCCATGGCCAGACAACTCATCCATGACAGAGAAGATTAAATTTCCGATGGTTGATTCAAGAGCTAAGTCAGGCTCTTGCCCACCTAGTGGAAACCTGTTCCTCCTTTAAAATTTATATTACAGTTCTTGAGGGGTGAGAAAAATATGCTAGGCAGATGAAATGTATGCACACATGCACACAAATTAAGGAGACATATTTAAGGAATGATAACGGGTTCAATATGTTTAGACTAAATAGTGTGAAGTTGTAAATGAATGGTGAGAAGTGAGAATGGAGAATCAGAAAACAGACAGCTTAGGAATGCTCAGTCACAGACTAGGAAACTTGTATTCATGATAGAGAGCTAACAGTGTATTTAACATCCAGTTTGGTGCCAACATCACAGCACTGAGGCTAACTTTATCTTTTGATACTCATCATTCTCATAATGGCCTAGAATAAGTAATATAGAAATTTAAAGCAAGAAAATTATTGAATTATCATATATAGTAACAATTCTCTGGTATGTAGATGAACTATTTGGTTTTCTTTATTTTTCTGAATGTTTAAAATAATCACAAGTTTGAACTTTTGACACACTCAAATATATATATTACATTTGTTTGAATATATTTATAAACAAATGTAATTCCATTACAGAAGCAAGGGTGTGAACCTAGAGATCTTTCTTGCTGAAAATTTAGCTTGGATTCATGAGGGGGGTGGTGCTTATCCAACGTACTTCAGGTAAAACCATCCCTGTTCCTACCAGTGCCAAGATAAACACACTGTATTAAGCCTTTTTTCAAAGAATACTTTACTTGAGAAATCTACTAATGGCATAGTTTTAACAAAAGAAATATTTACTCTACATTTTTGCTACACAGCTCTCAAATTCAACTTTTACATAAGAATGTTTTAAATATCTCTCCCTGAAACCTATAAAAATGATGAAATTATAAGAGCTCATGCAAATGTGTAATGTATGTGAAATTTTACATAAGCATTTATGTTACTAAATCTGAAATCAAAACATCCATTAGAATGATTGCTACCAGGCAAACCTTAGTGATTGTTCTAACACACTGTTTACCAGAAAGAAAAAAAGCAAAATACATTATAAGTAAATACATCATTAATGTTAAACATTAAATTATACAGCAAAAAGCCAAGTGAATTAAGTAGAACAGTATTTAGACATGAAACACTTTGATATTTTTTGTAAAACTGTGTGCGTGCTTTTTTTCAACTGCAACATATTCTTGAGTATCATTTAATTAAGAGATTATAATAAAATACTCAAGGGAAGAACAGAGAAAGATAGGAGTATTCCTCCGGGAAACATTTCTACAGAGAGTATTACTGAGAGAACAAAACAAAAAAGACTAGAATTGACCAAAACCGTATGTTTAATAAAGAAAAATTGGGGGTTTCCATTGTCAGTTCCATTATTTGTTGAAGTTTATTTATTTGCCTTCTAATTATACCTCCTGTCAAATATCAGGAGTGACATCTGCTGGAGTGCCTTCATTTCTTAGCAAGATGAAGACAGTCCCTCTCTAAGGCTCTTACTTTAAACACTTCCTGAAAACCCAATGTTTTATATGCTGAGTTCTAGAGACAGAGGCTAAAAAGAGGAATTTGCGTTTCTAGAATACATTTTATAACAGAAGCTCACATGTAAAGAAATATACCCTGCGCAAGTATACTGTGTAGTTATAAATGACTCTAAACAAGAGGGAGAAGAGATGATAAGTGACTGAAATTTGAGTAGCGGTACCAAAGGAAATGGAGCTCAATGAAAAGGATGAAGCATAAATTTAGAACATGTTCAATACCCCATAAATGAACAATAGGAAAAAAATATGCAGAAAGATCTGAAAAAAAATATTTATTTGTTCCCTTAAAGCAAAGAAAAGAGGTAGTTTTTCAGTTATATTGAACAACTGGAACCCAGCACTCAAACAGAGTCAAATTTTCCCTTTGGTTCTTGTTTGTTTTGATTGTTTGCTTTATTTTTCTTAGTTTTACTTGCTATCTTTGTTTTTCTCTTGCCTTTCTACATGTAATGGACAAAATAGGTCTTAGCTTCCAGACTTCTGTGGCCAAGGAAGAAAGGGCTCCTTGTGGTTCCAATTTGACAGACCCATGGGAAAAACTCTCATTAGTCTGGGCTTGGTAAAGTGCATACCTTGGGCTATGATGAGAGTCTGAACTTGGGTGATTTCTTCACTCCCTGATAATGGGAAAAGGCAGCAGCCTATATTCTGATCATATAAAGATACATGAAAAAGAATGAGTCTCAAAATGACAGGGGTGTTGTTTCCAGGAAACATAGGGTAGGATGATGGCCCAAGAAATTTTATATGCAGTTACATCTCTTAAAAAGCATTTTACAGGATGCAGTTAAGTTTTATCTATATTGAGAGCCCCAAACTGAAATTTCATTAAAGAACTTTTTTTTAAGCATATCATTTTCATTGGACCATGTATGTTTATTTTAAAGCAAGAGAGGATAATTTTTCTCATAAAAAGCAGTGATATGGGTTATATATCTAAGACACACGCCTTCTTCCTCATATCCAGTATCTAATAATAAATTTTAAATATCTGTATGATGCCCATACTTGCTCATTTTTGGTTCTGCTCATGAGGAAGAATTTCAGAATAAATATCTTGCCACTCAACTCCCCTTGGGGAAGATACATTGAAAGATTTCTCAAAATGGAAAATTTCTCAGAATTTATGTGAACTCTGGTAATCTCTAAGCATTCTCTAGCTGGTGGAAATCTCATGGAAAATGAGGTCAAAAGACAGATTTGAGCTCAAGTACAAAAGTAGAGTTGTCCCGCTATAATAATGACTTATATCCTCCCTCAAATTGGCTGCTCCATACTTTCCTGCATCCCACTACCATTCTTCATGTGAAAGAATTTTCTTCCTGTTACAATCTTTCCAGTGATATATATATATATGTGTATATATATATATATATATATATATATATATATATATACACATACATATATATATATACACATACATATATATGTGTGTGTATATATATATATATATATATACACATACATATATATATATACACATACATATATATGTGTGTGTGTATATATATATATATATATATATATATATATATACACATACACACACACACACACACACACACACACATATAGAAAATACATTATGTTCCTAGCACATTTCTATTAATAAGATGGGAAACTTAGTTATTATTGGAGTGGAATGACATATCTGTGCTTATTTGACATTAGAAAAGAAATAACAGTCCTAAAGAATAATAATGCAGAGTAATAGAACAGGAAAAACAGGCTAAGGGAATAAGACTCATAGAGTAGGATGAAGACAACATAGAGATAGAACCAAGGGATTCTATTCTTCAGAAGTAACTTTACAGTAGGAACAGAAAGTAAAGAATGGAACTCGACCTGGGGCAAGAAACCATATGATGGGCCGACTAAATGGGTACAACAAACTTAATGAGCTCAATATGTTTAAGAAATAGTAAGTGGACCAGTGTGGCTAGAACACAATGAGAAAGAGGAGTGAGTGTTCAAGAGGGAAAAAATATGGCATACTCAGTTGATTCATTTAACATACGATTACTGGGGCATCTGTTGATTTCTGGGTTGGCATCCTGAAGACAAAACAATGCAAGAAATCTCTCCTTGATTTTGAGAAACTAGTGATATATTTGGGGAGTTGGAACTTACACATATAGGAAACAACAGTATACTTCAGAGCCAGTGCTGATATGCAGGGCAAACTCTTAAGCACTTCTCAGAAAAATTAATCAATGAAGAGCTCGGGGACTAGGGAACTTCACTGTCAAAGTGGAACCTGAGAGGCATAGAATAAGAGAAAACAGAAAGAAAGAGTTTGTATTAAAAGACACTCTAGTTTAATAATGCTCAAAATACTCTTCTTCTTGGAGAAACAGGACTCATGCACAAGAGAAAGCAGTTAAGGCAAGACCTGTCACATTTTAATTCAAGTAAGTATAGGGTGACACTAAGTTCCCATTGTCCAGGATTCATTTGTTCCAGGATAATCATTAATAGCACAGTCTTCTCACCCTCAAAAAAGTACTCTGGTTTGGACGATAAATTTTATAGTCACCCAAACAAAAGATGACATCTTGTAAATACAGACTGGAACCCATGAATATAAATATGGGACCATTTACTCAAGTTGCTCTCAGGTTACTCTCACGCAAGCTGTGAATAAATACGACATAAATTGTAATCACCAATCTATTCAAGTTTTCATGATAAAAACCTGAAAATTTCTACAAATGAGTCCCTCCACCATGATAAATATCCAAAGAATATTTCTAAAATATTCTCCACCTCCTTAATCAGTATTTTATGTTATGATAAGAATGGCTAAGAAGTTTTATATTAAAATAGGCATATTAAGTGGCTATAATTTCTCTAATATTTAAAGTTGTGATAATATATTAAGCACTTTTGTGTTTAGGACATTGCATTCAACAAACAACATATTTTTAAATGTTTATTTTCTCTTAAATTGTATTAGAAAATACAATGATGAATGATCTGTGTGGGTTTATATGTAGAAATAGGTAATTCTTTTGCTTTGTTTTGAAAGGTAACTAGAAAACAGGGAGCTTATGAATAAATGAATGTGTCTGACAATAGAGTTAATAAGCTCTCAGATCTTATTTTTGATCAATGAATCATGTAGGAAGCTCTGTTTAGACCTTGGCTAATCAATAAACTACTTTGTAAAACAAGAAGCATAGATGTGTGCTCATTGGATTAATTTTTAACTTTAACAAATAGGGTAAAGGGGTTGGGGTTATGGCTCAGTGGGACAGCACTTGCCTAGCATGGGTGAGGCACTGGGTTCGATTTCTCAGCACCACATATAAATAAATAAAATAGAGATCCATTGACAACTAAAAAAATATTTGAAAAAAAGATAGGGTAAAGAAAAATCTGCAAAGATTTTAGGACTTTTAGTTAAAGCTATTTAGAAGAGTATTTTGATTACAAAAGGAATATTACTTTAGCAAACTTCATCATGTTATATTTCCATTCATTCATATTTGATACTTGACCTCTATCTCATTGACCTTAAAAATCTTTGTTGCTTTTACTTATCAAAAAAGTGGGTGTGCCAAACAAAAACTTAGGTAGCAATTAGTAAGTTCAGACCAAGATTGTTTTTCTCTGTTACAAAATGACACAAAACTTTTGGAGTTCTCCAGTATTTTTTCATTCTTAATAGATTTTTTTATTAAAACATAAAACTCTAGTAAAAACACAGCAACATATCACATATGACTATATCCTTAAAAGGAATTTATATTATTCAACTTAAAGTGAACCAGAAGAACCCATGTGCATGTATAATTGCTAATATTTCTACCTTTTAGACAAAGAGGAAATAATTCTTCAACAAATGAAGTCCTTATTATGTATGAGATAAATATTCTTTACAGAATTGTAAAATTTCAGCACTAAATGTAATTCTAAATGTTGGCATTGACAAGATTAAATATCAGACATCCATAAATATTGGATAAAATGCTCAAATCTGAAAAGCAATTCAGTCTTCTTATTCATTAATTCATTCATGTATCTGTCACACCATCTATCCATTCACCTGCCCATATATAAACCATTATTTGCAAGATATTGTGCTACATACATTATATGATATATAGAAACATAAAAAAGAAGTGAGACTGAACAAGATCTATAATACACTAGAATCCTTTTTATAACTGCTGAAAAAATATGGGAATAAATAAAAGTTTATTGTAAATGAGCTCTTCTGTACATCAGGTTATATAGGAGTTTTTGCATAGCTTATTTTATACATTATTCTTTGTGATTAAAATGGAGAAAAACATCAGTTATTGGAACAAAGGGGCATTCAACTATATGGTATATTTTTGATTTCACAAAGAGTAATTTAAACGCTTTGTGACATAAGAGCCCACAGACAGAATCTGGCTGCATTCCTAAGGCTTAATGTTCTAAAAGGTGAGAGAGATAAATGTAAACTGGGTCAGAAGAGTCCTTATCATCTGAAATGATAGCTCCTACAGAACTAGGGAGGAAAAAAGAAGGGATTAACCTGATCCAAAAGTCATTTCACCAAGTTACATTGATGGAAGTTCAACTGATGGTGCAATCCATCCTCTATCATAAGGATTTACAGATGTTTCTCTGGCTTTTCAAAGCAAAGTTGTTCTTTTAGATTATGCAATGATGTCTCAAGGTTTCTAAGTCACTCCAAACTTTCCTTGGAAATTGAGTTTCCCCTAGCTTATGTTCAAACCCATTACCTAAAAGTTTTCTTGTCACAGCACATTTTGTAAAAGAAGGGTAAAATGAATGGATATTTTAGAACACCCAACTTGGACATCTGCTAATATTAAACTTCCATGAGACTAGCACCCTTTTGAATAAACTAAAAATGCTGAATTAAGCCAGAAATTGAAAAGTCAGCCCCTGGTTGAATTCTGACCCTTAATGGTTTTGTTGGTTAGATTTGTGTTAGATTATTATAGAATTTAACGCAAAGATCTTTAGTGTGGGTGTGCACTCTCTAGTTTAGCACAGGTTTTATTTCTAGCTAGTGACTAGTATGTCTAACTTTCAGGTTACCACATCACCTAATTTGTGTTAACTAATCTCACCAACTACTCCCCTTCTATCCCTCTGCACCTGGCAGACTACACACTCCTGCGCTGGTCCTCCCTTACTGCTTCATGACCTTTCAAGCATGCTGTTACCTGAGAGTGCTTGCATGGATTGATACTTCTGCCTGCAAGGTTCTGACTTTATGTACCTGAATAAACTCACCTCTAGCACTTCTCTGCTCAGTTGTCATCTTCTCAAAAAGAACTATGCATTTCATATATTGTGTTGTACATCCTAATGTTGTACATTGAAACTTACTCACCTCCAGATCCTTCTTACTGTGCTCTGTTTTTTACTAATTTTCCTTCCTCTATGACCTGCTTTACCAAAACATTCTACTCCTGACACAAATGCCCTTCTGAACCTTTATCTTCTACTTAAATATCAGACATTTCTTCTTAGAGTCTTAAGTTCCGCAGTCAGCTCAGCCTAAGAACAGGGATACTGTTTCATAATGGTGTTAAGATCAGAAAAAAATAAAATAAAATCAATTCCAATTCTATCTCCTGGGGCTGAGGCTGGGGCTCAGCAGTAGTGCACTTTCACTTGCACTTGTGAGGCACTGGGTTCAATTCTCAGTGCCACATATAAATAAATAAAGTAAAGGTCTATGAACAACTAAAAAATTTTTAAAAAAATTCTAGCTCCACATTTTACAGATTTGATTAAATGCCAAACCTTTGCTTCCATTTTTACATTCAGAAAAATAGAAAGTGATTATCATACGATGTCAAATGATAATCTCAGTATCTACATTACTCAGACATGATACACCCCAAAATAATAATGATTTATTCTAAACATTTTCTTGTTAGTCACATAAAAGTCGGGAGAGGTATACTCATGCATGTTGACAGAATTCTCATGATATTTTTTAAAGCTCCTGACCTATTCTGAGTTTATCTTACTTAAGTTATTCACTGTTCCTCTAAATCTATAAATAGATTATTACCTCAGAACAACCAGTATTCTATTGGACCTCTAGAAATGGAAAGCAAGGACATCAGAAATTTTCTTTTAAGTTCAAATTAGGCATTTGAAATTGGTCGTATGGCAAGGCAACAGAAGACAGTGAAACAAACCTTTATGCTAAAGCGATTTTACTTTAAAATGGTCTGCACTGCCACGATTGTTTGCAGGCAGAAACTGAAAGTCAGCTGGAGGACAAATCCATTGAAAAGACCACCAGGGACGCTTCTGAGTTTGGATAGTTAATAATCATAAGCTTAAAAATGCATCTGAATGAACTCTCACACTGCCTTCAAAGCAGGCACAGAAACACCAGTTTCTGTTAAAAGGAGAAATAAAGATTGATTTAAGGCTTGCATATTTATTTTCTTATTGCCAATGTTATTGCCGTGTTAGGAGTAGTATTGTTGTTGTTATTGTCATCATTTTTCTGTTAAAAGTAACTGGGGGGAAAGACCAGAAAGAAAAAAGATGATGTATGAGAAACTTATCAGTGAATAATTCTAACAAATGGATCCCTCTCTTCCACACAGAAGCCTCCAGAATATTTGAAAGAAAGTCTGTTTTCTTTTCCTAAGGCATGCTAGTTCACAACGTCTGTGGAAATTTTTCTGGAAATCTTTTAAGTAAGTGCGTCTTAATAAAATCCTGACAGCAGAACATGATGTCCATTTTCAGCTGCACTGAGTCTCTCCTTCCCAGACAGCCTTTAGGTAATCATTCAGTCCCTAGTTTGAGTATTTGTGTCAAGGGGTAGTTCTCGAAAAAGTCTCTATAATATTTTTTGGAGATTTCAACTATTAGGAAATGTGTCTTCATGTTGAAGACAGATCAGTTTCCATATAAATTAACTTATCATTTCATTTGTGCCATACACATTGAGCGCTGGGCTAGATGCTAGAACAAAAATAAGAGGAAGCACATTTCTACCTTCAAGGAGCACATAATTTCCTGGGGACAAGAGAATAATTATGCATTAATTAGAAAATGTGGTTAAAAAGCTAATGAGAGGGATTTTCCAGCGAAATGAATGGTAAAAAGTTAGGTCGCAAGAATTGTCATCTGGAATATGAAGGTATAATTATGTATTTTAAAATTAAGGTTTAAGTAAACATTTTGAAAATGAAAGAATGTTCTCCCTTAATATCTAATACAATTTTAAGTGATGATAATTAATACTTTGAAGAAAGTTTAACAACAAAAATTAAAAAGGGAGAAAGGCATAATCTCACATAATAATTCCAACCACTGATATCTGGAAAAAGAAATAAAGAATCTGGAAGAAGTGGCAAAATTGATAATATCCTGGGAATTCTCACTAACTAGCAGGTTGTCTTGATATTCTTGATAACCCAGAAGTTATAGAAACCCTAAGGCAAAAAGAATAAAAATTGGAAGTGAACACACTGAAGAGGCAAGTGACCAAAATTGGTGGGTATGGTGAGAGTTTTAACTTCAGGTGCAAAGCGGAGATAGGGAATAAAAGACACCTTTGCACCCTAAGCACTCTTACCAGACAACAAGACTCATCTGTTTTAACAAAGTCTATACTTTGCCCCCATCTGTGCTCTCCCAAAACAACCTGTCTACAATCACCTGACCTACTTAGCTTAGGTATAGAAAACTTTATTTAACAAAAAATATAAAGTCCCCATGCGATTAAAAAAAATTGCAAAAATAGAGTCACATGATTGTCTTTCTGTTCTATCAAAGAGAAAAATGAAATCTCTATAAAGAGCCATTCCAAAATAATTAAAGTAAAAGAAAATATGTAGAAAATCTGCAACACAGAAAAAAATAAGAATGGGAATATATGAAGATAAGAGTCAAAGAACACAATGTAGACTACAGCCTAATTCGGTTATTTAGAATGTCTTCATCACCAAAGAGCTGAATAGTACATTTTTGAATAGAAGGTATTATAACAATCAAATAAGACAGAAAAGAGAAATTAGAGATTGAAGGAAACACTATTGGGACCAAATATTTACGTTATGTTACTAATAAATTGAAAAATAAGGATTAAAAGCCCCATAATATTCTAAACCTATATTACTGACACTGCAAAAATCATAGTGAATACAGATGAAAACTGCAGAGAAAACTAGTGAGAAATTAACAATTGTTAAATGTGATGACTCAGCATAGGTAATTGGTGTCCCTGAAATAAAATATCCTACATTAAGAAGAGATCAACCCAAATTGGATACACAAATCAAGGAACACAGTATTTTAGGATACAAAAATCATAAGATTAATGTGTATGTTTCATTGAATTTTTACACTTTGAGATGATCATATAATTCTTTAAGCATTTAGGTGGAGGAAACACATCCCCCATATGGAGGAAAAATCAGGCTATTCTCAACCTTCTGCTCAGAGAGACTCATTTCGCAACAGGATGAGCTGCACATAAACAGCAAATATCTAGAGTTCATAGGGAAGGATAGTACTATTCAAGAATACTGAGCATAGCCAAAATGCTATGTTTCAACTATAAAGGAAATAGAGAACATTCAATCACTAAAGAATTAAATGAGCATGGAAATTTAAATCATTTTTGTAGATTTCCTTGAGTTATCCAAACAATTAAAAGCAAAATCCAACAAAAAATCATGATAAAAAGACCAGTGTTGGAAATAAAGGGAATAAAAGTATAAAGTTTGAAGAAGTAAAACTATGTAAATTATGATACTAGAAAAAATGAAGCGAAGTATGCTTTTTTATTCTTATGTTTATAAACACGCAAACGTTTCTGCACACACATTCTCAGGCAAATTGGAGAGTAGGAAGGAGAGAGAGAGAGAGGCCTTGTAACTTAATCTTTAAAAATAGTTATTGTGTGGGTTAAAATTAAAATACACCATTAAAAATAAATAGAATATTCAATGTTCCTTCCATAGATACTTTTTAAAATTTAATTTACAAGAAAATTCTAGTAAATAATGTCACCACTGGTGAAGAAATAATTTGTTCTTATCATACTTATTTCAGTTGTTTTAATTATATAATAGTCAAGTAATATCTAATTTAATAATTTTAATAGCATTTCATTTTTACAAAGTTATTGCTGTCTTTATCTTTCTCATTTTTCGTTTTCCTTACTATATTCCTTCCCTTCCTTTTCTTTTTCCTTTCCTGCCTCCCTCCCACTTTGATATAGGCAAAGAAAGAAGTTTAGAGTTATAGGCACCTAATATTTAATGGTAGGAATTGGTGATGTTTAAATTTTCCTTTTGGCAGTTTACTTGATTGCTTGAATTTTTTTCTGATATATACTTTCCATTTTATAAAAATAGAATTTTCCCCTCTTAAAATCTACATTTGTAACAACAAAAAACACAGAGAGTGTAGATGCAAATGTTAGCAGTTGCTAATTCTAGATGATGGGAATGTAACTGCTGATATTTGTTTTCTAAAAGGCTTTTCCATTTAATTAGAGAAGATCTGGTATAAAGCGGCTTATGCATTCTAAGTTTACAAGGAGCTCTTCACCCAAATAAATTAGTCAGCATCTTTAGAACCAACCAGGTGGAGGTAGATTAAGATTCAAACTCTACTTTTAGTGCTTCCTGTTATGTGTGACCTTGAACAAATTCCTTAAACTCATACAAGTTCATTTTCTTGATCTACAACACACAGATCAGACCTGAGGATTCTCTTGTGAGAACAAATAACATATAAAATGAATCATCTAGTCCATGGCATGTGATTGTGTATCCCTCAGTAAATGATGTTTCCCTTCACCTATCTTTCATTTGCCTTTTGTAGTAAGTCTATGGTACCTAAACTATGTAATTGTGAGTGTTTAAATTTTGCACATACACAATCATTATGTAGCAATTAAAAAATGCACACACACTGTAGTAACTGACTCATCAAGCTTAAAACCTTAAAATATTTGACAATCTTATTTTTCTCCAAAATCACTGTTTACAGCAGGAAAATGGTTGTGTGATTTTATTAAATGATTAGGCATACAGGTAAGCGTAGAACAAAATCAAACCTTTGTCACTTTTGGAATTAAGAATCAGCTCCATCTCATTTTCTCACTCATTCATTTTTCACAGGCAAATACTCAAAAAAATTAACAAGCTCACCCTAAAACTAGACATGCAAAAATAATCCAGACTCTTTCCATAGAACATGAGGGAAGACTATATGTATGATCTATCCCACCTGTTCAATTTTTATATATTCAGACTATGGGATCACAAAAATTTTTTGAGAGAAAAGATTTGTCATAGACAGAGTTTAAGATTGGCCAATAAATAAATAAAAGAGAAAAAAAATCACACCGACAACAGAGAAATACCACCACCGCAGCAGCATACTCAGTTAACATGGAATTTCAGATAAACAAGAGATAAAACTTTTACTATGTCCCAAATATTGTATATATTTGATTTTGCCACACTACTCTTAAAAGACATGACTAACATTTGAACAGGTATGTTTGAAATGATTAGGAATTTCTACTTGCTGGCTGAAACAGAGAAAGGAGATACAAGATACACTAAAGTGAAATGACCAATGGCAGAGAACTTATGAGCATCATCTTCCTGAAATTTCTGGCACTTGAAAACTTGAAAAAGTTGTATAGGAAAAGGTGGAAAAATATGAGCATGAAAAGTTTGGGGACCTAGAACTCAGTCATTTGAGGGAGTTTGGAACTCATTTGATAAGAAATGGGGTGTTGAGCTACATTAGATTCTGAGAGGCCCAAGGATATGGTTAGTGCTACTCTTCAGAAAATAATTGGCTTTCAGCAAGCTCCCACAGCTCTGATAGCAGTGTTCAAGGATTACAAAATATCCGTGAAAGCCAAAGTGAACTTGATATTTTACCATTTGTTCAGCATTAAAACTTATTTCTTGACTTTATGTATTACAAAATCTTTGGGATCATCTATGATACTTCTCTCTTTTTACGTCCCATAACATTGGTTACAGAATTAAGCAAAAAGTCTTTGTTTTACTTAATGAAATAAATAGCTTGAAAGAAGTACGAAAAGTTTTTAGTTCTAAGAACTCAAAGAGGACATGAAACTTCTTTGGGCAAGGTGCAATTTTAATCTATCGGAATAGAAAACAGGGGAGTTAAGAATGTAAAATCTTATAACACAAACCAGAATTCAAATTCTTACCCATTTATCAGTTGTATAACTTTGGCAAATTTATTTAGAAATCATAAATTTTTGTTTCCTGGTGGGATTGAAACTTTACCACCCATCAAGAGTTATTTTGAAAAATTAATGACATAGAATATATAAAGTGGTTAGGAACCTTGCTTGCACATTGCAAAAACACTTTTTTAGCTTTGGTACTGTGGACAGACTTTTGATTTTTAAACCAGGTGATTTACATTCACATTATAGTTCTTCAAGCAGGCTGGTTGTTACAAATTTATTTCAACTTTGAGTTTCTGCTCTCATTTCTTGACAGATTATAGCCAGATATGACTAGCTTCTTCTGAAGATTAAGTTAATGACTCCATTCTTGTGCACTAAACCAATTTACACAGATAACAGTGTTTGCTAGGATTTTGTAGACCTAACAGGTACTTCAAAATAATATATTTACTTGATTCATTATTTCAACAAATTTTATTTATTGCCCACTAAGATAAGGTGAAATAAAGCATATATACTCTACTGGATGGGTCAACAGGGATTCAAACTTTCATTAGTGTTAATTACTTGATTTACATTATTTACAAACAGAGGTAATTACTATAAAAGAAAGAAGTCTGATTTAGAAAGAAGAGGAGACTTCCCTGAGGAATTTGTATCCACTTTCTCTCTTTGAACCAGTTTTCTCATATGGAAATCAAGAGACTGTAATATAAAAGACATTTTAAAATGTCACTTGCAGATTTGGGAATAGAACTCAAGTTTCTTGATTCCTGGACTTCAGCTCTTTCATGACAGAGCTCAGTAGTTCTCTGGCTTCTCTTCCTATTTGAAAAAAGAGGAAGGTCGGGGAAAGAAAATGATCTCTATGGCAACCTAGAGTCTATGAATCTTCGAACTTATCACTGTTACAAAGCGAAGTTTGTAAGGAAACCCCATGAGAGGAATTTACTTATTTTATCCCAAAGCATCTTTGGTCTGCACACACATATGCCACCATATGGGATACATTTAGAACTTCATTAGAAGAAGAATAATTAGTCTCCCATCGTACAGGAAAAAGAAGAGACCCAGAGGATAAATACTTTAGGAACTGAAATAAAAGACTTTTAAAATAAATCTGCCAAAGACAAATTGAAGAGAAATAAATTGGAGCTCATTTGAAGAAAATCAAATGAAATGAACAATTAATTCACCTGTAAAAAGCTATACAGGCTCTTATGTTTTGGGGAAAGAGATTGCATTTAATCTCATATGGGTAGGAGCGGAGGATACAATAACACGTATTAGCAAGAGCACCCAAGGACTATTTCTTGTTTATTGCAACAAGGGAAAGAACCGCAGTGTTAAAGAACCTAGGGCCCTGGAAATAATGATCCATTGAAAAAGATTCTCAACTCTGCAGACTTTAATTTTGTCACTAAGTACCAGATAGATGTGTATAGTTTTTCAAGGACCAGAACAATGGACTATATTTCTAGAGAAGAGCAGAATTTAAGAGAAAAGTGAGAATTCCTATTTAGGAATGCAGAGGAAAAGGCATAGGAAGAAGAAAAGTGAGAGATGTCAAACGGATTCACTAATTCAGAAAATTCTATGGATTCTACCTTTATAAATAGATCCAGACCCTGAAAATTTTTCCATGTTCTTTTCACAAAACCCCTTGTATAAGTCCCCACTGTCTCTAGTCTGACCCACAAGTCATCATATCTAGTTTATTTGCTTCTTTTCCTTTGTCCCACCCAAAACAGAACATTTCCACACAAAAGCCTTTTAACATGTAAATAAATAAGGTCTTTTCATCACATCTCATCAGTGGTTTCTGATCATAGTTAGAAAAGAAAATCCAAAGTCTTTTCCATGTTATAAAACTGTCAGTATCTGAAGTTCAATCACCTGGTTTTTCTTCTCTCTCATATTCACTCTCTGGTCCCCCTGGTCCACTTTTCCTTAGTTTCTAAATTTGCTTTTACTAAAGGAGTTCTTCATTTGCACTTTTCTTTCCCCAGAATATGCTTTTGTTCAGGTCCCTAGTTAAGTATCATCTGCTAAGTCAGTCCTATCAAAATACCTACCCCATTCTCCTTTCATTTTTCTCTTCCAATAATCTGATTTGCTTTTTTCCATAGCATCTTGTCACTACCTGAAATTATTTCTGTATTTTTTTCTCTGCCTAGTTAGAACATAAACTCCATAGAGACTAGGGTTTAGTTTTCCTGGCTCATGGCATATTCCTAATATCTGAAACATTGCACGAGGAAGATTAGGAATTGGATAACTATTTTGAAAGATTATTAAACTATTTCTATTATCAATTTGACAAATATTATAGAAAACTTGGTATGTGCCATACACTATAGTAGTTTTCAGGATGCACTGAATAAGAGATGGACCCTGATGGGCCTTTTCATCTAATTTGTGTGAAAGACTGTAATAAAACTTGATCTAATTACAACTGTGATGAGAACAGGAAAGGAAAATGCTTAAGATGGAGGCTGGAAGTCCAAGACATCTTCCTCAAGGAAGCAGTTTTTGAGAAAAAATGTTAAAGGAGAAATGAAAATCGCCTGGTAACGTTTATGAGAAGTGTTACAGAGCATCCTAGGCAGGAAATCCATATATGAAAACAAGGAAGATTAGGGAAATCATGAGGTTTTGAAAGAAGGCTCCAGTGGATAGAATGGTGTACAAGAAAGGAATATGGTGCCTAATGAATGTTCAAGTTGTCTATTGCTATGTAACAAATCACCATGAAGCTAGATGAGAACAATTTGCCCTTGTAGCAAATTGTTGTATTGTTAAATATAAAGATAACATTAATTTTTCTGATGCCCCTGAAGTTGGCGCTGGGCTCCTCAGGGATGGATTGTCATTGCTCCATGTGGCTTAAACAGAGATGTTACTCAACAGCTGGAGCCAGATGCGTCACACACATATCCAGCAGACATCCCTGTCTGTGGGATGAGTACTTGGCTAGAATTGACAACTGGAACACATTCACATGGCTTCTCTACATGATTGCTAAGCTTCTCCCTAGCATGATGGCTAGGTTTCCAGAGTCAGCACTCAAGGGAATAAATGGATGCGCTTGACATTTTTATGACCTAGCATTGTTTTAACAATTTTGTATTGATCAGGTTGATCACAAAGGTGGCCCTGTTTCAAGGAAAAGGTACATACACAGCATGACACAGGAACATCCTGTGGGATAAGATATACTGTGGGAATCATCTCTAGAAAAATATGGTTGGCCATAATTAGGTAGCATACAGAAGTAAACTAGATGAGACAGGACCAGTAAGTCTATTTAAATTTTACCTTTTTTCCTGTAGAAGAGTTGGATATCATATATGTATTTTAAATCACTACTCTGGGTGCTGGGCAGAAATGGAAAAAAGAGTAGATGATTTCATGAGCTATTTATTTGGATAATAAAATCATTCATGCTAGGTTACACAGTAGTTATGTGAAGGGAGGAGAACCATAATGAAAGTAAATTACTTGTCTAGCTCCTAGAGACAAAAATCTAGGCATGATTAGCTTATGTATTACAGAATCCTTGGGTTTCTCAAGAATTTTAGTGCAAAAGGTCAGTAACCTCCATACATTACTTTGTTTGCTCATTTGTTTGTTTATTTATTTATTTTTTAAAGGATGTTAAGTTTAGTTGGGTATGGTGGTGCATGCCCATAACTCCATTGACTCAGGAGGCTGATGCAGGAAGATAACTTCAACAACTTAGCAATACTTTGTCTCAAAATAAAAAACAAAAAGGACTGAGGTATGGCTCAGTGGTTAAGCACTTCTGGGTTCAATTCCTGTTACCAAGCATCTCTAGTTCAATTCCTGTTAACCAAACAAAAGAGGAGGAAGAAGAAAAAAAAAAGAATGTCAAGTTTGAGCAATGTATGTACTAGGAACTAGAAGTTGTACTTTGATATTAGATGACCTAAAGCTTTTACAGCCATGGGGCTGGATATGTTCTTCTGTGCTCCTTGGAGCAGTGAGGCTCTTACCAAAGCACCTGTATTAGCCATGATTGCCATATGAGAAAAGCACCTGTTCTAGAAGCTGCAGCCAGGAAAGTATCTCAGATGTGATTATACTGGAGCTAAATTTTGAGGGATGAGAACAGATTAGAGGAAGAACTCAGAGGCACAGGTGCAGGTGAGTCTTTAAGCAGTGCTTAAAGATGCACAGAAACATTTGCAACACGTTAGGAAATGGTGTTCCAAGTCTTTACCATGGAGATATCCACACAAATCCTGATCACAAAATAGTTTGCAATTTCTGGGATAACTCTAACTTCAACTCAGTCATATAGAATGCTTCTGAATTTGTTCAGTCATGAAGTAACTAAGAGTTGAACTTAATCAAAGACACATTGGGAGGGTGGGAAACGGCTAAAGATTGAGGAATTGAGAAGTCTTTTCCTACACAGTACATCGAGACCGATCATCCAAATAGTGTGGAGAAATAGTTCATGTTATTTTCTTTAAATACTGATTTTTTACTTCATCCTGTGAAATACTGACTCAATAAATGAATTACATATGAAGGTAGACCTCTGCTTTTAAATATCTTTTGGTTAGTAAAATATCAAATACGTTAACAATAGTAAATGATTTAATAATACTTAAAGTCAGTTATACTTAGTCTAAATATTTTTTCTTATAACGCTATTTCTTTAAAACTCACAATACCCATTTTGGCTAGTTTGTTATTATTATCCTCAGTTTATAAGTGAGAAGAGTAAGGAACAGAGAGATTAAGTAACTTGCTTAAAAAAAAACTTGGTCAGGAAGTGGACCTAGGATTTAAGGGCAGACCCTCTAGACTGGCTTTAGGAAATGGTAACTATTCAATCCCATCAGTGAAGGGGCTTAGGTAAAATGAGGCATTTGCCATGGACACAGAATTTAAGGAGAAGCCAAAAACTTGGTAATCCACATGAATAATATTTAATGCACTGTTTTAAAAAATCCAAACTAATGCAAAAATCCATGATGAATAGACTACTGGGATTTTAAGTGATGATAGGATCTGTCATGATTCTTCCCTTCCCATCACAGGAATCTCTGAGATCATTCCTGCAGATGAGGAACAGGCTCAGCCCTCCCATTTAGACAGACTGACTTTGGGGTACTACATATTATTCCACTGGAAAGATCCAGTGTATCTTGTTGAGGCCATGGAACTGGAAGAAGACAGTAGGTTAGAGCATCTAGAGTGAATGACAGAGACTCATACAAAGCCAACAAGACTACTTGGAATTAAATTAGTTTCCCAGGTAGAGAGAGCTATGAAATCAAGAACATCACGACAATGTGGGACCAGGATTGGTTTCAAGATTGGTTTTAAAGAATGGACACCAAGGTATTGAAAGCAGATCTACTTTCATAAAGTGAATGTGCCTCTCCTCTGATTGATTTTATAAGCCACCACTCTACAGACAAGCTCAGAAAATAAAGTATCTGTTTATTAGAATTAACAAGAACAATAATAGAAGTAACTATTAACTAGAAATAATGATGTATGTTATGTTCAAAGAGTATATGTGGGTTGTTGATTTTAAAATTACTAATGAAAATTATTCTTAGATATCTACATGGGGATTGGAATCAAATACATGTGATTTATAATTCATATTTGCCACTTAATAGGCTTGTTAGCTTCAGTAATTAACAACTATCATGCTCTGTTTCTTCATCTGTCTAATGAGAAATCTCAGGATTATAGAATGATGTAATGGAAGTACCCACCTCAGGGCTCAATACTCTGAATATTATTCAGTCTTTCTCTTTCTCCATCAAGTATAATGGGAACGAAAGCTTGGACAATTTATTTTCTTCCCGGAGTACGTGCACTTGGAAGACCAACCTTCATTCGGTTACTCTAGTGTAAGGCCAGGGCTTTTTTCTTATAATCTTTTTTTTTAAATTTTTTATTGTTGGTTGTTCAAAACATTACCTAGTTCTTGATATATCATATTTCACACTTTGATTCAAGTGGGTTATGAACTCCCATTTTTACCCCATATACAAATTGCAGAATCACATCAGTTACACATCCATTGATTTACATATTGCCATACTAGTGTCTGTTGTATTCTGCTGCCTTTCCTATCCTCTACTATCCCCCCACCCCTCCCCTCCCCTCTTCTCTCTCTACCCCCTCTACTGTCATTCATTTCTCCCCCTTTTATTATTTTCCCCTTTCCCCTCACTTCCTCTTGTATGAAATTTTGTATAACCCTGAGGGTCTCCTTCCATTTCCATGCAATTTCCCTTCTCTCTCTCTTTCCCTCCCACCACTCATCCCAGTTTAATGTTAATCTTGTTCTCATGCTCTTCGTCCATACTCTGTTCTTAGTTACTCTCCTTATATCAAAGAAGACATTTGGCATTTGTTTCTTAGGGATTGGCTAGCTTCACTTAGCATAATCTGCTCTAATGCCATCCATTTCCCTGCAAATTCTATAATTTTGTCATTTTTTTAATGCAGAGTAATACTCCATTGTGGATAAATGCCACATTTTTTTTTATCCATTCATCTATTGAAGGGCATCTAGGTTGGTTCCACAGTCTTGCTATTGTGAATTGTGCTGCCATGAACATCGATGTAGCAGTGTCCCTGTAGCATGCTCTTTTTAGGTCTTTAGGGAATAGACCTAGAAGGGGAATAGCTGGGTCAAATGGTGGTTCCATTCCCAGCTTTCCAAGAAATCTCCATACTGCTTTCCAAATTGGCTGCACCAATTTGCAGTCCCACCAGCAATGTACAAGTGTACCCTTTTCCCCACATCCTCGCCAGCACTTGTTGTTTGACTTCATAATGGCTGCCAATCTTACTGGAGTGAGATGGTATCTTAGGGTGGTTTTGATTTGCATTTCTCTGACTGCTAGAGATGGTGAGCATTTTTTCATGTACTTGTTGATTGATTGTATGTCCCCCTCTGAGAAGTGTCTGTTCAGGTCCTTGGCCCATTTGTTGATTGGGTTATTTGTTATCTTATTGTCTAATTTTTTGAGTTCTTTGTATACTCTAGATATTAGGGCTCTATCTGAAGTGTGAGGAGTAAATATTTGTTCCCAGGATGTAGGCTCCCTATTTATCTCTCTTATTGTTTCTTTTGCTGAGAAAAAAACTTTTTAGTTTGAGTAAGTCCCATTTGTTGATCCTAGTTATTAACTTTTGTGCTATGGGTGTCCTATTGAGGAATTTGGAGCCCGACCCCACAGTATATAGATCGTAGCCAAATTTTTCTTCTATCAGACGGCGTGTCTCTGATTTGATATCAAGCTCCTTGATCCATTTTGAATTAACTTTTGTGCATGGTGAGAGAAAGGGATTCAGTTTCATTTTGTTGCATATGGATTTCCAGTTTTCCCAGCACCATTTGTTGAAGATGCTATCCTTCCTCCATTGCATGCTTTTAGCCCCTTTATCAAATATAAGATAGTTGTAGTTTTGTGGATTGGTTTCTGTGTCCTCTATTCTGTACCATTGGTCCACCTGTCTGTTTTGGTACCAGTACCATGCTGTTTTTGTTACTATTGCTCTGTAGTATAGTTTGAAGTCTGGTATCGCTATACCGCCTGTTTCACACTTCCTGCTTAGCATTGTTTTAGCTATTCTGGGTCTTTTATTTTTCCACATGTATTTCATGATTGCTTTCTCTATTTCTACAAGAAATGCCGTTGGGATTTTGATTGGCATTGCATTAAACCTATAGAGAACTTTTGGTAATATCGCCATTTTGATGATGTTAGTTCTGCCTATCCATGAACAGGGTATATTTTTCCATCTTCTAAGATCTTCTTCTATTTCTCTCTTTAGGGTTCTGTAGTTTTCATTGTATAAGTCTTTCACCTCTTTTGTTAGGTTGATTCCCAAGTATTTTATTTTTTTTGAAGATATTTTGAATGGAGTGGTTGTCCTCATTTCCATTTCAGAGGATTTGTCGCTGATATACAGGAATGCCTTTGATTTATGCATGTTGATTTTATATCCTGCCACTTTGCTGAATTCATTTATTAGCTCTAATAGTTTCTTTGTAGAGCCTTTTGGGTCTGCTAGGTATAGAATCATGTCTTCTGCAAATAGTGATAATTTAAGTTCTCCTTTTCCTATTTTTATGCCTTTAATTTCTTTCGTCTAATTGCTCTGGCCAGTGTTTCAAGAACTATGTTGAACAGAAGTGGTGAGAGAGGGCATCCCTGTCTTGTTCCAGATTTTAGAGGGAATGCCTTCAATTTTTCTCCATTCAGAATGATGCTAGCCTGAGGCTTAGCATAGATTGCTTTTACAATATTGAGGTATGTTCCTGTTATCCCTAGTTTTTCTAGAGTTTTGAACATAAAGGGATGCTGTACTTTGTCAAATGCTTTTTCCGCATCTATCGAGATGATCATATGGTTCTTATTTTTAAGTCTATTGATGTGGTGAATAACATTTATTGATTTCCGTATATTGAACCAGCCTTGCATCCCAGGGATGAATCCTACTTGATCATGGTGCACGATTTTTTTGATATGTTTTTGTATCCAATTCGCCAGAATTTTATTGAGGATTTTTGCATCTAGGTTCATTAGAGATATTGGTCTGTAGTTTTCTTTCTTTGAAGTGTCTTTGTCTGGTTTAGGAATCAGGGTGATGTTGGCCTCGTAGAATGAATTTGGAAGTTCTCCCTCTTTTTCTATTTCCTGAAGTAGCTTGAAAAGTATTGGTATTAGTTCCTCTTTAAAGATTTTGTAAAACTCTGCTGTATACACATCTGGTCCTGGGCTTTTCTTAGTTGGTAGTCTTTTGATGGTTTCTTTTATTTCCTCAATTGATATTGGTCTGTTTAGGTTGTCTATATCCTCCTGACTCAATCTGGGCAGATCATATGACTTAAGAAATTTATCTATGCCTTCACTATCTTCTAATTTATTGGAGTATAAGGATTCAAAATAATTTCTAATTATCTTCTGTATTTCTGAAGTGTCTGTTGTGATATTGCCTTTTTCATCCCGTATGCTAGTAATTTGAGTTCTCTCTCTTCTTCTCTTCGTTAGCAAGGCTAAGGGTCTGTCGATTTTATTTATTTCTTCAAAGAACCAACTTTTAGTTTTGTCAATTTTTTCAATTGTTTCTTTTGTTTCGATTTCATTAATTTCAGCTCTGATTTTAATTATTTCTTGCCTTCTACTTCTTTTGCTGTTGTTTTGCTCTTCTTTTTCTAGGATTTTGAGATGAAGTATGAGATCATTTATTTGTTGGTTTTTCCTTTTTTTAAGGAATGAACTCCAAGCAATGAATTTTCCTCTTAGAACTGCTTTCAATGTGTCCCATAGATTCCGATATGTTGTGTCTGTGTTTTCATTTATCTCTAAGAATTTTTTAATTTCATCCTTGATGTCTTCTATAACCCATTGATCATTCAGTAACCTATTGTTCATTCTCCAAGTGATTCATGAATTTTCCTTCCTTCTTTTATCGTTGATCTTCAGTTTCATTCCATTATGATCAGATAAGATGCATGGTATTATCTCTACTCCTTTATATTGTCTAAGAGTTGCCCTGTGACATAATATATGGTCTATTTTTGAGAAGGATCCATGTGCTGCTGAGAAAAAAGTGTAACTGCTTGATGTTGGGTAGTATATTCTATATATGTCAATTAAGTCTAGGTTATTAATTGTGTTATTGAGTTCTATAGTTTCCTTATTCAACTTTTGTTTGGAAGATCTGTCCATTGGTGAGAGAGGTGTGTTGAAGTCTCCCATGATTATTGTATGGTGGTCTATTAGACTCTTGAACTTGAGAAGAGTTTGTTTGATGAACATAGCTGCACCATTGTTAGGGGCATATGTATTTATGATTGTTATGTCTTGTTGGTGTATGGTTCCCTTGAGCAGTATGTAGTGTCCCTCTTTATCCCTTTTGATTAACTTGGGCTTGAAATCTATTTTATTTGATATGAGTATGGACACACCTGCTTGTTTCCGAAGTCCATATGAGTGATATGATTTTTCCCAACCTTTCACCTTCAGCCTATGTATGTCTTTTCCTATCAAATGCGTCTCCTGTAGGCAGCATATTGTTGGGTCTTGTTTTGTGATCCATTCTACTAGCCTGTGTCTCTTAATTGGTGAGTTTAAGCCATTAACATTTAGGGTTATTATTGAGATATGGGTTGTTCTTCCAGCCATATTTGTTTATTTATGTTACTAAACATGGTTTGTTTTCCTCTTTGATTATTTTTCCCCCCTTTACTGTCCTACCTCCCACTTTTGGTTTTCATTGTTATTTTCCATTTCCTCTTCCTGTAATGTTTTGCCAAGGATGTTTTGAAGAGATGGTTTTCTAGCTGCAAATTCTTTAAACTTTTGTTTATCGTGGAAGGTTTTAATTTCATCTTTCATCCTGAAGCTTAATTTCGCTGGATACACAATTCTTGGTTGGAACCCATTTTCTTTCAGTGTTTGAAATATGTTATTCCAGGATCTTCTAGCCTTCAGAGTCTGTGTTGAAAGATCAGCTGTTATCCTGATTGGCTTACCCCTAAATGTGATCTGCTTCCTTTCTCTTGTAGCTTTTAAAATTCACTCCTTATTTGTATGTTGGGCATCTTCATTATAATGTGTCTAGGTGTGGATCTCTTATGATTTTGCACATTCGGCGTCCTGTAGGCTTCTAGGATTTGGGATTCTGTCTCATTCTTCAAGTCTGGGAAGTTTTCCCCTATTATTTCATTGAATAGATTGCTCATTCCATTGGTTTGAAACTCTATCCCTTCCTGTATCCCAATGACTCTTAAATTTGGTCTCTTGATGTTATCCCATATTTCTTGGATGTTCTGCTCATGGTTTCTTAACAGTCTTGCTGAGCTGTCTATGTTCTTTTCAAGTTGAAATACTTTGTGTTCATTGTCTGATGTTCTATCTTGTAAGTGTTCTACTCTGCTCGTCGTATTCTCAATTGAGTTTTTAAGTTGGTTTATTGCTTCCTGCATTTCTAGGATTTCTGTTTGTTTGTTTTTTATAACCTCTATCTCCCTGTATAGTTGATCTTTTGCTTCTTGGATTTGTTTATGTAATTCATTGTTGAAGTGATCTTTCATTGTCTGATTTTGCTGTCTGATGTCTTCCTTGAGACTCCAGATCATCTGAAGCATGTATATCCTGAATTCTTTATCTGACATTCCATCTGATGCAGATATTACCTCTTCTAACGTTGAGTTGACCTGTATTGCTTGTGGTCCTCTCTTTCCTTCTCTCTTCATACTGTTCGTGTTTCTTTCTGCTTGGTGAAACTGTTGTGCTTTCCCCCTATATATTTATATTTTCCCCCTATATATTTATATTGCTCTTGTATAGTTGCAAAGTCTCCCTCGCAGGCACGGGCAGCGGCTCTACCCCTCCTCCAACTGGGGCAATGTGCCTACCACGCCGGCAGGCCGCTGGGGCTGTTCTGCCGGTCGGTAGCAGGTCCGCCTACCTTGCAGGCGCGGGCGGCGGCTCTGCCCCTCTGTGGGCCGCTAGGCTTGTTCTGTCAGTGGTCGCAGTTCTGCCTACTTTGCAGGTGCAGGCAGCGGCACTGCCCCTCTGCAGGCCGCTGGGCCTGTTCTGCCAGTGGGTCGCAGGTCCGCCTACCTTGCAGGCGCGGGGGGGGGGGGCGGCTCTACCCTTCCGCAGGCCGCTGGTCCTGTTCTGTCTGTCGGTTGCAGGTCTGGCCTGTTCTGTTGGCGGTCGCAGGTCCGCCTATCTTACAGGCAAGTGGGGCAGCTCTGCCCCTCCGCAGAATTCTGGGCCTGTTCTGCTGGTGGGTCACAGGTCCACCTACCTTGCAGGGGAGGGGGCGGCTCTGCCCCTCAGCAGGCCGCTGGGCCTGTTCTGTGGGTGGTCACAGTTCCGTCTACCTTGCAGGCGTGATTGGCAGCTCTGCCCCTCCGCGGGCCACTGGGCCTTTTCCATTGATGGTCACAGTTCCGCCTACCTTGCAGGCGCGGGGGGGTGGGGGGCGGCTCTGCCCCTCAGCAGGCCACTGGCCCTATTCTGTGGGTGGTCACAGTTCCGTCTACCTTGCAGGTCTTATAATCTTCTGCCTTAAGGAGTGTTCTGTTTGGATCATAGACGTCTCTATTCTATCACCCACATGTACATCAGATGCATCCCAATAAAATGTCATTCAGCAGAAATTTTCACTTAAATCAGAATCTTCAAAGATCCTTTTACCAAAAAAAAAAAAAAAAAAAGATAGGTGAGTACAGAAATTGCATTTATGTGAAAATATAATTAAATATGTTTACTGCTCCCATCTTGGAGACCATTGATTCACTAGTGAGAAATATAAAATACCCTCCCCCCTCAAAAAAAAAAAAAAAAAAAAATACCAGGAAAGAAAGTTCCTTCTTGCCGAAATATTGGAGAGTTAAACAGCCCTTAAAATATGTCTGGTAGTTTCCATATCACAACCTTAAAAATCATTCAGAGTATGACATTAAAGAATCCCTGGGTTCTACAAGGAATAAGAGGAAGTAGTTGGAATTATCAGATCTTAGTTCCCGGTGTTTTCATCAATCTTTTTCCCTTTGGTAATTGTGAATTATTTTTTTAAACTATCAGATCCTGTGAGCAATGGGGACTACAAGTGCAGATTTAAGTTCTGGTTACAGCACGACACATTATGTTGAAAAATTTTTATACAATACAGCAATTATTGGCCTCTAATAACTTATAAAAGAGAATACAGGCTACCAAAGTAAAGAATAAATCTGTAATTTTGTGTGTGTGTGGGGGGGGGGGGGTGAGGGTGTGTGTTGCTGAGGAGTTAGCCCACATATTGAATCTAGAAATTTGAAAAATTATCATTTACCAAAATTAACTGTTTTTGTTGCTGAGAATATGCAGATTATATATGTAGCTAGTCATGTATATTACTATATTATAGTGAGACATCTACTTATATTTAAGTCATTCTATAATTACATCTATCTGTATATACATATGCACATATAATTACTCTATATTGTACTTTTTTGGAAAGATAAAGAATAATTACAACAGAAAAATGTTTTGTTTTTTGAAAAAGAAGAATAATGAACCAAGAAGCTTACAATCTTATTATAAAGATAAATAAAAAGATTTAGGAAAGAAAAAAATAAAAAAAACAATAAATCTAAATTAAGGCTATAAAAATTATTAGGTGCTATTCATCTCTTGAGTAGAGGGTACCAAATTATAACCCACAGACCAAATATAGTCTATATGTAGATGTTGCTACATCTGAGACTAGGAGTCATGTGTTAGGGGATGGGTTGGAGGAGGGGGGATCCTGAAACCTGCCACAGAATAGCCATTCAAATACCAGGTAGTCAATCCAGGTGTCCTCACCAGTGGGATGAATTGCTTAAAAGAATACAAGAGACATGAGAGTTATAGTCAAGAAAGATATAGATTCCAATGTTAGCTTACACACTTTTGCTGGTGGAAATTATTTAATCTCTCCATCCCTTATATTCCTCATCTGCATTATAAAAATCAACCCCAGAAGTTGATTCAATTAAGTTGATGTACATAAACAATGACTACCGAATGATAAGTGATATGTAGTATATTTATTTGTTGTCACTGGTATTGTTATGTTAGTGAGAGATAGAATTGAGAAAATAAAACTTTATATTTTGAGAAAGGAGGAGAGAGAGAGGACTAGTAGAAGTCCATCATAATATTTAAGAGATGAAAGATGATAAAAATGTGAAAAGAAAGAGGATCTTGATTTCAAAAAGTATCTTGGAGGCAGAATTGACTAGAGTTTGTAATAGAGTGAATGTATTGTCTAAGTGAGGCACTATTCAAAGATAGTTTGTAAGAAGCAAATATATTTACAGGGTATTACTATCAGATGTGGGTTCAACTTCAGTAATATATTAGAAAAAGGAAAACACAAAAAAATTCAATCATAACTTTAAACAAAGTTGTTTAAAGAATAAGGCTGAACACATAAAAAAAAAAAAAGAATGACTTTATGACATTTGCTTATAAATGGATGGAACTAGAGACTATCATGCTAAATGAAAGAAGCCAATCCCCAAAAAACTAAAGGTCAAACTCCACATTACATACAACCATAAGAATGGGATCCTAATTAGAAAAACTTATACTCCAAATATGTATAATAGTCAAAATACACTCTACTGTCATGTGTATCTAAAAAGAACAAATTATACCAAAAGAATAAGACTGAACAAGGTGATTTAGTTATAAAAAATTTCAACTAATGGAAAGAAAACTAATTAAATTGGGGATTTTCTGTGACGCAATGAAGCATATACATATTGCTTTAACAAAATATCCCTCCAATACAGTTAACACAGTAATGGTTTAGTCCAAGGATTGGCAAACATTTTTCTGTAAATGGCCAGGGAATAAATCATTTCTGCTCCCAGTCTTTATGGTCTCTGTCACAACTTTTGAACTCTGAAATTATAATATGAAAGTGCCAGAGAGAATATGTAAATAATTGGTAATGACTGTGTTCCAATAACATATTATTTATGAAAAAATAAACAGGTGGAGAGATGGATTAGGTCCATGGGCCAGAGTTCCCCAATTCCTAGTTTAATCAGTCACTAAATCTGACAGTCTACACAGTTGTCTATTTTCTCCCCCGTAATTGTGGTCATATATGTTCATATTATGTGTCTAAGGAAAACTGGTAATTATATTACAAGCAAGCAAACATCTGTAATATATAAAAAATAGGGATTAATGCAAATGGTACCTTCAAATTTATCAAAACGGGTCAGAATTTTGATAGCTTTGAATATGTAAATATTTCTGAGTCTCAAGCTACTAATGTATAAAAATGGGACTAAGAATCATGACTGTTAACATTTGTAAGCATTAGAGCTCATCTAGGTAAAACACTTAACACAGTGCCATACTAGATTAAGACTGTTTTAATTGATAATATTTTTATTATAATAATAGTAACAGGGAATTAAAATGCTTTGAACAGATATGACCATGAATATGTACATGTAAATATATGTATTTCCTTCTCCAAATAGACATATAGAAAAAACGGATGAATATGGGTATAAATATGAAGACTATAGCTGAAGAAGTTAGGATAAAAATGGGAACATTGTATCTTAATAGGAGGCAACATATAAATAATTTTAAGGTCTTAATAGATCCACAGATTGCAAGACATGAACTGATCCATTCCTTTTCCTTCTGATCTCTGTTTCATCACTCTCTTCAGCCCATACAAGTCTTCCTTGAGTGGGGAGTAGCCAACCGGAAGGGCTAAATACTATTGCAGCTGAGCAGGCTAAGAAGTACAAATATATAAAAAGAAAAGTTCAGAAATGAAAGGGCTAAAATCTGATTGCACAGGAAATGTTCAAAAGTTTTAAATCTCTTGCATCAATATGAGTATCTTTTTTAAAAAAATAAAAAGACCTGTTCATTGGCACCATGGTCAAAAAGATAAAGCTTTTATGTGAGAATCTCTTTGCTGATACAGACAGGAAAAGGTGCTTCTTATAGCTGTAGTTAGAACTGGTAGAGAGCTTTATGATGCCTTTAAACATGCAGAAGAAGTTGTTTTTTTACAATTGTATTTCAAGGATGATGGCTACTTAGAATAGGGTGACTCACCTTTAGAATATACCAGATAATTACCTGGCTCTCCCTAGTAGAGTAAGGTATTAATTATAGAAGCTAATTAGTGACCTGTTTGAAGAAGTTCTGATCATATAGGTTTTCATTTATGGATGCTTGTGTTCTCTATATGCACAGTGGAGAAAACCTTCCGGCAACTGCGATTATTACCATTATTTCAATTCTATTGCTTTTCCCATTCAAAGGGAGACCACGAAAAGTCAACAATGTAGTTAATTTGCTTTAGCAAACTGGAAAACGCAAGATAATATTATTTCTTTATGAGTTAGGAACTACCGAAGAATATAACTACAGGTTCTAAAAGTTTAGTGTGGCTTCTAAATAGCCACTCTGGTTTGCATATCTCAACCTTCCTATTTCCTGTGAAAATGCATAACATATTAAACTGATAACACAATCAAAAGTTAAGACAGACAGTGTAAAATTCTCTCAAACCATTACCATTGTAATATTTGTCTAACATCTCTGTAGCCCAACTTGGAATTTGAGGTGATGGCCAACACTGTTTTCCCTGCTTGCCCCTGGATAAAATTGCCTCAGTTTGAAAAGAAAAGAAAAAAAAATTTTTCTCTCTCTCATCTCTTTCTCCAAAACCAGAGAACTATGGTTTGTTCTGATCAGAAATTTTTATTGTCCGTTTTTAACATGTTACTACCTTTGATGTGACTGTAATATATTTCTTTTTCTCCTTGGACTGACCTAATCACTAATCTCTTTTTTTGACCCATAACAAACTGTGATATAGGGAAGACTGCCTGGTACCTTATAGTATTGGGAAGTAGAGAATTAGCAAATAAAATGCATACATAGATAGTCATAGCAAGAATAAAGAATGGGGATTTTTACCTTTTGATATACTATTGGTTGAATATTTTAGAGGATCAAGAAATAAGTTAGAGATAATGTTATATGTTGATGCGTAAAACTACCCTAGTTAGTTGCCTTGTAAACTGGAGGGAGAAAAGACAAAAAAAAAAAAGCTTTGTTGGTAATCTAGGAATTCAGACAACAGATTCAAACACTAGGGGAAGAGTCTCGTAAAAATCCAGACCTGAGCCAAATCCAGAAGAGCACGAAGAAGCCCTCTCAGGACTGGCAACTGGAGTGTGAAACATTAGTCTTTCAGCTCTTATTTGCTATTTTTTGAAATACAGTCTTTGAGAATATTAACGGCTTCTCACTTCTGAGTTTCTTGCATGACATGGGCATGTGAGAAACACAGCAAAGCAAGCTGGCATCCACATAAAACTTTTCTGTTCACCCAGAGTGTGAGGTGAGGACATGAAACGGAGCAAAAGCAGCATGTGATTAGAACTGGAATCTGTTTTTCAGCCCACTTGTAGACACAATTGAGTCAATTCAGAACACTCCTCCATCAATGCAGAGGAAATAGATGGGGAAATAAAAATGAGCCATCTGAGTTTGAGAGAAAGAATAACAACATATCATTCACAAAGATACAGATGACCCCATGATTCAACAAAAATTACAATTAAAGCTCAAAGAAAATCTAGGGAAATTTTGGGCATTTTCCAAAGAATTCAAAATGTTTCTGTCTCATGAAACAGTTTTTCTCTTTTCAGCATTTTTGTCTTCAGGATAACAATGTGCCATTATGAGGGAAAAGACAGCTGTTGGGTACTGGGGAAAAACTGTAAGGGGACTGGAAAGGCAGTAGCAGAATTCATGCATGCAAGCAGACGGTAAATAACAGAACTGATGTGGCATCAGCTTGGATTAATAGCAGAAGAGACAAATTAGAAAGCTCTCCCAAGAAATAAACAATGCTGTGAGAGAGAGGTCATGGAAGGGAGGCAGGACAGTGCCCTGAAGGACACAGTGCCCACTGCTCACTGCAACAGCAGCTATGGTCCTGGATGGCTGTATAGTCACAGGATGGAACAGACTGGATTTCTGAGTCAACATTTGAAAAGTGAAACATATAGGGAAACTACCTGCACCAAAATGTACCACCACCACAACAGTAATAAATAAATAAATAAATATCCTTTATTGTGTTATATCACTCACATTCCTTATTTCTTTCCTTTCCCCCTTTCTTCCTTTAACCTATCTAGTACTGTAGAATAGTCTACCCTATTCAGATTAACACAGAAATAGAAAACTCAGTTATTCCCGACCAATTCACAAATGCCTTTTTTAGCTTAATTTTCACAAAGACTATGTTTGTCAGAGAAGATCACTTCCTAAAGACGAAGGGAAAAAAATGTGATTACACATGTCTGTATCACTATGTTTTACCTCACATAAGAAATGCATATTAATTTTGACATGAATGGAAATGGTTTCTGAACATGCCAATCATAATAAGGATTTTCAGATGATGTATTCTCCCAATCCAAATTTGTACTGTGTAAATAAAATGCAGTTATAAAAATATTAAAGTGGTTATCAAATAATTCGGAGATATTACTTATTTCAAAATGAATGAAAATCAAAGACAAACTATATTAGATGGCAGGAAAAACATCATTTCATATTGATAAAAGACACCATTTGTAATGGAGTTAAGAATCATGAATCATTAAGTAACAAAATATTGAGTTTGACTAAATTAAGTAGAAGCTCTTATAAAAATGGAATGTTTCAAGAGTCTTGATGTTGGACAGATCAAGTAACTCAAAGTGAAGGTAGAGAGAATTTAAGTCATTTCAAGAACTGAAATACGAAAATAAGACACATAAAAAATAAGCAAATATTAATGAACAATAAAGTATATAAGTAACATCAAGAGCTGTTCCTTTAGAAAATAAAATTGCCACCCGCTGCCTCCTTGGAGTCTTCTTTGCTTGCTGCTAAACAGTCTTTCAATATGGGAATAAACATGGATAGGGTAAGAAGAATGATCTGGAGTGTTGGAGCTCATTTTTATTTAAGCCTTTTAATAGTTTCATCTTGCCAATGGACATATTCCAAATCCATAATGTGAATCATAGAGTCCTTCAGGTGACTTGGTATTCTGAGAACTCCCCAGAGCACCTGGCCAGTACATGAGGAATTACATCAGTAACAATGATGTGTATTAGGCTGAGCTCGAAGGGATCTGAAAAATAAAGTTTAGCTGTATACCATTCAGAAAGAGTAAAAGAATGCTTCATCTTAAAACGCTAGAACTAAAAGTGAATGGCAGGGGACATATAAATTCAATTTTGTGCCTTTGGGTGCATTTATGCCTTAGCTACACCTGTACATTTTATATTATTTTCTGGTTGAATGCCCTTCTCCTTAGAAAGGCTGGTCCATCACCGTCTGTATCTAAACAGGAAAAAAAAACTTTTAGGAAGAATTCTCAGATATAACCACAGAGCAAAAGGGAATCAGGACCTAGCCAACTATTTTCAAGGGACTTGAAATTTCATGAAAATGCCCAGAAGAAATACAGACAAGTAGCTAACTTGTTTGTGAGGCCAGCATTGTGATCAGTGTTAAAGCGAAAGAACTGAAGTGTTAGGATCTCATGAATCTCAGATTCTGTATTGTGTGTGTCTCTGAGCTCAGTGGGATAACGTGAGATGAACAGAGAAAATGGCCTGGGGTGAGAGTGCTGTCGCGGAAATGGGGAAGAATCACAATGTGGAGTTGAGACACTGTAGGATGGGATGTAAGTCAAAAAGAGCAGTTACTAATCACAAGCTTTGACAGTAGAGGTCAGTGTAATGCATCCATGGATAAACAGGGATCAAGATGAAACAGCTGGGATCACAGGACAAGATAAAGCCGAGAAGATATCAGCGTGGACCGCATCTTGTTGAAATAGGCCTAGTTTTAGGATTGCACATTGACATTAGTTTCATTAGCTCTCCTACCTTTTAAGACAGGAAATTATGAACCTACGATCCCAAAGCATAAGATAATTCTTTAATTTTCTTAAGAAATTAACAGATATTACTAATACCAATGGAAGAACAGTTATTTAGATAACTGTGTGATTATATATATATATATATATATATATATATATATATATATAATGTTTCCCAAACAAATAGAAATGTACAGTGCTAGCCACATAGCTATCTCCAACAGTCTTGAATCATCATCCTCAAATGCAAAGAAACTGGCTAAGATTCTAGAGTAGATTTGAAGGGATCCTAGAGATTACGGAATGCATAATTATACAGGTTCCACAAAAATGTCCATTTTCACCCTTGTCAGAGGCACTAACATATTCCTTCTTCCATTTCTTCCATGATCTGCCTTCCTACAATAACCACAGTAGTATTTTAAAAATAGTTATCATACTACTCTCCCTCTTCCTTTTGTGATTTGATTGAAATCAAATGCTGTCCATGACCTTCAAAGACCTGCAAGATCTTGCTTCCCATAGATGTGGTTCCCAAACTCACCAATGCCATACTGAGCACTGCAGGCTTGTAGGCTTCTCTTGGGTTTTGTGGGCTTAATTCCCCTTGCAAGGTCAGGGCATTTGTACCCATTGTTACCTCTCCTTGGAAAGCTTCTCTGCTAGCTCTTGAGATTGCTCACACCTTTTCAAGGTTTGTATGTCAATTTAAATATCACATCCTAAGATCCTTCTCCAATTTGGTATGTAGTATTTATCCCATTATTCTATTTATAGAATGCAATAAATATTTTGTAAACCATAGGAAGGACTTTATGTATATACTCATTTATAGACCTCTCTGTTTTGGTTTAGATCTGGTACCCGTCAAAAGCTCACATGTGAGACAACCCAAGAAGGTTTCACAGGAGAAATGATTGATTTGTAAAAGTTTTAACCCAAACAGTGAACTAATCCCCTGACTGGGATTAACTTAGTGGTAACTGAAATTGGTAGCATGTGGCTAGAGGAGGTGGGAATTGAGGAATGGCTTTAAGGTATATATTTGTACCTGGCAAGTAGAGATCTCTCTCTATCTCGATCTCTCTCTCTCCTCCCCACCTTTGTAATCATCATGTGAGCAGCTTTCCTCCACCATGCTCTTCCACCATGATGTTCAACCATCCAAGTGCACCAGGAGCCCTGAGGAATGGAGCTGGATATCTGTGATCTGAAATCATGAGCTGTTAAATAAACTTTTCCTCCTAAAATTGTTCTGGTCAGATGTTATGGTCACAGCAGTGAAAAAACTGGCTAAAACACCCCTCCCATTATAAAGTAAGCCACATAAGATAAGCAACTATGTCTCACCTGTTCACCACCCATCTCAATGCTTACAGTAGTTCCTGGTATAAAGTCAGCATTCAGTATTTATTGAATGTGTGAACAAATGCACACATAAATCAATGAATGAAGAGTGGATCATTGTTTGTGAAACTAATATCATCAGGTGCTTTATTTTGTCTTATCTTTTGATAATGTAAAACCTATAAGCTCCACAGCTTAACAGCTAAGGGGCAATATGTAGGGAGAAGAGTAGCTGGAGCAGATGTTCCCTATCCTGTAGCTCCAAATATCTCTTTCCCTTTAAATCATTTCTCATCCTATTTTCTATTTCTTGTACAATCACTGTCTTCTTTTTTATTCTTTGCAATTTTTAAAGACATGCATCAAAGTAAGTGAAATCCCCACTAATTATCTACTCTTTAATGGCTTTGACAGCACTGCTAAGATAAAATGGAACTTTCAGAAGTCAATGAAAAAAAAATATGTATGGAGTGAACATGAAATAAAGCAATATCTAATTTAGAACTTAGGTCAATAGTTTATTGGCCTTGTTTTTCATGATGTCTCCAAATGATTGAGAAAAAGGAGAAGGAGAATATGAGGAAGAAAAAAAACAGAGAAAGAAGAAGAAAAGGAAGAGGAAGAAGTGAAAGAGAACAGACATCATTACATCACCAAGAATTCTTCTCTTTTGGTCATTAGGATTTTCCTCTGTAGGGAAGGTATAGGGGGCATATTTACTCCCTAGTGATTGGTACCAACAAAAGATATATATATATATATATATATATATATATATATATATATATATATATATATATACACACACACACACACATATATATATATGGGTTTATTTACATTATATGAAAATAATCATATCAATCAAATTTTTAAAGAAATGTATGCCTATAGCAAATGGCACAGACATGGAATGGTCCCAAATAAAATACTTGTGTATCTCTAATTGTTAGTAACTGCTCATAGCTTATACTTAACAGACTATGAGAATTCTATGGAAATGTGAATAAACTAAGCAAACAAGGTCTTCATGGAATTTCAAGCCTGGAAGAAAACTATGCATTTAACAAATAATAATCACAAATTTTAACAAATGAGTTCAGCTCAGTTCTACCCATATTAGTTGGCCAAATCATTTTTTGTTTATGATCTTTGGTTCTGAGCCTACAAATTTGAAATGACTATGACACAGAACACATGGAGACAGAATGCAAATCAGGAAAGTGTGCATGTAGTATAAAGTCCTTGAGTGTAAAGACCAATGTACATCAAAATTTTGTAAACAGTAAAACGGCTCAGGTCACACATTCGCTCTGATGGTAAGGAAGGTATCAGAGGAGGGAACACCTCCAAGAGGGGTTTTGAATGCAGTAGGATCCCCAGGGTGGACAACAATGGGGAAGGGATGTGGAGGTACCAAGCAGTGTACAAATACTCAGGAAATATCATTTCCATTTCAGTTGCCCATGGTTCCACTTCCTCGGTCTCTTTAAATAACTGTTGTTTCCCTCAAAGACATCCTTGTAGTAACTACTGAAGCTCTTTGGAAACTGTTCATTCTGCGGTGCTGCAGTACTGCTTCTACTTGATAAAATTAGCTTTCCAAAACCTTTCAATAGTAATTTTTTCCTTATTTAATAATTGCATCCAGTTTCTAGTATATTAGGGGTTTATTCACAAGATGTCTGGTTTTCCCAAACAGATGCACAAGATGTTAAAGACAAATTATGCCTGTTAGATATCTTTGTACCCTCAATATTCATTATAGACATCATACTTAGGCATTAATGTTTGAAACTGGGGGGGGGGAGTGTTTCTAATGAAGTTTATATATTACTATTTTGAGAGTAAATATAAGAAACCCAGCTCAGATAGCTCAAGTACAAACAAATACATTGACTCATGAAGCTTTTAGTTCAGAGTCAGAGCTGGATCAGGTATGGCTAGAACCAGGAGCTGTGACAATTTTATTAAGGGCTTGCATCTTTCTCTAACTATCATCTCGATGCTCCCCTCTCTGTCAGCTGCTAATTAAAGAGACATAGTTTCCAGAAGGGAGGAATGATGACCACTGTCAACACCAAGCCAAGTCTCAGGGTAACAACATTTAATCCAGAACACAACATCTATTTATCATATATCAAGTGGTCTCTCCATGGTAATATGTCCTACTGAAACCAATCACTGTGCTAGAAGTTTGAATTAGTCTTTTGCACAGCCTAAGTAACAACCCAGCCCTACAAACAGAGTACTGAACTGCTAACATGGCCAGAACCACATGGTTGGGAAAGGCCAGCTCTCCAAAGAAGTCACACTGCATAGACAGATCACCTTTTTCTTCTCACATGATCCAGCTTGCTTCCCAATAAAGAATACCTGGCGTTGATGGCCAAGTGCCTGTTTAAAAACATTCAGAATCAGAGAAGATGCTCAAGCTAAAAGTTGCCTATTTATTTTTATTTTGTTGTGGTTGTCCTTTGACTAAGTTTTCTCCAAGGCCACTTTGGGACAGTATTTGTTACTAGACTGATAAACTTAAGACAGGTTTTGAGACTAGTTCACAATGTCTACTTGCGTTTTAAGATATAATGGAGTCATGGCCTTTGTCAACCAGCAATTTTCACACCTTAAGTCCTTAACCCTCCTAGCTGATAATTAATTTCACAGTTGCACCACAGCTCTATCAGCTTCCAGGGAAAGAACTTGGATACATCTAACACGAGGTGGGCATGAGGTAAGGCAGAAGTAATCATTATTTCACAGGTGTTTGTGTTTTTCCTATTTTCTTGAGCCTTGTGAATTTATTTACATGACAATTTGAAAATGATGTTTGGGCCACAATGGCTCCTAGACTGCTAAATACAGGAGGGGCCTGGGGACTTGCAGAGCTGGTAATGGGAAACCCGACTGAGCTAACATTTTGACACTGGCTTCTTCTCGGGAGAGGCAAACAGAGAAGAGGAATTAAAAGGAAGCTGTCACTAGGAAACCAAAAAAGAAAAAAAAATAGAAAAGAAAAGAAAGAAACCTGCAGAGTACACAAAAAAGAAGACCAAAAAAATAACGGAGTTAATTAACAAAAAAGGTGACATCCAAACACTTGCAAACACAAGTGTGAAGAACTATATCAAGGAACAGGAAAGATTAAATAAGCAGGCAAGCTTGGAAATCACATTCTAATATTACCAAAGATAAGACAATCTCGCAAATAGCAATGAGAACTGTCAAGGTAAGATTTGTTAGAAAACACTGTGCTGCAAACCTATTGCAGTTATAAACTATGCATTGGTCTCTACAGACTTTTTCTTTAATTTATACTCCCTTTTGGTAAGACCCAAATGTTTTCCCATAATTTGTCCCCTATATTAAATTTCCACTTCACACAATTATCTTCCTTGAAGAAATAGCAATGTAGAGACTTTGAGCCCCATTTACTTTAATGTACTCCTATTGTGGAGAAGTTTCTCTTCTGAGAGACATTATTGGTTGGTGTTCCAGGAGTGTCTTGCATTGATGCCTGCAAGGTTTTCAGATGAATAATCTAGAGAAAGAAGAGAACATTTTCCTGGGCTCCAGTCACCTGGAAGAGAGGCCTCACCAGGAGTAACTTGAACTTTGTCCTATAGCTTGCAAGTGAAGGGGTAGAGACTAAGGAAAGATTTTTTTGTTTTGTTCTTGTTTTATGCTAACAATTAAAATCTATAGCAAAGCGATACTTTGTGAGTTCTCTTGCTGAAGATCTGTTGGAAACATATTGGAGGGAATTTATGTGTTTATCAGAGATGATCTTTGAGGCACTTCCAAAGGGAAGTTTTTGGTTTTCATAACAGCCAAAACTCAATTACTGCATTTTTGCTTTCCATGACTGACTTTTATTTATGTAATAAAAAAAAATGAACAAGCTATACTTACTTCTCCTCCTAAGAAATCAAGGAGCAGTTTGACCTGACAACTAAAAATAACTAGTCATGTCTCTTACTCTAGGCAGAACAGGGAAGAACTATCAAAGCTAGTAATTACAATAGTATGGATATATGGAGCATATTTCTTGTATGTTGGCATTTTGTTCACTTCCCAATTTTTGAAATTTCTTGCCAATGCCTTCTTTTGCTCTTTGCTATGATCATCAATACCAAACACCCTACTATGTGGCGGGCATCTTTTTGAGTGTATTGGCTATATTAGATACTTATTCTTCACAACTTATTATGTTGAATCCATTATTCTATTTTGGCCTGAAAGAACAGAAGCACAGAGTGACTTAATATCTTTCAATGACCCATAGCTAACAATCCCCAGTGCCAATGCCTTAGTCTGTTCAGGCTGCTGTAACAAAATACTGGGTGATTTATCAGTTTCTTTCTCACAGTTCCTGAGGCTGGAAGCCTAAGAGGAAGGTGCCACATTGGTTCCGTTCTGGTGAAGACTGTCTTCCTGCTGGCTGTGTCTCCTTGTATGTTCCAGTGATGAGGGCTCTAGTCTCATGACCTGAACACCTCCCACATGCCCTCCTTGCCTCAAGTTATCATCACACTGAAGATCGGCTTCAATTTATAAATTGTTGGGGACACAAATATTCTGCCCATTACAACCAGATTTTTATAAGAAGAGACTGCATTTTTAACCATGACATCAGTGTACATAAATCTTCAGCAGACATCAGAATCATTTGGAAAGCATTTTTTTTTTTTTTTTCACTTCAGAGTTCTGGGCTCGATCCCAGAGTTCCCAAGTCAGTAAGCCTGGGGTGGGTGTCAAGAATTTGCATTCCTTCTAAGTTTCCAAGTGGTCCTGCTGCTACTGGTCCAAGGAACAGACTTGCAGATTCACTGCATTACAAGCTCCTGCCTCCTTTGCTAATTTTTCTATATCTCCTTGAAGAGTGACAGAGAACCACTAGTTTCAGAATGAGAGATAAGGAGGTCTGTTATGTTTTGTTAACATTGAGTGGTCTTTAAAAACATAAGAAAATTGTCTTGGAGCATTATACCCAGAAAAATGTGATGGACTGACAGGTGGTCATTTAAAATCTCCCTGTATTTCATGGAAGTAGAGTGAGATCATAGACTGAAGCTGGGCAAAACAAATATTTTTCTCAAAGCCCTCTGTTTAGGAATAAACCGAATCCACAGACAGAGATCCAAGGGTTGAAAGGAGAAAGCCAGCTTCAGCCACTAATTTCAAGGGCAACAGCCACCGTCTGAAATATGTGATAAATCCACCTGTTCAGACACATGTCAACTCAAATCACAACAGAAAGAATGAGAGTTAAGCAAAGGGGAGATGTAATAGCTAAGAGAATAGTCAGAAAGGATGCAATTCATTGATCTTGCCTATCACACCATGGAGTCTAGGTGAGTTGGTGACCCAGTGGAAAGATCTAATAGCTAGGTTCATAGTGTTTAATACAGCATCAAAATTCATGAGTATTGTATACACTGGAGGGGAAAAAAAACAAAAACGAAGCTCTAAGAAAATGTTATTTTAACTCAACTCAACTGGGAAACAATTAAAAATAGTAAATTTCCAACCTAGCTTCTGAAACACATCACAAAGCCAAGCTGAATATCCTCATTCCTATATTTATACAATTTAGCACATCCACCCTATCACTTGTAGATTTTCCTAGATTGCAAAATTGTCAAAGCACTGCAAGATTAGAGTGACAGGTGCCATAGGCTCAAACACAGAGGCAAATGGATTAGGAATGCCTATCTTTTCAACGAACTATAAATTTGACAAAATGTAAACACATGACAGGTTCTTAAAAATATTAGAGATAAATTATAAAAACTAAAGTGAACCAAACCAATCTTCTAATTTTTATATTTGACAGTTAAATGAGATATTTTAAAAATATATAATTAATACACATACACTTACATGAATATGTACAAATGTATAAAAGACATCAGAGGTCATCAACTGACGCAACCAGTTGGACATGTATTTTGTTGACAGAATAATAGATCTAAGTAAAGTGAACTGTCATATATTCTAAGAAGAAAGGCTCCATTGGCAATGAAGCCTTGGTTATACTTCTCTAAAGATACTGGAAGAAAACTACAAGTTTTATTTAGAAAGATTGCATTATGAAGCATCTATTCAGTTCCTGACATTAATGTAAAGGCAACTCAAGGACCACATTCTTTCATAAGAGAGAAAGCAAGAAGTGCAAATCATCAGGTGACCTGTTTTATAAAAAGATATCTTCATGGGATTCTTAGAAAGGACACCTAAGCCAGACGGTGATCAGGGAAGCTTGTCAGCAGATCTGATGCCCAGCATGAGATTATGCAAGGAAATGAGGAGTCAGGCCAAGAAGAAAAGGAAAGAAAGTCACTTCCAACAGAGAGGACTTAAGACATGGAGTGTGGTAGAGCTTGGCTGATTTTTATATCGGGCAAGAAGCTGTGGACCATGGAACATTAATTGGTGCTCCATGAACTTAGAATTCCATGATCAAGTTAATATAGACAAAGTTGAGTGTCTTTTCAGTTCATTAAGCTTTTAATTGCAATTAATTTGCATACCTTTTATATGCAAATATGAGACAAATATACTCTTGAGGATGCCTAGCATGTGATGTATCTAAGTCTTACTTGATCATGACACAGTTTTGGTTTTTGTATTTTTGTTCTTGAGCATCTTTCAGTCCCAGTTAAGTACAGACGTCACCCTGGGGAGAAACAACATTAGATAATCCCTTAGAGAGAAGGGCTGTCTTCTTAATAAGATATATGAGGTCCTGGGGAGCACTGGGCTGGGTTCCTAGATTTTAGTCAGCAAATAAACTGCTAGAATCAAATGTGAGGCTTGACTTTCTTTCTCTGGCCAATGTTTCATCATTAAAAGTCAAGCAATTTCCAAAGTCACTTTTAATGATTATACCACGAGAAAAGTCCCTATTTTGCTGCAGAACCACTTCCAGGAGTTTAACAATCTTCACTGTCAGAAACTTCTTCTCACCAAAGAGTTGACAAGGTTTATATTAAGATCACATTTGCTATTGAATTTAAGGCGTGCTTTTATGTGCTTTTATTGTGGTGTCATTTAAATAGGCCTTTTTGAAACGTGTCACTCCCATTTATGATTTTTTTTATATATTAATCAATTTCAAATAAAATGCTTAACAAATTTGGTAGATTTTTAGCTTTTGAGCCAAATTATGAAGCCAGGTACAATATTATTATCTGCTATTCTCAAGGACAATTTTAAATGAAATGTCACATTGAAGTAATATTATACCTCTGAGAAGAGAAACCTATTTTAATAACGAAATAGAATAAGAAGTCATTCACAGTGAGAAGAATGCAGTCTTATTCTAATATCTCAGACACTTTTTATTTTCAATGCTTTACTTACAGCACGCACTGGGGAAATAACCCAGCTCCAGCATTCCTCGAACATGAATCTATAAATCAGCACAATATATGACCAACCGCATACACAATTTCAAACCAAACAAGAACCTTGATTGAGTGGCCAGTGTACCTTTTCATTTAAAGCAGGGTTTCTCACCTCAGTATGACAGAAATCTTGGGCTCCATAATGCTGTTTTTGTTGGAGCAGGATGGAGGAGTGCTATTGCCTCTACCTCCCAGATGTCACACTAAAAAGTTTCCAGATATTGCCCAAGAACCTCTAGGAAAGAAAATATTTCCCAGCTGACAATAATTGATTAAATGTATATACATAACATCCAAGTCATGCAGTACTTCTCTCTCTTTCTCTCTCTCTCTCTCTCTCTCTCTCTCTCTCTCTCACACACACACACACACACTTCATATAACATTTAAACATTTATATAAATATTTTTTGCAAGATTCTATCATTTAAAATGTTCTATGTGAGGACAATTTCCACAGTGCAGTCATAAAGTGTTTCATGATGGAGATGATGGGAGACTTCCTTTCCTCCACCCACCTGATTGCATCAAATGCAGAAGTTAAGAAGAGGTTTCCTTTTCTGGGTATCCTTCTAACCTCAAATTCAATGCATTCAGTGATGGGGGAGTTGCTCCCCAATGAGGTGGCAAGAGCTCTCCCTTCCCTTGAGTTGCAGCTTGTCCACGAATCATTTCAAACTGTGATCTCTGAAGGCCTCCTGTGACCTGCTACTATCACTTTTTAAGCTGATTCAACTTTGTGTTGATTCCTACTATGTCAGAATAACTCAAACCTTTACTAAACAGCAAACAAAGCAAAAGCTGAAATGTTTCTTAACTGATTTAATTGATTCCATTCTTTTCACCTCTTAGTTTTCAATCTATACATGCCCAATTAATCTTTCCCCTAAGAACATAATTTTCATCCCTGCTAAAAACCTCATAAAGGTTTTTCTCACTCTTCAGAGAGAAGCTCAAACTTTTACTAGAGGCAGGTTTTATCTGGGGCAGGTTAACCTGAAACCAGCAGGGTCCTAGGATTTCATTTGTCAAGTCTCTGACTCATCTCATAAGGCGAGTCTCCTTTCTTCTCATTCCTCTCCTGCCTTAGCATTTGGTTACCTCCCTTTATCACTCTGAGCTCCATAATGTGACACACCTATTCTGGTACCCAGTCTATCCCTACAAATGACACTAACCAGAAACCTCCACCCACATACTTCATACATAGCTTCATATCTATCCTACTTCTTCATTTCCTCCAAGCAGGATTCTTACTCCTCATATTCTTCCCTACCCCCATGTATTTTCCTACACAGACCTGCTACACAATAGTGGCAGAGTCAACATTGCTTGATTTAAATCACCAAAGAATTTAATGCCTGACCCTGATCAAAGTCATAGAGAAGAACAGCATTTGCTTTTCCAGAAAACCAGAAGTGGAAAATTACAACTTGAAGACAGTTGTTATTTTTAAGGCCCCTTTGAGAAAGTGCTGCTGAATTCTAGCTGTTCATTCATGTGTACAAACCTATAGAGATGTTGCTCTATCAACATAAGCATATGTTGAAACATGGGTCGTATTGTTTATTTGTATGCACATTTATTTGTTTGGGGGCTCTGGGAAAAATGACATTATATAGTTCAACCACTAGTTGGCTATATGACCTTGTGCAAGTCCTTCACACTATCCGGACTTTAATTTTTTATATTAAAGGGAGAAAAAGGGTGATTATAAGATTTCTGGAACTATTTTAAACTAGACAGCAATATTCATATTTGTCTCATAGCAGAACTATTTAGTAAGTAGTGGTTGCTTTCTGGACCTCCTTCTCCTTTGTCTGTGAAAAATAAACTTTCAGGTTTGTTTAATACCTACCCCTTACCTCTGTCTTTGGGGCCAGTCATAACCCAGTCCTGGTTTTGCAGTTCATACCTATTCTAAGCAATCATAGTGTCCTGATTCTCTAAATGGCTCCACCATTGAGCATATGACTTTGGAGAGAGGTCTGCTGAAAGGTTTCTGGGTAAATTTAAATTTCTCCTGAAATAAAATCTTACAAAACAAATACAGTGGTACAGCAGTGAAATCGTACGCGCAAGGCACATGATTCAATCCTCCCCAGTTGTGCAAATTTAAAAAAGACCTTTTTTTCCCCCTTGAATATAATACTTCAACTGAATGCTTGGCTCATTGGTGACTTTCTTGGGACAATGAGAAGTGACATAGGGAACACTTATGGTAGGGAAGACCAAAGGAGTAAGGTTGAGATAACTGAGTCATTCAGGTCAATAGACCATGTAACCAACTTGTGGCTGGTGCTGCTCATTTCTCTAGAACCAGTATTTACTATTTCCTCCTCCTCTTGTAATACATTTCACTTCAATTTTATTAGACCAACCATTTTAACTGCTGACAACAGTCCTTGGAAACAGAATATGACTAGAACTGTCATGGTTTTCCACCTTCAGATTATCTCTTTAAAAGATAAGTGCTTACTCTGGACTTTCACTTTCCTTAAGGCATGGAGTACATATTTGTGAGCAGTGGACGAAAATGAGCAGAAGAATGATAATTATGTAAGATATCTGGGATTAACAAGACAGAAACAAATATTTGGGGAATGACCTCACTGAGCAGTCAGCTTACATACCCAGAGTATTTCCCCTACATATGTGTGCTAGACACAGAGCTCATGTACATGTTGAGAAACAAATCTCCTAGTTTGTTCAACGACTTATTTTAGGATCTCATTTTTAAAATTGCTTTACCTATATCTGCCTGACACACCATGCTTCAACAGAGCTCCCTACTTTGTTAGGTAACATGTTTCTTTGCATTTAAGTCCATTTAAATAGCAAACTTCAGTTACAAGCTGCCAAAGTCTTTCTGGTTGGTACAATCAAATTTCACATGGGTTGTCTGTAAGCCAAACAAAAAATACATACATAAATAAAATAATACAGGTTCTATAAGACAACTAGTAAAAATTAATATCTAGAGAGCATTTCAAATTGGGTTTAATCCAAATATGTTTAGGAATTTTAAAAAGGTAATCATTGGGCTCAAATTTTGAGGTTTTCAACTGTTCGCATGCCTTCATGAATAATGGAAATAGGAGTGAGTGTCTGTAACTATAGTAGAAAATCTAGGAAGAATTTAGAAAAACTTGAACAACCCTTCAAAGGAGCAAGTGCTGTGGGAAAGTTATTATGATTCAGAATTGAAGATCCAGGGAGATTATAGGAGTCTTTTGAATTACTGATGAGGCAGCCCAAAGACACACATGAAATGAGAAAAGCACAATTGACAAGTTAAAGGTCAATTGGCTGTTCCCAGTAAGGGAGGTGACTCTGTATGTACCGCCACCTGACCCGATGTGATGGGGAAACAATCTCAGAGGCTCTTTTTCATCCCCTGAAAAATCAGATGGCTTCTAAGATGCTTTCTAGCTGTGATCATCTAGTGCTCCGTACATGTGGAACAGATCCCCTCTCCCACCTTGGCTTCCACAAGTTGGAAAACTTCAGGGCTGATTATACCACAGAGCAAATACTTGCTGTTTGTGAGTAAAGAGTCTTTAGAAGTGATCAATCTGTTTATGTGACATGTACTGCGACAGTTACAGATGCACCACATATGGAGAAAAATAATCTATTTAATTAAGAGCAGAGATATGAATGTGTGGTGATCCAGTTAATTAAATATCACCATAGATTTCATGCACAATGCTAACAAAAAGAAAATAAAATTCCTGATTATCAGCTGAACTGATGGTGAGACAATGTGGAAAATAGAAAAAATAAATCACACTGTAGTCCCCTATACACAAGCAACATAATTCTGCTCTAAATTCTAGAGTTTAACTTTCTCATGAGTCATAAAATTCTAGAAAGGCAAGAACTTCAACTCATGTGTGTTGTTAGGTTTCTACTCAAACACTTGGAAAATGATAAGAATATAACTTTCTGAATTCAAAAATGTGCATTATCATACTCTAAATTGTTTGAAATTTTGAATGTTAGAAACAGCAAGCATCAGAGTTCCAAATATGTCCCAGAAACATGTCTAAATGTTTTATATGTTGTAATTTAATGCTCATATAAATATCTTTATTTAGTACTTGAAGCAAATGACTTTCAAGCAGATTGAGAAAACAAATCACAGTTACACAGGATATAAATGGTGATCTAGAAGACAAATCCATATGAAATATCTTCAAGGTATTTGATCTTAACTACAGCCAATGGGGTAACACAATATTATACATGCATTAAAAAATGTCAGCAATAAACCAGTTGAGATAGCATTATTGGATGAACCCAGGCTAACTAAAGAGAAAGAAAAATATATCACTTTAAGATTAACAGCTCTGTCATAAAGTCTACTACACTAAAATGGGGAAAAAAAGACTCCTAAACATTAATAACAGTTGTGCTAAGACATTATGAAAACACTATGGATTAACTCTATTGCTCAAAATTCTTGCAACATGTATATTTGCTATATATAGCACCAGTTTGGGTATTCCAAAACAAATATAAATGTCACAAATTAATGTATTGTGTCCAGTGGAAAATTGTGAACCACACAAATATGCCCCAAACCACAGAGGAAAAACAATATAGTGGAAAGAGACGATTTTTAAATTATAAGAATTAATGTCATCCAACTCTTAAGAGGAGAAAGAAAATCATGACAAAATTATGACAAAATAAAAAGTAAAGGGAAAAAACAAGTGATTCAATAAAGCTCATTATTTTGCTTTTGTTTTCTTTTTATAAAGAACTTATGAACTTCAAGTAAGAAGAAACTGCATAAAATTTGACAATAAACAAAAAAATAATCACAGAAATGGTTGTCAGAGAAGAGCAAGTCATCAGTGAAAGTTGTAGTATGTGTATCTGAATCATCTTATCTCTGTGAACAATGTGAATATTAGTATAAAATAATCATCTCGAAAGACTTGTAAGTCTGAAAAAAATACTGAGTATGAAAATGCGCTAAAGCAGAACGCTACTTCCACTTTTTGGCATTTATCAATATACTCTCCAGCTTCAAGATGCCATCGTTGTGGAATTAGAAAATCAAACTCACATAAGAGATTTATAGAATACCTCTTTCATATTAAGTTGGAGTTTCAGAGATGGGCAAACATAAATATGCCCTGTCTTTTCCTCTGAAAAAGAAAAGGCAAACAATGTAAAAAATATTTAGTGTGAGAATGAGAATAAAGACAAAAATTATGTCCCCAAGACACTTGGCTTTCTATTGGTTTGTAGATACTGCAGATGGACCAAGGAATCATAAGTCTTAAACTTGACTTTAGGTAGCACCAAAATGGCAGCTCCCTCAGGCACATAGCAAATCAAACAGCCACCTCCCTTTCAAAAGGCATATTGGTTCCAAGCTTCAGGAAATTGGCATTCCTTTACTTCAGGGGAAAAGTCAAATACATAAAGATAACCAAACATAAAAGGAAATAAGACAATATAGATAAAAGCCAGAAGGAAAAAAATGCCAGATAACATAAAATTACATGCACTGTATTTCAAATATTGAAATCAGACTATTATATTTTATAAAATAAACTATGTAGAAACAAATAATGGAAAGCTTGAACATGTATACAGGGAGAAGAAATACAAGGTGATATAGCAAATAGAAATTCTAGAAAAAATATCAAGTTTAATAACAATCAAAATTTCCAGTGGTAAATTAGATAGAGTTGAACAGATAATTAGTGAACTAGAGTATATGTGAATCAGAAATATCTAGAATGCAACACAGAACAACAGGCATAGAAAATTCAATGAGAAGCTAAGAGACACACTGAAGATAATGAAAAAGATTGTAGTCCCAAAAAGAACAGAGAAAATATAAAAGTTAGGAGAAATGTTGAAAAGATTATTTCTAATAATTTTACAGAATGAAAAAGTTTCAATCTTTAGTTTTAATAACCTCAAAGATTTCCAAGAAATATAAATAAAAGTAAAATCACAATAATGAACAGCATAAGAAACCAGCATAAAAAGTGCAAATTTTAAAGGGAAAAAAAACCTCAATATTTTGAAAAAAGAAAAAGGTTGACACATCTAGCCTTGAGGAGAAACAATTAAGCTTGAGAAAGTGGAAAGATCTCCACTGTGAAGACACAGAAGGCAAAACACAGTGGCAACTTAGAATTCAAGTATCAGCAAAAACATTATTCAAGCATACAGGTGAAATAGAGCCATTTCAGATAGACACAGTTGTGCTCATTTGGACAGAATTTGATTCCAGAAGGAAAGTGTTTCAGAATAGAATGAAGAGAAGGTCACTTAAGTTTATATAAACTTGATTATAGCCAGCAAAAGTAATGATGTTTGGGGTGTTAATTAATTAGCATTACATGCACAAACACAATAATAAATTATCATTACATTAATTAGCATTAAATGCACAGACACAAAAATAAAAAGACCCCTACAAGTCTGATGGGATAAATGAATAAAGTATTGTGGTTTGGACTTTGAATGTCCCAAAAAGTCTCTTGTACCAATTCTAAGGCCTGATTCCTATGATGGCTGTATTGGGAGGGGGTAGATCCTTTAGGAGATGTGCTCTGGTAGTAGGTCCTTAAGTCATTAGGAGTGGGCCCTTGAAGGGACTGTAGGACTCCAGCCCCTTCCTCTCATTTGCCTCTTGGCCATGAGCTGAGTAGTTTGCTCTGCCAATACTGCACTTTCTGTCATTACTACCCAACAGCCATATCATAAAATCAAAGCAATGGTTCCACTTGCTCTTAGAGTGAAATCTCTAAAACTGTGAGCTAAAATACATCTTTTCCTTATAAGTTAACTCTCATTATTTTGCAATAGTGATAGAAAGCTAACACAGATATATACATAAGCAGTACCATGTAATTCAGACGGGGAATAGATTTAAATTACATAAACTTTCTATATTACTCAAGAAGAAAAGAATGGCTTTGCTGGACCTTAGCATTTGATAAGGTAAGGTGCATGTGTACTTCCCAGACTGGTTACAAAGGCCCAAAATTAGCATTATCATCACACTAGCAAAGAGGAAAACTGGTTTGAGACATTTTCAATTAATCAAAATCAGATGAAAGGGAAAGAGGGTAAGCGACCTAGAATAAGGTAGAATAAACAGAATGTACAAAGTATCCAAAATAGATCAGTAATTATATTAACCATAAATGTAAAACTCCTCCAATTAACAGGTAAAAAATGATGACAGAAAAAAAGGATATACCAGGGGGCTGGGGATGTGGCTCAGTGGCAAAGTGCTTGCCTAGCATGTGTGAGGCACTGGGTTTGATTCTCAGCACTGCATATATATAAATAAAATAAAGGTCCATTGACAATTAAAACATTTTTTTTTTTTAAAAAAAGGACATATCAGCTAAATAAAGAGCATTCCCCACCATCAGAACATCATTTTTTTTAAAAAAAGGAAGTCTCCAGATAAGAGGTCTGAGATAATAAGAAATGAAGAAGTATAAATGTTAGCAAATGAAAGCAAGTGCTAAATATAAAAATAGAATCAATACAGGAATTACTTGACTAATTTAAGAAACAAAAATAATAAACTGTAGAAATGGTGTTTTAACATTACGCCCTCCTGATATTGCTTAGGAAGAGTTGCTACTTCATCACCCATTTCTGGAATGTTCATGTGAGGGCTCCTTGCATATCCTGAGCTTTCATTCATGCTATTCTCTCAGCCTGATTATCTTTCCTCCCTTCTTTTCTACAATTGTTACAATAACCACTAAAGACTTTATTCAGATGACGTATCTTCTAAATTGTCCAAATGTCTCTCTTCCCCAATCCCAAGATCTTAAGTTAAATTCCATTTTAACTCAGATTATTTCTTTCCTGAACTGTTTGCAGGAACTATGTTGGATTCATGTTAATATTTCTCATAATGTTTAGTATATTTCATAAAAACATATACATAGAAATAATTGGCTGGATATGTACAAATTAATCCTTGGTCCAATATATCTCAATAATATAAACAGTCATTCCTGATGACTGATAGTGGTTTTCTTTTTCACCAGGTAAGTTTCAGAAGGAAAGGATCCACACTTAAATTTCTGTACTTAAATCTGTTTAGAACTTAACCAATAGTAAAAATTATAGCAAGAAATGATACAGTATCGATATTGCTTCCATTTCGGGTTCCAAGAATAGATTTTATGGTGTCAAAAAAATGAAAATCAGGAAATAACATCTTATAAACCCAAATAATAGGTTTTATCTCATATTTAAATCCAAAGTGTACATAGGCTAGCTTTTGTGTAATTCATATCTTTGTTTATTCCTAATAGGAATCTAGAAAATGCTCTTTTTGTCTGTGGGATATCTTAGTCTTTTTCACTCTTGAACAGGAGCTAAAGAGAATCAAAACAACACTAAAAATCTCAAAACTATAAACAGAAGTTCTAACTCTGAGCCAAATGTAATTATTCAAACACAGAATCCTAATTGATGAGGTCAGGAGGGATAATACACCTGATTCTTTCAATCTAATCCTTATAGAAGATTTTAATGAGAAAAATACAATGAAAATTAACCAAAGTGCAAGAGTAGCTTAAGCAGCTCCTGCAGACTTTATTCAAGACTGATTTTCTGAACAAAAATCTGTAATCTTTGAAATGGAGAAGCTGACAAAAGAAGGAAGCCTATTAAAGGTAGAAATAATTATGGAAGTAATTGGCAAAAGAAGAACGTGATAAACACCAAATCAGTACAATATAAAGCACTTAAAGCTTAGAAAGGACAGGTCATTAAAGCATATTTCCTTTTGACTTCCTTGGAAATATTTCCTACAGGAACTTCACTTTGTGGATAGTCATCCGAGAAGAGTATTCAGGAGTTTTAAGTATTAATTGGGTTATTACTGAGCTTGAAATGTATATAACATTATACACTTAGCACTACAAGATAATGATTCAAGAGGATTCTCTTAAGAATAGTTTCCTTTCAAATTAAACCTCCTAATAAATACAATAAGTATTTCATTTGTAAATTGCTACTTCTTAGACATGACCTATTAAAATACATCTTGAACCTCTTCCAAACTGCACAGCTTGGGCTGAGTCATCGGGAAAAACCAACTTGTTGAGACAGAGGGGTTTTGAATAAATCAATGCTGAGAACCAAATCTTTATTTTATTCTCTATTTCCATCCTATTTTCCATTAGTCACAAATGTCTATAATAGAGAGGATTACCTCCAAATCAGGAAAATGGCTACTATCAAATACCACCCTGATCAGTACTCTTGATTTTCCAAATCACATGCAAAATAATAAAATAATAAACATTAAGAATGATAATTATTATCTTTTAATAAATATTTTTACCATCATTGTTATGATTTTAAAATCAGACTCTTCCTGGAATCTAATAGATTTCTCCAATATCTTATCAACTCTTTCCCAATCAATTTTTTAAAAATTTTTGCCATAAACACAGCAACAACTAGGGAATGCTGGTCCATATAAGGGCTCAGAGACAATGGAATTTGAAATTTCTCCAATGATAAAAAATCTAAAATAATGTCAGTGATAACTGAATAATAGCTCTTTCTCTAGACCCAAATACCAAAATAGTCCCAATATATATTTGTAATAAATGACTATGAAATACTTAAAGGAAACCAACTTTGAAATTTTCAAAATCAAAGATTAATTTTTCAGAAATCCTAGGTCCTCTAAATCAATTTTCTTCCTAGGTGCTGCTCATATTATTTGTCCATGGCATTGCTGATTGTTCCTTTGTTAACTGGGTAATAGCTAAGTTCTAAATATGACATTAACTGTTCCTAGGAATTTACTAGAAAGAATGATGCCATTGTCTCGAGCAACTAATAAAAAATAAAAATTAAAAAAAAAAAAAGAACGATGCCCAAGCCAAAAATTTAGATTTATTTTCCTGCCTCCTGAGGAATGAACCCATGCAGTGCTGAAAACTTAAGCCAAAAAAAAAAAAAACTCTCAATTAATTAAATACATGCAAATAATGTCACAAACTCTTCATAAATATTTTCCTATTTAATATCATGATCTTGCTTCCCATCTCTCTCTCTTTCTTTCTTTCTTTCTCATTTTCCTTCTTTCATTTTCCTTTTTTTCCCTACCTTCTATTACCATGGGTCTACGACTGGAAATACAATAACAAATAATGACTATTTTCATTAAACTTGCAATCTTTGTAAAAAGTGGGACATGACAGCAGAAAATAAGGGAATCAATAAATACAGAAACAAGGGAATTCCCTACAGTACAATTAGGTCAATTCAACTTGAAACTGTGAAATGTGCTAGCAGGCACCTTTTTGAGGGAGTGTGTATGAAGGCAAGGTCCTTCTTTATATAGGGTTACCAAGGGGTGTCTTTGTGAGCATATTGTTGGAAGTTAGCTGATACGTGACAAAAGATCAAGGTGTCTGGAGGAACAAACTTCTAGAAAGCAAGAATAGCAAATGGGAAACTTTGGGCCTGACATGTTGAGGGGAAATCAAGAAGAGGGTGATGAGATCAACATGTGGGAGCAGAATTTTGAACACCGTAGGACAAAGTTTACATTTTACTCATAAAATGAAGAAAATTAACAAATCTTTAAGTGACAGTTACTATGGTTACTGCTGTATTCATTTTAATATTTATAATTGCAATGATATTTTTAGGTTCATAAAGTTTGATCATAAATGGCCTTAGCTGGTTCTCACAACAGACCTGTGAATAATCTCTAATCTATATATAGACAAACTGGTTTTGAAGGACTAGTCCAGGGTAAAAGAAGCTACTCAAATTTAAACTAAGGATAAGAGCTCAGAATTTTGGGCTGCTTATATTCTTTTATTACATAACACCGGTGTTTTACTTTGAGTTTCACTTAAAAATACAAAGGATATGAAAATATGTTTTTGGAATTGAATTAAAGATAAGGGGACCAGAATATAGCATGTATCAGCTTTAAAAATATGAATATTCTTATAACTTTGATAGAAAACCAGATGAGCAATATCTAGAATATTCTGAACTCTGCAGATTACAAACCAATATAAATAATAGGTAAAAACTACCCCATTTGTATAAAATATTTTATGAGTCTTTCTTTTTGCACATATTGTAATTCAAAAAAGATGCCAGATTGCTTGGAACTTCAAGTATTGATGTTTTAATGAGTAGACTATTTTCTCTAGTGGAGCACATCCAATTAAATTTAGCATTCAGTCATTTGCTAAAGGGACAGTCTGCCGCTTCTAAATGATTTCACTTCTCCTTTGCTTTCCTCTCCAATCCCAGATGCCAGTTTGATGACTTGTTTGTTTTCCTAAGGAGCACTGAATATTTCACTGGGATCCTATTCATAGAAGAAAAGTCAAGGGTCTACCATATTTAGTATCACTCCTGGTATTTCTCAGCTCTGTCTAGCCTTCCTTTTCATTAACCTTGCCTCCAGGTTTCAAGAATTTTAGTTCCTCGGGACTTGCACTTAATGTTTTTCTTTCATTCCATCATTTGGTCATTACTTCATCAAATACTTATTGAATCCCTATCAGGCAGGTATTGTGCCAGGAGGTTATGAACAACAAGGAATGAGGCAAACGTCTGTCTCTTCCTGGAAGCTTAAAATTTTATAGTGAAAAATAGGAATAAAAAAATAAATAAATGTAAAATAAACTAGATCAAGATATAAGAAACAGGGAATAACATGAATGGGGTAGGGTCCAGTAATTGTATAAAGGTTTAAATAGGCTAGTTATAAAGGTGTTTATGAGAAAGAGACATTTGCACAGAGACCAAAATGAAAGGAAAGTAAGACATTAAGTATTGAAAGCTCATATGCAAAGTACAGACAATAGAAAATATAAATTGCTATACACAGATGAGTTGGGCATTTTCCATCAATGACCAGTATTTCTGGAGTAAAGTAAACAAAAGAAAGAAGGACTTTGGATGCAATGGAGGTGGGGTTCAGAAAGGCAAGAAGATCATTAAGCTGAGTAGGCCCAGGGGAAAAACCTGGGACTTACTCTCTTGACTAAAATGGCACACCACTGGCCATGGCTACAGCATTGAGGGATTGGTGTACTCTGATTTTCAATTTTAAAAGACCATTCTATCTTCCAGGTGAAGAAGATACCACCAACATACAAGAGCAGAAGTAGGAACACAAGCTAATGAGAAAATTCTTTCAGTGATCCAGGAGTCACATCAGCGCTGTTTGGACGAGGGTGCTTCTTTTGTAGCTGGGACACTTTTGTCAATTTGAGATGGATATTTAAATTAGTGCCTAAGAAGATCTTATCCTGATCTTGGATTGAATGAAATGTTTGAGAGCAATGAAAGATAAAACTTGAGTGTTACTAGCCTAAAAAAATGGTGATGTCATTTACTGAGATAAGATAAAACAGAGCTTTGAGGAAAAAAAAAAAAAGAGAGAGAGAGAATTGTGGGATTGTAGAAGTAAGAACAGGCCTTTGTACAGAAAAAAAAAAAATTCTCTTTGCAGAAACAAGATATTTTTTATTTTAACTTATTTTGAGCTGGTGAAATTCCAGAGGCATATTTGATACCTACATGGAAACATGGAATGGGTACATATTTGGTACTTGGAAGACAGGGCTATATAATCTTCCACGCTGAATTCTACTCTGCCTTGCCTTCTTCAACCTCATTTCCTTTTGAATGAAACTGGCCAGAAGCATTAGGACATTCCAAGGCACTGGTCTTAGATTTTTAAATTATATGGGCTAACAAAGCATTATGCCAATCTCCCAAACTAAGAGCATAAGAAACGAGGAAGAAATTCTTTCTGAGCTTCGGAGCCTCAAATTATAATCTGGAGGTCTCTACAGGTGATCCATAAATAAAGTTCAGTGAAATGGCTCCTTGCTGAAAGATATTTGTTCAAAGTGTCCTTTGTCAGTTCCTGAGAAATCACAGACCACTTAGAAATAAATTAAGCAGAGTCTACAAAACAAAACTTCTATCCCTTGGTAACTCAAACATTTGCAGTACTGTTTCTATATCCTAGAAAATTTCTTAGTCAAAAATATCAGGGCTAAGACAAAAATATCATGCAACAACACTAAATACACTTGTTTTTCATTCTCCTTATTACTCAATTTTGCTAAGTTTTATGAAAATATATATATACCTGGGAATGGAGAGTTTTATGATTATATTTATCTCACCATCTTAATGCCCTTTAAACTTAAAAAGGAGGAGAAGAACAATATGAGGTAGGAGGTGTGCATGAGCTAAGTGGGTACAGACTCTCTGTAACTCCAGGTGGAATGAAAGAAGGTGGATTTTGTAGACCAGGAGCACTTCCACAATATGATGTGTTTTGAAAGCTTCCCACAAAGCAGTTTAATACAATCCTTCAGTGGTATAATTACAGCAGAATCTACAGCACAATAAAATAAACCTATAAACCTTAATCCATTTCCATACAAATGTCCTCACTAATGAAATCAGGAATGATGAATAAGAACTATGCACAGTGGCAGGCTCTGCTCAAAAAAGCCTTCAGTTATACACAAGTTCTCTATAGGTCTCTAAAATATTATGCCATTTATGCAATTACAATCAGCTACTATTCTTAGGGGTTAAAGGGCTCTGCAAAATAAATGGAGATACCGCTTCAGTAAGGATAGCTCAATCAATCTGGAAATGTTTCGGCTTATTCACGAGGATGACATATTCTAATCTGTATAGCAGACAATGGAGCTTCATTAAAAATTGCGATTTCACAACTCATTATGTGATCGTCACATGAATGTGTCCTGTCCCACTCTTGATGGGCCGAGCTTTGTATTTCTCCTGGAGAGCAGCCAGTGTGTTCCAAAAAGAAAAGGAAGCAGAACTAGCCTTTCATGGTAGTTTTTAGAGGAGTGATTAGAGGAATATTGTGAAGAATTCAAATCTTCTGATCAAAATGGCATTCCTTTTGAGAAATTATAGTATCTAAAGGCAAGACCGATAGGAGTGAGTGAGTACACAGAATGAGGAGGAATAAAAAAACAATACATCTTTTCCTCATGCCCTTCTTCCCTGTTCTGATCTTAGTTGCTCTCTTTATATCAAAGAAGACATTGGAATTTGTTTTTTAAGGATTGGCTAGCTTCACTTAGCATAATCTGCTCTAATGCCATCCATTTCCCTGCAAAATCCATGATTTTGTCATTTTTTAGTGCTGCGTAATACTCCATTGTGTATAGATGCCACAGTTTTTTAATCCATTCATCTATTGAAGGGCATCTAGGTTGATTCCAAAGTCTAGCTATTGTGAATTGTGCTGCTATGATCATTGATGTGGCAGTATCCCTATAGTATGCTCTTTAGAGACGAGTGGGGGGAGAGAAAGGGAGAGAGAAGGGAAACTATGGAAATGGAAGGAGACCCTCATTATTACACAAAATTGCATATAAGAGTTTGTGAGGGGAAAGGTGAAAAAAAAAAACAAGGGAGAGAATTAAACAACAGTAGATGGGGTAGAGAGGGAAGATGAGAGGGAAGGGGAGGGGGGATAGTAGGGGATAGGAAAGGTAGCAGAATACAACAGTCATTAATATGGTATTATGTAAAAATGTGGATGAGTAACCAATGTGATTCTGCAACTTGTATTTGGGGTAAAAAATGGGAGTTCATAACCCACTTGAAACAAATGTATGGAAGATGATATGTCATAAGCTTTGCAATGTTTTGAACAACCAACAACAACAAAAAAAAAACAATACAAATAACAAGGACACAGAGCTGGATTTCATTGTCTATCATGAGAAATGTCACTTAAAATTCAGCTCAGCCTTCCTCGAAGGGGTGGAGACTCTAGTCCCCATCCTTAACAAGGGCACAAGTCAACTTATAGCATATTAAGAGTATAAATATTTCCCTGTATATGGAGGTCAATAACCAACAAAAATGTTCACCATCTACATTCTTCAAGAAGTGGTCCCACATGGACGGTATTTTGCTCACTGGATAGTTTCATCTTTGGTAGCTCCCCAGTTCCTGCTTAACCAGGCTTGATTAGACGGACTGATGCAACCTGTGGCAGACTTGCTATGAGAATACCCAGAACCTTTGAAAAGGTAACTTAGTTGTACATAGCTGAGGAAAAGGTCATAGATAACTGTCAGAATATCGAGGCAAAGAGTATGCCTCCAGGAATGGACACAGACAGGCTGGAACATATTCATATCCATGGCTCTATTTCCCTGCATGGTACCTCAGGTGAGACAGAGGGAGCTTCTGAAGGTGAACATGGAGAGCATGGCTATAACCAGAATATAGTTCAAAACACAGGACAGACCCCTCATGAAGGCAGCTCTCACAGCGTGCAGTAGGTAACCAAAATGGAGCTCTGATTTATTCAGAAGACATAAACTGCCTATTCAAATGAAGCCAAAGATGCTTCTCACACCATCTGGTATGTCCTTCTGATTTCTCACCTCTGTAGTTGTTGACAGTGTACGATTTCCCTTGGAGGGATCTTGGCAGCAAGGTGTCCCCACCAATAGAATATTTGGGGAATTAGAAGAAGTCACTCATTTCTCTAAACTACTTATGTCCACGTTCAGCACAACTTTCATATCAAACACACAAATCTACACTATGGACTGTGTGATATGCATGCCCAAACATGTGGCACTCAGTGCTGGCAGCTGTTGCTGTGCATTTTGAAAGGTCTTATGATCAAACTGAAGACACTCATAATCAGCATGGAAAATGTAAACTGGGCAAGATGGAAATGATGGTTTATAACCTGTACCTGCAAGGTAAGAGAGAAAGATGAAATGAGGTCAAGGATTGAGCTCTACCTCTGACACATGTAGATGAGTAAATTCATATTAATAACTGTTCTTTATCTTTAATAATTGGTTAGATACATGAAAGACTGTTGTTCCTTTTAATATCCACGATGTCAAAAATCACATTCTTTCTGATCTTGCTTATTTCCCTGGAATTCTACCTCCCCATCAAAAGATTCTTCAGGCAGAATCTCCTTTCCCTTACCTTGTATTGTTTTGGTTGCTATTTTACAAAGTATATGTCTCAGATGGTTATATATGTAGCTGATTTCACCAAATGAGCTGCTTGTTAGTCTGGCTTTAACCTTCCTTATCTTTGTCTGCCCAGCAATTTTACATGGTCCTTGAAATTTAGAGAATTTCAGGAAATTCATGTTCAATGTATTTTGAGTTGGGCTGCTAAATACACAAACCTGTCACTTTTAAAATCCTTTTAATATCCTTCTGATATTCATAAGATTGCAAAGACCAAATTGCCTTTTTTGATCAATAAACGAGGTTCTGCATTCAATGACTTTGTACCCAATAATCCTGACCATTCGCAGTTGGAAAGCATGCCACTATTTGTGATTCTATCTGTTCTCTAATTCATGCTCACTGGGTGATTCCCCTGTAAGCCTCACCTTAGTCCTTTCTCTATTCCCTTACCCTGTAAAGGTCTCAGCAAGAGAGAGTGTTAAGAGTATCATGAAAAATAGAGCACCATGTTACATTCTCAAGGAATTTTTACTACCATTAAATAACAGAGCCATTCTCTCCCCTTCAGGAAAGGCTGTCTTCTTTTGTAGATAATTTCCCAAATGTCAATTCAGATACAAACTTTTCATTTTTAAAAACATACTATACTAAGTAAAGTCAATGAAGGTGCTATGTAAATATGACTACAATATTAATAATATCAATATTAGGAACAATTTAAGCTCATGGAACTATTGAAATTGTATGCAAAATAACAATAATAAAAAAAATTGCAGAGCCAGTAGTGAGAAACACAGAAGAACACAGAAATTCCTAATTTGTCTAGGGGCAGAGGCTGAAGAGTTCCCTAGGAACACATTTTGCTATCAAGTTACTCTGTTGTTTAAATTATGCATCTATAGAGAAGTTATGTGGCTAGATTTCTACACACAATCCTTCATTCAAATGGTAAAGTTGTGGGTTTTCTGCTGTCATTGTGGAACCTTTTATGCTAGAATTCAAGACACATTTACGACTACCTTTAAAATAAAAGTACACACTATGTTGTGTTTTCTGATACTAATACTTGAACAACAGCATTTTTCCTGTTTTGGAATGATGTATAACATTACAAATCATACCAACAACCTCAGAAGGCAAGTATTTAAGGCACTCACAAAAGTTAGCCTCTACATGGAATTCCCTCATATAAACTACTTATATCATGCCTAAATAGCAAGGTAATAATGAGAAGCTTAGAACAATTGGTGCCCTGGCAACTCTGCCAGCACACCTCTGCTAAGAAGTAGAGCCATCAGGAAGTGAGAATGTTACATTTCACAAAGGATAACAATTATACTTTCTAGCTTTATCCCCCAAATCCTCTTTTGTTTAAGTGTGTGGATAATCAATTGAATAACTCACGTGTCACTATTGGTTGTCTGCATAAAACTGGTATTCTAAGTATGACAGTTATTTAAGTTGACAAATATATAAAGCATTCCCCAAAGATATACTTATCCCATTCTCAGGAAAAATGCACCATCACATATACTATCACTCGCTCATGCCTTTCAAAGATATTAATTGAACACTGATTATAGGCCTAGCATAGGAAATCTTTTCAGATACATCAGTGAGCATAATGCAACACTTTGCATCAGGGAGCTTACAAAAAAAATCAGGCAAGCTTAACTGATACTGTTCAATAAGGATACATTGTGTGTGTGCTCATGAACGTATGAGGGCACACCTTGCCTAAGGGGGCATTACTGCTGTGTAATGACATGGTGAAAGGTCTTCCAGTCATATGACCTGAATTTGATCAATAACGCCACCTTTAGAAAAATATCCTTTGCTTAAGCAATCAACATTTGTGGTCTAATATTAACAGTGGAATGTAGAAATGGCTAAACAGTACAATTTTGTGTGTGAACATCCTTTCTATGGTAATCTCCTCTTCTCCATGGCATAAGGAGAATGTGTTCCAAGATGTCTAGTGGGATGCCTGAAACTGCAGATAGTACTGAACCCTATAAATATATATACATATTGTTTTGCTTTGGACGCAAGGTGTCCCCCAAAAGCTCACGTGTGAGACAATGCAAGAAGGTTCAGAAGAGAAATGATTGGGTTGTAAAACTCTTAACCCAATCAGTGATTTAATCCCCTGATAGGGATTAACTGAGTGGTAATTGAAGTGGTAGGGTATGGCTGGAGCACATGGGAACTGGGGCATGGCTTTGGGCATATATTTGAATCTGGTGAGTGGAGTCTCTCTCTCTGTTTCCTGATCACAGTGGTGTGAGCTGCTTCCCTCGGACACACCACCTCAAGACCTGAGGAATGGAGCCAGCTGTCTATGGACTAAGACCTCTGAAACTGTGAGCCCTCCAATAAACTCTTCCTCCTCTATAAATTGTGCTGATAGGTCCTTTAATCACAGCAGTGAAAAAGCTGACTAAAACGCCTATATAGATATATATGTATACACATATGGACATTGAAAAAACATAGCATATCATATATCATGTTATAGTGTTTCTATAACAAAATTTAATTTATAAACTAGGTACAGTAAGAGATAAGCAACAACAGAATGATTATAATTATATGCTGTAATAAAAATGTCAGCACCACTCTTCTTGTGCTTTGGGGACATTATTTAGTAAAATAAGGGTTACTTGAGCACTAGCCCTGTGTCATCATGACAGTGTGTCTGATAACCAAGATGGCTATGAAGTGAGTTGGTGTGCAGCATCCACAGCGTGGACACAAGGGACAAACATGAATCATCTGATTCATGTTCTGGGTGGGACAGAATAGGATGGCATAAGGTTTCATCACCATACTCGGAATGGCTTGTGAATTAACACCTATAAATTGCTTGTTTCTGGAATTTTCCATTTAATTTTTTTTCCCCAGCCACAGTAACTGAAACCGCAGAAAGCAAAATGTCAGATAGAGGCGACTACTGTATTAACACTTGGAACTTCACTGTTTATACTTGTGTGATAAAATCATCTTCAATATCACTAATGTCAGCGCACTTTCTTTTTACCATCTTTTCTCCATGGAAAACTTCACACACAAAATCTTTAAAAAGCTCACATTTTGGCACAAATGCTTTGTCTACTCACAACTTTAATTGTTTGCGTTGGCAGAAATGTGATTCTTGTTATTGATTAGCTAAGGTCACTAAAAACAGTCTCTCATGCCATCAAAGTGCTGTTGATCCATCTAGGGAGCTTTGTAACCATTGCCTAAAAATTCAAAAAGCATAAAGAATGCCCATTTCTTACTCCATAATAGGCATAAATGCAGGATAACCAGGAATGTAACTTGGACAAGAAAAGATCTAAAACTTATAGTGGTCAGCAGTTCACAATCTTTTTTTTTAAGAGACTGTCAATGCCTTTTTCAAAGAGTAGCCAACTTTTGGTGAGGGCAACCTATGATCTGTTTAAAATCAATAATACCTGTTACTTCACACAATGAATATGAAGTTTGTAAATGTAGAACAATTGCTAGAAGTTATATCAATTACACATGAATATAGAGGAGATGATGCACTGAATCTACCCCCACCCTGCTTTCAAACCCTCCAACAACTCACTTGAGCGTGAAAGTCAATTTACATTTTTTTCCAAGTCTAGAAATGGAATTTTCATTTTGTGTCATATTCATAAAAAAAACTCATATATAACTCAGCAGGGTACTCACATGTGCTTAGAAACAATATTAGGTATGGGAATTACCTTTTGTACCATAAAGACAAAATTACTCACTGAGAAATAAGATTTTAAAGGATCTTCAGGAAGCAAACTAAGGAGAAAAAAAAGATACAGAATTTCATTCAAGACTGGAACTATTGTATTGTTCATCTGCAGGCTCCTCACCCCTCCTGTATCAATTTTACATCTCTACTTAGATTCTCTTCTCTCCCAGGAGCATGAGAAGCTGTTAGATTTTAATGAAGACATGTTGCAGAGGGAGCCATGGGGCTAGAAATATGAGTTCAAATCCTACAAACTGTTTCTCAGGAACAAAGGCATGTCAGATTTGCTATAAAGGGATTATAGATACAGGTGCAGTTAAAGCATATTTAGTTAATATGGTATCATAAGTATCTATGTTATTATGAAATCTTTAAAATTATAATTCTAATGATTGCATAATATTTTTATCAAGTAGATGCACCTTGGCTATTTAACTTAATTCCCAATTAGAGACATTCATATTTTCTCTCCTATTTATTTCTACAGTAAAACATACTGACAATAAACTTCTCGTACTTAAGAGCTTGCCCTTTCCCTGTACTATTTTGTATTCAGAATAATTGTATTGGTTTATAGTCACAGAAGTGTATTTATTAAGCCAAAATTTGTAAATATTTTTAAGCTCTTGCTTATATTGCCACATTGTTTAGAAAATGAATCATAAAATGTAGTTTGTAATAGAGTGCTTGTTTCACTATCTTTTCAAGCACTGGCTAAGTGAATTCTACAATGTAGCTTTGTAATGGACTGCTTGTTTCATGCAATCTTTGCAAGTACTGATGATAATTTTATTTTTAAGCTTAAATTAAACTAAACTGTAAGTAGCATTACTGGTGTTCATAAATGAAATTTGAAATGAAGAGTACTGCAGAAATGGACCAAATGTCTGGATTTTTCAATGGTTCACTCACCTCTATAGTAATACAGGTGAAACATAGAGTGTAAAAAAAAAATATTTCATGAGAAGCGTGCAAACTTCCAATAATTGTTTTTGTTGTTTCCCCCCGCTATTATCATGTAAGATTAGGGCACATAATAAGGCCAAATATTTAGGAGATCATTAGATCATTATGGATTGCCTCTGCCTTTTAAATTATTTTCTAATTGAGGGAAGTGTTATAATGAATGTTAGAAATTGAGTAGAATATAAAAAGGACCTCTAAGTTTTTCAGAAACAGATTGAAAATATAATCAAAATTAAGCTTGAAAATAAATTTTCTCTAAAATATGTCATATGCTTATACAATGTTGTATTTCACATATTTGCTAAAGATTTTTTCAGATATACCTACAGTATTAGTGACAGAATATAACAATTCAAGACTATAATACCTATTTAAATATCAATATTATACATATACTTAATGTCAGTAAGGTTTGGGGAAAAAATCATAAGTTTTTGTGTTATATAAATCTGAATAAAAAATACGGTTCTGCCACATACTGGCTTTCTGATTATAACCAAAGTCTTTAACTTTTCTAAAACTATAAGTGAATATTCTTAACACACAGTGGTTATATAATAAATTGAGACAAGACATGAGGAGTGAAATGGATAATCCAAAATCCAATTAGCATGTCTAATAGTTGAATGACTATTGCACACCAGGTCAAAGAGGAGCTCCTCTATTTATGCAGGATAGTAGCAATATAGGATTTAGACTCAACACACTGACAGTGATATATCTCTAAACATAACTGTCACAAACGTAGGCAGATGCAAATTTTAATAGCCCTGTAATTAATTCATAATTGGAGGATATTTAAAAATGAACAATATGATTAACAATTCTTACAAAAAGCATTCCATAGCAACCATGACACACATTTTTAGGAATTCCTCCAACTACTAACAACAGGGTTATTGTACATTCTTTGGGGTAATTGGCAGGTAAGTCTGAAAAATAAAACTACAATTACAAAGTAAGCTTTCGATTCTTAAGAAAAATAATTCTGAGAAATGCCAGGAGAAGAGAAATTCTTTCAGGAATAGAAGGCAATGGGAAAATAAATTCATACAACAAAGATTCATTCATTCATATATTCTGTCATTCCCAAATTTTGGGGACCATCAGGAATTTATTTGACTCAGAAATATCTTGAAATGTAGTATATGAGACTGTTATCTCTCATACAAACCTCCTCCTCACTGGAAGAAAAGTCACAATCATGAACAGCAAAAAGTCATTTCTTGTAGATCACAGAGAAAAGAAAAAGAAAACGTTAGGTAGAAGAGGAAGCAGTCTTTATCTGCTAGCTCAAAAGCACCTAAACTTAAACCTGAAATGCATAATAAGAAAAAGTTGAAAATGAATCACCCACATGTATTCATCTGATGGTTTCAGCCCAACATAGGGGGTCTTCATTCATTCAATATTTATTGTTGAACTATACTGTGCCAGGTTTTGTAAGATGTTATCATTTCAGCTCAAGCAATATTAGCTTTTCACATATAGGTTGAACTGGAGACAATTTTTCCCAACACATTACTATTCAAATGACCACTCAGATGCCAGCTCATGGACATGTTTCTATACATTGCCTTCCTCACTGTATTAGGGTAAAAAAAAAAAAGTCATTATGTCATATTAACTCAGGAAAAGAGCCAATAAAATAGAATTATCCTTATCTAAATCTTTTTGGAGCTATTTCTAATCTGACTGACCAGAACAAAGACATGTAAACACATGGGAACCTATAGCAATGTACACTGTGGAAGTCAGTGTACTCAGGGCAAAGCAGAGAGAGTGACCAGTAAGGTGAAGCCTCACCCTTACCAGCAAAGAAAGATCCAGGGTTCTTTTCTCTTGTCTGAATATAGAATCAGGATAGCATCATCTGCATGGGCCTAGGAGTACCTGTGGACAGAAATACCTTAATGTTTTATTTAAATTAAGGGGGGGGGAACCCTGCAAAGGCCTCATGACCTGAGGAATATTTTCTAGGTTAGAGATTTGAGGCTAAGTTTTAGAAATAGTGCCAGTGAGGATGGCATCTGTGTGATACAAGAACAGGGAGAAGCAGAGCATTTGACAGGTGAGGAGAGGTTAGTGGGCTATCACCAAAGGGATGTATCCTACTGAGCCTGGGTGGTTTAGTGAGGTTTGAAGACGGGGAAAAACAGACAGGTTAAGTTTCATATTGTGATTTTAATTCCTATAAGAGTAAGACAATGAGAATTTGCTTGCATGTGCTTTTAGAATGCATGAAATTAATTGCATTAAAAAAAATGTTTCCTAAAGCCAGTGGAGCCTTGAAACAAATACGCCTTTTCTCACTGATATTCACAGTGTACAAAAGGGAAAACAAAACCATAGCTTAGTCTGGGTCAACCTGTCTGGACTGTTGTCAATGTAGCACCATTGCTCCCCTCTTCTCCTCCATCTCCATTGCATACGGGGAACTCAAATCGTCCCATGGAATATCATGTTCAGTTCTAAACATAATCTTTGAACATCTTTGGAAAATGGAAACAAGAGAGAGACAAGAATCATGGTATTTTCCTGTACAATGTCCAATGGAAATAAATGGAAGTCATTCTCTTCTCTGAATACATGGTTTATACCTATCTGTGCAATACATTACACAGTATTTAAGTGATTGGTTTCCTTTGTCTTCCCTTCATTCTGCAGCACTCTTGAATGGGAGGACTGTTAATATTTCCAGAAGAAGGACTCTACCTTCCATACATATAATAGAAGTTCAGTAAATATTTATGAAAGTCTTTCTTCTTTGTGCATAAAATGGATATCCTGTGAGAGTTACCAGATTACTTACGGAGAGAGTTTGTAAAACCATCCTTCACTCACTTCATTGAAATGCCGTTCACTTTTACTTGTTGGACTTTCTCATCAAATAATGAGATTCCTTGAGGGTCACATATTATAGCTGAATTGATAACCTCTTACAAAACCTGGCACAGCATAGTTGTCCAATGCACAGAAGAGAGATATGTCTCTCACTCTATTCTTAAACACTCAGAATCATTTCTTGGTATCTATCACCTATACTCTGGCAATCATAGAACAACATTGGCTCATTAATGCCATGTCCAGTGGAGAGAGATTAAGAAATGACTTCACCAATTTCTCATGAGAATAAATTGGAAGAACTGGAAATGTTTACCCTGGAGTAGTCTCAGAGAAGACACAATGGATGTCCTCAAATATTGAAATGTCTGAGCTTGGAAGAGGAAACAAAATTACCTGGAGTTCTTGTTGGAAGAGTAGAGGAGCTTATTCTGTCTCTAAATAACCAGGGCTTTCTCTCCAATAAAAATATGTACCTCAGGGTTATAGACTGAACAGAAGGATAACTGGGTCAAGTGGTGGTTCCATTCCCAGTTTTCCAAGGAACCTCCATGCTTCTTTCCATATTGGCTGCACCAATTTGCAGTCCCACCAGTAATGTATGAGTGTGCCTTTTTCCCCACATCCTTGCCAACACTTATTATTGTTTGTATTCTTAATAGCTGCCATTCTGACTAGAGTGAGATGAAATCATAGAGTAGTTTTGACTTGCATTTCTCTAATTGCTAGAGATGGTGAACTTTTTTTTAAATATATTTGTTGATTGATTGTGTATCCTCTTCTGAAAAGTATCTGTTCAGGCCCGTGACCCATTTATTGATTGGGTTATTTGGTTTTCTTTCTTTTTTTTTGGTGTTTAGGTTTTTTAGTTCTTTATATTAGAGATTAGTGCTCTATATGGTATGTGAGGGATAAAATTTTGATATAGTCTCTCTACTCACCTCACAGATCATTTCTTTTGCTGAGAAGAACATTTTAGTTTGAATCCATCCCATTTATTGATTCTTAATTTTAATTCTTGCACTATAGGAGTCTTATTAAGGAAGTTGGGGCCTAATCCCACAAGATAAAGTTGGAGAAGATATTGCTAAGTGAAGTTAGCCAATCAAAAAAAAAAAGAACAAATGCTAAATGTTTTCGCTGATATAAGGAGGCTGATTCATAGTGGGGTAGGGAGACGGAGCATGGGAGGAACAGACAAACTGTAGATAGGGCAGAGAAGTGGTAGGGGAAGGGAGGGGGAAAAGGGTTAGAAATATTGGTGGAATGTAATGGATATCATTATCCAAAGTACATATATGAAGACACAAATTGTTATAAATATACTTTAATACAACCAGAGATATGAACAATTGTGCTCTATATATGTAATATGAATTATAATGCATTCTGCTGTCATATAATATATGAATACATATATATATATATATATATATATATATATATATATATATATATATATATATATATATGAAATGTATACCTCAGAAGGATCCGAGTTTCCATAATTGAAGATATGGAAATGGATAAATGGATGTGTGGTATTCCAAAGTTGCAGAAGTTACTAAATAATCTTATTGCACTTGGCACTTGAATGTTATCATCCTATGTTTCTAAGCAATCTTTTTTTTTTTTGATGAATAAGATGTACTTGATTTATTGCTACATTTATTTTTCTTTATCTTTCGTAAAAATGTCAATAACAGGATTGATATAGACTTTCAATAACAAAGACATTCTACCTGGTTTGCAAGGTAACCAGAATAGGAAATGTAACAATCAAAATTTCTGAAATAACAACAAATTGCCTCCTTAGCTTGAATTTTGCTGTTGTAACAATCTTTATTTTTATTACTTACAGACCATACCCCAACCAGTTGGAGTTGAACAACAAGCAGCTCTTCAAAAACCAGATTTAGTTAGAAGGTAAGTATCATCAGATTCATACCTTAGAAACAATGAGGGTGAGCAGAAGTATGTGCAGTAACTAGGGAAGCTTCTGTTTTCTTATATTTATGTGTAGGTTTAATAAACATATTTGGCATTATTTTTACTTTTTAAAAATTTTTAAAATTTTTTTATTTTGCTTATTTATTTTTATGTGGTGCTGAGGATCGAACCCAGGGTCTTACACGTGCGAGGCGAGCGTTCTATCGATGAGCCACGACTCCAGCCCCATTATTTTTACTTTTTAAAAAAATATTCTTTAGTTGTAGATGGACACAATACCTTTATTTATTTATTTATTTTTATGTGATGCTGGAGATCAAATCCAGTGCCTCACACATGCTAGGCAAGCACTCTACCACTGAGCCATAACCCCAGCCCTATTTTTTATTTTTTTAACATCAATAATATTGACCATTACCTTATTTTCTTTAGTTATAGTGTTCTAAGAAAAGCATAAAAGAGTTTAAAAGGAAATAATAATGTAATTTATAGTAAAATATCATATAGTTATATTAGTAGTCATAAATTTGCATTTTTCTGTATTTGTTCAGATTGGATAATTTCTATTGTTCTTTTTTTTACATTCATTGTTTCTTTCCTATATATTTCATTATTGTGCCCATTGTCCTTTCATTAAGTTTTTATTTCTGTGATTTTATGTTCTTATGATGAGCTTTATACAAATACCTAATTTAGATCATTCTTCCAAGCCCCATATCTATCTACCAATCCTACTGCTACTAAAAACTTCTGTTAGAGAGATACTCCAGAATTAGCACCTAAGAATATGAGTTACATGCAAATAGTTTACTTGGCAAGCTCAAGGAACATTGACAGGAAAATGGAGAAGTGCCACAGAGGAAGGAACAATACTGGGCAGCTGGAGGTTAATCTTGGAAGATGTCTGAGAAACAGTGTAAAACTCAAGCCTCAGACATTCCATGTGAGTAAGGGAACAGGTGTGTTTGCACTACAACTTCTGGCAGTCACTGGTTGAATTGTTCTAGTCTTGTCATGCATTGGAGGCAAAGCAGCTCTCCTTGGTACTGAAAGAAAGCTTGGGCAATTCAAAGGCAGGTTCTGGCAAATGTGAAATAAAGAGAGCACAGAATCCATGAAGTTTGAACAATAGGAACACTTATTGTTGTTTGTCTTCATAATAGCTGCCATTCTGACTGGAGTGAGATAAGATCTTAGAGTAGTTTTGATTTGCATTTCTCTAATTGCTAGAGATGATGAACATTTTTTCATATACTTGCTGACTGATTGTATAAATCTCTATTGAGAAGTGTCTTTTCAGGCTCTTGGCTGATTTATTGATTGGGTTATTTGGGTTTTTTTGGTGCTTAGCTTTTTGAGTTCTTTGTATACCCTAGGGGTTAGTGCTCTATCTGATGTGTGAAGGGTAAAAAATTGCTTGCTATTCACCTCACAGATTATTTCTTTTGCTGAGAAGAAATGTTTAGTTTGAGGCCATCCCATTTATTGATTCTTGGTTTTAATTCTTGTGCTATAGGAGTCTTATTAAGAAAGTTATGGCCTAATCCCACATGATGAAGACTAGGGCCAACTTTTTCTTCTATTAGATGCAGAGTCTCTGGTTTAATTTCTAGGTCCTTGATCTACTTTGAGTTGAGTTTTGTGCATGGTGAGATGTAGGGGTTTAATCTCATTTTGTTGCATGTGGATTTCCAGTATTCCCAGAAGCATTTGTTGAAGAGGCTATCTTTTCTCCAATGCATGTCTTTGGCACCTTTGTCTGATATAAGATAATTATAATTTTGTGGGTTAGTCTCTGTGTCCTCTATTCTGTACCATTGGTCTACCAGTCTATTTTGGTGCCAATACCATGCTGCTTTTGATACTATTGCTCTGTAGTATAGTTTAAAGTCTGATATAGTGATGTCACCTGATTAACTCTTCCTGATAAGGATTACTTTAGCTATTTTGGGTCTCTTATTTTTCCAGATGAATTTCATGATTTTTGCTTTTTCTATTTCTATGAGGAATACCATTGGGATTTTGATCGGAATTGCATTAAAACTATATAGTGCTATTGACGAGGATGTGGGGGAAAAGGCACACTCATACATTGCTAGTGAGACTGCAAATTGGTGCAGCCAATATGGAAAGCAGTATTAAGATTCCTTGGAAAACTTGGAATGGAACCACCATTTTACCCAGCTATCTCTCTCCTTGGTCTATACCCAAAGGACTTAAAAACAGCATACTAGAGGGACATAGTCACATCAATTTTTATAACAGCACAATTCACAATAGCTAAACTGTGAAACCAACCTAGATGTCCCTCAGTAGATGAATGAATTTAAAAATGTGGCATATAGACACAATGGAATATTACTCATCAATAAAAGAGAATGAAATCATGGCATTTGCAGGTAAATAGATGGCGTTGGAGAAAACAATGCTAAGTGAAGTTAACCAATCCCCAAAAGACAAATGCTGAATGTTTTCTCTGATATAAGGATGCTGATTCATTGTGGGGAGGGAGAGGGAGTATGGGAGGAATAGACAAATTCTAGATAGGGTAGAGGGGTGGGAGGAAAAGGGAGAGATCAGGAGGTTAGCAATGATGGTGGAATATGATAGACATCATTACAACTTCTGGTAGTCACTGGTTGAATTATGTATGTATGGAGACATAAATTGGTGTGAACATACTTTATATACAGAGATATGAAAAAATGTGTTCTATATGTGTAATAAGAATTGTAATGCATTCCACTGTCATGTATTTAAAAAAAATCAATTAAATATTTTAAAATAGATAAATAAAATCTCAAATGAGAAAAAAAAAAGTTTGAACAATAAAGCTAGGCACTGGCAAGACTTCCATATCTAATGATCTGTAATTCTCAAAGTTTCAGATTATACCTTCCAGAATGCACCAATTACTCAAGTAGAAGTTTATATTAACCTTTCACAGGTATTTGGTTTTCTTGAATGTGGTCACTCTATGCAAGAGTTTATCAATTCACATATAGAATTTTTTTTATAAAATAGGTACATAAAGGAGTAATGCTCTATAAAATGATTTAAACTATTATAACCCTCAGAGAGCATCTTGTTATCAATACTGTGATTCTTTTATCACCCAATGTCTCTTATTTTTATTTCAAATTAATGTATTAAAATAGAAACAAAACAAATGATATCTTAAACTTTTGTAATCCAAAAGGTCAAAGAAAGTTAGAACTCATATTTTGGTGTTCTCTCTCTCTCTCTCTCTCTCTCTCTCACACACACACACACACACACACACACACCTACACACCACATTAATTGAATATACCTGAGAAAATAGTGATTTTTAAATGAATTCAATTATGTCTATTTACATATATGGAACCAACATGTATTAAACCAAAGAAAGACAAACTATAAGCAGTAAAATTTTCTATTGAGGTCGAAATATGATCACAGAGCTTTATTCGAAACTGTGATTCAAAGAAAACAGATGGTTAATTTCCTATTTTAAAAATGAGTGCTTCTGAATGCCTGGTAAATATGTTAACACATAGTGTTGCCAAGATCATCCCTAGGAGAAAAATTCCAAGCAAAGAATAGCATGTACATTCGCCCATTTTTGTGAGAAAATATACACACAAACTTATATATTCATAACTACTTTCATATGGAGATGGTATTTCTAGAAAAACACTAGAATTTCTATCTTTTTATTTTGAAACTCAGGGAAAAGTTGCAAAACAATACAAGTGAGTTTCTCTTGAATCATGTAAGGGTAAATTGCCCCCAACTCTTGAATAATTAAGATTATTTTCTAGCAACAAGGATATTCTCATATACAACACGCTGGAACCTAAAAAATAATGACATTAACTTTGCTGCTTTATTACTATTTAATCTTCAGTCATTTCAAGTTTCAATGATGCCCATTCAAGTTCTGCCAATTGTTTCCCACTACGTGCACCCTGTGCTACTCTCCATCCTGTATGCTTACACCCAAAGAGCCTCCCTGCCCTGCAAGGAGTTCTCTTTATTTTTATTTGAATTTGATAAATGCAATAGACCTTTGAAGACCCTCTTGATCCATTAAGATGCCTGTCTTGCTTAGCTCCATCTAATTATTTAAGATAATAGAGGAGGAAAAATAGAATGGAGATAGAAGAACAAGAGCTAAGGAATTCTTAATTACAGTTGTCTTTGGAGAAGCAAAATGAGTATTCCAACATGGGAAGGAGCTTTTATTTTTTCAATATATACCCTTTCTTACTACTTGACATCTTTAACATGAATGATATTTTATATTACTTTTCTAATTGAAAGGTATATTTAGAGTTTGATGCGTGAGTAAATGTAAAAATGTAATCAAAACATGTTAGCTGATAAAGAGTAATCAGTTTAACTGAGCAAACAGTTATAGGATTATGTTCATACATTCTTGTTTCAAGCAGCTATGGGGGGAAATTCTTGCATATGGTGCCTCTAAGGACTTACCGGTGAAATATCACATCTTCTAGATCAGTCACACTTGAGATTGATACAAAGTCTACTAAAAATCTTAAAGTCCAGAGCAAATGCAAGGTAATCTTTTCATTAACATGAAACACTAAAATCATCTGACTTCTACCATCCACATAATAATGATGTAGGGTAGGCAGAACAGATGATGTAATTCTCTGGTGTTCAAGTCAATTGAACCTCAGAAACCAAAACACAGTGCCTTAGGAATCGTCCTCTGAACATCTCTGTAGAGTCTAAATGGTCTAACCCTACAGTCTTTTAAACCTTAGCAGGCTACCCAGACCCTTCCTATATCATTCCTGGAGTGTAATATATTAAAACTTTCAATAAGTAAGAAACTTCCAAAGCCAAGAAAAAAAAAAGTGCCTAACAGATATTTGCATTGGAAGAAAAAAATTATAAATATTCATATTTTATAGAGCAATCAAGATGTTGATGTTAATATTAGAGCAATAACTTTAATTGTATTTCAGCAAACGGATGCCAATTAGGAAACAAATTATCTCATAGAAGCAAGTCTTGCACACAGTTTTGCCCTGAAGGTAAGCCGAGGGCTATGTCAGCTTCCTGAATTTTAATGCACAAGTGAATACCTCCAAAATTATTAAAATTAAAAATAAGCACTTAAAGCACTTTAAATTATGCCAAAAAATAAATGACAGCTGCCTGCTTGCTAGTAAAGGCCGAGTATTTTCTCTCATAAATGGAAAAGAGAAAATCACTTGCCACGAGATGATAGTTTCTAAGTAAAGAAAGTCCATTTAGGCTGTTCCTTTAGAGATGGATTTGTGATCCCACATCATGTCTGATAAAGTGCTCAGAATTGTAAATGACTATGCAAACCTCATTTGAACTTTCTAGACTTATTTAAACTCCTCCATCTCAAAAATAACAAATTTAACTTCAGATTTCTCAGAGCCTACATAGAACAGTTCTGATATAAAGATTCAAAAGGATAAAAGGCATTAAAATTTGACTATCCAAAGGGATGTTGGATAGGCAAAGAAAATGCTGATTTTTCATGATCCCCAGAAACCATAATGTATCTTACTCTGGGATTATATCTCCCAGAATTTAAGGCTTGTACGACAGACCAGGCTCTGAACTTAACTTATTAATTATCCTATATCAGGGAGTCTTTGAGGATCCCAGGAACTAGTCCAAAGTTTGAGCTTTCATTTTATTGCCATGGCAAGTTATGCAAATATCAACAGCATGAACCATATTGCGTTATTCGTATTTGTTCACACTGGTCTTCCTTACTACAATGGGGTATCTCATAGGAATGCCTTATTTTAATAAACATTTCCATGTTCTTAGTGGAATTAGAATTAGTCCTTGGCAGAGTGTAACTTAGATGTTAGCTAGAAATCTCCTGGCTCCTTAGTTTTTTAAAAATCAAAATTTATTGTTGCATAGTAATCACACAGAACAGTGGGTTTCATTGTGGCATGTTTGTATGTGCACATAATATAATTTGATCAATTTAATTCCCCAGTACCTCCCCTTGCCCTCCCCTTCTCCTTCACCATTATCTCCTTCCTCTACACTACCAGTCTCTCTTCTATTTTCATGAGATCCTTTTTTCCCTTGTTTTTATCTTCCTCATATGAAAGAGAACACATGAACAATGACTTCCTGAGTCTGTCATGATGTTTTGCAGTTCCATGCATTTTTCTGCAAATAACACAATTTCATTATATTTATGGCTGACTAAAACTCCATTATGTATATATACCTTGTTTTCGTTATCTGCTCTTCTATTGATAAACACCTAGGTTGGTTCCATAACTTAGTTGTTGTGAATTGTGATGCTGTAAACATGGGTATGCATGCATCTGTGCAGATTTTAATTCTTTTGGATAAACACCTAGGAGTCATACAGTTGGATCATGTGGTGGTTTATTCTCCAACCTCTTGATTTTTAGAGAAGGTTAACTAGAACAGCTCTATCCACCAAATGAAGAAGTCCAAGGCCTCCCATGCATTGAGGTATGTTCCCAGGAACTTGTTTTTCCATGGACTCTTCTGAGTCATCACCTCTGAACTTATTGTAGAACTAAACCAAAAGCTCAGACTTTTCTCTAGTTTCAATACACAATTCACTCAAATATTTTTTCCTCAAATAAAGCAGGTGTTACTGAGATAACATTGGCTTTTCATACCCAAACCTAATTAAAATCTCATCTTAGAGATTTCTCTTAAAATGACCTTTCCCAAATCCTTCCAATCAGTGGCTGCACTTACCTACTCTCTGATCCCTCTTTGTCTTCTCTCTTTCATATCGTCCCATTCCCCAGGCCCTCTGCAACACCCTACTCCAAGACAACAAACATCTTCCCTCTTTTGCATGTTTTTAAATCTTTGTAATATTATATAAGTTTAAACTACAGAGCTGTTACCTTTCCACTGATTAAAAAAACATATTTTATTTATCTCACTTCATCTATAAAGAAGACATATATAAAGACTGGTCTGTAACAAGCTGGAGGTAAGGGTTTAATGCACCTGCAGAATTAATAGCTGAAATAACACATTGCATATATGGTTTGTGCAGCTGAATGAATTCTAGGGTCTGTTACCAGTTCAGATTTACAGAACTGTGTGGTGGCAGTAGTGGAAACAGGAATCTGCATTTGGAATTGGAAGGTACAGGCTTGCCCTTACCTTGAGATTAGTTTACTTCCAAGATTTCCTTATCACATGATAATGGAGGCTACTGCTGAAACCATTAGGTAACAACTAAGCTGCAAATGGTGGCAGAAGACTGGGGCTTTCTCAGACTAAAATTATGGGATGAAAACAAAGGCTAGAAATTTCTCAAAGACACTTTTTCTCTTTTTTCTTCTGGTTATCTGCTCTATTTATTGTATGTAATATATAAAGAACTTTTGTTTTTTACTTACCTAGAGGAAAAGACTTCTACTACCTTTTGCTTTGCTGTACCAATAACATTCTAGTGATTGCTGAGCAACCTCTGCAAAACTCTGAATTTTAATTTCTCCTGGAGAAATTCCTCCCTGAAGTGGTGGATCAACCAGTATTATCTTTAGCACATCTTTCTAAGATGTGAGCTAATTTGGAAGTTCAAGACCAAACTGTGTCAGATTTCTACACTTATGGTGTTTCCAGCCTGATTTCCAGAGCAGGATTTAAACTGGCTCAAAGCCAGTTTTTGAGACACTTGCTTTATAGGAGCACCTGCATTTCAAATGCACCATTGCCACTAATTTCTCAAAGAGGCCTTTCAAATTGCTGAAGATGGGCAGTTCGATCTGCTGTGGGATTAAAACACATGAAGGCCACAGTTGTGTTCCAGTCTGCCATGATTGCACACATACTGGTCAGGACAGTAATTTCATGAGCTGCTCAAATATATTTTAAGGAGAAACCTGATGAGGTGTGACCCTGTGCCTCCACTGACAGGTCTCTTAAACTGTGGCCTATCTGTAACTCACCCAGATCCTATATCCTTGAAAGTATACCTAAGATAGTCACCAGGTTTATAGACTGTGTCAACTAGAAACTATTTGGAAGCTTTAAAATTAGACCCGCAATTCCAAGTCTGAGAAGCTGTTTTCTTGAAGATAGCCCACTGCCAACTTCTCTCTCTCAGAGGTTCCCTTTGAGGCATAAAATTGAATGCAGCATGATGCTTAGTACTTATATTTAGTTAATTGTGGGTGCAATCAGCCAATTGAGGATACAATTAGACAGTGCAATTAGCTGCTGTGGTCCGAATTACTGGAGAGAGGCGAAAACAGGAGCCCTACTCAAAGCCTTTTAAAGATGCGGGTCTGTGGGTGAAATCACTGGTGGAAGTCTTCCAAATGAACATAAAACATGAAGGAAAGAGAAGTCGGAAAATAGCATAAGCTAAACTTATTTGTAGAACAGTAGGAGAATCCCAGTATGACTTCACATGCATATGTGTATACCTTTTTTATAGTTCCCAAAAATTCTGTCCAAGGCATTTTATCATAGGCTTATTTTATCTAAAAGATGTCCACTTAAACTGCAAAACAGAAACTGCGATATGCAATTTTGAAGCAAAGAGAGGGGAAAAAAAATCACTCCTCCTAATATATACCATCCAACAGAGGTCAAATGGACCCTTTTTCTGCTATAGTTCCACAATATTATGAAGAAAAAATAAAATGGAAAGAAAGAAAAAGGAAAAGGAAAAGAGGTAATATTCATTGATCCTCTCCATGTTCCAGGGTTTAGTGGATAGTTGATAAGTTACATTCCATTGAATTCTAGTAATATCCCCATGTGAGAGAGATATCCCTCTTTACAAATGAAGCAAGTAAGCTTCAGGAATGTTCACAGTTAGACAAAACAATAAAACACTGCAATAGAGCAAGCTGAAGAGTCTCTAATCTCAAAAATCCTTCTTTCAGAATTATGATCTTACAAATGTCTGATTTGCCATCTGTAAGATCTGAATAACACCAAATCTGACACTGGAGAATATATGAATCTGGGGGTGAACTCTAGGGAACATTTAATAAATATTCATCTCAAAAACTTAGAACATGGTCCCTTCACTTGGTGAGATATCACAGGGATTATTAATGATACTTTAATCGCTGTGATTCTCTTACATAGGTTCTTATAACTTTATATATATATTCACTTTGCTATGGTTCCTTTAAATATTGGAGGGGTAAACTCCTCAAATGATTTGCCAGTGAGTTCTTCTATGGAATTTTAATTTTGAGTTATGTCTTTGTTTCAGCATTTAATTAAATTCTGTTTTAGAAATTCACCAAAATGGTTAAAAGAAGAGGAAAGATGAATGGTCATATGGAACTCAATGCTTTTTAATTACAAGAATCCATTCACTTTGTAATATCAGTGTAACAATTCCTTAATGAAATTGAATTATTTCTTTTAAAATTGACTTAATTAATGATTCAATTTATATTAGATTGATTTTATAATCCCATTTTAACTATAATAGTAAAGTTTAGGGTTTCTTTAAAAAGAGACTTTGAAGAACTATTAAAATCTGAACTTCTTTGAAATTGGAAGTTTATGTGGGGAAAAAAAGATGGCTTTAGTTAAGACACTCAAAATTTTACTACTCTATTTTGTTTAAGGAAAAACGCAATAATTTTATATTATAATTAATTTTAGGGTTTTTAAAATCCAATTATTTCCTGAATAAGCTATTAAACTTATTTCCTTATGTAAGGAGTGAACTGAACGGCTTTGAGAAGAACAGTTCCAGGAGAGCTAATGGGCTCTTGGTCTTTTAATGAATCTTCAACATCCACTGCTTCTCGGGCTCTCAGAAATGCCAACATTAAACTTGCCTTCCATTCTGCATGAGCCCAAGCCTAGGTCTTTTGTGAGCCTTTTTATAGTAATAGTTCACTAAGTGGTTGTGTAGAGGGTTAGAGTGGGTAGTTCTCTTTCCCAAATTCTCCCAGAATCTACCTAAGGCAGCCTACATTGGTGTCTGCTGCCAGTCTTTCAAAAACCTCAAAGGTTAAAATACAATGGAAAAATCTTAAATATGAATGGTTCAGATACATCTAAAAACCTCAAAGGAAGGAGAAAAATACTGGCAAATAATCCATACATTTTTTTTAAACACATTCACTATTAAGAAGGTCACACAGGTATGAAATGGAGGTACGTGTTTAGTTCATCACAAACGTGGAAATCAGAATAATTGCATAACATTGATTAATGTGCCATTTAGTCATTAATCATCCCTGCGTTAGTTTCCTATTGGTTATGTAACAAATTACCACAAATTGAGTGGCTTAAAATAACACACATTTATTACCTTACAATTCCAGAATTCAGACATCTAAGGTGGGTGGCCAAGGCTTGTTCCTTACAGAGGCTTCAGGGGAGAACAGATACCTGTCTTTTCTAGCCTCCAGGGGTTGCCTACATCCCTTGGCCCACAACCCTTGGTCCACACCACTCCAACCTCCCTGCCATCCTCCATCTCTTTCTCTGATTCTGACCTTCCTGTCCTCTACTTATTAGGATACTTCTGATTTCAGTGAGATCACCCAGATAATTCACCATAATCTCCCCCTTCTCAAAATCCTTAATGTATGCACAGCCCCAAAAGCCATATTGAAAGATTTTAATGATTGCCATGTAGACCTCTTTGAGGGAGCCATTATTGAACCTACCACCATCTCATATAGAATTCATTTCAGAGTATTTATCCTATTTTTATGTGAAAAGAAAATGAAGAATCAGTTTTAGACCTTTACTATCCCTTTTCTTACTATCCCCTTGTGTGGATACGCCTGAACCAGCATATAACTTTGCTTGTGTACACACATGCCCACACACGCACGCGCACACAAACACACTTACTTCCCAATTCCATCTTGGAAAAGTAACAATCTATTTTAAAGATGAGCAATGTCTTGAAATATAAGGTATCACATATATATTTGAGAATAAAAAATGACATTTGTAGCATTTTAATAATTCAAACACCACAACCTCTCTTTAAAACGATTTTAAAAATTCAGAAAAAGTAAAAATAAAAAGGAGAGAAAGGTAAATGTAAAATTCCACCCTCCCATATTTGGCTTTCTGTAGCTCTCCAGAACAATCTCAATTCTCTCTTAGTTTATGGAATTAAAGATCCACAGTGCCAATTTAGTTTATTTTGTGTTTTGTCTCCTCCTGTTCCTCCCCACCACCAGCCCCCCACCCCCGACTAATTCTATAACTTTGAGGGAGAAGAGAAAGCTGAAAAGAGAAAGAGAGAGAGAAGTAACCATCAGCTTGTTTCTTCTATCTCTTGCCTTGCTAACCAGGAAAATATTGTCTCCTAGGGCCACTTAAAGGAGATAGTGCTCTCTGCCTCAGAAAACAGTTACGTTCAGTCGTCAAATCTAACTGCTTTACAGTTGCTCCTCAGCCCAACATTTGCACTCTGGTTCAGAATCCCCTTGCTGAGGCCAATTGTTAGATAGATGGAAGTCAAAACCTAAACTTTGCTTCCAGAAAAGCTGACTAGAAAATGTGATCTTAAATCTGTGATCAAATGGGCATGGTACTATTTACCTTCTAAATTAAAAACTTCAATACAGACCAGAGCAGACTGGAGACAGACTGCCCAAGAGGAGAGGAGCAGCAGAGAAAATGGCAGAGCTGAATGAGCTTGGTTCTGGCCCCCCAAGACCAATCAGATAAGTTACTCTCTTTCCTGGGGGAACAGTGTGTGGTAAATTGTGAAAAGCAGGAAATACTTTCAGCTTCATGGGGAATTAAGTAGAAATAGCCCTTGTTTTGGAATTAACACAAGTTGGGAATTAAGTGTTCCCATCTAAGAGGAAGATCTTCTTTCCAAAGGGGACGACATGAAGGCTAAACATGCACAACGAACTCTGCGAGCAATTTCTTTCTAAGCCAACTCACAATTTCAAATTGCATTGCCAGGTAGAAAAAAAACTAGTGAAAGGAGAAAACAGGAAAGATGACAATGTAGAGCATGGAGATATTTGGAAAACTAACTTGTTTTGCAAAGGAACTAGCATGATGTAGGTGAGTTAATAGAACTAGAAAAATGAAATTTTAGATGGATTAATAGATCCTAGTTGTGCTATAAATTCCATTAAAGAGACGTACTCCACTTGTACCTCTGACTCTTAGCAAGGCTGAGAGTTGGTTGTTAGTTATACCTATCAGTTGACTGTTCTTGGGTATTGCTTTTACTTTTTGAGGTCTCAGTTTCCACTTTTGATTACACACACACACACACACACACAAACATACATAAATACCTATATCTCCAAAACATAATCACCTCTAAAATTTATGATTTTAAGTGAATCTTCCTTTTTTTCTTCCTTAAGCAGATCCTGCAACAAATTATTTTGCCTTCTTCTGGATATTCTTCTGACATATTCTTTTTTTTATTATGGCTTTCACCTCGTTAACAAGCTCCCAATGAGCCCTTTAATATGCTACTTTAATGCCCAAATTCTCTGTGAGTTCAAGGACAAAAAAATCCTTTTGAAGGAAACCCCAGGCTGGGTTTCAGGTATGTTTAATCCTGTGTACAGGAGAAGCAATAGCTAGATAATTTCAAAAGCATACGCCTTTAGGATTCAAGCTGTTAATGTTTGCAAACCAGACAACCACCCTTAATACCACTGCTGGTTTATTGACACAAACTCTTCGCTTCCCACAGCTTGTAATTGAATCCCCCCACTGCTTAATTGGAAATAGAATGACTCCACAACCAGATTTGAAACATCTTCTGAAGCTGGTAGGAACATCAGCACTCCCTTTTAAAAATAAAAATTATATCATTAAGTGTGTTAAGTGAAGATTGGTGTTCTGGTGAATATCAGGAAATGAGAGCACCCCAGGACTGTCTGAACACAGGGCAATTAGGGATGTCTTCTGTTTTACAGTGTCTACACGTGGGCTCCTTCCTCTCTGAAACAGGCTTTGTTTCTCCCTAGCAAAGTCCTAATGTTTGCCTTAGTCACATCCCTTCAAAAAACCGTTGCTTCTCAACTTGCTCATATCCTTGGATCTGAAATTGCATTCAAACTCTCTTTTCAACAAATTATTATGAGTTGTTATTATAAATCATATGCTCCTCTAAGTATGGCAGACAGATATTGTAGGAGACAAAGAGAAAACATAAGCAGGTATTTTGTTCATTAGTTATGTGATATATAAAAATTTGACATATATTTTGTATGTAGAATATGCATAGTATTTGCATAGAACATAACCTTCTGTATCATTTAAATCATCTGTAGATTATTTATAATATCTACTACAATGTAAGTTTTGTACAAATAGTTATTAATCTGTATCACTCAGGAAATAATGATAGGAAAAAAAATATCTGCACATGTTCAATACAAATATAATTTTTTCTTCCCCAAGTAGGCTGAATCCAAGGATGCAGAACCCATGGTTGCAGAGAGCTGTTTCTGATGATTTATATAATTTATATAATAATATACTAAAGGTAAATGATTACAAAAGAGTATTGATAAAATAAATTATTATATCTATGGTAAAGCTTCATGCAAATAATAAAATACTGATTTCAAAGCATATTTAATGTCCTGGAAGTATGGAAGTATGTAGAGGCGTGTGGTAAAGTTTATATATTTTGTACATGTACATAACATATTAACACAACAAAGAAAAATAATGGCCCCTATACAACAAAATGTTCAAGAACTTATCTCTTAAGTATTGCTATTTAATACAACTTTTCCTCTAATGATTTGTTTTAAACAGAGATTATTTTATAAAGTTAAGAATACAATCTTATGTTAAAATTATACTTTGAAATGTTTTTGCTCACAAAAGGTGTGCTGCAGGTATCCACCAGGCTTCCCCATTACTTCTCCCTCCCACACCTTCTAATTCTCCCGTAAGGATTGTTGCATGGTACAACTGATTGTGAACCTGAGCTCTGGAATCAAATCACATGATGTGATATCCTGATTTTGACATTTGTTAATTGTTTAAACGTGGGGAACTTATTTGATATGTATAACCTAACTACTTTGTTAGAGAGAAGCATTCTTATCCTCAGTGCACATATAAGGAAATTAGTTATAGCACTCAATATTTTAAAAGTTTTCAGATTGCCTGTCCATTTAATAACTAGCACCGACTGAGTATTTTCTATTTCCTGATCTCTCTCTTCTCATTATGTGCCATTTTCAACTTCTGAGTCCCCTGCTTCATCCATCCAGCATCCTTACTTGGAGGCTTGCATTGGGTACCCACTTTTGTCCTGTAAACATGTCAACACTAAGCCCCAGTTGTTCTGTACTAAGATCTCACGTACTCAGGTTGCAGCTGTCAGAGGTGGAAGTGGCTGTTTACTGCTAACTCCTCAGAGTGGCATCAGAGATGCTGTGCATCCATCTGGCTTTCCAGAACCTCTCCCCTGCTCTTCTCTCTGCACCTGGATTCCAATGGCAGTGTACCTGCACCTCTTGCAGGCATTACATTCAGCATTACCTCTATGGAGATGCCTTCTCTAAATACTACCAGGACACATAGGGGGATTTGCCTCATTTTCCTGTTTTGTGGGCTTTACAGCTCTACTTGCTAACTTCAATGATAATATTTGGAGAGGGGCAGAGGCTCTGAAAGTCAAATCCATGTTTGTTAATCAATTAATTTGGTGTTGATATCCAAATACTTAAGAAGAATTTGCCACAAAATCCAATAAAGATAATGCACTGTGCTCTAGGAATTTGTTCCAACTCTATTCAGCCACACTGTGAAAGAACTCTGAAAATCTTTTTTTCTGTTTAAGCATTTAATAAGCAAAATGATCAGAACCCACAGAGGAAATTACTGCCCTTTCCAGATAGTGTATTTTACATTATTTGACTCTGCCCTAAAATGGAGAGACTCTGTATGTTGCTGAGCACTTGAGAATGAGCAACTCTGCTCAATAAAGCAGCGTGCATGGCGTGATGCTCAGGATGCCTAGGATAGTTGAATGATTCTCTGCTGTGAGAAATGCATGTCAAATTGCAACTGTGATGAGAAAGCCATGAAGGGGTAGCATATACCCTGTAGGAGCATCAGACAAGATCAATCACCCTATTAAGGAGATCTGGCAAGTCTTTCTTGAAGAAGATACTACTGAGCTAAGACCTAAAGGGTGCGAAGGAAAGAAACAGAAATATAGAAATGTTAGAAAGAGGCTTCCAGAGAGAGAACAGCATGTGCCTATGTCCTGGGGTAAAAAGGAGAGAGATGTGCAAATTTTGAGTAGAGAAACAAACTTATTTTTTTCCTTCTATACCCACACCACTTCCAATGCTTTACTTGTGACATTAGCTGTATAGGTGTCCACACAAAAATCATTGCTCAAGTTCTATGCAGATACCAAGCAGATGTCCTACAAGTTAATTCAATTCTGACACCATCAGGAGACACTGTCAGATATCACCATTTAAGGACTCAGTCCCAGAAGACTCTTTCCACTTCAGACACCGGTTGAACATCAGATGTCACCTCTGCTTCTGGCCATAAATCAGAGGTTCCCAAAACCTCTACTTGGGTTTGAGCATTGCTAGAATATCTCACAGAACTCAAGGTAGTTGCTTACTTACTTAGATTATCAGTTTACTTTAAAAAAAATACTGACAAGAATATCTAGATGGTAAGAAATCAAATGACAAGTTATAGGGAAAAAAAAAAACATGATCTACCCTCGATCGTATCCCAACTCCTTTTCAGTTGTTCCACCCTCCCAGCACTGCTGTGTGTTCAGCATCCTGGAAGCTGTCTCAACCCCATCTTTTCTTTCCTCTGCAGGCTTCCTTCCATAGGTGAGATCATTTAGATCATTGGCCATTAGCGATCTGTTCAACCTTCCTGGGACAAAAAGTCCCAGCTCTCGAAACTTGTGGTTGGTTTCCCTGGTAACTAGTCCCCATCTTGAGGCTCTCTGGAGCTTCTAGCTGACAGTTATCCCAGGAGTGTATGTGGAGACACTGATCACCTTATAGATTCCATGGTTTCAGGAGCTATGTGTAAGAAGATGGAAGCAAAGACCAAACACAGATTTCTTATTTCACAGTTTAGGACCCTTAGACCTGGGTAAGAGGAACACTGTCTTGGGTCCTATGGTGGTGACAAACTTGCTTGTATTTGGCTAGGACTTACCTGGTTTTAGCACCAAAATTCCTACATGCAGGGCATCCCTTGGCCCTAAGATAAATAGGAAATTATATCATATCCAAGATTTAGAGGGCTCCCATTGTTGTCTTCCTCCAACTGTACATTTCTCAACACAAAGGTCTCTCTAAAGCCAATAGCACAGGACCAACTGAAGATCCACCTATTCTGGACCTAACTCCAGGTAACTGATCCTCTATAATTCATTTTCTTAAATGTCCAAGCTTTCTTAGAGATCCACTACATGCTTCTTGTCCATGTCTGCCATTCTGAGGATGAACTACATCATTACTATATGCACCCCTTACTGGAGAACAGCTGTTTTCAGGAGTTACAGACAGTACTTGGAAATGCAGGTGGGGGTTCCATACACAGCTATGTGAGTCCCTTGTACGATTAGTTGAAGCAACACCACAGAGTTAGGATACCATAGAGGGTAGATCATGATCCGGGGCCCTGAGACTGGCTATTCTCATATCACCATGCACAAATGTACATTTCTAAGTAGTCTGACACTTCAAAATTCCTTTTTAGCCTTTTGAGTTGTTATAAAGGTGCATCTTTCATAAGATTCAACACATTAATATATTTATTTTTCTAGTAGCTTGCTTTATATCTTCTATATATTTAGACTTATGTTACATGACTCTCCATTTACTCTATTGCCTGGGAATCTGGAAAAGTTAGTTCTTTCAACAAAAGAATCATAAAGCAACTTTAATACATAATAGTTATAAAATGCATTGCTAATACTGTACTGTGCCCTTAGACCTGCCTTCATGGCTGAGGGACTTACCTCACGGCTGCTGCAAGTGGTGGTCTAGGGGAGTTAGTTGCTCTCTGCTCCAGATACCTGTCTCTCCCACAGGACAGTCTATCATCCCCACTCAGGACAATGCAGAGGGCCCTCTGAGCTCCAGAGGTCTCTGGAGGAATGGACAGAGTGCCTGCTGTAGCCACTCACAGCCCATCTTTTCACTCTGTTCAAACCTGTTCCCTTGCCTTTACCCATTGAGATCAATAATCTTCTCAATAATGTCTGAGTCTTCTAAATCAGAGCAGCCACAATACTTATTATTCCTATTTGCCATTAGTCTCTGTCCAAGAATTTTCTAAAAATTGTTTTAATGTTTACAACAATGTGATGAAATAGGAATTCTAATGCCCATTTTAGATATGATTAACTAAGTTGCTAAGATTATATGGTTGAATCACCAAAGTTCACTCAGACAACAAGAGAGCAGAAACTTCCAGTATTACCTAGCTGTTAGACCTCTCTGTAACTATAGCAAGTACACTTCAGAATTTGAAATTATATGTTATTTAGTACTCACTTTTTCATTTCTCATTTTTATTCTAATCAATTATGGGGGGTTATAAAATGTGGATCCATTTGAGATCATAGTATGAAAAGATCCATGTGGTTGATCATTATCACAATATTCACAACAGAAAAGAAAGAGTATTGATGATTGTCCAAACAAAAAAAGAAATCATGAGACATGTTTTTCAGAAGACAGGAAAACACTGATTTATTGGGCCACACCCTGTGCTAGATCCTATACTTTGAGATTCACTAACACCCAAAAGCTGGCAGTTGGCAGGAAGTTGGCCATGAAAGTACCTTGACCTAATAAATAAAGACCTGTGGGTTTTCCCAGGCTCCAGACCTGTTCTACTGACCTCCAGTCCTAAAATGATTATTTTGTGTGCTAATGATCTACCTCAGTTCATTAATAATCTATTTAGCTCTTAACTGTTCTTTTTTCTTCACATTTTTTATCTGAAGGAATGAGGAAATATTGGTAGGATATTAATTTGTGAAGGCTTCTAATGGGAGTTCATATTTGAGATGTGTTTCTATGAATTAGTAGAGATTAGTGAAATATTTTTTAAGCAGCTCTTTCACATCATGGCCCAAAGTTCTTAACTCTGGGCCATACCTGATTGAAGCATCTTTTAACTGTATCCTGATAAGCCCAATGCTTCCTAAGAAAGAGAATGTGAATGCAGTTCTTAAAAGTTATCCTCCTTGGCACCTCTCTCCATAGCCAGCCTGCTGCTTCTATTATACAGGCTATTAGAATTAAAGTGTAAAATGCTGTGTTTTCCCCACTTCACTATAGAATTCTTGGACTTTTCTGATCCTCAGTTTCCATATCTATAAAATAGAAATAAATAAATTCATCTTGAAAAGTGGCTGTAATGATTTTAATTATATTCTGGAAATTCCTAGTCATCACTGACTTGTAAAATTTTAACTCTTTCCCTTCTATACACAATTCAAAATCCATGTTAATGGTAATTTGCAAGTATGACCCTAGAAAAAGGATTCATCCTAAGCACTCTGATCTCTTCTCCAGCATCATATGGGTGATGACCTCTAACTGACTCAGGGTTGCAAATGCCTCAGTTTCTCTGCAGACTAAAGAGCAGCTGGAGGGATACTGTCCGTTAACAATACCCTTTTGCTGGGAAGAAGTAAATAAAGGCATAGCCTAATGCTCTTTCAGATAAGGAAGGCAGAGTTCTTACTGCTATAAGGACTTGGCAGTAAAAGAGAGCGAGAGAGAGATTAAAACTGAAGAATACAGGTTCATCCAACTGGCTCCCTCTTATCCAAGAAGGAAGCCCGCACAGGGTGTTCCAAACACCTGGCTCCCTCCTGGATTCTGAAAAATCCTCACAGGTTCAAGATGTGCCACTGTGTATTCATTAGAGTCTGACCCTCTGTTGTAAACTTAGTGTCCTTGCAGAGAGGAGGAACACTTCAGTTTGATGGAGTTGTGAGCGCACTGGAAAACAATAGCTTTAGACACCAGGGAAAATGATAGACTATTCAACAAAAGTCATCTGCTTTGTGACTGGAAATAAGGTGGGGAACAGTTTCCCAAATACTGTATATTATTGAGCAGATGTATAAGAATCAAAGGGAAAATGGTTGCCAGGGAGACAAGACACTCATGCCAACTGTGTCGCAGACTAATCATAAAATGTCTCCAGGGGGCATTGTATAGCCACAAGCACAGGCAGGAACAGAGCCAAGCCAGGGATCCAGATGTTGCCCTTGGAACTGGGCACCCATTTCAGGGGCTGGCATCTGCCTTCTGCCAAGCAGAATGTGTGTGGCCACATCTGCTCACTGCAGAAAGTTAACACACACTAAACACAGAGGAAAGGTTGCCATAAAATAATGATTTGGCACCATGCATCAGGAAAATATTAAATATTAGATGAATCTTCTGTTAACCCCGAGTACATTTCCACATTGCTCTTTCCTAACTACAACTCACCCACATCCCATCTCTCACTAATATCCATTCTGTTCAGCTGAAAACAATCTTGTTTGCAAATAATATCTGAATTATTTACAATCTCCCAAAAGTATATTTGACAGCAAAAGAGAAAGAAGGTTGGAATGGACTAGTTTCTCCAATTAATCCAATAAAATACAGCTTTTACTTTGCAGCTCTTACAAAAAGACATGATATACATCTGTACCTGTGACTATGCTATGAAATTACTATCTCCGATAAAAACAGTGGTATTTTCAAAGTGTTTGTGTTCACTATCATCTATTCTCACTTGGAATGATGAGATTTTTGAGAAATAAGTTATGATATCTTAACATCTTAAGAACTTTCTTTATGACCAGAGAAAAGTTCCATGAGGTATAATTTAAATATGTACGCTGTTTTATATATATATATATATATATATATATATATATATATATAATTTCATAGTGTATAGGACTTTTTCATGTATTGTGTGTGTGTGTGTGTGTGTGTGTGTGTGTTTTAAACAAAGTCTTACTAAGTTGTGAAAAGGTTGAGCTGGTCTTGAACTTGTGATCCTACTGCCTCAGCCTTCCGAAGTAACTGGGATTACAGGTGTGTGCCTTGTGCCCAACTTGTTGTATTCTATTCTTAACCTATCTCTAGAAATTAGTTTAAAGAGGTACTATTAATCCTTTTTGGTTTTTTAAGTTAAGGACACTGGGGCCCAGAGAGGCTTAAATATTTTTTTTCAAAGTCAAAGAAGTAATAAGAGAAAGACTTAGAGGAAGTCATAAAATGACTATATGGTTAGTGTCAATTGGAAATTGACTATTCTCTTCATTCAAAGTGACTCTGTCGTTAGATATAAAAGAGTAATGATCAAAACTCCTTTCCTACCCAAACTTGAATGGCAGAATTTTAGTTGGTTCTATTGAATAAGAACCGCCTTAGTAGAATACTAGTATTCTGCTGCAGAATAACAAAGCAGCACAAATCCACTAGCTTAAAACAATACCCAGTTATTATCTCACAGCTCCTATGAGTCAGGGTTCTGGGTACAGGGTGGCTGAACTGGAATCCTACTTAAGAGTTATAAAACTAATGCATCAACAAAAGTACCTTCTCTTTCATAGGTTGTGAGCATGGACTCTCTTCCAAGCCCAGTCTAGTTTTGTGTGGAATCCAGTTCCCACATATGTAAGAGGGGTCAGAGGAGGCCACTTCCTTGGTGGTCTGCAGGGTGCAGCATGCTCATCTCTTCAAAGCTGACACATTTCTCATTTGATCCTTCCTTGTTTAGAGCAACAACACTATACCTACTCCTATCATGTCTGGGATTTCTTTGACTCCTCTTCTACCTTCCTGTTCTGCTTTGTTTAACAGTCTTGATAATGACAGCAGATCTACCTGGACAATTTGTACCTTAAGTCCAACTGAAAATTATTTGGGTCTTTAAATACAAATGCAATATCCCTTCCAAACAGTACCTGAATTGGTCTTTGTTCAAATGATCAGGATCATCTTAGACTTCTGCCTAACAAACTACTCCAAATGTGGGCTTTGGACCAGACCATCAGCATCATCTGGAAGCTTGTTGGAAATGCAGAATTTTTCAGGCCTCACCCCAGATCTACTGAAGCAGCATTTATTAAGAACATCAAAAGATCCATATGCAAATTAATAAGAAGAACTTGCTTAGAATGTAGCTAGTTTTCTTGTTGTTGTTGTTTTGTTTTGATTTGATTTTGCTGCAGTCATTGGATTGGCAGAAACAGGAGGCCTACCATTTAGTTCTCTTATTCTATCTTGCTAATGTTTCTTCTCTCCCTTTCTGACATAGAGAAAAGGGGTCACATAAGGCCAAAGGCAACTTTCTGGATCATGGCCTGCAAGTGTAAGCAGAGCTGATCCTGCCGAGCGGTGGAAGGAAAGGGATTTTTTCAGAGCATTTGCAATGGAGCTTTTGATGGTTTATTACTTCTTAGCCTTTAGCATTCTTAGTGGCACTTCTTTGCTGCTGAGAGTGGACAATCTTGAGAATATTATGAAATCTTTTAGTGTTTGTTTATGGTGCATGGCTGAAAAGTTTAAAACTTTAAATGAAAATAGATCCCTTTGCAGGGCAGGGATAATAGTTAGAAGACAAAAATCAATTTTGTTTTAGATGGAGGGAATTATGCACCATCCGATTGTTACGATATGCTGCATTATTTAGGCTGTATCTCACAGGGGCCAACTTACCACAAGCGCATATTGATTTCATGTCCACTTAGCTATAGACTGAGATGGGACCATAAGGAAATCCAGGCGCTGTTGGTCAAGGGTTTTAAACATATGCTCAGCTGCCCAGGGCTAATCAAACTTACCAAAAGAATGTTCAAACAACTGATTGCACCTCCACTTGGTGCCAGCATGTCCACAATATAGTGACTCTTTAATCCTGTGTACAACTCAAGTTGATGTAGAGAGAATAAAAAAAAAATGCTGAGATCAAAGTTCAACTGGAACTTTTTAGCTAATGATAAAATGAACCCCTGCGAGGACAAATAGAAAAAGGAGGGACTAAATCAGGAAGTATATGGATTTAGAAAGTGACCACATGTGTATCAGTGGCAAAAGGGTAGGGGGACAGAGAGTCATTCAATGCAGGGAGAAGCTATACTTCCCTTTTAAACAATTAAGAGCCAGAAATATCTAGTATCCATTTCAAAGATGCTATAAGACTTATGTAATAAGTGTTATGAAATGTTATATATTACATTACATCAAAACAAACCATCATTTCTGGCATTTAGGAGATATGCTAGAAATTTTTCCTATAACATAAAACGTTAAGTATGGTAGAATTTTTTCTTTGATTTCTAATTTCTTTTCTAATGGTAACTGTTCGATATTGAAATAGGAGGTTCCCTCTGATATTAATAGTACTAGTATCAATGGGCTAATATTACTCAATTTAATAGGCATTATTGAGTAACATCACTTTGCCAAATGCCATGCCAGATGTTATGGATAAAAAATAAACAAGCCTTTGTTTCTAGAAGCTTTCACTCCAGAGTAGCAGATAGACATGCAGATAATTATATAATAATTTGACATGACTATTAGGAGGTAATGGAAATTGGTATATAAAGAGGCAACACTTCAAATCTAGGAAACTAAGTGGCAGGAATGAGGAAGAACTCACACAGTCAATAGTTCAATATGTCTTAACAAATGTATAATAGAAACTCTTCCAACACAGTGGAAAAATAACAAAGTGGCAAAGTAAAATTAGTATGTTTTGTTTAAAAAGGTACCAAAAATAAGTGTGAGTATTGGTACAGATGTGTTGTAGCATCCTCTAGAGATTAGTGAGCAAATGGGAATATCTCAGTTTCAAAAAGAGGGAAGTCAGGAGAGGAAAAACAGAAAAAAAAAATAATTGAGAGTAAATTATGCTATAGCTTAAGACATTATATTGTAAATTCTAATATTATATAAAAGTTCTGCTCATTGTCCTCAGAGCAGTAGTAGGCATGTTTTACAGATGCACAAGTGGCAGTCCATTGAGGTGAAGCAACCTGCTCAGGCTTTTACAGCAAATAAATGTTAGGAAGTCTAAAACTGCTGTTTCTACTCTAATTCATGATGGTATACACCATAAAACACTTCAATCCATCTTTCTTGAATATTGTTTTCTGATTAATCCCAAAAGTTTCAAATCTGGATGCCTGAATGAAAACAGGTGTAGCACAGAGCATGGTGCTTGCTCTTAGAAATCAATTAATCAATGTAAGTTCTTTTCTCTTCTTCCTTCTAAGAATTTCCATTTTTCCTACTCACAAGTAAACTGTCTGCATGTTAAGCTGTAGAAACATCAACAACGCTTTTCTGTTGACCAGCTTCCTCCATTCTAGATTGTAAATTAACCATCCTTAGAAAGGACATCACATATCCTTTGTTCTAAAATCTATAATGTTTTATTGATCATAAATAATAATTTTCAGGGCACAGTGTCTGGCAATCTCTGGACTCACTGGTTTGCATCCCATATTTAATCTTCAAAACAATATAAAGTAGACACTTTCTCATGACACTTTTTAGATGATGGAGTAACAGTGCAAAATGACAAGGTCAAATTTATTTGCACAATTCCAGAGAGGCAGGGTCTCAGTGCGTAACAAGTCTGTTTGTAGTATATATGTTCTTAACCCTGCATTTAATTAAGCCGCATCCTTTACCAAGCAGGTGGCCAGAAATGGTAGAAATAAGAACTATTTACTGAGTACCCAGAGTCAGTATAACACCAGAGAAGAGATATAAACCTTTTTCTCCTGATTTGAGATCTGGGCCAAGGAAAAGAGAAGTATAACCACTGGAAATTAACTAGTTTGTATTTTATAAAAGGTGGAAAGTATTTCCAGAATGAAACGGTTTTCTTTTCTTATTTTTTTATTTTTAATTTAGAAACTCAGAATCGATTGCTTTGCTTTCCTTGGCTGGAGTCATTTTAGGCAACCAGCATCGTCATCACCATCAGCAGCAGCGAATATGATCATTAGGCTTTAAATTGCCCTTAAATTCTTGGTCATTTCCTAGTGCAGTCGGATTTCAAGTTGGTTATTACATTACAAAATGGAATGTGTTAAGTTTGCTCAAGTTCATCTCTGGAGTTTACATCAGAGTGCTGTGATTAGACAGTATTTGGACTGGAGCTAAAATTGACATTTTCTTAGAATATATAAAGATTAGAAAAACTACTTTCCAAAATAAACAAAGACTAAGAAAATTCCAATCTGCTTAAAAGTCTGAAAATAGACCTTTGACATCGCATCACAAGTTACTGTACATGCAGCTCCAATACCCAAGTCATGGAAGCAGCAAATGCTATCCGGTGGTAAACTTTGGTACCTAACTGGATCATCCTTGAAGTCCTTGGCCAATAGATACTACATTCTGAGAAACCTATAAGGGAGAAAATAATAGCTTTGTGCAATGACTTGTATTTGAATCTTAGGCTTTATAAATAAAGAACTCTAGGAATTTAAGACAATGTCTCTTAAATCCTGGCAGCCTCAATTTTTTTTTAATCTATAAAGTAGGAAGAAGAATATTTACCTGGGAGAATTGTTTGGAAGACAAAAGTGATAGAAAGTATATTGATCACCTTGTGTTGTGCCTATATGTTGCAAGTACTCAATACAAATTTGTTTATTAACTGTGCTACATTAATAAGTTAAAAAATAAGGATGACAAATATATCTACATTGTGTTGATGTACCTTGTGGCACATACATGTAATCCCAGTGTCACACATGCATGCACACACAGACACACACCCACACACACACACACACATATTGCATTCCAGGAGAACAGGATATATTCTTCCACTAATCTCTACTGATTAACTCCACCAAACACACATACACACGTACATAAACACTTATAATCTATGTTTTGATTCCTAAAAAGCCATGAATTTCTCACTCATTAGGAAATAAGAAAATCTTTCAACCAATTCCAAGTTCCATGAACATTCATATAATATTAATTAAATTTAATATTCTCTGATAAGTGTTAATATGCTTATGAAACTTTGAGTCTTTCTTATAATTCTATATCTGCTTATGCGTAATCTATTTCCATTCTCCCTACCCCCAATAACTCAGAGGTTGTGAGTCTGTAACCTAAGCTATACCTTAAGAAAAATAATTTTTAATGTATATTTTTGAAAAACAAAATTCCTCTGCTTTATGATGTTAAAGTCATAGTAAATTATCATGACTAATTAACTTAATTTCAACTGAATGTAACAAATACTAATAGCAGTTTGGAAGCCAAAATCAATGCTGGTGGTTTATATGTACCACAGGGAATAAGCAAAACATGGTTCCTCTTCTCTTGGAACAATCATGACAAAAGGGGACATTGTATTAAGTATATTTTAACATACATAAACAATAACTATATTTTCTGTGGCAAATTAGTTCAGGATTTCAGGCATGTACAAAATAGGAAGGGCACATGTACTTGGGAGAGTCAGTAAGAAGTACTCCTTCATAAGGTAAGAAGATAAAGAAGAGTTAGGGACCCCTAATAGATTTGTTGTTTGGGAAGCACATTTCATAGTAACCACTGAAAATTTTTAATACCACCATAATGCAACAACAGAGAAAATTCCATATAACTATGTCTGATTTTGTGCTTATCTGCAGTGCAGGTTTATAATCTCATCTGTGTGGACAAGGTGGAAAAGAGAAAAAAAATGTTTATTTCTCTCATTCGGACATTGCAATATTATATATTTTCTTCCTGAAGTGTCAAACATCAAAGAAATGAGGGTTTAAAAAAATACTTTTATACTTAATATGCAAATTCTATTTGGAGTGTTATCTTGAAATTTGCCTGTAGTGATAGTGGCCTAAACACACATCACTAAGTTCAATTTAACTGCAATTATGTGATAATGTGACTAACATACCCTAATGGAAGAAAATCAGAGAAATCTTAAAAAAGAAAAGAGTCTAATATCATGTATGCTCCCTTCTTCCAATTTTCATCTAACCAAGGACCTTTGAATTTTTATGTTACTGCATATCAATGAAGAATTTCTGACATCTTGAGACTATAAAGTGTAATTTATTCCATTATCTTTTGCTGTTCGGCACTGAATTTCTCATTTTTTAGTTTGAGTATACATAAGTCTTAATTCTTCTCAAGTACCTACAGCCTGCAAGAACTTCTTTATGAAAGAACACAATTTCTATCACAATGCAATTCAACCCCCAACTGCCTAATGCTTTCCTCTGTATCTTTCTTTCTTTCTTTTTTAAACCAACATGTACATGTAAGCAAGCGTGCATGGACATGTTACTCTGCTAACATCATTTGCAGTTTTTCAAATGTGCCATAACCTTGCACATTTCTGAAGCTTTGGACATGGGCTTTCCTGTACCTGGAATGCAGTGTCCATTCTTTATCAACTCAGAGAGTTCAGATTCACATCCAAAACTTAGTATACATCTTCCCTTATCTAGTAACTATTCTTTCATTCCATGGGATTTAGAGGGTTAATCACAAACTCCTCTGTCTTGACTCTGTACTTGTATTTCTATCTTTCCACTAAATGATGAATCTGTCTCTCCTATTTTGGGCTGGTTTTAAGAGGATATGACTAATCACCTTTTGCCTCCTCCAGAGAGGCTTATTCTTTGAGAATAATGCTCTGCAGTTGCCATCTTTAATTATTTAATCATATTATCTCGGAATTTGTGTTTAGTAATATGGGTCAATGGAACATATGCCTGGAGCTTGGGACCTTGGTTCTTCAGGGGTCTCCAAGAACATATTCTCAGATGTCCACCCTCTCATCCACTGGGAACCCTGTCCAGTACAGCCTACCCCCTCCATCATTCAGCCACTGCTGTCATACTCTACTTGCTGTGCATGCCAGAAGGGTCTCAAGCCCCACAGCCTCTGGAAGAAGGGAGTGGTGGCAGCCATACCACACTGTGGGTAGCACCCCACAGCATTTGGAGGTGACTGGCCAAACAGAGAATGTTGCTGGATGGAAGTGAGTCTCTCCAACCCATATCCAGATAACTAGCTGTTCCCGGCACACATATTTAAAGATCCTTTGAAGGTTGCCCATCTACCATTGGTTGCCATGGTAAACTCATGAGATGAGGAGGTGCCTATTCGGCTTCCAGATCATGCCTAGCTAGGCAATGAATGGGTCTGGGCAGGAGGGCCAATCCCAGGATAATGAAGACAGTTTGCACTTATCAGGATTATCCCAATCCTCCCTCTGCCGACTCTTCTTTAGGCTGATGATCTCCCTCCTTCCATCCAGTTTTGATTCTGACTTGCATTTTTCTCTTCAGGTTAGATCAATTCACCTTCCAAGAAAGTGCCACGTAATGAAAGTATGCAATTTTAGTAATTCTGCAAAAGTCCTCTGATATTTCCATTTAAAACTAGTTACATAATCTAAAAATCAATGGTAAAATTAATGCCAATAATTTAATTATTTGGATTGCTCTTTACTTAGAACAGCATTTGCTAGTATATTAAAAATAACTGACAAGAACAAAACACCATGACACATGAGGGAGACTCTGCGGAAAAAGGATAATATCTCTGTGTACCTTTAATGAGTTTTTATCCTGATTTTTGTACAAAGAACACAGAATTATTTTTCAAGACCTGAAATACATACAGCCAGCACTCTTTGTTAAACTGGGTTTCTTAAGGTTTGGGCATATGACTTTTCAATTTGCTATTCTGAATCTAGCATAAAATCTGGCATTTATCACACCTTCAGTAAATGCTTTTTGAGATATGCATTAATATGATTTATGTTATATACATATGTGTGTCATATATATGTGTCTGTGTAACACCTAAATATTTACATATTTATATAGCATAAATGGCATATAGTATAAATGATTATGTAATGACATGAAAGAGATATAAAATGTTTAGAAAACTAATTTCAAACAATTTTGTCTTCCAATTATCATTCTTAATAAGAGAATACTGCTTTAGTCCCTTTGAATTTAAAAGGTCATTAATCCAGATGCTAATTTAATCAATACTATATTAAATGAACTATAAAAAGTAAATTAATATCAAGTAAGTGGATTCGTTGCGCTATAAGCTTTTAGAACGTATCTGGTGTCAGCAAATTTCTGTGAGAAATGAGTCCTGTTTATACCAAACAGAATTCACTTATGAAAATCTTGGACTGACTTTTCTTTATTGTTTACACTTTGATTCACTGTGAAAGCTAAAATGAATATGAATTTTATTACAATTTTTAGTTTGTCTACTTTCCAAGTGCTTATCATTTTTTTAACACCTGTAGTTAAATGTAGACAAAACAGAATTTGGTATAAGCAGATGTCTTTTGATATGAATTTTTCCAGTACATTAGGTTCTAAGTAGCTTATTTTTTCTGCAAGCAACACTTTCATTTATTTAAAAAAGTAGGAAATATGTTTAATAGTGCATGTGTAGAGACACACAAACTTACACAAGTAGACACACATTCACAGTCACCTACATAAAAACACACATGGAAATTGACATAGATACATAAAAGCACACATGAATATAGAGAAAAACAGGTGTCTACACAGATACATATACATAGGCACACAGATACAATAACAGACCCAAACACATATACACAGGCAAGCATACATGCACACTGATGTAAATACACACACAGATCTGTATATACAGACATAAACTCAGATACAGACATACTTGCACATAATTACATATTCATATACACACATAGCTCATCTGCATACACATACTAATACATGCATAAATATACAAGAACATATACATATTCGCAGACACACTCATATATGCAGATACACAAACACACACACACACATATTTAGGCTTTCTATCATTTGCCTTTGGAGTTGAACAAAACTGAAGAAAAGGGTAAAACATCTGATGAGAAGTTTCAGGAACAGCAAGTGATACAAAAGATAAAAAGAAAAGAAAATATATATAAAAATCATTTCTATATCAAAAAGCTACTATCCCTTCTAATCACTTTCAAATAATTAAGTAACTTTAGTTAATAAATATTTCCTGAGCATCTAAAGTGACAGGCCCTTTCCTAATGCTACAGTTCACAGGAAGCACACATTTCCTTGACATGGGTTAGAATACAAGCCTTCCTTTCCATTTTCATAATATATTATAGACTTATTGTAACAGTGTCAGTGCACCGTGATATGCCATAAGAGCTCAGAAGACAGTGTAATAATTGAGAAACATATGCCCCAGAAGACTTTCTTTCTCACTCTATCTTTATACATCGTTCTTTACCCCAAATCAAAAAACCATTCTGAAAAAAAAAAAAAAACCTTCTCCCATCTGCCCTCCTCCTACATTTGTCATTTAAGTGGATTTGTAACCTCATTTTGGGTGGGTATCTGTATAATTTCTTTTAATTTTACTGTTTTATTTCCCAGATGCAGCATTCAAGAGGAGAACGATAAATTTCAGTAGATATATGTCAAAGTTACAATATAACAGCAATTATAGATCCTTTTTTTTTCATTTTTCTCCTCTTCAATCCACTTTTCTTTTTCTTTTTTTAATTTATATATGACAGTGGAATGCATAACAATTCTTATTACACATATAGAGCACAATTTTTCGTATCTCTGGTTGTATACAAAGTATATTCACACCAATTTGTGTCTTTATACAGGTACTTTGGATAATACTGCCCTTCACATTCCACCATCATTGATAAGCTCACACCCCTTCCCTTCCCCTCCAACTCCTCTGCCCTATTTAGAGTTCATCTATTTCTCCCATGCTCCCGCTCCCTACCCCACTATGAATCAGCCTCCTTACATCAAAGAAAACATTCAGCATTTGGTTTTTGGAAATTGGCTAACTTCATTTAGCATTATCTTCTCTAACTCCATCCATTTACTTGCAAATGCCATGATTTTATTTTCTTTTATTGCTGAGTGATATTCCATTGTGTGTGTGTGTGTGTATATATATATATATATCACATTTTTTATCTATTCATTTATTGAAGGGCATCTAGGTTGGCTCCACAGTCTTCCTATTGTGAATTGTGCTGCCATAAACATTGATGTGGCTGTGTCCCTGTAGTATGCTGTTTTTAAGTTCTTTGGGTTCAGACTGAGGAGAGGGATAGCTGGGTCAAATGGTGGTTCCATTCCCAATTTTCCAAGAAATCTTCATACTGCTTTCCATATTGGCTGCACCAATTTGCAGTCCCACCCACAGTGTTCTAATGAGGAGTATAGATTAAAAAAATAAAACAAAGAGCTAATTGTACCTTCTGCATTCTTCCATCTTCCCTGGCTGTGCAGAACACAGAATCTGAGTTCAGGAAGATGGAATGGTATTGGGATTTATAGAAGGCTCTGATTCATGTGTTATAGTTTCTACTACTCAGCACTGTTCAATTTTCTGACCACCAAACTACACACACACACACACACACACAATTCCTCACTTGTAACCTTGGGTAAGTAATAAACACTCTAATGAGTTGCTATAAGACTATATTGATCTGAAGGTATATATGGAATCCAATAGGATCCTTAATATAAAACATTACCAACTATGCTTGGTAATTGAAGCTTTAAGCAAAGTTTGGAAGAATTGATTAAATAAATATTTTTGTTTCCTACTAAGCCTTACTGATGAAAAATCCTTCTACAATACTCTTTTGTTTATTCTCAGTTTTGTGTAGAAAATCTCATAGTAAAGGTGATTCTTTTTTTTTTTTAAAGAGAGAGAGAGAGAGAGAGAGAGAGAGAGAGAGAGAGAGAGAGAGAGAGTTTTCTTTTAATATTTATTTTTTAGTTTTCACGGACACAACATCTTTGTTTGTATGTGGTGCTGAGGATTGAACCCGGGCCGCACGCATGCCAAGCGAGCGAGCTACCGCTTGAGCCACATCCCCAGCCCTAAAGGTGATTCTTTTCCATCTTTTTTTCCTTTCGGGAAATTTTGCAAGCATTTATTTACCCATATTACCCATTCCCTTTTGCTTTTCAGTATCAATTAGATTCCCATTTAAGCACAATTAAGTGCTAACAATCTGCCGGATTCTTCCTTTACCTTCAGAGGCTGCCCTGGCCATAAGAAATGATAAATACATTATCATGCTGATTGAACAGGTTGAAAAACTGAAGGGCAAAGAAGGCACACCTGTGGTTTCTCCCTCCTGTTTACCCAGGTTAAACTTTTCTCCTCATCATTTATGTTCAATCTGGTCTTCCACCCTGACTCATACACAGCACTCGTGCACCGCATCCACTGGTCATTTCTCATTTACTGAGTTGGAAAGTACCTGTGAGAAAATTGCAAATGACTCTTTTTTCTTCTGAAGTTTCTTGCCACATGAAAAATCCCCCACTGATGCTTCAAGACTTAGCTCAAATGCTTCATGAGCTTACACATCTGTGAAGCTCTCTCAGACTCACTTGTGCAAATTTTGGTTCTTTAACTTCCAATGATATACCTCCTGATTATAATATTCTGATCATTCAAACTTCTTTTCTTGCATGAGTGGCTCATGATCATTTTCCTCCCCAGTGAAATGTAAGCTTGTTGAAATCAAGGTCATATCATGATATGAGCTTAGTGTGTATAATAGATAAACTAATGATATACTCCAGGTCACATACATATAACTCAAACTGGCATCCTTTTGTAGTGTGTTGATGTCATATTCGTAGGTTGGCTTCATCTTTTTGAAGGTTTTCCTCCCCCACGAAAAGGGTTCTTATAAAGCAAGATAGAATCCCAGAGTTCATAATAATTCTGCACATGCCAGAGGAGTTTGTGAAGAGGTCTTGGATCACATGTAATGTGGTTGACCTTTACTGACTGTTGTGAACATCCACAGGAATTATCTATAGAATTAGAACAACTCAGAGTATATTCTGTTCACTTACTTCCAACTTGCACTTTGAAGAGATATTACTGGTAGTATTTGTCATTTTTTTCTTCCCTTCCAAAATAATGATTGCTTACTCATGTTAGCACATGAATTAATAAAGTTATTAAAAGGTAAAATGACATCTCTTTCTGATCCTTATTCGAGCACTCATAAATCTTGAACTACGACTTCATGACTAAACTATTGCTTTTATGTTATTGGGAGACAGAAATTGGGAGTCACTGATAAACTCAAAATTATTCCTCTCCCAGTACTAATATCTTGATAATGGTATTTTAAGGTAAATCAGATCACCTCAACAGGGTTATCCTTGTGATCCAAGATAGGCAATAACTCTCTCCTTTTTTTTTTCTTACTCTTCCCCAGTTTTTACTCCCAGTATCCTTCCAAAGCAAACAATCCCTCCAAAGCAAACAGAGAGAATTACTTTGCTCCACCACAGAGAGTCATTTTCTACCTAGAGAGGATGGGACCCTAGTGGCCTGGCTAGGGTACCATGCCAACTGGCTGAACCAGCCTCACCAGCTCCTTTCCTGCTTTAAAAACTCCTCTTTCCCTCTCTTCACCTATGTAGCATATCATTAAACTTAAATCCTGATTCAAGTGTCATTTTCTAACAGGTATTTTTCAGATTAGGTTATAGTCCTTTCTATACATGTTTATAATATGTGAATTTTTGATTAAACATAACACATTACTTTTCATGATTGATATTGTTTTTTACTACTGAATTCATAGGGCTTAGATTCACGTATAAGATATTTTCAATATATACTTCTTAGCTAGGTGTGGCAGTACATGCCTGTAACAACTTGGAAGGCTGAGGCAGGATCACTAGTTCAAAGCCATCCTCAGTCACTTAGCAAGGCTCTAAGCAGTTTAGGGAGTCCTTGTCTCAATAAAAAATTGAAAAGGGCTGGAGGTGTGGCTCAGTGGTAAAGTGCCCCTGGGTTCAATCCGCATTACCAAAAATACACACATGTGCACGTGTGAGCGTGCATGCCTGTGCAAACACACTTCTTAAAAACTATATAAATGATATAAAAATGTGTACAAATAAATTAAATGAATCTCAGAGTGGTTAAGTTACTAACTTCAAATTATCTGCAAAGTAGCAGATCTGAGTTTATTAACTGTGTCATTGCCTTGATGTTTGAAAATGAGCGTATTTGAATTTTCCCCTCTTCCCTTATAATTTGTTTGCCTGAGCTGACAAAGTTAGGAAAAAAAAAAATCAGACAAGAAACTCCAACCTTGAAAATTCATAAACATAGCACATGGACTTCAGAGGCTGCCTTTGCAAAAAGCACCAACTCTTCACTTGACCTACAGATATCCAATGGGTAACTATGAGCAAGATAAAGCTTGACATCTCTGCTTCCATTTCGTGTGTCTTCTTTACTATGTTAAAACTTGGGGCAGGTCCCTACTTAGCTCAGCAAATAAGCATGTTCATCATTACAGAGTGCTCATCTAAAAACCTGGCAAATGCTAGATTCATTAGTACCAGATTTATCTAACCTATCTCATCTGCCTTTAAGACTCAAGAAACCAAGTTAAGAGTAATTAAGTCATTTTCAATATTTGCAGACACATTCAACTCTCAGACCCCTGGTGTGGTGGTTTGAAGTCTCCAGTCATGGCCCTACCCTGCAGTCATCTTACATTTCAGAAACAATAGAGCTTCACAGATAGATCACCCCATGCCAAAACACTACCCTAAATGGGAACAATTATTCCATAACAGGAACTGAGGCTGCCCCCCTAAGTAGGAGCATCATCTCATGGCAACTGGATCACCCCCTCAAGTGATAAGACATTTTCTAGAGCCACCTTGAAGAATCAGTCCTAGGATAATGATCAACCAGACCATGGGTTGACCAAGATGACTTACTCTACCAGCTGAGCAAACCCCAGCAGTAAAAGATCCAAACCCCATGCCTTAGTTCCTCTTTCCCATAAAACTTTAAGGTTTCTCAAGTCTCTTGAAGATATAGATTTGGTCACTGTCCACCTATATCTGTTCTTTCTGGTGTGGCCACACTGGTTAAAGCTTCTTCCTTCCCTACCCTTCACCACTGTTCAATCCTTTGGCTGGTGTATTAGAACAAGTGGCAGACGCTGGTCTGTTGAGACCACTGGGGCCAGGGCCTTCATTCAAGGACTCCTACAATAAGAACTTTTTTCTAAAATATGTTCTTTTCTGTGAACAGAGATTCATAAATATCCTTCTATTGAGTGGGTGACTTGGGATAACATCAGCATATAAAGAATATATGTCAGATAATGACTTTTTTTTTGTTTGAATGCCAAGTTCTTTGACTATAGGAAAAAATAAAATGTAAAGGAGCCAAGTGAGACTGCTTCAGCTGATCAGTCTCTGACCACCTATCAATCATGAAATCCCCAACTAGCGGAAACCCCTGTAATGCTCTAACATTTGCTCTGACCACAGTACATCTGCCTGATATGAAATGAGTTCAAATTTACCACACTAAACTTTGTGACATTTTTAATTGGGAGTACTGTGTTGTCCTTATAATTAGATAATATAATTTTATTGACAGAGCAATATAAGGAAGAGCTCACAGAAATATAAACTAACTTTGATTCTGGCAAACAAAATATATGTTAATACATATTTTTTTTTTCTTTTCTGACCACATTATGAATTATCCTTAAGCATTTTTACCCTCACTATATAGACAACATCCTACATGATTTCTCCGTGCCCACCTTGTTCATGGTCCTAACAATTTAGGACTATAATTGTCCTAAATTCAGAATTGCTACTTTGTATCAGAATAAGATTTCTGTGTCTGTGTTTCTTTTGAACGTGAATCATGGTGCTAACAATGCAGGCAGGGCTAAATTTCTGTCATTTTTGGATTCATTTATTCAAATATTTACTTTGTGCTTACAATATCCTACACACTGCTATATACTGAAAGATGAAAGCACAGTACTCTTGCTCATGTGCATATAATTAAATTATTCTTAATATGCATAATTGTGTAATTACAATAGGGTGAGTGCTTCTATGGAGACCTGACTTGCCTCAGGATACTTTAAAAAAATGGACTCAAAAGACCCATCCCCGACCTAGGACTCTCTTTAGCACCAGTACTGCCTCTGGGTTTGTATTTCCTCTGTCTCCAGGTCTTTGCTCTTTAACTTGGGGGCATCCCATCAAGGCCATTATGTCCTGGCCTTGTGCCTCTTGCTTATCTCTACTCTTATGTTTCCAGAAACAGAAAATCACAATGTTCTGCTCTCCTTGTAACCCTACAAAAGTATTCAATATCATGGTGGTGAAATTACTATTCTTAATTTATCTTTATAACTCTAAAATCTAATACTGTCTTCCCTTCAGTAGTACTCAGTAAATGTTGAACTCATTGGCTCATTTGATAAATGCAAAACAAGCTTAACGTGTCATTTTCTTCAAATGTAACTCAAAATAGGATTAACTTTGTCATTGCTCAGAAATGAAGCCATTTCTAATATGCCTTCAGTGAAGGAGAAGAGGAAAAAGATTGCAAATTACAATAACTTGACAGCTGCTTGCTAAACAATACCACATTAATTTTCAACGTTCTGCACATGGCTGAGTGGAAGCTCCCTTAATCCCAGGTCCCATTTTACTTTTACCTCATTGTCTCCATCCCCTTATTGTATCCCTTGCAGAAATCCCTAGTGGCTGTGTACTCTCTTACACCTTATTATTGCCAGAGAAGTCATAGACTAGGTTAATGCAGATCTGCTTCCCAGAGGTGCGTTAAAATGGATTTAAGTTCTTTATTTGGAGTGATTGACTTTGAGAAAGCCCCTTCTTTATCAGTTTCTACCAGAGAAATAGAACCTTCCAGGAGTGACAGTAAATGCACCACATATTCTTCAGTTCTACAGGCATAATAATTTTTTAAAGGACTGAGATTACTTCATCCATATATGAGTAGGCATTATCAGAGATATATGTTGGGGCCATTGAGACACCACTGAGGTTTAAATTACTGACTCCCAAAGATCTGCATTTGAGTAACTTTTCTGAGTGAATTCTATAAGTTTTAGCCATGTCACTATGATTCTTACTATTGCCCACAAATGATTACCTTCAAAGGAAAGGGATGTGAGGGTCTTTCTGGAAGAGGCTCTTTGCTTTTCAAAAAAATCAACCTGTGTTATCTTACTTTTGAAAGCCTAATAAGCTGTTTAGGGAAACTAAAGATATCTTTCAAATACAGAATGTGAGTGGCACAGAATACTAGATACAGAGGAGGAACGGTATGCAACTGAGCTAGCATTTTGTAAAGGAAAGCACTATTTGATATGCCCTTTGTCATCCAATAATAAATAAAGGGATCAAAACAATTCATATCTCTTTGCTATATAAAGCTATATTTATTTATTTAGTTTAGCTCTTTGGCAAAAATGCAAATATCCATAAGCATTTAAGAAATTACCTGCAAAGCACATCAGGAATCCTGTTTTCCTAGGTATGATCATGGCGGCTGAGACATTACATGCCAAAATGAACACTCTGATGTACACATTCATGACAAAAGGCCAAATAGCACATCAGGTGCCCTGGAAGGTTTTCTGGTCGGGGTGACTTAAGCATCAGAACACAATCGACCTCAAGCAGCATGGGATGACATGGAGGTGAAAACAGAGCTGGCTAAGCCACGCTCCTTATCAGGCCATTCACTGGGGGTTCTGATTTTCAGAATCCTATTATGATGCCTCATCCATGGGGCTTAAAAATAATAAGGGTCCAGAAAATTCATTTTTTATTTATTCAAACTTTGAACGTTCTGCAAGAAAAAAAAACAGAAAAGATTATGATCAATCAGGAAGAACCAAAATGTGAATATTCTTATAAGAGAAAACATCAAAAAATTTAAAAGAAAAAAATAGTTATCAGTGCCTTCATTAGCATGTATGTACTAAATGAAAAAATTCCAGTTTATAACTAGTATTGCACATTTTCCATATATATATATAAATGCATAATACATGTGTGCACATATATATGTATGTGTATATGAGTGTGTGTGTGTGTGTGTATATATATATATATATGAACATATGGAAATTATTTATATACAGTATACAAAATTATTTTTACTTAAATTTATATATGGATATGTGTTTGTGCTTATATAATTTGAAAAGACACCAAAATTACAGCATGCAAGGAGCCAGATGAGCCTTGAGCATCCCCCTCTGGGGGTCAGGGTCTGATCCCAGCCCACTGCAGCTCTCTTAGTCTCAACCTTCATTTGACAACATGGAGCTTTGCATTTGAGCCTTCTGGTCACAGGGAATCACTAGCGAGAGCCATAAGGAAACATTTGAAGTCCTAAGTGCACATTTGTGTGTCGCTTGTATTTCCTTTCTCAAAAGCTGTGTCTGCTTATCCATCTGGAGAATTCTCACTTTCACTCATCTTCCAAGGACAAAATAAAATGCCATTTATGGTTGAAGAACCATCACTAGCTCCTTCAGCCTGGTAAGGGCCACATCCTAGTCATCTTCTCATAGCTCCTTCATGCTACCACACAAATGTTCATCACATTTCTGTATCTATGTTATTTATTTTTCCAGAGTCCTCACCACTATAGATTGGGAGATACTGGAAGGCAAGCAACACATGTCACTGAATTATTCACCTAATTAACTAGAATTACATCTTAGAATACCAGACCAGAAGGTAGTCATATTCCAAAAATTTTTGCTATACAAATATTATTAGATACATAATATTATTAGATACATAATTTCCCCTTTAGAGTTTCTTTAGCTGTTCCTCCATTATTAAGTTCCTTCATTTATTTATTTATTTTTTTTGCACATTTTAGTTTCTCATTTAGTACCTACTCACAGGCAGGTACTTTTGCCAAGAAATTTTGAATGATGTGGTAGTTGGTCTGTACCAGCTCATGAATTCTTTGTCCAAGTTACCTTCAAAGATACACAGGATCATTTTTGACAACATCGAATTGAATCTAGAAATAAAAAATAAAGAAAATTTTGTCTCCTCTAGTTAAGTGCCTGGGCTTGATTTTATTTGGAAATGCTCACAAAACTTTTCATTTTAAATATTCCCATCTATGTTAAATAGATAAGAGTTGATCACCCACAATATTGAAGCAGAAAGAATACTTGCTGAACTCTTTTGGTAAAATTATAAGAAAGTAAACTTGGAATTTATCAAGAAATGTCATTGTAGTGGAGTTACTGAAGATGTTTTCATTTATTTCTTCTGACTATGGGGAATAATATTCCTAGACCTGTAAATACATTAGTGAGAGTGAAAAAAATTGCTCTTTTAAGGGGAAAAGTGGTATTGTCATAATAGCTATTGCACAGACCATACTTTTGGATAATTCGATGGGTTAAAAGTAAACATTGGACACAATTAATGAACATGTAAGTATATGTGTGGCTGTATGTGTATGCATGTGTGTGTATCCCTTTCTTTCTTTATCCTGACTTTTCTAATCTATCCCCAATTTTTACACCACATGTATTTGATATTTTCTTGAATTTAAAAAATTTGTAATGCACGAAGGAGACCCATGATCTGATGTAGTAATGAGTTCACTCTCTGACATCCCTGGTGAGTCATTGTTCAATATGGCAGAGATGTTCTGGAGGAAGGAAATACATTCAACATTGCAAATGTTGAATTAATTGATGGGATCCTATTCTTGCCAGAAAGATTCCCTTGTATATAGTTGAAATGCTTTATTCTGGCTATGATCCTTCACTACATATATCCTCTGTTTCTTAAATGTTTCTTTTGCACTCAAATTCCTATGTTCAATACCAAGGAAATAATTTTCTTCAGCCCACTGGTCTACTGGAGTCATTGGGGATCCTGTAGTTTTATGCCACCATTTCAAGGTAGTAGGCTTGTAGCCATGTATTTTACCTCAGAAAAGTTCTTAAAAAATAAAAATATTAAGCTTATTCTAAAACCTGTTTACTTAAAATCAAATCATTTTGCCTATCCATCTTCAAAACTGCTTCATCTTCTGGATCTTAGACTAAGAGGATAGTTCTTTTGTCTTCACTTTTTTATTCTAAAGTTCTAAGAGACCAAGAGAAGAGCACCTTGGGCACATTTTAATCTCAATATCCTATCATGACTCAAAGAGAACAGTGGAAAAATACAAAACAAGATCTTGAATTCAGACAGAACTTAATGTTCCGTCCTATTGAATTGTGATAAAAGCTTGAGCTATGTTTGGTTTTGTTTATTTTTACTTTTCTAAGCTTTGTTTTTCTCTTCAAAAACATTAATAACCCAAAAACGTATGAATGCCACAATGCATGAAAAAATAGAAACTTACATCATAGATATTCAAAAAAGATTGAGTCCCTTAGCTCTAGCCTTGTTACACTTGTTTACCCTTTTATTTATCCTTTCATCAATTCATTCTTTTATCCATTCATCTAATCATCTCACAATTCCACCATCCTTTATCCTTCAAGCTACATATACCTGGAGCAACTTTTATGTTACAAATAACTTTGCTTAGTACTGAGAATATAAGGATGAGAGACAATTCCTGACCTTAATAACATCCATCCCAGTGAAGATGACTTCCATGTGATCACAAATGGAACACCACTTTTGTCATGAAAGAGAAAGGAACAAAGTATTATTGAGCACAAAGGAGAGGCGCTGTCAGGTATGGGAAGCATTTGACAAATGTGAGCCTATCCTCTGTGAGTTCATGACCCATGCTAAGCACCTTTTTCAAGTCATTTCATTTAGTCCTCACTGTAATAATAATCACCCTCATAACATGGTGCTTATTTTAGAGATCAAGGGGATGAAGCAAAAGTAAGTTAAGTCACATGGCCAAAGTCAAGTCATAAGTCGCAGATTTTGCACTTGACCCCAAAACTTGTAACTACTATATTGTGTTGCCTTTGTGAAGAGGGGTCCTCAGGGTAGACATTAAGGGCACCGTGGTATAAATGAGGGAACAAAACTGTGTTCTCCAATTTCATATTTATACTGTTTAGAATGGAGAGGAAAAAATAACTTGGATAAATCATAACCAATGATAGCCTCTCCACATGAGAAAAATACCGAGCTTCAGAGAATGGTAGTTAGATAACTGAACAGCAGATAATCAGAGGCCAACTGAGGGACCTTATTATCATGAAGCCATGATGCATCTGTGTATGGTACCGACCCTTTGAGAATAGATGGTATACATTGACAGTACTTTGAAAATACCTTGATTACATTTTATTAGAAAAATGAATGTTCAGATGAGTAATGTTTTATTATTGTTGTTGTTTTGGGCAAGGACAATAATTTCTATAGAAAGAAATAAGAAGTTATACGATTTAACATTATTTCAGTTAGCACCACCCTGAGCTCTTTTCTCAAATGAAAGTAATGGATTTCAATGTACATTTTCTATGTCTTTTATTTTAAATTATGTTATCTTTTGGCTCTCTTTCTTTCTTCCTCCATATAACCCTTCCTTCCTTTTTTCCTTTTTTATTATCTTTCTTCTGAAATGCTGTCCAAGGTTCATTAAATGGGAATGAGTAAGGGAGATATCTGCATAGGAGGGACAGAGTTTGAGAAAGGTGTGAAAGGCATCCCACAGGGCTGAGGGTAAGTCCTAAGAATATGGGGATGGGATAGAGTATCAGTGGTGGCCTGGAAGGGGAAGTCAGAACTCAAATAGGTGGAGGAGAATATCATGTAAAAGTGTCATGAGGGCCAACAGAAGCTCAGAAGAATGTTGGAGCTCAAACACTGCCAAGAAGCCTCACAAACACTACTTGAATAAAGTAATCAGTATATTTAAACTGGGACAAATTAAAGTTGTATTCATCTGCTACAGAGAAAAGATAAGACCACAGTACCATTTCTGTCATATTTCTGTCCCAAATATTATAATTACATGAATCTAATCTGGAGAAAATTTAGATAAACTCAAATTGAGGGAGATTCTATAACATAATTGACTTATGATCTTTAAAACTGATAAAATCTTGAAAGTCAAGCAAGGAGAGGGGGAATTCTGCACGTGAAGGAGATTGAATAGACAACTAAATACAGTGTATAATCCTGAGCCAGATCATTTGACTATAAACATATTTGCCTTGGTTTAGAATAAGACACTTTCTGATTTTGATGGTGGCAATGTGGAGACATAGGAAAAAGACTTGGTTATAGGTGTAACACTAAACTTCTCACAGTAGTGGTTCACTGTATCATGCTAACTTAATAAAACAGTTCAATAAAAGAAAAATTTCATGGCACTTGCATCTTTTTGCTCAAATTGATTCATAACATTAAAAAAAAAACTAATCAATCTTTAAGGGGATGACTAAATATCCAACCTATAAAGTATCCTACAGCTCTGGGTTCAAATTCAAGTCCATCCCTCAGTAGCTGTGTGATATGAACAAGTTACTTTGTTTCCATACATTTATATAATGGGAATAGTATTGCTTCATAAAAAAATTAAAATCTCACAGGTTCCTGGTGATGATTAAGTTTTTAGTGCATGAGAACAGCAAGCCAGTGCAGGAATTATTGTTACTCTTATTACCATTGCTATTTTATTGAATGGTTTCATTCTAAGAACTTACAATGAATAAACTGGGGTTTACAGTCACAGAATCCTGACTAAATTTTCACTCTAAATATATAGGTGTATATAGGTGGTTCAGAGAAAGTTCTTTAACTTTATAAAACATAAATTTCTTCAATTTCTATGACCTCATCATGACCTTTAACTTATGTTTACATCCTAAATCCAATCTACCAGGCTTTGTTTTAGTTTCTCAAAAACAACCTTTGCCCTTACTGTCCAGGATGATTTTGTTAGCTCAGCTCGTTGCTTTGAAGTCAAGTCTCCATGGTCCCTGATCATGAAGCTATTCTCTTTCATAGGTCTCTACTTTTTTATGATTTCTTGAAATTCATAACTTTGTTTTCTTCTTATTGTCTGCATCTGACCCAAGACAAAATTCTGCTGGAACCCTGAACTAGTCTGTTGATTTATACTGTATTCCCCATCATGGACCCAGAGTCCAGTACACACTAGGTATTTGTACGTAACTTTAGAATGAGTCAATGCATGAATGAGCCAAGCACAGTTCCAGGCACTGCAGGTCCACTACAGGACATCTTTACAGCCACCCTACAGTGCTGATTGTATAAAATAGGTGGCCAGCCCTCTGTGTCCTTGGACTCAACCAAACTCAGATCAAAAATATTTGAAAAAGAAAAATTACATCTTTACTGAATGTTCACATTCTTTATCATGTCATTACAGCCTAAACAATACAACAACTATTTACATAGCATTTACATCATATTAGGTATTATAAGTAATCTAGAGATGATGTACAGTACCTGGGGGGGATATGCATAGGTCATATGCAACACTAGGCAATTTTATATAGGGGACTTGAGTATCAGCAGGTGTCCTGCAACCAATTTCCCAGAGATATTGAGGGGTGGCTGTACTAATTTCACTACTGCCATAAATAAAATCTTGCTCTTTACCCTAGGCAAAAATAAAAATATGTTAGTGGATCCTGACAATTCCCAAAGAAAAACTAATTATTGTCAGGTATTGAACATCAAGACAGGAGAGTAAAGAAGATTCACCCTAATTATGTAAGGAGACAATGCTGTATGCAAATTTCTAGTTCCCCCTAAAAAAAATGAATGATTGCTTAGGAAGAAAATAATTGCTTTGGCACTAACTGCAGCTGTTATTTATGTCACATTATTTATAAGACTGATGTGCATAATATTCCTCCAGTCCTACTATAAATTAAAACAGTTCAGAAGCATATTACCTACACTCAGGAGAAGGCATGTTTGCAGTTGCTACACTGCTCATTCTAACAAGAATAGGGATTTTCTCAGAGATAAAGACATTTTATGGGGAAAACTTTATTAAATAACCTCATCATTATTACACTAGGGTGATGGCAAACAAACAGACAAGTTATAGGACATAAATATGCCCTTATTTTCAAAAAAAAGTTCTGAAGATTATAAGTCATTTAGCTTTTATCACATGATCTTAGGTCTCAGAAAGTGTGATTCAAATTCCAGCATCTTATGTATCTGCCATAAAACTTCAGTAAAATAAGCCATTCCTTACCTATAAAAAGAAGTTAAAGATAACATTTACCTTGAGATGCAGTCTGAAGTTTTTACCCCACCCCAATGTCATATGCTGAGACCTAATCCCCAGTATATTAGTACTAGAAGGTGGGGTGTTAGAGTCTGTAAACAAGTCAAAATAACACCTGGCATTTTGCCAGGGGAATGTTAGAGTTCGTAAACAAGTCTGGATGGTGCCTGGCAAAATGCCAGAGGGAGTGGTTTGAGAAGTAACACCAGCAAGCCATTAAATGTGGAGATTTCTTATTGGTTGACTGATGTATCTAGTTTATGCTAATTAGATAAGCTGTGTGGAATGTATAAATACCACTCCTGTCCTACAATAAACGGCTTCCACTCCTGCTGTAACAATCTACACAAGTTGCTCGTCACCCCCCGGTTACTTTGCTGCAGCCGGACTGTGGCAGTGGGGCCCTCGAGAGGTGAGTAGGTCGTGAGGGCCCCGTCTTTGTGAATATGATTAGTGCCCTTATAAGAGTGACTATAGAGAGCCACCTAGTCCCTTATATCTTAACCAGGATCCAGCTAGATGTCACCATCAATGAACCCAAGAGTGAGCCCTCAATAGACACAGCATCTTCTTGTACCTTAATCTTGACTTTTCCACCTCTAGACGTATGAACAACACAGGTATGCTATTTAAAAGTCACCTAGTTTGTGGTATTTTATTATGGCAGCCCAAGCGGAATAAGATGTTCCCTAAAAGCTCATGTGTGAGAAAACGCAAGAAAGTTTCAAGATGAAAAGATGAAATGATCAATTACAAGAGCCTTAACCTGACCAGTACACTAATCCACTGATAGGAATTAACAAATTAACTGGAGCAAGCCCTCCCCCCTCCCCTCTCCACTCCTCTCTCTCTCTCTCTCTCTCTCTCTCTCTCTCTCTCTCTCTCTCCCCTCCCTGGTAAGATGTACTGAGCTGCTTTCTTCAACCACACTCTTCTGCCATGATATTCTGAGACACCTTAGGCCCTGAGGAATGTGTTGGCTGTCTATGGACTGAGACCTCTGAAACCATGAGCCCCCAAATAAACCTTTCCTCCTTAAAATTGTTCTTATCTGTTTTTTTGATCACAGTGACAAAAAAAAAAAAACTGTGCATGCAGCACAGTGTCATGTTGGCCACACAGAATACATGTGACAAATGATGATGATGAAGAAGACATATAATTTTGCTTTAGATTAAACCACTTAACCCACTATTAATGAGTTCAAAGGTGTAGTTCTTAATGATAGCTTAGCAACTGTATGAAAGTCACTGGACTACTTTTAATAATAAGTAGGGGAGAAAATGTATGATCTTACTTGGTGATAGTGACATGATATGCAATGAATACCAAGCAAGATACATCATATAAAAACACCACAGACATCGTCTCAGTTTCATCTGGTTTGTAGATGAGGTGGATCTTCTTGGTAGAGGCTAAAGTAGGAGCTACAAAGTCTAACCGGCTCTGTATTAACGCACTTAATGTGCAGATAGAGTGAAATGACATACAGAATCTTTATGTATATGATTTTATTGTAAGCACCATTTTACTGATGAGAGAACTGATAGTTAGAGCAATTCAGTGGCTTACCTAAAATCGAACAGCCAGTTCAGCAATGAATCCAAAGTCAGGGAGGTGAGTAACTACTCAGTGTCTTACTACTCTGATAGAGCCAAAAGGGAAACTTGATTCCTATTCCTCTTCCGGTCAAAGCCAGTGATGCTGGCAGAAATATCAGCTTCTTAGTGAGTTTAATGGTGTGTTTGCATGAAACCAAGTTCCTCTAAGCAGAAATGTCTTCTCTGGGTGCTTGACAATACAGATTATCAAAATAATCCTTAAGAAGTGTCTGTCAGCATGCCTCACCAGTAGCATCTGTCAGACCTCATATCACCAGCAGAATTGTTGACCTGCTACCCTGCTTCATTGCCTCTCTTGCCCCAAGCCCCTCTGGAAGTTTCTCTGACTCTGCCTTACTAGTAAAGGAGCCATTCTCTTTTTTTATGAGGGAAATTTCTTAGAGCAAGGACTATAATAAAAACAGTTATTGCTGCCGCTGCTGCTGCTGAGTATTAAGTGTCTATGCGTCAGGCACTATGCTAGCTGCTTTAGATACATTATCTCTCACCCTTAATACAACCCTGGAAATGGAAATTGTTATTCACATTGCATAGAAGTAAAGTACATTATCCAATATCACAGACCTATGGGAATGAATCCATGCGGTTAACTCGGGATTGTTTAAGTCCAAAACCTATGCATATGCAGTGACACCATCATACAGACAGGTTTATAATTATCCTAGCACTTTCTATAATCATTATGATTAGGGCAATTAAAAGCCAATAAATACTTTGGCAAGTAACAGTTAATCACTATTCTGTTAATCTAATGGCACCTTAGATTTATACTGTGCAATATAACTTCCACATGCATTTAATGTGATTGACGTCATTGGTCCTCATGCCAGTCTTGTTTTTCTCATATGTATACTCCCCTCTTCCCACTCTGACAGAATCATTTAGATATTTTCAGATATTGGGAACCCAAGTTAGAGTTTGTGGTTTTTTTTTTTTTTTTTTTTTTTTAAATATCGGGTCACTGGGAACAGTAACTTATTCAACCTAAATAACACTGAGAAGAAATGTTATCACAGATTCTTTCTTTCCTTTGTTAAGTCACTCTTTCCCATAGCTGAATATCAATTAAAATCACCTTATAATCTAATTGAAGTCTCTGAGCTAGAACTGCAGCTTCTCTGCCTCAAGGAGTTAGGTGCCAATTTGGGGAATTGTCTTGCCCAGTTTCAAGTGACAGGTATTAAGTTAAAGCTTTCTGTTAGTCTATCGTTTTTCTGTGCGCTCACCCTACTGCAAACAACAATAATCCACCTTTTCCTCGAACCAACTAGTGGGAAAAAAACACTTTTACATGCATTAGGTGAAATGTGATCAATAGATTTCCAGTGTAGTCTCAACACTGAGTTCTGCCTTGGGGAGTCTTCAGTTTACATGCAGCAGAGCAAAATTAAAATGTGAGGAAGGAAGGAAAGAATGGTATGGCAGCCTAGGGGAAAGGTGGTGCAGGGAGAGAGGTGAGTCCAGAGGTCATGGAGGTGTTCACTGAAGCTACTTACCGACCTACATGCTGAAAATAAATATATAAACATAATGTCCACGTTTATATAGCTCATATGACTTTCTACCTTTTGCCACTTTAAAATTTGCATGACAAACTAATAAGAGGAATGGAAACATTAGAATGCTCAATAATGAGAATAAAACTGGCACCCATTATCTGGATTCTTCAGTGGGATCAAGATGCTAATGAGCAGTCAGTGTTCACAAAAGCCTCACCTTAGTATAATGAGAGATTAGTAAACTAGATTGCATTGCCCCTTGAAATCATGCATTTGAATCATCTTTCTACAATGCCAGCCCTTTCCAAATGACACATTCTATAGCAGGCCAATAACTCATTTCTGCCTCCCTGAAGGTTTCTTTTCCTATCTCTGAACCCAAAATGCATTACTCATAAATATTAACATTTTGTTAGTGCCGGATCTTAGGCCAATTTGAATGGTTCAGATTGGGATGTGATTTGACTTGAAAAGAGTAATGAAGTTATTGTGAGTCCAAGGACAGAAATGAGTTTTGCAGAAGAAAATGTCCGAAACAGTGCATAAAATAAGTGACAACCTTTGGTTTCTTTAATTACAGTCCAAATAAAGAAAATCACAATGGAGATATTAGGCTCATTTTTACAGCCTTAAAATTGGATACTGACCCTTCAAGCTTTTTTCTTCCCCCCTCACCTCCAAAACCTCAAGAATAGGCTTTTAATATAAAAGAATGTCTGGCACATATTAGCTATTATTATTAACATCTCTATATTCATCATTTCATGAAATCTTCACAAAAACGTAGCTGAATACTAATTATCATTATTCTCCTCAGACTTACCATCTTGTTATTTAACTTCCCTACAAATTGCAGGCATGAGGTTTGAACCCAGAGCTGTCAAGTCCAGAGGTGGGAATCTTAACCACAAGGTGCACTGCTTAAAGTTGACATGGTACCAGGGGGCAGGGCAGGGCAGAAATCGCTCCATCCCTTGCTTTGTGTATCTGTTCCTTGATGTTTAGAGAATCATCTTAATTCACAATTCTCTCAGCTTAATGATGGCACACATCATTAGGCTCAAATAGGTAGACTTAAAAGTATTTTTACATGCTTTTTTTGGCAAAATAAGATGCTATATTAGACACGTTCAAGACGGTATTTGTGAGCAGCACACATTTGATATCTCTAAATGTATCTGTATTGATGGACTCTGACTACTTAATGTTTTAAGGTAATTAAGCCACAAAAACTCATTGGAATAATGTTTAGGGCTGACTTAAACCCTTAAAAGCCATTAGCTGCTAACTGCCAAGTTGCTCTGAGTCTCTGTCTGCATGAAATTGAATCATATTTGAAAGGTTTTTGTAGGCTAGTCGCAAGATTCATAAAACACTGACAGCTTTACATCTTTCAATACAAACCAGGAAATGGGAGGGAGGGCAAAGAACTGAATTTGGGAGGGGAAATAACACTTGCCTTTCCAACCAACATCTCTCTAGAATCTTTAGCTAACTAACCCCGTTTTACCTTGATACAGTGAAATTACAAATATGTGTTTGCTACTTGTTTAATTCTATTTGAACCCAAGGGTACTTTTGCTGCATCTATATGGTTTGTGTCCTGGGTGAGGGATAAATATGTCACCCAACCTTCCCCAAACCAGCTTCAGAGTCAAGAGAGACGGATGGATGAATAAATGACATTTGATGTGGTGTAGTAAGCACACTGATAGAATAAAATGCAAACAAGCATAAGAGGACTAGAAGTCAGGTCAAGGAAGGGCTCCAGGAAGAGGTTATGTCTGAGTTTAGTGTGGAAGGTGAAGAAGAGTATAGAAGAGCTGTCAGATAGTAGAAGTGACAAAGATTTTTTGTTTTTAAAAATCGCACATGCATGCACACATCCAGGGGAAAAAAAGGTAATTATATATTTCAAAAAGAATACCTTCGATACACAAAAACATATTAGAATAAGTTTCTGACTTCTTAACACTTGTCATTCTGATAAAGACTAGATGACCACCAGCTGACCCGACTCACAGATGACTATTCTCCCCATGGTTAAAAATACTTTTGTAACTAAAGACCATGATATGCTCCAGTCTGTCCCCATTCATGTCCACCCTACGGCCTGCAGATGCAAGCCCCTCTACCCCGTCTTACCTTCCATGTCAATAAAGTCCTCTCCAGCATGGATGCTCCCGTGTCCTTCTCCTCTGATCATGGAATCTGGATCAGGAGAGCCTCAGAGTTTTGAGTTACCTGTTCAGATAGACAAAGGGGAGGGAAGCCAGATTATATTTGAAAGGGGATATATGGAATCCTGCTCTTTCATTCATAAAACAGGGCATAGAGGTAAAGACCATAAACACCATTTGTGGTGCTACTTTAATGGAAAATCATATTAATTTCAGTTGGCATGTCGGAAGAAGCTGATATATACAAAAAAAGTGAGATGTGTTGGAAAGCATGTACACATAGTCCTTGGCTTATGATTTTTCACCTTTGTGATGATACAAAAGTAATAAACATTCAGTAGAAACAGGAATCTAATGTACATTGATAGTGGGTAACCTTACAACCATTCTGTTTTCCATTTTTGATATAGCCTTTAATAAATTGCATGAGACAGTCAATACTTCATTATAAAACAGACTTTGTCCTCTTATTTTTGTCCTATAGTCAAATATTTGGCTGTAGCTCTCTTGTTGCTGTATTGTTCTATTATTACCTTCTACCAATAGTTTATGGGGGGAAAAATGTCCTTTTTCACTAGACTACCCAAGTCCTGAAGGAAATAAATACTATAAGAATACTGATTATTTTTTCCCTGGGGTTCAGTTTAAAATAGGATTAGAAATATTCCAGGGCCTTTAGGTTAGAAAGGACCACGTTGGATGACCAATCCTAGAGCTACCACTAACATTTTACAGTTTGCAAGAATGGTGTCCACATGAAATACGGCTCTCTAAATGTAGCAAAAACCACCTTTTAACCTGTACTACATCACTTCCTTTATTATCTGCTGAGTCCTCACCATGCTATGTAATCATCGACTTTATGCACTAATTGATTTACCATCTATTTCCCATCCTGGCATAAAAGTTCCTTGAAATCCTTGTCAATACAGTCTAACATCTGGATTCTCCTATGTTCCAGTCACTATGATTGGCAGGATAAACCAATAAACCCTGGGTGAATAAGGAATGATGGAAATATATATTAATGCCATGAAACATCAGACTCTTTTTGATAATACCACAACTGAACAATAGCACACTTTGCATTCAGCACTAATTCTACCATGACCATCCCCCACCTACCACTTACTGAATATTTATTATGCCATAATATTTTAAAAACATGACCTTAAAAACCTTCATAAAATACAGTGTGATCATTTCCTTGTTCCCTTCCATTTTATAGGGAAACTTAAGTTCATAAAATCTAAATGATTTTAAAGGTAAAAGTGGTGGGAAATGGGTCTGGAGGTAAGAAATACTCATCTCACAAAGGCATTATGTAGTTTTCTTTATATAAACATTCTGATTCTGTATGTAATAGAGTAACTTTGAAAGGTACTTAGCTCTTTTTTCTAGTATTTCCAAAGTTGTGTTTAAAAAGATTTTAAAAATTCATACCCACATGCACACTCACATTATGCTTGTATATACAGGAAACATAGTTGAAAGTTACAAATCTAACACCATTTGATTCTAAGGTAGGGATTGGAGTTCTAAGAGGAAGGAATCTGCTTTTCACTAGATGTATCTTGTGAATTTTCAATTTTTCTTATGTGAACACATTACTTGGCAAAATAAAAAAGTAATACAATACAATGGAAAGGGAAACCAAGAAACTGAACCAGAACCATCACAGCAGGAGGCAAGAAGCAGTGTTTGATTCAAGACTTTCACTGAAAACCATAACTCAGGTTGTACTTTGAGATATTGAGAACTTTTAAATGTAAAGATTTTTATATCCAATCTGATTGGGAATAAGGAAAGTAAAGGTGAGATACTCTTAATAGCACAGTTTTGCAGAGAATTGAAACCTCTGAGGTGTGCATATTTCATTTTCTGTACTCATTGGTCCTACTTTTCATGAAACACTTCATGGAAAGAATGTCCTAGACAAAACATTTTATTACATAATTGTCTAAAGCAGAATGCAGCAAACTCTAGCCTATAGACCAGACCTGGCTGCTGCTTGCTTTTATTAATAGTTTCACAGAATACAGTTTTTCCCAATGGGTTACATATTGTCTATGGTGCTTTGAGGATACAACAGCAGAGTCAAGAAGTTACCATAGAGACCAACCATCTGCAAAGTTTCCAACATTTACTATCTGACCCATTAAAGGAAAAAGTTGCCAACTCCCAGTTCACAAGATAAAACTGCCAGAACTTTTTGATGCAAATGTAATAAATAACATAAAAGGACTGATTTAGAATTCAAAAATTCAAATATTTACTGGACTTAAAGAATATAAATAAGCAAAGAGGAGAAGTTATAAAAAAAACAAAGAATTGTACAGAGTATAGCAGGAAGGGGAATGAACTCCTCTGAAAGCAGGTAGCAACTTGTCAGTTGAAACCACATAGAAATTTGTGCTTGGTGTTGCCATATCTACTATTTATTTACACCAAAAAAAGGCATTTGTTATATTTTTATAAACTCTGATATTTAGTGTATCTAAGGAAATTGTGGCTAAATAAAACACAAGTCTATATGGAATGTGATCAATTAATGGCCAATTTGTATTATCCAAAGAGGATCCTCAATCACTGGATTTTTTTACTTAGGTGATACTGTGGCTTTCATCCAACATGGTTATGTCTATAAAATGTTTAATATATCCCAAACAATTTGCTGCTTATTCTCTGATATTCTCTAAATATGCAATTACTACTACAAATAACAACCATAATTTTAGAGTGTTCTCTACTTTCTTAAGGAGTACTATAATTGAGTTTGAAATATACCAACATTCTAAAGAAATAAGTAGAGTAGGCTATTCCCTGCCATATAATCAAACAACAAAACAAAAACAACAACAACCAAATAAGGGACTGGAAGGCAGAAAATGCCCAAGTTTAAAAAAAAAAAAAACAATTGACTAGAATGTTTTTGTTTTTGTTGTTTGTTTTGTCATGGGGGAGGTAGAAGAGATCTTTGGCCTCAAAATTTGGCAGTAGCATGAGAAGGTCAGAAACCAAGGAAGCAAAAAAGAAAAGGTGATGAGTACATGGCAAAGTATAGAGTAAGTTTGGACTTGAAACAGTCAAGGAGGCTATAGATTTGGGGATGACATAATAAATTTTAAACCATTATAATAACCAAAGTTAAGGTCTGGCAGGGCTATTGATAAACTTTGTTTAAGAGAAAATACTTTATTCAAATAAATGATAGTTAAGCCTTCAGAAGATCTAATTGGAAGTGCATCAAAAAGAAATCTGCCCTTTCTAATTTGGAAAGTACTACATTAGTCAGCTTTCTATCACTATAGCAAGTACTTGAGGCAATCAACTTACCAAAAAAAAAAAAAAAACAGTTTGTATTGGGCTCATAGTTCTGGAGGCTCCAGTTCAAGGTCAGGAGTTCATCACTTTGGATCTCTTAAGGACAGCATATTATAGTCGGAGTCCACAGCAGAGCCAAAACACTTACATTATGAGCCATGGAGCAGAGAGAAAGAGCAGGATTCTATATATCCCCTTTGAGAGGACACCTTCAATGACCTGTGGACCTCCCATCAGGCTCTACCTCCTAAAGGGTCATAGCACCTCCCAGTAGTAGTACTCTGATAACCAAGTCTTTAACATTTGGGCCTTTGTGGGACATTCAAAATCTACATCATGGTAGTCACTTTATTGATAAAATACTTTGATGTGATCACAGAAATAGAATGAAACTGGTATTAAGGAGGGAGGAGTCCAAATGATTCTGCTCAACAATGACTTGAAATATCTGCACACATTCAAACATTAAAAAAAAAAATGCCAACTCATGAGAGAGAAAAGAGAAATATAATCACAATATGTAGAAAAACTATATAGGGAGAGAAGAACATTCTGGTTGAAATAAAAACATTCAATATTCAATAAATGACAGCCCAGCTCTAATCCTGGAAAAGGAGAGATTCAGTCTACCTTACAAATGCATTTACATATAAAAATGACAAGAGTCTTAGCTAACCATATTTTTTTAAAATCAAATTTTAAAACGTTGACAGTAATTGCTGATATCTAAGTGGAACCTGCCAAATGAGACTGAGTTGCTGTTGCTGTGGTAGTGCTAAATACTTCAGCCTTCATTCTGGAACTGAGGAATGGGATGCATTTCTTCATGCAATGGGGTTGGCTTCATATGCCTGCTTTCATATTTCTACTTTCATCTGGAAAGGTGGCTTATATTTTTGCTATCAATTTCTTTCAAACTGAAGAGAGAGCTAATCTGACCACAAAGTGAGCCTGAGCAGGTTAACTCCCACCAGACAGCAGGCATGGCTTTTCTCCTGGATCTGATTTCCATGGACGACGCTAATGATACATCTGTTTTCTCCCTAAGTTCATTTGAATAGTACCCAAATTTGTACAAATCTGCAAATGTGAAAAAAAATGTTTAAAATGTAAATTATTTTAATAAAATTTGCATGTGCGTCTCACAGCAAGGGTGGATTTAAATAAATGTGTTATTGACAAACTTCCTAAGTAAAATTTCATTGCATTTTTAATTTGGGACACTTTGAAACCTGAAATGACCATCTCTTTCTTTCTTGTCTATCAAGGTTAGACATGCTATCATATCAAGACCTTGAAAACTGTGCATTAAAGCCTTTTGAAAACAAAAGTCTTAAATACTATTCCAAAATGTTATCAAGTGACTAATTTCAAAAATTCTTTTCCATTAATGCATTTATTCCCCAGTGTGACATCTTTCAAGAGAAGAAAATCCAATCACCACTAAAGCCTTCTTTAAGTTCTCATTGATCATAGCCTTAAAACAAGATTATCAAAAATAGTCCTTCACAGAGATAATACATTAGAGGTTCTGGAAAAATTCAACACTCCATTTCAGATTAAATCTACTCATTTCTTAGGCTCATGTCCCATTCCATTGATAAAGATGGATTATCAGCGTGTGTCTCTTAATTGAGGACAAACAATAACTATTGTTCCTTGTAGTTACAGCACAAAACCCATAACCTTTCTCTTCTGTATTAAAAAATCCTATATTTGGGCTGGGGCTATAGCTTAGTGGCAAAGCACTTGCCTAGCATGCATGAAGCACTGGGTTCAATCCTCAGTACTACATAAAAATAAATAAAATAAAGGAATTCTGTCCATCTACAACTACAATTTTTTTTAAAAATCCTGTATTTGATCTCTTTGTCATTAGGTGAATAATACAGCTATTGTGCCTTCAAAGAACCAAGTATTGACTTAGAATGAAGCAATCTACTTAGGAGCAGGATTATATTTTTCCGTGATTGGATTTTAAACTTTGATACTATTGCCACTAGTTCCTAAACAAACAGAATAGTTGAATATAAAGCCAGCTTTTGATGGTGATAATGAATATGTAGCTTTGTTTAATTAAAGTATTTTAATTTGAGAGGGGGGAAAAGCCAATTAGGAAAGAACTGCATGCTTTACTGTAAAATCATATAAATAGTTCTGAATCCAAGTATTAATGATGGCAAATCTTCAAAGATAAGAGCTTTTCTGTTGTTTTGTTACATGCTGTTATTCATGAGAAAAATATCAAAGTAATGTTTGCTTTTTCTGATAAAATAATATTTGTTATTAGATCAAAGAATAATTCACACACACAATAACCATTAGCACCACAATAATCTAGCACCATAATATAACATACAATGCGTTACTCCATATTATACACAGAATTTGATAGCTTTAGAATCATAAAATAAAAGCCTTTAAAAAAGTCATCTGCTGTGTCCTTTTCTCCAGTTTGGTTTTTTTAAAAAAATGAAAAATCAAGAATAAGTGAATTTTTCAAAGATAATGTTAACTGGAGTTGAAGATTCAAATCTTGGGGAATCTCTACATGGTACATTTTTCTTTGTTACAGGCACAAGCTAGGAGATGGTGGAATACATAAGAGATCAATTGGGCAAAAACCTTTTGAGAGAAAATAGAGGAGACCAGATGCTCCATCAGACCTCAATGAAGGTTCACCCCTATGAAATAAAGAATCATGGGGGGAATGACTCAGAAAAGCGTTAAACTACAATCCTGCTCTAAAATAGTTCTGTCAGATCCAATGTGTCCAGGAGCCAAAGCTGCCAATCAGAAGAGCCCCATATCTTCTACAAAGGAGTCTGCCTTAGAATCTCTGTCAGCTTCAGTCTATGGTTTGGAGAAACCTAAGGGAAACACCACCTCTCTATGCAAAATCTGCAATGCATCTCATAATGTGGCAGCTGAGACTTTTAGTCAAGTAGGTTTCCTGCAGTTAGAGATTTGAGAGGAGCACTTTTATTGCTGCCACAATTTCTTAACTTATGAAACACTTGTCTCATTTATCTCCAGATTTCCCTCCAATATATTCCACTTGTAATAGCAGTTTTTTCCTATAATGAGATTATCAAAAATAAAGAGAGCTTATCTCTTTATATAAAGATTATCTAAAGAGAGGGCCATGTCATTAGGAGACCTTAGAATGATGCAGAGAAAAGAGAGACAGCTTTAAGTGATGGAGGTGATAATAATAACAAGAATCGTGATCACTCGTAAGTTCCTGTGTTCACTAGTCACTCTGAGTTACCTCTAGTGTTCACAGTGGATAATAATAACTCTACAAAGAGTTAATTTTCCTCCACCTTAAGAGAATAAAGACCTAGCTCTGTGCAAGGGCACTGACTCATGTAGAATCAGGTCACTTAAATTCTCTATAAACTTAATTTCCTAATCTGCAAAGCAAGATAGTTACAACTACTCTTAGAAAGATGTCATGAGGGCTCAATGGTACAATGACTTGAACTGAACACTCAGCATATCTTTCAGTGATTTCTTGCAAACCTAGAAATTCCCATTTTCTGTAAGAGTACTGAGGCATAGTCCCTTCTCTTCACTTGGCACTTTCTCAATACAAACCCTTGGAAAGTCCTGGAAGAGTCTCAGCTATTTGAATGTTAGCTTATCATTATCTTTAACTAGAGAGCAATACCATAACACAGTAGTAAAGGGAATAAATTCCACAGAATCCAAAGGTCAGTTCCAATCCATTTTTTTTTCTTTTTGATCTCCCTCTCATTGATATAACCTACCTATGAAAATGTTTAATTTTTAACTTTTCTAAGTTTCAATTCCTTTCTTTCACCTAGTAAGGACCAGGAATGTGTATATAGACAGGTTCTTAAATTAAGTAAATATATGTGAAACACATGCATAGAAGGAAAACAGGAGCTATTATTATTATTATTATTATTATTATTATTAATACATATCATTTTAAAAACAAATTACAAAGAGATAATACTTCAGCTCATGGTCTAAAAGCAAACTTCATGTTCTAGCCTTTTCCTGGTTTCTCTCTCTGGTGATGGTCGAGTGAATGTGTTACTCAGGCAGGTCACTAGACAGAGAGGGGTTACTCAAAGGGTAATTCACCCAAACAACCAGAAATTATCAAAACTGTTTCACTCATTACAAAAATAATATAAAGCCTTTTAACTTTGAAAGATAAAAGTAGAATAATCCCTGGAAAGAAATTTGAATATAACATCTTAGGAAATACTTAGAAAAATGAAAAAGTTAAAAAGAAAAATTAAAACACCAAAGATTCATACATGGAATGAAGTATGGTTGAAAGTCAATGATAATAGAGAGATTTGGAGATTTTTGTACTTTTCTATGAAAAAACAAATATACTTGCATTTAAAAGATGATCAAGAACCCGATTCTATTCATAGACATCAAATTTTGAGTAAATAAATAGCAATATAACAGAACCAAGGCCCCAACAGAAAATGCACAGGCATGAACTCAATTGCTTTCTTTCCAACTTTAACACCAGAAAATGAGAATAAGTATTGAAATGATGTTTGATGTCCCAAATTCCAGTAGCTTTGGGGATAGTCTTCTATTTTTTTCAATTACTACATTTTATGGTTTAACGAATTAAGTCATCTAACAAAAAAAAAAAAAAAAAAACACTCACATCCCACATCCTTACATTTTTTTTTAATCCCTTCCTCTCAAAACTGGATAGTTGGTTTTTTGATTTTGTTTTGTTTTTTGTTTTTGTTTTTTAGCACTAAACATAGACTTACTACTTATTTTATTTTAAATTTATTTTTTTTACTAAAATCTGAGTTCCAGGATATATGTTTCCTTAGGTATAAAATGTTAAGTAGAGTCTTTAGTTGAAAAGAACTAAATGAAAGATGTGGGAAGCAAAGAAATGGGCAAAGGAAAAGGAAAGAATGAAGGCAGTGAAGAGAAATGCCTGGAGCCCTGTCCCATGTGCAAGGAGACTTGCAATTTCCTTGTGGGGCCCCACTATCACCTGCTTTATCATTTCTTAGCAATCCCACCTCTCCTTTGTCCTCCTGCCATTCTATCTCAACTGCTTGTCAAGTACACTGTAGAAATCATTCTCTTCTCAAAGAGCTATTAATTCCAGGCTATTGTTGTAGCAGAATTTACTACAGGTTTCTCTAGCAGATTGGAATTCTTTTGGGGGAAGAAAATCCTCATATTGAATATAAGATTTCACTGTTCCTACAAATCAATGGATATTTCCTACACAGAGAATTTATCCATGGTAACTGTAATTTTTTTTCTCTTTCCCATCTCCCTATACAAATTTCTTCTTCTTATTCCCAGCAAATGCTACCTCATCCCCCAAACTAGTTTGTCATGCAGAATAATTTAGATCTCCTTCCCCCCAGTCTGTTTTATATTTGTTTTTCTTCCTGTTGCAAAAGAATCACTTATCATTTATTTATACCTTGCTTGATTCCACAAAGAATCCATTGTATTACAGGATCACATGCAATAAAAGTAAAAAAAAAGAAAAACTAAGTACAATAGGAACATAGGTTATGATTAATCCAGTTCTGTTCAGATGGAGTCAAAAATGAGAGGAGAGAAAGTGAGTTCAAATATCAGGGCCAGGAAAGGCATAGATGTTCAAATGTGAGCTTTAGACCTACACTGAGATATAAATGAAACACTAAAAAATGTACCTAGAGTCACACGTCTTTAGACTCCTGATTAACCTGAACAGTTAGCTCAGAGTTTCCAGGTAGCCAAAATCAAAAGGGAAACATGACTAGTTTTATCATTTTTATATCTACAGGCAATAAACATGCCAATTTCCTGAGGATTAATGCAGCTTTGCTTGGTGTTTGCAGCATTTCGTAGACACAGATATTGAGAAATAAGACACTGAGGGCAGGAAAATTAGTTCAGAGGCAAGATTCAAGATAGGAACCAAAAGACTCATGAATAAGGGTGGCTGGAGAACTGTTGGAAAGAACAGAAGGCTGGTTGGAATGAAGATAGGAGACTGGTAACAGTGGCCCAATTTAGGTTGTGAATATGGCCCTCGGTGCTCTGCCATTCAACTTATTTTTTAATTATTTTTTTTAATTTATATATGACAGTGGAATGCATTATAATTCTTATTACACATATAGAGCACAATTTTTCATATCTCTGGTTGTATACAAAGAATATTCACACCAATTCATGTCTTCCTACATGTACTTTGGATGATAATGATCATCACATTTCCCCATCATTTCTAACCCCATGCCCCCTCCCTTCCCCTCCCACCCCTCTGCCCTATCTAGACTTTTGTCTATTCCTCCCGTGCTCCCTATCCCTATCCCACTATGAAATGGCCTCCTTATATCAAAGAAAACATTTGGCATTTGGGTTTTGGGGATTGGCTAACTTCACTTAGCATTATCTTCTCTAACTCCATCCATCTACCTGCAAATGAAGAGCTAGAAGAAAAGTAGGCCCTAATCTCCATCATGTGGGATTAGGCCCCAACTTCCTTAATAAGACTCCTTTGGCCCAAGAATTAAAATCAAGAATCAATAAATGGGATGGACTCAAACTAAAAAGATTCTTCTCAGCAAAAGAAACAATCTCAGGCTCTTTCTCTGATCGTCACAGTGAGAGGAGCCTTCTTCATGTCGCTGTACCTGCCGTGGATGGTCCTGTGGAACTGCTCCAGTTTCCTGATCAAGAGAGATAAGCAGACCTACAGCACTGAGCCCAATAACCTGAAGGCCCGCAACTCCTTCCACTACAACTGGTTGATTCACCTCAAGCATGGAGCCCGTGGCCGATGCCAAAGGCTTAGTGGTGATTATGAAACACAGATCCAGCCAGCAAAAGCCAGCTACCTCTTATGTGCGGACCACCATCAGTAAGAACGCAGGGGCCACACTCAGCAGCATCAGGCACAGGACTCGCAGAGCCAGTGCCATCCTGCGCAGCCAGAAGCCTGTGATGGTGAAGAAGAACCAGACACACCCCACTAAGTGCTCCTGAGCCCCATACCTTCTAAAGCAATAAAGAGTTAGCTGACTTTCAAAAAAAGAAAGAAAGAAAAGACACAATCTCTGAGGTGAATAGAGAGCCTACATCTTGGGAGCAAATCTTTACCCCTCACACATCAGATAGAACACTAATCTCAATTTATTTTTAAAAGGAGATTTCTTTTTCTTCCTCTCTCTCTCCTCCTCCTCCCTAATCTCTTCCTCCCCCAATCTTAGGGAAAATAGATTACATTTCTTCCCTATCCTAGGCAGAGTTATCTGTGAGCACACACCCACCCAGAGTTATCTGTGAGCACACACCCACCCTGGGAATCAAGTAATTCAGATGTGGGGGATGGCACCAGAAAATCTCAAAAATGACTATCTTCCAAACTAACAACTGAACCACACAACACTTGGAATGTAGCCTTTGAATCTCCTCTTAAGGAGGAAAAAAATAAAAAGCTTGTTCTCCCCGATAGACAGAATCACAGCCCTTTTTTCTCAATACCATGTCCTTGTTATTGCACCCCCTATCTTTTATACCAGACTTAGCAGGAAATGGGATATTCCAACGTAGCTGCAAAAGAGTCAGGGACTTCCTTCAGACTGTTTGGATCCCTCCAAGAACCCCTTGTTTCTCACCCTGCAGCTTTATGACTAGGTACCCTTGTGCTGACAATCGTGGAGAGAGTGTGACTGTTTCCTAGTCCCTCAGCCCCACTCACACACATTGGACCCAGAGGCAGGCAGAGCTCTGGGCTAGAACTTTAATATGCCACTCACTTAAATGCTATTTCCCTTAATGGTGTCTATCCAAAGAATAGCCCAGTGAAGGTGACATTGACGATTAACCTATTCGGAGTGTGGGAGGCCCACAAAAATGATGCCTGAATTGTTCCTCAAGAACAATTTGAGTGTGAATAGAAACTGCAAAATAGGCTCTGTCACCCACGAATAAAAGAACCTTATCATACATGCAGAAGTTATTCTTCAAGATTCTCTAGTTAAGGAAGCAGCCTTATACCATGGGTAGATACATATGAGCATGATTTTTCAAACCAATAAAACAAAAGTAACAGCTTTACCCCTGATTGTGTTTATTAAATTGCTCAGCATGACATTGTTAATAGTCTCAAGAAAACAATTTGGGTGTGCAAAGTGACCCAGAATAGAACCTATTATGATGCCTAAATTGTTCTAAATATCCACTGAGTGGTTTTTTGTTCTGTTTTGTTTTGTTTTTCATGAGTTGCCCTTCAACAAAGGAGATTTTAAAGGCATAGGAAGTAGCTTTGCTCCTGCCTTCATTGTAGGGTAATATCAAGTGCACCTTCAAGCAATGCTTGAGTTTTCCAGTGAATATAAGTCATAAAAACACATCTCAGACATGTCTTAGGTATATATCCCTGAGATAAAAAAAATATAAGTGTATGAGTTTGTGTATGTGTGTGCATATGTACCACACACATAAACATGAATGGTTTATGTGTGTGGTACGTATGGATATATGTGTATAATGGTATACAGATATGGTTGTATGCACATATTTCTGTATGTATGTGTATGTGTGTGTATGTATATATATATATATATATATATTTTTTTTTTCTTTATACCAAAACAACCATCAACTGATTCTGCAGTTTTTATTTGCTCTGCAAATGTATGAAAATGATGGCAGTATTTGGAAAATCTTTTTATTAGAGAAAATTTCTAATGAATCCAACTTCACTCACTGAGGTAAACACTAGAGATAGGAATTAATATCCCCAGGTTCAACAGCAACATGTGAAAAATGTCCAAAATTCATAGCAAGGGGAATTAGGAGACTATGGAAGAAAGATGACAATGTATACAGAACAGGAAGGAAATCCCAGAGGATAGGCTGTTTGGAAGTCCAATGTCTTGTGTGAATTCCTGTTAAAACAAAACAGCTTTCCTATAAGGACACTTGAGCACACTGACCAGCAGCAGTAAAAATGGACCAGATTTTAGGAGGGGAGAGGAACAAAGGTCAAGAAGGGATGAGCATTTAATATACACCCAAGATAAAGTCAGGTGTTTGCCAAGCATTTAAAATATGCTACCTACCATAAAACATATATAAGAAATTTCCAACCTGAAATAAAAGTGTCTTAATAATGCACTTTAACAACTTGTTAATGCAAAATCTGACCTGACCTAAACTCATTTTATGGCAGAACCTGACATGAAAAGGTGTGAGTCAATTGTAGTATTATTTTTTTTAAATCTGTCTTAATATTTTTTTTAAAAATATTGAATAATTAATATGTTGGTACTAAATGATATCAATCTATGCTCAGTATTTTCTTTCTAAACCTGGATACACTTCTGGATTCTGAAATATTTGACCCCAAGAGTTTTAAACTAGGGTTATGGTCTTTTATTAGTAATGATAAGATCTCAATAGGTAATATCAATTTTTATGTGCCTACTAGGGTGCTATTTTGAGCATTTGCTCATTTAGTCCTCATTACACCACTTTGAGATAGAGATGAGGATCCCTGTGGATGGATACAGATATCTAAGGCTTATTGAGGATTATTTACTTGCTCAAGGTTACACAGTTCACAAATATCAAGAATGTCTTTCTTACTTTAAATACCATTCTAAACCCTGTGATCCTTATCAGAAAAGTGTCTGTATGAGCATAAATAGGAGAAAGTACCCAGGATGGAGTGAGGGGATCTATTTCTATGATATTGGTGGCTCAAGGATAATAATCCAGTCAGTCTCAAATCTGTTTATTTTTTAAAGATAATTGAGAATTATTTTAAAATAATTAGCAATGTTAAAAAATAAAAACTTTACAAGAAGATTTGTTTCCTATTTACTCTTCCTGAATCAGTTTTGCAAAGATAGCACCTGAACTATAAAACTTTGGAAACTTCATTCTTTCCTGATGTCTCAACATCTCCCAAAACAGACCGCAAACTTCCCACCCAGGTGACAAGATGGACAATGTGGTAAAGCTGGTGGCTACCACAAGTCCCTTTTTTTCTCTTCCCCTGACTATGACCTAATGACTTCAGAAACATCAAATAAATCCTTTTATTACCTTTGGTTGTGTACTCCCCTGTTCCCCAATAAAGGTGCTGAAGCCCATAAAGTCACTCCCTTTCTTGGTGCCCCACCTACTTGGTTGAACTGGTTCCCTGGGAATTCTTTTCCTACAACCCCTGTGTGGCATGCCAAGTCATCTGTCTCTAGGACCTATGCCTTTCCAGGTGTAATTTTCGTGGCCACGTTAGAGTGATCCTTAAAAAACTACACAAGGGTGACTGACTCTCGGTTTTACAGTGTAGCACCTCTCTTTGCTCTTTGACCCGGCAATTCTCAACATGTAATTGGTACCAAACCAAAATAAAGAAAGTACACATGTTCCTGTATTTCCATGAATTTAAAAATCATGAAATTAGCACCTTGGCCAAAACTCCCTCTTTAAAGTTACTTAATAAATATATATTGAATGCATTGATGTTTAATTTATGAAACCTTTGGCTTAGTTATATTTTTTAAAAGGTTATCATGAAACCTCACAGCTTTATTAACAATAATAAATTGCAGAACTCCTCCCAAAGTGATTCAAAAAATGCTTCTGAAGTCTATTCCCTCCTCACATGCTTATCCAAGAAGTAAAAAAGAATTTGCTTGGATAGCAGGTAGCATCTAAACAAAAGATTCTTGGCATATGAAGATATTTAAGATACTTAATAATTATTTTAAAATAATTAGTGGGCTGGGGATGTGGCTCAAGCGGTAGCGTGCTCGCCTGGCATGCGTGTGGCCCGGGTTCGATCCTCAGCACCACATACAAACAAAGATGTTATGTCCGTCGAAAACTAAAAAATAAATATTAAAATTCTCTCTCTCTCTCTCTCTCTCTCTCTTTAAAAAAAATAAAAATAATTAGCAATGTTAGAAAATAAAAACTTTACAAGAAGATTTATTTGGTTTCTATTTAATATTCCTGAATCAGTTTTGCAAAGATAGCACCTGTACTTTAAAATAAATGAACTATAATACAGAGAGAGAGAGAGAGAAACAGTCTGCTTGTACTTTTAAATAGAAATAAAATAGGACTGTCTTTTTCAGGAGTAAATTAAATGCTTAACAAGCTGATATCTAGCAGAACGCAAAGCTTTTGGCAATCATCAATTGTGTTAAATACATGGCATTAAGTTAATTGCAAGTTATGTGCCATCTTCATGGGATATATCTCCAAATGGTAGATTTAGGGACATTCCCTTCCATGTTCTAATGGTTTGGTTGGCCATATAATCCAATTAAACACAGAGCATTCAGCCCTCTGCCTAGAAAAGCACCCACATTTAGCAATCTGAAATGAAATGGTTGTGGTGATCACTCTGCCACATACAGTGAGATGTGACAATTTAGAAAGACAATGGGTATGTTAATCTATTCAATGGAGTTTCAAAGCTAGCAGCATTCAAAAGAATAAATAAAAGCATAAGCTTTACAGCTGTTTAGACAGATGAGGCAACAAGAAAACCATTGTGCATTTCCATTCTGTCCTTGTTATCATAGAACAATTGCTTTGCCAGCAGATTAGATCTTTTTTCTTTCCTTTTGTCCTGTTTATGTTGACTTGCAGACTTGTCATTATTTTCTCAGTGTATAATATAGATCATACATTAAGGGATAACTAATAAGTTATACGCTACTGGGATTTGTCACGCTGCCAAGGACAATTTGCGCAAGACTTAAAACATCTACTTAAGGTGCCTTTAATTCCAGGATTTTCAAAGCAGTAGCTCTATCTTCTGCTTGAAGGCATGCCCATAGTATGCTATTACAGTAAATTTCTCTTGCTTTGATATTAGCAATGTCCTTTAAGTTGTATGTGACTAATGAACACTAGTTTTTACATTTAACTTTTATTGATAATTACTTACTTATACAGTAATTATAGGATCTGTCACCAAAACTTGATTGTAATTTCCTCTGTGACATAGACCACAGCTTATTCTCTGTGCCTCCTGGCACGTAGGAAAGAGCACTGGATATTCATTGATTTCTGTATTCAGAATAGCTCATGCTAACCTACTCACAACCAGCTTCTTTGAAATTCCCTTTCAAATTCATGGGACTCTACAAGAATTGGCCAATCAATCAAAAGCTTTCTAGACCCACATGTGAGACCATTAGAATCTCCTGATCAGCATGATTTTCCAACATGGGTAATTCTTTATCCTTGGACCAATCAGGAGCAAGTCTTACTTGATTTTTCTTCTCCTTCTTCTTCTTCTATTTCTTTATTTTAATTTGAACCTTAAATAGTATGAACAGAGCCCTCAGTACTTAGATGCAGGACACCTACACAGTGGGAGGCAGGTCCAAGAAGATACTGACATTAAGAGAGAAGAGAAAACTAGAGTTAGAAGCTATGTGTTGTCTGGAGTCATCCCTAAGACTCTTTTCTAGGTCAGATGAGCCAACCAATTCCAGTGTTAAGTTTATTTGGGTCAGGCTATTGTCTCTTGCCAAAAAAAAAAAAAAAAAAAAAAAAATGTCCTACCTTTAACAACAGTGAGTTTTAAAAAATGGTTGTTGAGGGAAATGTTGGTATGAGAAGGGGATTGGGATTATAACTAGGGAGGTAAGAAGTACAAAGGACTAAGTGGGAATATACTGGTTTTCTATGATTTACTTGGAATCCATTTATTCATCAGAAATTTGATGAATGGCTCCCTACGAAAGGCAAAGCCAGAAATAGTTTGAAGATATCAGAGAAAGAGGGCATTGCCTTGAGTTGAGTGTAACCTTTTATTAATTAAATTATTTACTCACCGATTCACTTATTCAGTTATTTGCTGAGTTCATACAATATGTCAACAACTATGACAGATGCCGTGGAAGAAAAATGTTCCCTCAGCAAATGGACCTAGGTCCTCAGTATAAATCCCACATAGGTGTCATTTACTACAAGCTGTGATGCTATCCCTTTCTAAGACCATAAGAAACCCTGAAAACTTTTAATCCCAAGTTCTTAAAATATTCAATTAAGTGTTTTGTTTTCTTATATTTTTTTCTCAAAAAATAAAAAATAAAAGTCCATCTATGAGTAAATATAATCTGTATAACCTTTGGTATCTTTGAGGCTCAGTCTCTGGTTTTAACATGTAAGAAATCAATTTAATAATATGCAAATGATCCCATGGTGGAAGGGAAACATTGAGTTCTCTAAATGATCTTATGAATGCATCCTGGAAAAAAAAATGATACTTGAATGATAACGAATATGGAGACATCCAGGTAAATAGAGAAAAGTATTCCAAACAAATGGAGCAAAATATTCTAAGGACTAGGAGGTAAAAGTTGTCTTGGAACACTGGGACTGTGCAAGAACTGTCATATGTCTGGAGCACAGAGTCTCGGGGGATAATAAAAAATAAGGTTACAGAGTTCAATCTGCTAGCAAGGCTCTGTCCAAGCCCCTGAGCTCCTTGGTGAAAGAGTGTAATCTCAAATCTAACACATTTAACAGTAGACAATAAAACAAAGAAAACCAGGGAACAACTCCTAATGCTGAGCTCAGACTTGCAACACACTGCTATCTCAAGAGATTTTTCTTTTGCTGGCTAAGCCTCTTATGTTTGGCACAAAACAACATTGTCAAATATAAGCTTGATTCCAGCAGGAAAAATTAAGATACTCTTGTCCCAGTTATTTACTACAACTGTGCTAAATCGAGACACTTGCTTACCTGACAATATACACAAGGAATGCCCTTAGGTTTTCCTATAAAACTTACTTTTGGACTAAGCACATTAATAAAACTGATGGGCATCAGAACACACAAGGCTGAAAAGAGAAAAAGAAAAAAAAAAACATGGTGGCATAGTCCCTTGAGCGAATTTCTTCTTTTTATTTCCTATTTACCTAAATTCTAATTTATGTTCATGTGATTGGATGCTCTTTGAGGGGAAAATACAATTTCCCATTCTTTCTACCCTCAATATATTGAATAGTACTTAAAGCCTAATCTTAAAAGTGATCAATCAATATTTGATCAACTGAATTCAAGATCGTATTAGTTATCTACTGTCATGGTGCTCTTATAATCTGGGAGCATGCTCCCCTAAAGCAAGCAATCCAAGAGAAAGTGTGAGAAAGCACACGATTTGGAAGCCACAACTTTATAAAATCCTAATGTCAGAAGTGACAGTTCATCATTTCTGCCATATTCTTTTCGTTATTGATACTCCTGAACTTATAATGGGGATTTCTCTTGAAAACTCCATTGTAAATTGAAAATACTGTAAGTCAAAAATGCATTTGAATATACCTGACCTAAGGATCATCATAGCTTGATAATGCAGCACACTGTAAAGATGTTTATGTGGCAATCAGGTAGCCGACTGGCTGCTGAGCTTGACTTCCACTTTCCAGCATTATGAAACAGTTTCCAACTGCATATCATTAGCCTCCAAAAATATCAAACTTCCAAATATATTTCCTGATGAATGTGGGTCATTCTTATACCCTCGTAATGCTAAAAAATCCTAAACTAAATATGGTACTCAGGATCATTTGCTTCATTGAGTTAATAAACCCAGTCCACACTTGGGGGCAAGAATTTACACAAGGATGCTTTGAAATTGCCTACCACAAACATTTTAAAGAAAAGCTGAGAAATAAGAATACAGGGCTACTTTGGATGAATTCAGAATACTTACTGAAAGATGTAGCCCAATAGTGGATAGGGTTAATTATTGTAGACTGAACAAGTTTACGGAAGATCATTGCTCTCTGGGTTGATTTCACTTCAGGTCCCCTAAAATCATTAGCATAACCAACCCCAATCCAGCTAGAATGCCAATGATATTTTTGGTGAAAATCAATGAAACAACTGACTTTTATACCTAGCTTTGTTCATAATGAGGAAGTAATCAGATAAGAAAACAGAAATACAGAAGTGTAGCAAAGAGTGAGGCAGCATATCCCAGAAACTCAGAGAAATTTTGGAAAAAAAAAAAAAAAAGAACACAGGGAATCATAGTTGTGGAATTAGACTTGAGATCTATTATAACCAAATAGGAGAAGCACAGAAGTTTCCAACCGTTTCTCTAGTAAGTAGTTACTTGCAAAATTTTATTTCAGTGCCCATGACACAATGAATAACCTTTTATGAACCAATTCAGTGGAAGTGATAATCATATTTGGGGAGAAGATAAAACTGAAACAAGTAAGGAAATTCTTGCTTTTCCTAATTCTTGAATAGTGCCTGATACAGAGTTATATATTCAACTTGGATGCTTTAATTTTTGTTTTCCAGAGAGACTGAAAGAGGAAATGAATGAGTGTGTTCACACATCTTGTCTCTCTGCAAAGTAGAGGTCTACCATTTTCTGACCGCCTTTCCTTCCGAAATGTGGAATGTTGCATTAGGAAATTTCACCTATTCTTGCCACAGCATATGCTGCTGCCTGACAAACTTCACAGAAACCTAGAAGGGAGTTGGTAAAAGCCTCTCTCAAAAGAATGATTGGCAGCCCAATCACCCTCTCCCAATAAAAGTTACAAAGAGAAGCAATTAGTTAAAGTCAGCAAAGTACAGAAGCAGAAGACACAGTAACTAAGCTGCCTTAATGACAAAACTTCTACAATATGTATTTCAAAAACATCAGACCACTAAACTCTCCATATTGTGTAGATACTCATAGGACAGACTCTAATTTTTAGAAAGATTCTAGTTTGTAATGAGAATTGATTGTGGCTATCAAAGTTCCCTCTTTTTCTTTATTTCTTTAAAAAATGTGGTTATTAATAATGTATTGTCATTAAATTTCTATTATCTAAGCTCAAAGAGTGTGTAATTTGGCTCTTGGTTACAAGTGAATATAAGCTCTTTACTCCTTAAGAGCAGCGATCATAGGAAAGTTGTTCCCTGGTCACTGGTCTTAACAGCAGCTGCTCCCAGGATAAGTTCTTGGCAGCTCACCTTAGATGGCAAACTTCACAAGGGAAAGAAGTGTATTTATCTAATTCACTAATGTATCCCACATACCATAATTTCTGGAGTATAGTACATTCTTAATAAATATTCATCAAGTGACTATCTAATGAATTGGCATCATTTTCAAAACCTCATTATAAACAGGATATGAATTTTCATTCTCTCTTGCCCTGATTTAATAGGCTCAAATTCCTTTAGTAAATCATGCATTGCATAAAAATCCTGTCACTAAAGACAAAAACAATTCATGTTCTGTTTGCATTTTTTCTTATTTCCTTCCGCTCATTCTTTCTTTCTTTCCATTGATGCTTTTGAGTTCCAATAATAATGGCATCTAGGGTGGATCTCTCACATAAAACTTCAATGGAATTGAGAATCAGATTTTTTCAGAGAAGGAAAAAAAACAGTAAAATGGCAAAAAAAAAAATCCTTGATTTTTCAATTCTACATATAAGAATGAAAGGGTCTTCCTGACTTGTTTAACATCTTTTGTATAATTTAGTTTTATAATATGTCAAATACCTGTAGTGCAACATCTCACATCCTCTCCAGCTGCCTTTTAATCCAACTATTACTGAAGCAAATGAGCTTCCCACAGGTTTACAAGGGTTTATACAGGTGATATTTCTATCTGAAATGTATTATCTAATTTTCTATTTCTGCCATAGGTATTTTGTATAAAGACACCACCTAAATGTATCTGCCATGGACTCATATAATACCCAGCTTAGAGGAAACTTGAAAAATCTGTAATAGGATACTCCAGAGAAAAATAATGAATAGGCTCTATCTACCTATTGATTCATTTAGTAGAAGGAATTGGCTTTATTAATCAGTTTTTTTTTTTATTTTTATTAAAATTTATTTTTTCCTGCAATCTGTACACGTGGTAAAAATGGGAGTTCATAACCCACTTGATTCAAATGTATGAAATATGATATGTCAAGAGCATTGTAATGTTTTGAGCAACCAATAAAATAAATAAATTTTATTAAAATTTATTTTATTAGTCTTTATTAAATAATAAATTTATAATTAATAACTAAATATTAATTGATTAATTTGCCTTTATTAATTAAAGAGACTTGCAAGTCCATGATGTATATAATTGATGTCTAAGTTGAAGTGAGAAGGTGTCAGTCTGCTGTTGAACCAGGAAAAGCCCTAATTGAAGGCCATTAGGCAAGAAAATTTTCCCTTACTTGGACGACAAAGGCCAGCCTCTGTTACCATACAGAACGTCAACTGATTGGATGTTATATATATTATATAATATTTTGCAGGGCAACCTGCTTTACTCATTCTATGAATTTCAATGTTAATCTCATCCAAAAACACCAAGAATCAAGTTTGGCCAAACACCCAGGCACTCTGGCCCAGTCAAGTTGACATACAAAGTCAATTGTCACATAGCCCTTGGGGAAAAATCTGGAAATTGGGAAATGGAAGAGTGGTTAAATGTCCCCCTCTCCACACTTCAGGTGAGCCATTATGAGGCATCTTCTTATGATACCTCAGAGTCTCAGCATGAGCAAGCACTGGCAGCCAATTCACCCGCCATGATGTTAGCTTTGCCCAACCTCAGGGCCCATTTCATCCTCTTCAGCATTCCATTCTCCTCTCCATGTCCCCTGTCATTTTTTTTTTTTTTTCAAATAAATTATCTCTACTCATGTCTTGGACTCTGATTCCTGGGGAAGAAAGCCAGTTAATATATTAAGATAATCAGGGAATTCGTTTATACATTTTCTGTTGGCGATGCAAAATTATCTTCCATATATGTTGTATTTTGTTGACTGAAATGCTTACTACCCAAGCATGGTCTTTGGGTCTACATATCAAATATCTGCAAAGAAAGAACTGACTATAGATATGAAAACTCCCTGAGTTTGGTTATACAAACAAAACTTTAAGAAATAGATCTAGATTTCTTACCTAATAACATTTGTTTCAATTTAATGAACACCCTTCATTATTTACTATGGAACAGATTTGGTACAGATACTCTTTAAGTTTTTGTTTGGGAATATAGTTCTCTCATTTCTGAATGACAGTTTTGCTGGGTAGAGTATTCTTGTTTGGTAGATTTTTTTTTTCTAAAGTATTGTGAAGGAAGATGGCGGCGAGGGGAGTGCATTGTCCCCGTGTGCTGCTTCACTGTGTGGGAGTATGACAAGTCAGGACGGCTAAAGGATATTTTGTTAGGAATTTCCAGCAATAGTGGGGTGCTCCGGAACCTGGAGGAAGGATTTCCATCGCACGAGGATCGGCTACGGGGACTCAAATGCGAGAGGTTTGTCGCACGGAGGGTAACACTGCTTATTCAGCAAATCGCCCCGAGGCTAAAGTCTGGGATAGAGACGCAGGGTTACAGCGCTGCAGTTTCTGCCAGCCGCGCAAGCACCGTACTCAGGGCTGAATTCTGGGTTCGAGACGGGGGAAGGAAGCGGTCCATCTCGGTTCTCCACACCGGTCAGACCACAGAGGAGGCCAGCAGCCACCATGTTGGTAAACTGACGTCACCACTCCTGTTTTTGACTGACCGCAGCTCATTCAGCCATAGAACAGGTAATTTCAGGCTGCAATTCGCCTGCGGCTTGCAGACAGATTGCTAGGGCTCAGCGCCTGGGTGCTTCTTAGAACCTGATCTTATCAGAGTGAATACCGAGCGCGGGGCGGCCGAGTTCCGGCTCCCGGAACTGAGCCCGCGGGGACTGCTTCTTGGAGCTTACATTTATAGGAGCTTACACCGAGCACGGAGTGGCCGAGTTCCGGCTCCCGGAACTTCCCTGGCCCGGGGCTAGGAGCCCGCGGAAACTGCTTCTCGGTCCGGGTCCTGCTGAGGGCCGGTCAGGACTCACCCGGTGCTTTGGTTGCCCAGCAAGGGGAACGAAATGCTGCCATTCGCATAGGATACCAACATGGCAGAGATCTGACGTCTGCAGAAAGCGGCGGAGGAGGGAACTTCATCAATACCAGTGGTGACATAAGCAGTTGGTCTCCTGGTAGGGGGGGTGAGGCACAGTCACCCCAGTCTCCTCAATTTGTCCTCGAGCCAGAGGGAAGGAGCCGGGCCGCCGCCAGCGCCCGGAGCAGGCCCAGCGGCTCGCCAGCGTGGTGACCGCGTGACCCCAATTGGAGAGGGGGCGGAGCGGAGCCGCCAGCCGCAACCGCAAGGTGGGCAGACCCGCGACCCAGTGGTACATGGGCGTGGTAGGAGGGGCAGGGCAGAGCCGCAGTTCGCGCTTGCAAGGTAAACAGACCTGTGTCAGCCTGGCGGGTCAGGCCCAGTGGCCTGCCAGTGTGGTACACACGTCACCCCAACTGGAGTAGGGGCAGAGCAGATCCTTCTCCCACGACCGGATCAGGCCCTGCCGGTGTGGTGGTCACGTGACCCCAATTGGAGTGGGGGTGGAGCGGAACTGCCACCCGTGCCCACAGGGTGAGCAGACCAGTGATCAACCTGCAGATCAGGCCCAGGGGTCCGCAGGCGTGGTAGGAGGGGCAGGGCAGATCCGCCGCCCGCGCCTCCAAGGTAGGCAGACCTACAACAGACCGGCGGATCAGGCCCAGGAGCCTGCCGGCATGGTACAAACACCACCCTAATTGGAGTAGTGGCAGAGCAGAGTCGCCGCCCTTGCCAGGAACAGGCCCAGCGTCCTGCAGGCGGGGTAGCCATGACACCCTAATTGGAGTAGGGGCAGAGCAGAGCCTCCACCCGTGCCCGAAAGGTGGGCAGATCTGCGACCGACCAGCGGGACAGGCCCAGTGGCCTGCCGGTACGACAGACACGTCACCCCATTTGCAGTAGGGGCAGAGTAGAGCTGCCGCCCGCGCCTGCAGGGTAGGCAAACCTGCAACCGACCGGCGGATCAGGCCCGGTGGCCTGCTGGCGTGGTACACTCGTCACCCCAATTGGAGTAGAGGCAGAACAGAGCCGCCGCCAGCTCCCAGAACAGGCCCAGTGACCTGCCGGCGTGGTAGCCACGACACCCCAATTGGAATAAGGAAAGAGCACAGCCGCCGCCCGCACCTGCAGGAAAGATACGCAAGCAGTATGAAAAGACAAGGAAAGAAAGGACCACAAGCAATGCAGGTCAATGCAACTTTAGAAGAGGTAACAGCTGCAGCAGATGGAATGTCAGATAAAGAATTCAGGATATACATGCTTCAGATGATCTGGAGTATCAAGGAAGACATTAAACAGCAAAATCAGACAATGAAAGATCACTTCGACGACGAATTACGCAAACAAATCCAGGAAGCAAAGGATCAACTATACAGGGAGATAGAGGTTATAAAAAACAAACAAACAGAAATCCTAGAAATGCAGGAAGCAATAAACCAACTTAAAAACTCAATGGAGAATACTACCAGCAGAGTAGAACACTTAGAAGATAGAACATCAGACAATGAAGACAAAGTATTTCAACTGGAAAAGAACATAGACAGCTCAGCAAGACTGTTAAGAAACCATGAGCAGAACATCCAAGAAATATGGGATAACATTAAGAGACCAAACTTAAGAGTCATTGGGATACAGGAAGGTACAGAGCTCCAAACCAAAGGAATGAGAAGTCTATTCAATGAAATAATACAAGAAAACTTCCCAGACTTGAAGAATGAGACAGAACCCCAAATCCTAGAAGCCTACAGGACGCCGAATGTGCAAAATCATAAGAGATCCACACCTAGACACATCATAATGAAGATGCCCAACATACAGAATAAGGAGAGAATTTTAAAAGCTACAAGAGAAAGGAAGCAGATTACATTTAGGGGTAAGCCAATCAGGATAACAGCTGATCTGTCAACACAGACTCTGAAAGCTAGAAGATCCTGGAATAACATATTTCAAACACTGAAAGAAAATGGGTTCCAACCAAGAATTGTGTATCCAGCGAAATTAAGCTTCAGGATGGAGGATGAAATTAAAACCTTCCACGATAAACAAAAGTTTAAAGAATTCGCAGCTAGAAAACCATCTCTTCAAAACATCCTCGCCAAAGCATTACAGGAAGAGGAAATGGAAAATAACAATGAAAACCAACAGTGGGAGGTAGGACAGTAAAGGGGGGGGGAATAATCAAAGAGGAAAACAAACCATGTTTAGTAACAGAAATAAACAAATATGGCTGGAAGAACAACCCATATCTCAATAATAACCCTAAATGTTAATGGCTTAAACTCACCAATTAAGAGACACAGGCTAGTAGAATGGATCACAAAACAAGACCCAACAATATGCTGCCTACAGGAGACGCACTTGATAGGAAAAGACATACATAGGCTGAAGGTGAAAGGTTGGGAAAAATCATATCACTCATATGGACTTCGGAAACAAGCAGGAGTGTCCATACTCATATCAAATAAAATAGATTTCAAGCCAAAGTTAATCAAAAGAGATAAAGAGGGACACTACATACTGCTTAAGGGAACCATACACCAACAAGACATAACAATCATAAATATTTATGCCCCAAACAATGGTGCAGTTATGTTCGTCAAACAAACTCTTCTCAAGTTCAAGAGTCTAATAGATCACCATACCATAATCATGGGAGACTTCAACACACCTCTCTCGCCACTGGACAGATCTTCCAAACAAAAGTTGAATAAGGAAACTATAGAACTCAATAACACTATTAATAACCTAGACCTAATTGACATATATAGAATATACCACCCAACATCAAGCAGTTACACTTTTTTCTCAGCAGCACATGGATCCTTCTCAAAAATAGATCATATATTATGTCACAGGGCAACTCTTAGACAATATAAAGGAGTAGAGATAATACCATGCATCTTATCTGATCATAATGGAATGAAACTGAAAATCAACGATAAAAGAAGGAAGGAAAAAGCATACATCACTTGGAGAATGAACAATAGGTTACTGAATGATCAATGGGTTATAGAAGACATCAAGAAGGAAATTAAAAAATTCTTAGAGATAAATGAAAACACAGACACAACATATCGGAATCTATGGGACACATTGAAAGCAGTTCTAAGAGGAAAATTCATTGCTTGGAGTTCATTCCTTAAAAAAAGAAAAAACCAACAAATAAATGATCTCATACTTCATCTCAAAATCCTTGAAAAAGAAGAGCAAAACAACAGCAAAAGTAGTAGAAGGCAAGAAATAATTAAAATCAGAGCTGAAATTAATGAAATCGAAACAAAAGAAACAATTGAAAAAATTGACAAAACTAAAAGTTGGTTCTTTGAAAAAATAAACAAAATCGACAGACCCTTAGCGATGCTAGCGAAGAGAAGAAGAGAGAGAACTCAAATTACTAGCATACGGGATGAAAAAGGCAATATCACAACAGACACTTCAGAAATACAGAAGATAATCAAAAACTATTTTGAATCCTTATACTCCAACAAATTAGAAGATAGTGAAGGCATAGATAAATTTCTTAAGTCATATGATCTGCCCAGATTGAGTCAGGAGGATATAGAAAACCTAAACAGACCAATATCAATTGAGGAAATAGAAGAAACCATAAAAAGACTTCCAACTAAGAAAAGCCCAGGTCCAGATGGGTATACAGCAGAATTTTACAAAACCTTTAAAGAAGAACTAATACCAATACTTTTCAAGCTACTTCAGGAAATAGAAAAGGAGGGAGAACTTCCAAATTCATTCTATGAGGCCAACATCACCCTGATACCTAAACCAGACAAAGACACTTCAAAGAAAGAAAACTACAGACCAATATCTCTAATGAACCTAGATGCAAAAATCCTCAATAAAATTCTGGCGAATCGGATACAAAAACATATCAAAAAAATTGTACACCATGATCAAGTAGGATTCATCCCAGGGATGCAAGGCTGGTTCAATATACGGAAATCAATAAATGTTATTCACCACATCAATAGACTTAAAAATAAGAACCATATGATCATCTCGATAGATGCGGAAAAAGCATTTGACAAAGTGCAGCATCCCTTTATGTTCAAAACTCTAGAAAAACTAGGGATAACAGGAACATACCTCAATATTGTAAAAGCAATCTATGCTAAGCCTCAGGCTAGCATCATTCTGAATGGAGAAAAACTGAAGGCATTCCCTCTAAAATCTGGAACTAGACAGGGATGCCCTCTCTCTCCACTTCTGTTCAACATAGTTCTCGAAACACTGGCCAGAGCAATTAGACAGACGAAAGAAATTAAAGGCATCAAAATAGGAAAAGAAGAACTTAAATTATCACTATTTGCAGATGATATGATTCTATACCTAGCAGACCCAAAAGGCTCTACAAAGAAACTATTAGAGCTAATAAATGAATTCAGCAATGTGGCAGGATATAAAATCAACACGCATAAATCAAAGGCATTCCTGTATATCAGCAACAAATCCTCTGAAATGGAAATGAGGACAACCACTCCATTCAAAATATCTTCAAAAAAAATAAAATACTTGGGAATCAACCTAACAAAAGAGGTGAAAGACTTATACAATGAAAACTACAGAACCCTAAAGAGAGAAATAGAAGAAGATCTTAGAAGATGGAAAAATATACCCTGTTCATGGATAGGCAGAACTAACATCATCAAAATGGCGATATTACCAAAAGTTCTCTATAGGTTTAATGCAATGCCAATCAAAATCCCAACGGCATTTCTTGTAGAAATAGAGAAAGCAATCATGAAATTCATATGGAAAAATAAAAGACCCAGAATAGCAAAAACAATGCTAAGCAGGAAGTGTGAATCAGGCGGTATAGCGATACCAGACTTCAAACTATACTACAGAGCAATAGTAACAAAAACAGCATGGTACTGGTACCAAAACAGGTGGGTGGACCAATGGTACAGAATAGAGGACACAGAAACCAATCCACAAAACTACAACTATCTTATATTTGATAAAGGGGCTAAAAGCATGCAATGGAGGAAGGATAGCATCTTCAACAAATGGTGCTGGGAAAACTGGAAATCCATATGCAACAAAATGAAACTGAATCCCTTTCTCTCGCCATGCACAAAAGTGAATTCAAAATGGATCAAGGAGCTTGATATCAAATCAGAGACACGGCGTCTGATAGAAGAAAAAGTTGGCTACGATCTACATACTGTGGGGTCGGGCTCCAAATTCCTCAATAGGACACCCATAGCACAAAAGTTAATAACTAGAATCAACAAATGGGACTTACTCAAACTAAAAAGTTTTTTCTCAGCAAAAGAAACAATAAGAGAGGTAAATAGGGAGCCTACACCCTGGGAACAAATCTTTACTCCTCACACTTCAGATAGAGCCCTAATATCCAGAGTATACAAAGAACTCAAAAAATTAGACAATAAGAAAACAAACAACCCAATCAACAAATGGGCCAAGGACCTGAACAGACACTTCTCAGAGGAGGACGTACAGTCAATCAACAAGTACATGAAAAAATGCTCAACATCTCTAGCTGTCAGAGAAATGCAAATCAAAACCACCCTAAGATACCATCTCACTCCAGTAAGATTGGCAGCCATTAGGAAGTCAAACAACAACAAGTGCTGGCGAGGATGTGGGGAAAAGGGTACACTTGTACATTGCTGGTGGGACTGCAGATTGGTGCAGCCAATTTGGAAAGCAGTATGGAGATTTCTTGGAAAGCTGGGAATGGAGCCACCATTTGACCCAGCTATTCCCCTTCTTGGTCTATTCCCTAAAGACCTAAAAAGAGCATGCTACAGGGACACTGCTACATCGATGTTCATAGCAGCACAGTTCACAATAGCAAGACTGTGGAACCAACCTAGATGCCCTTCAATAGACGAATGGATAAAAAAAATGTGGCATTTATACACAATGGAGTATTACTCTGCATTAAAAAATGACAAAATCATAGAATTTACAGGGAAATGGATGGCATTAGAGCAGATTATTCTAAGTGAAGCTAGCCAATCCCTAAAAAACAAATGCCAAATGTCTTCTTTGATATAAGGAGAGTAACTAAGAACAGTGTAGGGACGAAGAACAGGAGAAGAAGATTAACATTTAACAGGGATGAGAGGTGGGAGGGAAAGGGAGAGAGAAGGGAAATTGCATGGTAATGGAAGGAGACCCTCAGGGTTATACAGTGGAGGAGGTAGAGAGAGAGGAGGGGAGGGGAGGGGAGAGGTGGGGAGGGGGGAGGGTGGAGGATGGGAAAGGCAGCGGAGCACAACAGACACTAGTATGGCAATTTGTAAATCAATGGATGTGTAACTGATGTGATTCTGCAATCTGTGTATGGGGTGAAGGTGGGAGTTCATAACCCACTTGAATCAAAGTGTGGAATATGATATGTCAAGAAATTTGTAATGTTTTGAACAACCCACAATAAAAATTTAAAAAAAAAAAATAAATAAAAAAATAAAGTATTGTGAAAATCACATGCTACTTTTTCCCGGATTGTAAGGTTTCTTGGGAGAAGCCTGCTGTCAGGTAAATTGGGACACCATTGTGTGCTCTTTGTTTCTTTCTCTTGCAGCCTTGAGAATTTTCTCTGTATCTTTCATCTATGAAAGGTTGATCATAATATCTCTTTGGATAGATTTGGTTGTTAAATCTGAGTGGTGACCATGACCTTCCTGTATATGGATATTTTTATCCTTCTCTAGGCTTGGGAAGTTTTCTACTAAATTCTCTTTGAATAAACTTTCTACTCCTTTGTCATTCTCAAATCCCCCGTGAGCTCCAAAACCTGAAATATTTGTTTTTAATGATATTCCAAATTATCAATAGGATTTTTTTCATTCCTCTTCATTCTTCTATTTTTTTCTCTTCACTATATTTTCAAATCACGGATCTTCAAACTCACTAATTCTTCTTTCTATCTGATCTATCCTAATGTTGATGCCTTCCATCATATTTTAACTTCCTTTTTCAGAACAAGGATTTTTAAAGAAGTGGTTTCATATCTTTCTGTTCAGTTTCTCTGTTAGAGTATTGAAATTTTTCTGTGTTTTCTTGAAGCCTTTTGGATTTCCTCTTTTAAATTCTCCATCTGAGAGTTTCCCCACATTAGTTATTCTCTGTTTTATTTCCGGCTTTTTATTTTGACCATGAGGTGAGGTCATGGTTTCACAAAAGCCCTTAATGTACACAGAAAGATTAAGTATTTATTCCAGTCTTCATAATCTGGCTTTAGTTGTGCCTGTCTTCACTAAAACATAAGATTCTTCAAGGCAGAGAATGCATCTGCTTGTACAGACTGATCCCTAAATATCAGACATGCTGAGTGAAGGGCTATAAGACCACTAAAGTAGTTAGAAATCAGATTTGGCTCACCTTAAAACCCAAGTCAACCCCCTGGCCCTTTGCTTTGTTGTGTTCTATAGGAAAATATTATTCAGCTTGTTTTGATTCTAAATCCTTGAATTAGATCACAAAAGCAAAATTACTATATCATAGGATAACATATCCACATCATTATAATTAATCAGACATAAAACTGAACCTCAACTATCAAATAGAAAATGAAAATAGTACTCCATGCTCCAAAATAGATGAGAATTCATAAGGACATTCTATTTTAATTTACACTCACACCCACTGTGCTAATAATAATAAATCTATGATAGCACATACACCTTTCAGTGATAGTCCCTATTTTTTAACTATATCATGTTTGTTGTTTCTCTGCTAGGAGTATGTTGTCTGTTAGTATACAAAATGACCAGGTTAAATTACTTCCAAGAAATCTAGAAATCTATCTGACTGCCACAAAAACCAATCAAAGCCTATTAGCAAAATTCAATAGTGTCAGTACTCTACACAAATTAATATGAAATTACCTTAATTCAAAGATGCTTAGAAGTTTCAAAGAATTATCAATACATGTGGTTAGATATTTTAAACTTTAAAAAATAATTACTCTTATTTACAATTTTATGAGTGTTTGAAGTCTCAGAACTCCATATTGGGAAAAGCTGAATATAAAGACTATAGTTACTATGCTGAAACAGTAAATATATTCCTTTTTGCAGATAGGACATATTGAAAAAAGATACTTCTGAGTTTGTAATTCCATGCATGCCTTGATCCATTGTAACAATTTACTCCTATACCATTTATTAAGGCCATGGGGTTGGAGAACATCAAAGAGGCTGCATTATAATTTTTTTTAAGAATAAGGAATCTGGAGTCTGACTAGATGGGTTTAAATATTGATTTACATTCTTATTTGCCATAGACTCATGACTAAGATTCTTGACTGCCCTTTACCTGTCAAAAACTTCAAGTTTGTACCCGCCCCCAAATCTATAAGATATGTCTTAAACACTAATGAAATGGTATTTGCAGATTGTGTTTGGGAAAGCAATTAGATTTAGATAAAGTTATATGGGTGGGGTCCTCATTATTGAATTAGTGCCCTTATAGGAAGAGACACCACAATACCATCTCTCTCCTTTGATGCTCTCTCAAAGAAGAGGTCTTGTGAGCATTCAGAAAGAAAAAAAAAAAAAAGCAGCCATCTGAAACATGAGGAGAGAGACTTCATTAGTAAGTGACCATGTTGGTATCCTAATATCAGTCTTCCAGGTTCCAGAACTGTAAGAAACCAAATGTCTGTTGATAAGCTCATCCTATCTACCCATCTACGGTATTTTTTATTGAAATGCAAATGAAGACAGTACTTAGATTTCCCATCTGTAAAATAGTACACCAGTAGTATGTTTTTAGCATATTGTATTATTGCAAGAGTTAAATGAGTGAGAATGGTACTTAGTAGGAAGTAAGAGAGAATATAAATTATTTTTATTTCTTTGCTTAAAAATAGATTTGAAGTTAATCTCTCTCAGTTATATTATTATCTGTTTAAAAAAGGAGATTGTCCCAATCCTACAGTGTTTCAAAGGCTCTTATTTTCTGTTGCAGAAGGGATGTGATCATTGTTTTCATATTTTTTTCAAATTCTAAAGGATTTGAGATTATGAGGTCTATAAATAAAATCCCCTGAGTTAAGCCTGTATATATGACTGCTAACTGAATTTTCCTTTTCACTGTGTTCCATAAGGTCAAACATGTAATATTTAAAAAGTCCAATAATGGTTTGGAGATGCAGTTAAATGGAGCAAACTAGAGATGCACCAGGCTTACCCTAAGCAAGAAAACACACAGGGAACTTACAGTGTATGTCAGCTTATTCTGGAATATGAAATCTGAAACCCTTGACAAAATGGCATCAGGTGTTAAGTTATATTTTGGAGAGGCAATGACACTGAATATACCTTGACAGTCCATCTGGTAAATGTGAATGTCATTTAGCGGTCTATTTCCCAAAGAGTGGCATGCTAACATCTCAATAAAATAAGAATGCAGGTATGATGTCAATCATTCCATGCCTTCTCAGTTTCCAAGGGACTAGTCTCATCTGCAATCATGAGGAAAAAAAATATATTCTCCTCAAAAGATGAAAATATTAGCGCACCAAGTAACACTACCCAGAATATCATCAATAAATAAAATCTGCTTTCAAGAATTTGGCAAATGTTAGCTGACTTTTTAAAGGAATTAACATTGACCCAAACCTTTTTAAACTTATCTTCCTTAATATATCTGGTAGATGGAGAAATAGTTCAACAGCTATCACCAATTTCCTATTTCCCTGCTAGTATTTTACAAGAGAAGATAGAACATGAATTTACTTTTGTGACCTCTCTCACAAATTCCAAGCACACGCTATTTGGGGCCAATGTAACATAAAGAGAAGTCTCTTGGCATGGAGGAATAAGAGGGGGTATCTACTCCAGGAAAATCACTATTTTTTTTTCTGATTATTTCTCCAATCCCAATGCCTTCCTGTCTTTACAAGAAATCATGAGGCATCATCTTGTGAACCTGAGGCATTTGGTCCAGTCCCTGTCTGACAATGCCAGAAGTTGAACTATATCAGAAAAATCAGGAATGTTCCACATCTCAAATGGAGAGTCCCTGTGATAAAAGGTTCACACCCATAAATTTGATTCCGTCATTAGGCTCATGAATATACATGGCAAAGGGGCTTTCCAGATGGAATTAAGTTATGGACTCAAAATAGAAAGATTACCCCAAGGGTCTAATCTTATCACTTGAACCCTTAACATGTTTCTCTGATTGGAGTGAGTCAGAAAAAGGCAATAGAAAGGAAGACAGAGGAAAGATAAAACAGTTTTAAAGATAAAATGGATTTCACCTGTCCCACTAGCTTTGTGCCCAGAGAATATGGGTGTTATGGATTAGGTGTGGTATCCCCAAAAAAGTTCACAAGTGAGACAATGCAAGAAGGGTTGGAGGAGAAATGATTGGGCTGTGAGTGAATTAATCCCAATCAGTGAATTAATTCTCTGGTAGGGATTAACTGAGTGGTAACTGAAGTACTAGGGTATGACTGGAGGAAGTGGAAATTAGAGATGTGGCTCTGGGGTAGAGATCATTCTCTCAGCTTTCTGATCATTATATGAGCCATGTACCCCGCCATACTCTTCCGCCATGATGTTCAGCCTAACCTCTAGCACTGAGGAATAGAGCTGGCCTTCTACGGACTAAGACCTCTGAAACTGGAAGCCCTGAAACTTTTTCTTCTGTATAGTTGTGCTGGTAAGGTCATTCAGTCACTGGAGCAAAAAAGCTAACTAAAACAATATCTGAACACTAAAAGCTGAGAACCATCCCTGGGCACCAGTTATCAAGTAAATGGGAACCTCAGTCCTCAATCAAATGGAGCTAAACTTTGCAAACTTCATAAATAAGAAATTGAAGCAACTTCTTCCTGAACACTCCAGTGGAAAAAAGTGGGCTGACCAACACCTTGATCTCCATTTTAACATAAACAAGAGCAATAACAACAACAACAAAAATCATATGGGCCCATGAGACATTCAAACCATAGGACTATGAGATATTTATGTTTATTCAAACAACTAAGTGGTAGTATTTTTTACAGCAGCAACAGGAGACAAATATACTTCCCTATAACAACTTTAGGTAATAATGTCTTATGGAAAATAGGCCACTCTATGGAATCAAATATTAAAAATAATGATAATAACTACAATGGCAATAACAACAAATAATAGCAATATTTGCTATTATTACATGTCAGGTTCTGGTCTAGAACAAATAAGACAGACTAGGGCAGAGTTTCTTTTGAGTTTATGTCTTAGTAGAAAAAAAAAAAAGATGGTAAAGAAATACCAAAGAAAAATCTTTGTGTTACAGAAATAATTAAAATAGGGCAATTTAAAAGCTATTTTCTTGTCAAATAATTTATATTGTCAGGGAGAACCTCTTGTGGAGGTAATATCTAAGTGAAATCTGAATGATAAGAAAAAGAAACTAATAAATCTTTGTAAGGAGGGTATACAAGGGTTTACAGGGCTTAGTGTCTGGCAGGTAGAACTATCTCAGGTGAGAAAGAGATGGTAAAAAAAAAGGCAAGAAGTCTGAGAATGGGGACAAGGGAAGATTGCAAAAGGTCTCATCAGTCATGCACAGATTAGTTTATTTTTTATTTTTGCAATATTTTATTCTTAAGGCAATGGGAAGGTTTTTTTGTTGTTGTTGTTTTGTTTGTTTTTTAATGTGGTGCTAAGGATCGAACCCAGTAGAGGAAAATGATTTAAATCATGTTTTAAATGATTACTGGTTGTATAGGACACACATTGAGAAGACTGATAGATGACCATGGGAACAGGTAGTCAGGTGCACAGAATGATTACGGTTTAGACCAATGTGGCAACTGAAGTGCTAGAGTTAACTGGATGGTTTAAGATTGTTTTAGACACAGATTAAATAGGACATTCTGAAGCATTTGATGTGGAGGTGAGGGTAAAAACAGACTCAAGAGTAATTTTAAATTTTTACTTTGAGCAGCTGTGTGGATAATAATTCAGAAAATTAAGAAGGAAAAAAAGCTTAGCAGGTGGGTTGGATAGGGTGAGAAATCAATTATGATTTGGCTATTTAAAATTTGAGATGCCTATTAGCTTGTTTATGGGATAATTTGAATATCCATTGGACAATATTCCCCATATTTAATTTTTAGACATTACACCTATTTTTTTTTGTGTGATTTCTTTAAACTATTGCACATTCCATGTTTACTTCTTTTCCTCTAAACAAAAATCAATTTTCACTTGGTGCATTTTAAAGGAATATATTAAGGAAAACAGACAATTCATTCACTTTATTTTTACAGTAGTCACATAAAAAGAAGATAATCATAGAAATTAAAACTGATATTTTTACATTTGGTTTCTATTGCGTATGTAATGCTCTGAACATGTAGTCAGATCATTTAGTAAAGATATACAGAAAGGAGTTAAGATATTAGCAAGTATTAATTTGATGTGAAAGTCACAATACTTATAAAATAAAAGACATACCTTTTCAGTATCCTTATTTTTTTTAATAAATTTATTTTTTAGTTATAGTTAGGCACAATACCTTTATTTTTTTTAATGTGGTGCTGAGGATCGAACCCAGGGCCTCACACATGCTAGGCAAGTACTCTACTGCTGAGCCATATCCCAGCCCCTCAGTCTCCTTAACTTCTATTGACTATTTCAAGAATGATTTTTTCCCTTACAGGAGATCTATAGAATATAATGTGGTATCTATTTGCCACCTAAATTTTTCTCACCTAGTGATCATAATCTTTGGGTGGTACATGACTGACATCTTAGAATACTGTTAAAGGCCTTAGATATTAAATCCATACATAATGAGAGAGGAAGGCATAATTATAACTCAAAACATTAATTTCTGATACTCAAGCATTTGAAGGGACAATAAATGTTTTCCAAAGGTATCAAAAATGTATTATGTGCCAGGCACTGAAATGATACTAGTATGTCATTAAATCTAAGTCAAGAACAATTTGTATTCTGTTAAATCACTACCCTGTTCCATTGCTGGCCCTGCTCACCTGTGTAAATCTGATAGGGTTTTTCCCTTGCCTCTTCAATTCAAGCTAAAAATAGTTTCCAAGCCCCAAACACTTTCTTAACACATCAGCACTTAAATCACAAGCATGCTTTGTCCATGCTCTGCTTCTTCAGTTATACAGCCAAGCTGGGGGGAAATTTTGCAAGAAGCATCAAAATGTGCTCCTTCCACCAGATTGACCCCAGCCAACTTCACTCACTCAAAAAGCTCTCGATGTAGGAGCTTTTCTAGAGTGCTCTGTTAACTTCGAATATATCAAGAAATTTTAACTTTAAGATGAAAATTCTGGATTTAAAATATGATAAAGCCCCTAGTTACACTTTGCCTTCTAGAGATGATGGTGAGCTTGTGTGTATGTGAGAGCTGGGGTGAGAAGATTGCATCTGGTGATTTCTGCTGCTCAAATATTTCTCCCAAATTCAATGAAAAACAAAATTCGGTCTGTTATTGTTTTCTGCACTCCCTTCATTACCTACATATGAATCACTAACTGTATTGTCTAATTATAACTTCTTGAATCAGCTAATGGGAGGGACTAATTAGTGCATTGTAAAAAGGGAAATGATGAGTCTTACTCATTCTTCTCCTCTGGAACCCTTGCACAGCCAAAGTTTTGTAAGCTTCTAGGAATGAACTGGTGAACTAGCATAGCTGGTCCTGCCTTCATAAGCCCAGCCATCATGCTGAAGTTTTCCAGTGCCTTCACAATGATTAAAGTAGTAAATTTAGCAGGGCTTATCGAAAGTCCTTACAGACTGGTGTCATGTTCTCTCGTTCAGTTTCTTTGGAGAAGCCATCTATCTGAAGAAGAGGGCTATAGAGAGTGGTATTAGAATATGTAGGAGTTACTGGCCTGTTCATTAACAAGGAATAACTTATTTGGGCTGGGCATCTGGCTCAGGAATAGTTTTTCTGACTAGAAACCTCAATGCATGAAAATAAATGTCAAATCTCCCACACTGATGTTTATGTTCACAACATAAACGTGTTTTATTTTTCCTTTCACAACTGCACAGTCAACTACTTTAAGTCTTTCATGCATCCATCAGAGACTCTCTTTTGACACACCTAATTATTTCTACATTTGACTCAGGTATGTCTCTTTTTTTCATAGACCTATATTTGTTTTTCTATTCCCTCTCCAAAGTCTAATGCAATGAAATATATGCATGCTTGTACATGCTTTTGTTTTATATAAAGATATACTTCTCTCACAAACACAATTGGTAACACAGCTGAAAATTAACTATGCCTCATGGTATCACATTAGCTAACTCAAAATGTTTATTCATCAGCAAACAAATTTGTATATAAGGGCAAAGCCAAAATATTCAAGTATGGAAAATGGGCACTTGTTTTATTTTAAATTCAAATGGCAAAAAAGAAAAAAAAAAAGCAATGACCCATGATATTGGAACCCTGTGTCTGCTTCTAGGGATCTCATATTATTGCAATGAATTTTTAAATCACAGGTACATGCATATTTTCTCAATAAACACATGCCAACATTACAATGACTAGTTTTTAAAAATGATTTAGTTTTTAGCATCTAATTGCATATTTCACAGTGTTTCTCAAAGTGTGTCTCTTAGATCAATTTCATTAGTTATCACTTAGAACTTAGAAATGCAAATTCTTGTATACCACTTCATTATGAGAAACTGTGGATAGGGTCCAGTAACCTATGTTTTTCAAAGGTCACCAGTTGATTCTGAGGCATATTAAAGTTGTAAAAGCATAAACCTATAAAAGGCATAAGAGGACCGTCACTTTTGCATCAATGCTAATTATTGAAATTTAGCCTAATGATAGGATTATGGATTTTGGAAGTATCTAAAGACGTATCCAATGAGATGTTCATCACAGAATGGTTTATAATTGTGGATCAATTATAATAAGTGATGATTGTTTTATAAAAAGAATAATGTCATGGGAAACATTAATGATTTGTTATTTAATAAAAAGGACTTTTAACTAGTAAGTCCAAGACTGTCCCAGTTTTCTTAAAAGCATACAAATGACTACATACAAATGTTGAGGTTATTCATTAAAATAATCAAACTAATTTTAAAATCTTACATATCTTAAGATCATGAATGTTCATGATTTTCTTCTTTATATAAACATCAAGATTCTATAATATAGGTACAAATATGTATGTACTTAGGCATATGTATATCTATATGCACATGCACATGTTTACTTTTGTTCTCAATTGAGAAGTTTTGCTCAATTGAACACCTACATCAGATAAACTTTTACCTGATTGTAAAATATGAAAAATATTTTCACTTAATATGAGCACAGAATTAAAATCTGCAACTTATTCATGTATTGCATTTGGCACTCTTTATATTTGATACCATATTCACTAGAAAATAATTTTTGTAACATATTTACACTTGAGTACAAACAGAACATAAGAATGTTCCTTGTGAAAACTAAAAGTATACTTTATAAATAAGATTTTTACCAGAAGTAAAGGATATATACATGCTGCAGAAAAAAATTTATCATGTCAGAAATAATAATGCAAATTTTACTTAACTAATATTCTTGGAGTTCCCACTCCTTAAGTTTCTTTGGGTTGCCTCTTATTCATGTATTCTTTGCAAATAATATAATAAAGTAACTTATTTGTTATCATATTTTTGAATATTTTCAACTATTAGTCATTTTTTATTTTTAATGAAAGAACTCTTTAAAATTGTGAATAACCTTTTGACATCACTGGTTTTAAAGGGTTATTTTTGTTTTTTTTGTCACAGTTTTGGGAATCAAACCCAGGCCTTCCCTCATGCTAGGCAAGGCTCTATCACTGAGCTACATGAATGCCCTTTTGAATACCTGCTTATTTTATGAAAAACTTCAGGTAAGGATTTCTGTTCTTCTGTCCTTTTAAGACTGAAAAAAGTGACCTAAAGATGTTCTTTCAAAAAAATGGGTGTCTGAGAGGTTTCTTCACAAGTGACAGGTTTTTCCCAAGGTGCCAGATATATACTATGTGTTTCTTTGGCAACAAATAAAATTGAGCTACTATTTACACAACTTTAAATTTAAAAAATGACTTCCAGGAGAAATAATAAACCACGTGTGAAACAAAGAACATAGTTAACATTCAGAGGATTTAATTTTAACATTTTTCATATCTACCTGTGATCATCAGCATTCATCATCTCAATTTTTTTGTCTGGTATTTGTTATAAGGACAGAGTTGTTTAGATATCCAACTTAGTTGAAAAATCTCAGCATGACTGTTAGACGATATATATTTTTTGAAAGTGGCGTTTTCTTATTTTTCAAATTGAAATGACTTAAAATAATTAAATAAGAAAAATATAGTTTATCATGACCATATCATTGATCACCAAATCTATAAGAAGACTAAGACCATCAATGTGAAGTAATGTATGACAGAATAAATTTTTTTTTAAAATTTTGATTTGAGACACAATGTTCAGCATTTCCCCAACCCTCAACCCCTCACCATTGGGTATAGGACACCAGAAAGCATCTGGGGTAAACAACCATTCTGATTGGCAAAACTGGGAGAGTTGGTCATCCAATTGGAGATGAAGTGTATGTTGGGGTTGGGATTAGACTATAAAATCCTATCCTCAAGTGTGCAGCCACCCTGGAGCTAAAGGAAAGAAAGACACCATACTTGAGTTGGTCACATACACTAAGAATGAGTCAAGTTATTAAATATAAAGAATGGAAGAGAAAGATCTAAGGACCTTCAGCTTCCAGGGAAGACACTTCAAACACTAGGAGGTAGAGAGCCTTAGCAGACCCTGGATGCTGCCATCATGTCCTGACTGGTGCATAATAGATCTTCCCAGAGGACTGCAGATGATGACTTATAAAAACAATATATCAGGGAGGATCCAAGATAGTGGGCCAGAATGAGGCAGCATTCTGTGACACTCTGTGACCAGGGTCTCAACTACTGTGAATACTACTTTGCTGAGAGTGATAGAGGACCCCTATACAGCTAATTGCGCACATGAATCACAGCTGCCATGCTATGTGGGGCCCGGGCCTCAGCATTAGAACAGACTCTCAATTCCCTTCCAACTACTTGCCCATCCAAGTCTCACACGTGCCTTAGCGGGATCACAGGCATCAGCACCAGTGTAGAATTTGATAAACCCAGCCTGATTCCCTCTTAAAATTGGGAGCCATCTCACCACAAAGGCATGAAAAGCTAATTTCAGACTTACTATAAATTACTGCAAATTCTAAACTTGCTTGGAATACCTGCCTGTGCCTTGAACTCACCCATGCCTGGCCTTCCCTGACCAGATAACAACCCTCTCTGAGGCTCTAATGAACTTCATAAATTCTGATGTCAGGGCCAGCAAAAATATAAACTAGCTTTTTTGTTATGCTTGTCAGAGTTTTGTTATCTGTAAGTTCTCAAACCCTCCTTTGTGTAACTTTCTGGGCTATAAAGCTGCGCTTCTAGAAAGTTGTGGGGCTGTCTTTTGTTCCCACGGTTTTTGTTGGGAGAGGCAGCCCGGCCGGTCGAAATAATAAGCTTGCTTTAATTTTATTTTAATTGGAGTCAGTGGTCTTTTCTTTGCGTCCTGGTCTAATAAATTCCCAGACACCATTCTCATGGAGGACACTCAGCCACCTCTCCCATGTGGGCCTTCATCTACCAACATGGGGTTCCCCTGGTCACCTCCATCTTGGGACTTGGCACCTACAGCCATAGTTCCCTACTCACAATAGCCTGCCTGCATCCGGGGACATCAAAGGCTCTGAAGAAAGCTGACAGTGCAACAGGGCATGCCACAGAGCTCATCTCTGAATGCATCATATAAGGACATGGCCTGATCCCGCCACCGAACTCGACACTCCATCGCTGAAAGCAGCTGCCTCCATCTTGGATCACCTCTATCACCATCTTTAGTCGGGGCATCTACCAATTTAGAACACTGGATAGCCAGGTACCCATAATTTTCTAATCCCCCACACACAATCCCCTGTGCCTCTAACTCAGCAATATGACTGCCCAATTCAAAATACCCTTTCACAACAGGTGTGCAGCCACCAGAGTGCAATACACAAAAAAGAAAAAAAAAAAAAAAAGACCCTGAGAGAAAGGTTTCAGAGGAGGATACACTTTACAGACTACTTTAGAGAGCAGAAACTGTGAGGTCTACAGGTGAGATGAGGAGATAAGAACCAGCACCCACATCACAGGAGCAGACCCCAAAGGAGATCCTTGAGGTGCAATCTCCCAAAGGGACCAGTGGGTATCATGCCCCACTTCCAAGTGTCCTGCACCCAAGACCAACCCTCACACCCTGGTAACCCCCACCACCCTGAGAGGGAAGATACCAACTAAGAATAGACAACCCCACCTATTGGATGAGAAGGGAAACAGGAAAGATACTGATCTCCAACCAAAACAATACTTGTTTCTTCCTTCAGAAATTTTTTTCCCTTTCTTCTCCCTCTTGATTCTTAGTGAAACCAAGCACTTTGCATGAATTAGGATACTGAGGTGTGAGACAACTGACAGTATATTACAGTTGTATTGTATATTCTTTTTTTTCTCTCTAATTTTTACTATTTTAACATCTTTTATTTTTCTTAATATATATGTGTTTGTTTTATATTCTACTGTCTTCCCTCTGACTTGTCTACCCAAAATTACTACCTTTCTATTCTCCTACTACTAACCTTCTTCTTTAGATATCTTTTTCATACTTCCTAATATATAATAACTCTATATCCTCATCTTATACCTCCTCAGCATATCTTCCTACACCTCACCCCGGGTTCTTTGTCCATCATCAGAAACTATAAGCCCATTTACAAAACTATTGATTACACTGTAGATAATAATTGAATTCACCATTTCTGTATATTGTGACCAAACTGCAAAGGTCATAATAAAAACTATTTGTTTTTAAGGGATATTTTGTTTATATGGGGATCTGTGAACATTGTCCTTCCTCTCAAAGGTGAGATATTGGAACACTACAGGGGCACTATAAGCCTATAGGGTAAAAATGGTAATGCTCAGAGCTAGAAAGGAAGACACATGAGCAATATGAAAAGACAAGGGAAGAAAGTGCCCCAAACGAATCAAGATATCACATTATTAGAATCCACAGCCAGCACAGCAGATGAAATGACAGAGACGGAGTTCAGGATGTACATAATTAAAATGTTCTGTGAATTAAAGGTGATATAAGAGAGCAAATACAGGCAGCAAAAGATCATTTCCACAAAGAGCTACATAAGCAAATACAGGAAGCAAAAGATTACTTCAGTAGGGAGATAGAGGTGCTAAAGAAAAACCAAACAGAAATCCTTGAAATGAAAGAAACAGTAAAACAAATTAAAAGCTCAATTGAAATCATCACCAACATATAAGATCACTTGTAAGTCAGGACCTCAGACAATGAAGACAAAATTTATAACCTTGAAAAGAATGTAGACCACACAGTGAAAATAGTAAGAAACCATGAGCAGCAAAATTAAAGAAATATGGGATAGGATAAAAAGACTAAATTTAAGAATTTTGGGGATAGAGGAATGCATAGAGTCTCAAACCAAAGGAATGAACAATCTATTCAATGAAATAATATCCGAAAAATTTTCCAAACATGAAGAACAAATTGGAAAGTCAAATTCAAGAGGCTTACAGGACCCCAAATATGTAAAATCACAACAGATCCACACCAAGGCACATTATAATGAAAATGCCTGATATACAGTATAAAGAAAAAATATTAAAAACCATGAGAGAAAGGAATTAGATTGTATATAGGGGGAAACCCATTAGGTTATGTGTAAATTTTTCAACCCAGACCTTGAAAGCTAGAAGATCCTGGAACAAGATATATCAAGCTCTGAAAGAAAATGGATACCAATGAAGAATTTTGTATCCAGCAAAAGCTTTGGATTTGATGATGAAATAAAAACCTTCCACGATAAACAAAAGTTAAAAGAATTTACAGATAGAAAACCTGTACTACTGAATATCATTGACAAAATATTCTAAGAGGAAGTGAAAAATAACAATGAAAATCATCAGAGGGAGGTATTACACTAATGGAAAAGCTAATCATTAAAGAAAAAAACCAAGTCAAGTTAAACAACAAAAATGGCTAGGAATACAAATCATGTCTTAATAATAACCCTGAATGTTAATAGCCTAAACTCAACAATCAAAAGACACAGGCTAGCTGACTGGATTAAAAAAAGACTCAACAATATGCCTCCTCCAAGAGACTTATCTCATAGGAAAAGACATTCACAGACTAAAGGCGAAAGGTTGGGAAAAAATCATAGCACTCACATGGACTGCAGAAGCAAGCAGGGGTTGTCATCCTCATATCAAATAAAGTAGACGCCAAGCTAATCAAAAGGGACAAAGAAGGACATTTCTTACTGCTCAAGGGAAACATACCAACAAGACATAACAATTACAAATATATATGCCCCCAAACAATGGAGCATCTATGTTATTAAAACAAACTCTTCTCAAGTTCAAGAGTCAAATTGACCACAACACAATAATTCTGGGTGACTTTAACACATCTCTTTCACCACTGGATAGATCTTCCAAACAAAAGCTGAACAAAGAAACTAGAGAACTCAATAATGTAATCAATAACTTAGACTGAACTGACACATATAGAATATTTTATCCTTCAACAAGCAAATGCACCAGCATGTGGATCCTTCTCTAAAATTGACCATATATTATTCCAGAAAGCAACACTTACCAAATACAAAAAGTAGAGATACTACCTTGCATTCTATCAGATCACAAAGGATGAAATTAGAAATCAATGATAAAATAAAAAATAAAAGCTATTTCAACACCTGGAGACTAAACAATATGCTACTGAATGAACAATGGGTTGTAGAAGACATCGAGGAGATTAAAAAATTCTTAAGAGGTAAATGTGAACACTGATACAACATATGAAAATCTCTGGGACATTATGAAGGCAGTATTAAGAGGAAAGAACACGGCATGGAGTTCAATTCCTTAAAAGAAGAAAAAGCCAACCAATAAGTGACCTAACACTACAACTCAAAGAACTAGAAAAAAGAAGAACAAATCAACACCAAAAGCAGTATAAGACAGGAAATAATTAAAATCAGAGCCAAAATCAATGAAACTGAAACAAAAGAAACAACTGAAAAAATTGACAAAACAAAAAGTTGGTTCTTTGAAAAAATAAATAAAATTGACAAACCCTTAGCCATGCTAACAAAGACAGAAAATTCAAATCACTAACATAACATGACGAAAAAGTAAATATTACAACAGACACAAAAGAAATACAGAAGATAATTAGAAATTATTTTGGAAACTTGTACTCTAATAAAATATAGAATGTCGAAGGCATCAACAAATTTCTAGAGGTATATGAGTTGTCCAAATTGAATCAGGATGATATACACAATTTAAACAGATCTATTTCAAGCAAGGAAACAGAAGATGCCATCAGAAGCCTACCAACCAAGAAAAGCCCAGGACCAGATAGATACACACCTGAGTTATACAAAATCTACAAAGAAGAACTAATACCTATACTCTACAAATTACTTTATGAAATAAAAAAAGATGCAGCACTTCCAAACTCATTCTATGAGGCTAATATCACCATGATTCCAAAACCAGGCAAAGACACATCAAAGAAAGAAAACTTCAGACTGATATCGCTAATGAACATAGATTCAATAATTCTCAATAAAATTCTGGCAAGTCAAATACAAAAACATATCAAAAAGATAGTGCACCATGATCAAGTGGGGTTCATCCCAGGGATGCAAGGTTGATTAAACATATGGAAATCAATAAACGTAATTCATCACATCAATAGATTTAAAGGTAAGAAGCATATGATAATCTCAAATGATGCAGAAAAATCATTTGACAAAATACAGCACCACTCCATGTTCAAAACATTAGATAAACTAGGGATAACAGGAACATATCTCAACATCATAAAAGCTGTCTATGCTAAGCTCCAGGCCAACATCATTGTAAATGGAGAAAAATTGAAAACTTTCCCTCTAAAACCTGGAACAAGACATGGATGCCCTCTTTCACCACTTCTATTTAACATAGTTCTTGAATAACTGGCCAGAGCAATTAGACAGATGAAAGAAATTAAAGGGATATGGATAGGAAAAGAAGAACTCAAATTAGCATTATTGCAGATAAAATGATTCTATACTTAGAAGACCCAAAAAATTCCACCAGAAAACTTCTAGAACTAGTAAATGAATTCAGCAAAGTAGCAGGATACAAAATCAACACCCATAAATCAAGGCATTTCTTTATATAATTGACAAATCCTCTCAAGGGAAAGGAAACAAGAAAAGGGAAATGAGGAAAACTACCCCATTTACAATAGCCTCCCCCCCAAAAAAAAAATAAATAAAACACTTGGGAATCAACCTAATGAAAGAGGTGAAAGACCTCTACAATGAAGACTACAAAATGCTAAAGAAAGAAATTAAAGAAGACCTTAGAAGATGGAAAGATCTCCCTTGTTCTTGGATAGGCAGAATGAATGTAGTCAAAATGACCATACTACCAAAAGCACTATGCAGATTTAATGCAATTCCAATCAAAATCCCAATGGCATTCCTCATAGAAATAGAAAAAGCAGTCATGAAATTCATCTGGAAAAATAAGAGACCCAGAATAGCTAAAGCAATCCTTAGCAAGAAGAGTGAAGCCTGTGGCATCACTATACCAGACCTTAAACTATACTACAGAGAAATAGTAACAAAAACAGCATGGTATTGGCACCAAAATAAATTGGTAGACCAATGATATAGAATAGAGGACACAGAGACTAACCCACATAATTACAGTTTTCTGACATGAGATAAAGGTGCCCAAAACACGTATTGGAGAAAAGACAGCCTCTTCAACAAATGGTGCCTGGAAAACTGGAAATCCATGTGCAACAAAATGAAATTAAGCCCCCATCTCTCACCATGCACAAAACTCAACTCAAAGTTCATCAAGGACCTAAGAATTAAACCTGAGACACTGGGTCTATTAGAAGAAAAAGTAGGTCCAATTCTCCATCATGTCAGATTAGGCCCCAACTTCCTTAATAAGACTCCTATAGCCCAAAAATTAAAATCAAGAATTAATAAATAGGATGGATTCAAACTAAAATACTTCTTCTCTGCAAAAGAAACAATCAGTGAGGTGAATAGAGAGCCTACATGTTGGGAGTAAATTTTTATCACTCGCACATCAGATAGAGCACTAATCTCTAGGTTATATAAAGAACTGAAAGAGCTAAACACCAAAAAAAAAAAAAAAAAATAGCCCAATCAATAAATGGGCCAAGGAACTGAACAGGCACCTCTCAGAAGATGATATACAATCAATCAACAAATATATGAAAAAATGTTCAACATCTCTAGCAAATAGAGAAATGTAAATCAAAACTATTCTAAGTTTTCATCTCAATCCAGTCAGAATGGCAGCTATTAAGAACACAAACAACAATAAGTGTTAGTGAGAATATGGGGGAAAAGGCACACTCCTACACTGCTGATGGGACTGCAAATTGGTGCAGCCAATATGGAAAGCAGTATGGAGATTCCTTGGAAACCTGGGAATGGAACCACCATTTGACCCAGCTAGCCCTCTCCTCGGTCTATACCCAAAGGACTTAAAAACAGCATACTACAGGGACACAGCCACATCAATGTTTATAGCAGCACAATTCACAATAGCTTAACTATGGAACCAACCTACATGCCCTTCAGTAGAGGAATGGATAAAGAAACTGTGGTATATATACAGAATGGAATATTACTCAGCAATAAAAGAGAATAAAATCATGGCATTTGCAGGTAAATGGATGGAGTTGGAGAAGATAATGCTAAGTGAAGTTAGCCAATCCCCCAAAACCAAATGCCAAATTTTTTCTCTAATAAAAGGATGTTGTTTCATAGTGGGGTTAGGAGGGGGAGTATGGAAGGATTAGATGAACTCTAGATAGGGCAAAGGGGTGGGAGGTGAAGGGAGGGGGCATGGAAGTAAAAAAGATGGTGGAATGAGATGGAGATCATTACCCTAAGTACATGTATGAAGACACGAATTGTGTGAATATACTTTATATACAACCATAGATATGAAAAATTGTGCTCTATGTGTGTAATATGAATTGTAATACATTCTGCTGACACACATAACAAATTAGAATAAAAAATATATAATATAAAGGATATGAGTCTTTTTCCCATCCCCAAAATGTGATGTCTTAAATCTCCCTATACCTGAAACATAATTGTTACCTTCTGTAATGTACCAATAAGTGGGACTTACTTTAAGAAGAATAATATTCAAACGTTCCAATTATTATGATATTTAAGGGAGCATTTTAACCTATTTTCAAAGGTTGATCTGCTGCAAATATGCGACTGATTTTAATTCCCCGCTTTATTATAGTCTAGTGTTCATATACTAATCCTTACTATATTGCCATGAAATTACAAAAAGAATATCATAACAATTTTGTGTTTATTCTAAATATGCTAGATAAGCTGTGAGCATTAATGCAGCTGAGGTTTTATTATTTTTCTTCTCAGAAAGAATGGAAATGAGTTTACTTAATATGAGATGATGGTTTCATGTAACTGTTAGGATTAGGTAATGTTGAAAATAAGAAATCTGAATAGAAAATATTGCCAAATTTCTATGCAGCTGAAATATATGGGCTTCAATAATAAGGTTGGAGCAACTGGTCTGATTCAGTCTTTTGCAACAATTAGTTTATAGAATGCTTCATTCTGTAAGCATCCTCTCCAGACCCCACTAAAGTGTGTGACATACGTAGTCTCTATTTTTTTTTTTTCCTGGAGTTGCATATAGAGCCTTTCTGAAATTAAATGTGTTTCACCTTTTCAGTGGAGAATCTTAAAGCACCATTAGAAGTAAAAGGTCTACAGATACCTATTTATAGAGCTGCTCAAATATATAGACAAGCAGAAACTCAGCACATGCTAACATCCCACAAAAATCACTCTTCTCTCTCCTTTGATAAAGAGCAAAAAAAGACTGCCTGATTGTAAGAGATACATGGAGTTTGAAATTAGAAATATCTAAGTGAATCCCTGGCCCCACCCTTTAATCATGGGACCTTAGGTAGTTCTTTGATTCTTCATCTGGAAAAATAGAAATAGTGATTCGTCTTGTTGTACGGCTGGGCATCTGGCAAATTCTTTTCAATTCCAAAGGCTAACTTCTAATTAAAAATGCATAATAGCATTTCCCACAGTGGAGAAATAATATTGTCTTGCAGTTCTACTTTCCACTTTTTTTGAGGAATAGGACATCTAATATAACTTTAATGAATCTAACCGGTAATGGACTGGTATAGAGCAAGAGAGGATGGGATTATCAAATATCTTCTATTTCAATGTTGAAATTAGAGGCAGACTGTAAGTTTTAACTTGAATAAAACCCTTTAGAAAAATACTCAACAAAATAAACTCTTTTTTTATTCAAAACCATTGTTTTCCTTCACCATTCAATTCCCCTGAATTCCCTCAAAACTTATAAGGTTGTCTCCTTTGAATTCTTCTTTAAAAAAAATGTAAAAGACTTGCACAGCCCAGGCTAATAATGACTAATCATCACTATGCCACTGACAAAGAAGTTGACATCTTTATAAAGTAGCAGAGATGAATTGAGGATGGTGAGGCTGCCCTTTTGGAATACAAGGCTGGTGCTCCCAAGCTCTCCATGACTGATGGAAATCTCTAGCCTAGCCATTATGAATATGAAGCATTTTCTACTCAATCCTGGAGATTATTCTTGGAACTTCCACAGGAGACTCTTACAGAGTGACAGATAAATGTGTGAATCGGCTGGGCCCTCTTTCTACACAATACTGTACCATTGCTGCACAAGTCATAGAAAATACGACCCAATTCCTTGAAATTGTCTCTGTGCTCCTCTAAATACTCTTCTTTTTTCCCCTTCTATATGACTGGAAAGAAAGACTCCATTGGCTATAATCCCAGCTATGAGGGAGGCTGGAGCAGGAGGATCATAAGTTCAAAGTCACTTAGGGAGACCCTGTCTTAAAACAAAAAATAAAAAGGGCTAGAGTGGTAAAGTGCTTTGAGGTTCAGTCCCTAGTACCTCTCTATTTCTCTCTTTCTCTCTCTCTCTCTCTCTCTCTTTCTCTCTCTCTCTCTCTCTAAGTTCTGGACATCCCAGAATCATTGCTTGGAATCCAAAGAGAAAAGCAGAACTGATTAGATGGATTCTCATTAAGTCTTGACCTGAGTAACAAGTACCATTTCACTGTATCAAATGTGACCTTTGGGTTTGCTTAGACAGTAGTATTCTCCAAGACTTTGTCTCTTACAAAGTAGGACCTGTTTCTTCTAAACCACTCATGGTGCCCCGAAGTCTTACAGGGAGCGTGTCCTATCTCATGCTGTTCTTCTCCTGGAATGTCTGTTATAATCAGTCACCTTTTGGTCTCTAACTCTACCCTTCGTGACCTGAAGGGAGCGCTTCTTCCGCTACAGAGACATCCTTCATCGTTGGCAAAACCAACCTCTGCCTCTATTTTTCTACCAGAAAACACTGTTTTTGAAATCGTTAAAACTTGACACAGGACAGCATAAGTTAAAACTGTGGCCCCTGCTTTCACGGCAAGTGAAACACTGTGAACTTTCTTCCCATCTTTTAATACCCCAGAGCTTTCCCTTTGGCTATTTGTGGTCAATTCCCACCCTGTAGGCAAACACTTCTTTGACATCAATCACCATAAATCAGTTTTGCCTATTCTGTAAATTCACAAAGAATGACATGTGACATCATCCTTTGTGTATGGCTTCTAAAAAAATAATGTTCTAGAGTTTTGTTCATATTGTTTCCTGTATCAAGTCTATTCTTTTTCAGTTCTGAGTTGCAGTTCACTTTTCCATTCACCAGCTGATAGGTAGTTGTGGTTGCTCTCCTCCATCCAGTTTTTGCTTATGTGCTTTCTTCCATAACAATTTTTGTAGACATACATTTAGCTTTAAATTGGGTAAAAACCTAGCCTCCTTGGCTAAGTAGGCTGAGGCAGGAGGACTACAAGTTCAAAGCCAGTCTCCACACCTTTGTGAGACCTTCTTTCCAAATGAAAAAAAATAAAAAGGGCTAGGGATATTGTTCAGGGGTTAATCATCCCTGGGTTTAATCCTTGGTACTGTTGAGAGCCACAACCAAGTCAAGATGGTGCCTGGCATTTTGCCAGAAGGAGTGGTTGAGGGGTAGCACCAGCGAGCCATTCAGATGATGATAATTAAGTTAAGCTGTGTATAATTATTAAGATAATGGCTGATTGCTGTAACTGGATGATGCTAAATTGAAACAAGCTGTGTATTCAGTTGTGTATATAAACCTCTGCTGTCTGGCAATAAGGCGGCTCCTGCTACCTTGGGTGCCTGCTACTTTTGAGTTCTCACAGAGTTCCCATTGAGTTCCTGTTGAGTTCTCGAATAAAGTTAGTTCCTGTTTGAACCTACAAGTGACTCGTGACCTCGCGGTTATTTGTGCCCAGCCAGACTGCAGCATGGTACAAATAAATAAATAAATAAATATCCCAACCCTAGGAGTTGAAGCCCTGGATTACAAGGTAGAGGGTAGCTGTATGTTTAACTTCATAAGAAACTGTCAATGTGCCAATGAGATTGAAGAAGAAAAATCTCACATTTTCTGATTACTTAGTAAGTGAGATACTAGACTAGCAGCTATTCACAATGATTATACTATTTAATCTTTTATCACTCTGGTCTAGATGGTGTCTTTTAAACCCCGATATTCAGAAGTATAAATTGAAGTTTTGAGACATTATGGAGTGTGCCCCAAATCACACTGCTAGTTAGGGTTGCTGTGGACATTTGAAGCCCAAGTTATCTTGCATGGGAGTTAAGGCATGGGCTTGGGAGAAAAAGCAGACCCAGTTCTTAGTCCCAAAGTTTTCCTGGAATTTCAAAGTCTCAATTAGTACCAATAACACAGCCTAAGTTGTTCTTAGTAAAATAACTTAATGGGTTGGAGGAAGATTTATTTAAATATCTACAGAAATATTTCCATTTCTTCCAGGTCATCCTCAACTAGTCACATGCTAAAGCCAGAGGAAGTGGGGGCTGTTGCATTATATTATGCTAGAGCCAGTGTGTCAAGTCTCTGTTCTGCTATTGGTGTGCCTGGCCACTACCCTACAATTAACCTATCTGAATTAGGCTTCCAATTACTATCTAAGAAAGCTGGCAGAACCCTTTGGGTATTCTCCAATTGGGGGCTAAGTTAAGCATACATTTACATGTAAATAGCCACCTTTTCTCCTCCTCAGCCTGCTAATAAAATGTTCTGCACTGCCTCCCTTGCTGTGTTACACACATTTTGAATAGGAAAACACTTGTGATGAAGAAGAAAAATTAAAGCAAAGCTACATATAAGAAAATAGCCCGTGGAAAAAGTCATCTACCACTTGCTTTCCAGTTCTTCCATTATTCAATGCATATTTAAGTGCCTACCAAACGCTAGGGGCTGTGTTAGGCACTGGAGAAATATGGCTGGTGATCAAGAACATGAGACCTGCCCTCAGGGAGATTCCAGATCCTGAGGGTGCCAAATGTTAAATTAAAGTTTAAATAAATGTATTGTTTTAATTTTTTTTTTTTTAAATTTTGAATTGTGGTGAGTACAGGGACAGATAAGCCCAGGAAGCTTGAAAGCACTAAATTAAAAAGCCTGATCCAGGTTGAAGCCAAGCAATTTCCCTAAGGAAACTGCGAGGCAGGTAACTATTTAAACCATCACAGTAAATATACCATTCAGTGTCAGCTATTATGGGCATTCACAATTTGCCAGATACAGTGCTAAACATTTTCCATGGATAATCACCACAGCTAATGAGGTGGAAATAGTTAATATGCCCATTATATAGGTAGAGAGGTTGATTCAAAACCAGGCTGTCTGATTCTGGAGTATACACGTTCCAACGCTGAGTAATTATACACTCTAATTGTTGTTCCTTTTGCTTTTGAAAAATTATTTTTTGCTGGGTGCAGTGGTCTATGCCTACAATCCCAGCAGCTCCAGAGGTCGAGGCCAGCCTCAACAACTTAGTGAGACCATGTCTTAAAATGAAAAAATAAAAATAAAAAGGACTGAGGATATAGCCCAATGGTAAAGTGTCTCTGGATTCAACCCCAAATGTCCCCTACCAAATTATTTCTTAACGGGTTGGGGCCATAACTCATTGGTAGAGCATATTTTATTATGTACAAAGCCATGGGTTCACTCCCTAGGGCTAATAAATAAACAAATAAATGACTCCTTCTTTAAAGTGTACTTTTCCTTATGTTGCCTTAATCACTACTTTATTAAACTCTAAATGTGTTCCTTGATCCAAAGCCATTAAATTATTTACTAGATGCCCAAATTGCTCCTCTATTAACAAGCAAAGGTGAGATTTGATTTTTTTAAAAGAAATCTCTCAATCACAACTAAGTGCCAGGACCTGTATGAGACATTTACTGCCAGTTCTTCTTTAGACATCATTTGCATCCCTGTTGCAAAGATGGGAAATTCAGGTAAAGAGATGTTCAGTGGCTTGTGCATCTGGGTAGAGAGCCTGGAAGAGCTGGGAGTGGAAGCCAGATTTGTTTATGCTGCTACAAACACCATGCCACCTCTCTGATTTTAGTATTAGTGTATGGCTGGTCTCAAAATAAGCTACTTCTTGGGCATTCCTAACAATGCATAGCATGAACTCATAAACTAAATTCTGATTAAATAAATGAAAAGATCCAAGAAATCATTTCTTTGCCTTCATCCTCCCTTCACCAACCAATACTTCAATTATCTTTTTTTCTTGTTATTTTGATATTGGGAATGAATCATCTTACGTGGTTGAAAGATGTATTTAGTCTGTATGGCTGAATGCCTTGCATTGAAAATTTATATAATTACTTTCTCAGCCGGTTCTGTTTTCTGAGCATTTATGAAGGTGTGAGACTTCAGGAGACCTGGAACAAAGTTGATCATGTTCCTCTGATATTTGTTAACTCTACATATTTCAAAACCTCTCTTTATCTTTCTTCTCTACTTGGATTCCTCTGGTCCCACACTTTTCTCCCATTTCTGTGTTCATTGTTTTCTGCGATGACCTCCTCATCCCCAGGAACTATAAGGTTAACCCTGTATTACCTGGCCTGTTCCTGTTTCCAATTCTCAGAGCCTTCATTGGTCCATACAAACACGCTTACAACTGTCAGACCATGCATCCTGATGTGGGATGCAGAAAATAGATCTGTAACAGCTGCCGTTGACATCTCTCTAGAAGCTTTTAAAACCAGTCTCTAGGGAGGTTTAAAAAAAAATGCAGATAGCACTGCTGGTTGATGCTTTAGTATGCTGCCTTCAGCTGATCACAGGGCCTGTCTGTGCTTTTACAAAGTGCAATTTCAACTCCAAAGCCTTCTCTTAAGTGTTCTCCTTTGCTTGGCCTCACATCAGATCACCGTCTAATCTAGCCCAGAGATTTTTCATTAGGTTTCATTATGGGACGTGACGGCTCTCATTGCTTGGCGGTACACTCCGTGGAGACTTTTCACTGATGCTGTTTCAAGAAATTAAGTGATCCGAAATACAGCGGTGGTGGCACTGTTACCATGTCAGATTTTCAAGCCAAATGAAACTGAAGGGGTCATGTTTGTAAATCTGATCATGCCGAAGGGTCCAAAGCCACTTTATTAAAAAGGATAACAATAAGAGTAACGGTAAACAAGAGCAGAAACTGCATTTTGAAAAAAAATCTATTTGTACGTTCAGGCCTTCAGCATGTCCTTTGTTACATACCTGTGCAAGGGCACTGATGTCAAAGGGAAATAAAATAAATTGTCTTTGTACTTCTTTGATGATTGAAGGCAGCGTGGCGATGGTATATTTTACAGGTATTTGGCTAACCCCTGCACCAAAACTTATACATTCTTCTACAGAAACAAAGGGAAGTTTCCCCGTCTCTCGAGTGGCACATACGTAACTTAAAGAGAATTTTAGAAACATGGCTGCCCCCAATATTCCACTGTCTTCCACAGTATAAGTCTGAGAATATTTTCATATCGAACCACAAATTCAATTTTAAAAGTAGTGCTGACTACTATAAAATTGCTGCGAAGGTTTCCAGAGTAAGTGGAGGTAGTACACCTCACTCATAAAGCCAAACTGTCTTAAACATTCCATTTTGCCTGCTCTCCTCTTCTCTTCCCTTCATGCATTTTTTGTGCCTGAGCTTAGAATGATCTGCCACTCATGCTTTTTCTGTCTCTTGCATGTGATCTAGTCCCTGTCTCTCTCTCTCTCTCTCTCTCTCTCTCTCTCTCACACACACACACACACACACACACACACTCATTTCCTTTATTTTAGAGTTTGCTTTTCTCCCATCTCATCCTGACCTCCCTAGGTCAAGGGAATTCCTTTTCCTTGTGAAAAGCAGCATCACACACCCCCACGCACCCCCACGCACACCCCACCACCACCACCACATAAGCATGTACGGTCCCAGACACCAGGAAATGTCATTCTCCCACCACAACATCTCAAAAAGGCAAAAAAAGAGATTCATCTGATAGTGGATATTTTTTTCAATTTTCTTCTTCTTTTACTTTTTTTTTATTTTTTGGCAGAGTTTCTTTTACACTCCTACTTAAAAAAAAATGAAGTTATATCAGTCAATCCACATAATTCTATCACTATTTTTAAGTGGTAGCAAAAATCACAGTAAAATAAAATAGTAAATTGAAACCCTATGTGCCCATGTGCTCAGGTTTACTTATTTGCAAGGGAAAACAGTGCTTTGGGAATATTTGAGAGCACACCTATAGAAATTCCTATGTTGGAATATTTAGTCCTTACAGTTGAGGATGTGAGTGAATTTCTTTACAGTGCTTTTCTGATAAATGACAAGTTGATATTTTCATTAATAAAATATTAACCTCGGAGGCAAGCATTGATTGCGAACATACATTTTTGCAAACTGCTGTGTTGGAAAAACACCTGTATTCTATTAATTTCAAAAGTAACAGTCTAGATTTTCCATTTGCTCTAAAGCAATCTTCACAATTTCTGGAAAAGTGTAAAAACTACAACACATTTAGCTTGCTAAGTTAACGGGTACTAAATTGAACACTATAATCGAATACTACAAATATATTTTGGTTTCCCTAAAGAGACATGTCTTTCTCGTTTCCTAAGTCATATTTTTGGAATTAACAAACTTCTGGTGTGGATAGAAACAAGATGGTTTCATTGTACTATAAAGTGTAAAAAAAAAAAAAATCTGTAAATAACCCTAAACCAAACTGTGTGGTATTTTTTTTTCACAGCTGGAATACTAGTTTTTATTACAGCTCAACTGGCATTGCAAATTAAAATTCATCTTTGTTTGTTAAACTGCTACTTAAAATGGCTTCCACCAACTGTTAGAGTTGAATATTATGTTGTCATTTATGCATTTAGTGAGGATGGTTCAATAGCATGAATATTTAAAAACCAGTGTACAGAGTGTACTTCTCCCCCTGTTGGTTTTCAATAGTTTACTAACTAAATTATGTTTTGAGTTCTTGGTCAAACTTGGTTTAATATTCACTGGTGGTGAGGCAGCTGTTGGCTAAATTAATTAAGTGGCCTTTATAGGTACATTATAGCTGTAATACCTGCTTCCAACCAAGCAACTATACTTGGTTACTGCTCCTCTGTTACATTACCCTGCGGATTGCCACTTATAAAATCTCAGGGTTTGTGCAGTAACAAGTCAAATTCTTGGACACAACAAGGGACATATTATTATCAATGAAAAAAAAAAAAAGGATGCTTTTCTTTTTCTTCTGTGTGAACATTTATTTTTACTGGACATAAAAGTCCGCAGAGTATTTTAGATGAACTACTTGTTGACATTTGAATGTTCACTAGGCTAAGGTCTTGTGTGTCTAGAATCATACTTGTTTTATGAATGAAATAAAACAAACAACAAAAAAAAAAACATTCGGTATCCTAACATATGGGCGTACAAAAGCAGTGTATTATTCCTCTCTTTAACACCAGTAAACCTAATTACAATAGTTCCCCTCCTTCTTCACGGTTCCACTTTCCATAGTTGTCAACTACGGACATCTAAAAATGTTACTAAAGTGGAATATGGAATTAAGATATTTTGAGGGACAGAGAGCACATTTGTTTAACCTTTGATATATTTTTATAATTTCTTCATCTTTATTTTATTCATTTATTTTAAGTGAGGCTGAGGATGGAACCCAGGGTCTCCCACGTGTGAGGCGAGTGCTCTACCACTGAGCCACAACCCCAGCCCTATTTTTATAATTGTTTCTTTTTATCTTATTATTAGTTACTTTAATCTCTTACTGTGATTAATTTATTAAAGAAACATCAAAGGTATGTACATTTAGGAAAGACATTTATTTGTGCTATAGTTTGAATCTGAAATACCTTCCAAAGGCCTCCGTGTTGAAGGCTTGGTCCTTAGCTTGGTGCTATAGGAAGGTGGTGAAGACCTTTGAGAGGTACGGCCTGGTGAGAGATCCCAGAGTCTCATGCCTCAAAGGACATTGCTGGACATTAGTCTCTTCCTCTCCCTTGGCTTCCAGGCTGACTTGAGGTAAGAAGTTTTCTCTACCATGCATGTGTGCTCCCTGTCTCACCACAGGCCCAAGAGTCAACCAACGGTGGACTGAAACCTCCAAAATATGAGACAAAATAAACTTTTCCTCTTCATAAGTTGATTTATCTCAGCTATTTTGTCACAATTAAATGCAAAATGACTAGCACAATAGTACTGTCTACAGTTTCCAGAGTCTACTGGGGGTGTCCGAAAGTATTTCTCAAGGATAAGGGAAGAAACGTAAATCTTCTCTGGGAATCTTTATGAACATTTTAGGTAGAGTAACTCAGATGAGGGTGTGTTTAATTCTATCTCCTGAATCATTCTAATATTATTCTTACTATGATAGTTTTAAGTTTTGCTTACATGTTTGTCACATATATCCTATTCATCATTATACCCAGATGGCTGACACAGATTCCCTTATTCAGTAGGAGCCCCTTACTACTAAAAAACTTAAGTAGGATTTTCATAACTTATTTTAACTAGAAGGGGAAATAGTAACAATGCAACTAAATTTGTCTAAAACTCTACTCTTACCCAATTTTGAAATCATGTTCTACATTTGTTTATTATATTTCCCGCTTAAATAGCCTCTCTTTTCCTGAGATAAAAGAACTCCCTAGAGGATAATTTATTTAAAAGTTGAAGTAATTTCATGTTCATTTGCTCCTTTTGATTTTCATACATTAACTTCATATTAAAAGAAAATAGTATCTTATTATGAGCCCTGTATTGAGGAAAAAAGATTTAGGTTCAAAGGCATGGGGTCAAAATTTTGCTTCAGAAAATAAAAATGTGGTTACAATTAGCCATTATTTTTTGCAGGGTCATCAAAATTGCAATCCATCTCCTATTTTATAGAACAAAGAAATTTTGCCTCATTATGTAGATTGTTTCTTAAAGGATCAGATTCTTCATAAGCACTTAACACTGAGAAGGGTACAATACATGTCTAATTTATAGCCCATTCATTTATAAGTGTTTTATCCTACAAAATACAAAAAAAAATAAAAAGATGACAAGAAGAGAGAGAAAGCCTTGTGATAGTTTTATAGTCACCAGTAAGAAAAAAACTCTTAACTTTTTCTTCCTTTGATATTTTTCTAGAACAATACTTTTATCTGAGATTTATACTCTTAGCAATCTGAATCATACTGTACATTGTGAATTCCAAAAACTGCACATTTGAAGACCTTGGTAAAATGCCATCCTTCTGATAGCTTGCTCTTTACCTACCACTCAGATCTGAATAAGTCTCTAGATTCCATTTTTCATATTGTTTAATGTAAGCAAAACTGAGGAACAAAAATGAGGAGACAGATTACAAGAAAGTGGATAACATAAAGCATCTTTGATCACTCTGGAACCCTAATATTGAATAGAACCAATAAATGAGCTTTAAGGTACTTGCTAAAGAAAGCCTATATTAATGAAACTATTAGTTAGAAAAGATAGATAGGCTTAATTGAATTTCATTTGTAAAATAGCATATTTGCTTTAACCTTTGGACAAATGGATTTTCAGCATTAATACTATCCTACTAGTAAATAAATACTTTTGTTATAATTTATCAAATTTAAAAGAAAATGGCAGTATCCCTGCTAACCCACTGGGAAATAGTATATCCAACCTGAGAGGTTTTTATTTTCTTCTTTTTTTTGGACCAAAATAAAGCATTCTGAGTAGTTGCAACTTTGTAACTTCATAAAGTTATCTTATCTAATCATATCATATCATATCCTAAAGTTAAAAATAAAGATCCTTCTATAGTTGGGAAACAAAAGGAAAATTATTGCTTTGTTAAGGAATATAATAAATGTAGTTTGAATCCTAGGTGAGATTTCTTTTGTTGTTTATCTTTAGGGTAGATTAGATAAGCATTTTCAAGTGTGTCCTTTGAAGTATCTTTTCTAATCTCAGAATGAATTTTTAATAGATTTCACATCATTTTTTAAATGCTACAGAAGGAACAAGAAGGAAAAATATTCTGACAACAAAAATGATTTTTTTCAAGCTGGACATGATGGTACTTGCCTGTAATCCCAGCAGCTTGGGAGGCTGAGGCAGGAAGATTGTGTGTTCAAAGCCAGCCTCAGCCAAAGTGAGGCGCTAAGCAACTCAGTGAGACCTAAATAAAATACAAAACTGGGGATGTGGCTCAGTGGTAAAGTGCCCCTGAGTTCAATCCCCAGTATATATATATATATATATATATATATATATATATCCCAAATGGCACAAGTTTAAAGAACTTGCTACCATAGTTGGGTGTGAGGTCAAGTGCAACAAGCATTTCACTTGAGTTAGAGTATGAACAGGTTCGTTTAGAAATCAATGATGATGTCTCATTTTTATTTAAGTTCTACTGCTGCTGAATGCCTTCTGATAGTTTCCTGACTTTTTTCCCAAGCCATATCCTCTACCATCCCATCCACTCGTTCACGCATTCAAACATTTAATGACTCTGTTTGCTGTGATAGCTGTTTCCCTAATGGAGCTTACAGCAGTGAAAATTTTATTAATCGATGTGCATTTATAAAATGTGAGAAGAATTTGAAAGAAAGGAAGAGGGCTTTGTGAAAATAGTGAACCCTGACCTGACCCTTCGTGAGTGAGGAAAGAGGTCAGATTTAATTCACTCAAAGTGGTGGGATGAAAACTAATTTCTGAGCTTGATGACCTGCACTAAATGGAAACTACCAGCCATATGTGTCTGTTGAGCACACTTGAAATGTAGCTAGTATGAAAAACGGGATCTTTAATTTTATTTAAATTTAATTAATTTAAATAGCCATATGTGGACAGTACAGTTTTAGACACACTAAAATATTCATCTGTTCCCACACATATGGTGCTCCCCTACTCCTTGATATTACACATACCATTGCTTTTTTCCCAAATATAAATTTGTCCAGCTAAAAATATGGTCCAAGAAACCACTTCCTTAACATGCAAAAAAAAAGTAAATCACACCACACATTACATAATTTGAAATTAGAAATTATGATTTCATGGAAGGAGACCCTCAGAGTTATACAAAAGTACATACAAGAGGAAGTGAGGGGAAGGGGAAAAATAATACAAGGGGGACAAACGAATGTCAGTAGAGGGGGCAGAGAGAGAAGAGGGGAGGGGAGGGGAGGGGAGGGGGGATAGTAGAGGATAGGAAAGGCAGCAGAATACAACAGACACTAGTATGGCAATATGTAAATCAATGGATGTGTAACTGATGTGATTCTGCAATCTGTATATGGGGTAAAAATGGGAGCTCATAACCCACTTGAATCAAATTGTGAAATATGATATATCAAGAACTATGTAATGTTTTGAACAGCCAACAATAAAAAATTAAAAAAAAAAAAGAAATTATGATTTCAGTCCACCTAAGATTTCCATTGTACCATTGAGATAGAGATACATCAATTTTCACCGGAGCCAGGTATAGGAAGACAGGAAAAAGAAGTTAAACTCTTTAATCATTTTCCTAATAATTTGCAGAACTCCCCCCCCCCTATAATTGGTAAGAGACCTAGTGATGAAGATTATCTATCTATCTCATCTTTGTGTACAAATTTAATGTAGCACCGAAATCAGAGGGTGTGGTGGTTATGGGACTTTAATGAGCTTTAAGCATCTCACCAGTGAAGCTGTGAAGGTGGCTGTTGCTGTTACATAGTTCTGATGCTAACTTAAAAAGATCTTCATGCCAATATTTTGGATTACAATTACTCCTATCTAGATGCACAATGATTTTTAAGGGTCTCACCTCTTTCCTGTATAAGGTATAGCTTATTGTCTAAATGAAAGCCAAAACAATGCTTTTGTAAAAACAGCTACAAATTCTTTCAAATACATTTTTAAAAAACTAGAATAAGAAAACTATAATCTTTACTTAGATAGCAAGGAATAAACAAAGTTCATCCAGGAATGGTTTAGTGTACATTAAGTTGGGTGTCATAGCATGATCTCTTTTGGCTTTTTATATCAGCAAATTTCATAGGTCAAGGAATCATTATTTAAGAAAAAAAATTCAAATGAGAGGCCTTAGGTAAAAATAGGCTGTTTTATATTCAGAAGTAGGGATGCTTGTTGTAGGGGGCTGGAGGTGTAGCTCAGTGGTAGAGCAATAGTTAGCAAGCTTGAGGCCCCAGGTCCAATTACCAGTACTAAAGAAAACAAACAACAACAACAAACTCAGCAAACCTCAATCTATTCTAAATTGGAAAGATGCATAATATCTAGTAGTTTACATATTAATTATCTATCAAATTTGCTATTATTCATCAGTTACATATTAATTCATCATTCATTACTTTGTTGAGGACTTCAGTGCTTACGGAATACACAGAACTCAGATGAGGTTCCGGGTCTGTCATAAAAGGAAGGAGCTTCCATGTGAAACATGAAATGACAATCTCAGGCATGGGATCATTTAGAAGCATAAAGAATGGAGGCCATTCGTTGTGGGTGCACCTAAGGAAATGAAACCTGAACGGAGCCCCAGAAGTATTGAAAAGGATGGAGAGGGAGGAGTCTGGAGGTTTTCAAACATAACGGTTTTTGCAAAAGCAGAGAGGAAAGAGATGTTGCATTTGATTTAGATACTGGTCAGCGTTCATGAAGGCTGGAGTGCAGAATGTGAGGAAAAGAGGGGGAAAGAGATGTAGATGAATATGTAGCCTGGCACTCAAAAAAAAAAAAATGAAAGCTTCTGTATATGTTACTAAAGGGCTCGGTGTTTATACTAAAAATATGGCACAGTGGTCATCATCTTTGTTTCTGCAAGCCTAATCTACATTTCTTTTAGGAAACTCCTTCATCTGTTCTATATAACGTTGATAACACAGTCAATCATGAGCCGTTAAGGAGTTTAGACATGGACATTTTGCGATTATAGGGATTCAGTTTGACATGACTATAGCCATTGTGGTCATGACTGCCATTTCTGCCCCTAGGTCACCCTGTCACACATCCCAAATACTATAGAACAAACAAATCATGAGGTCTTGTCCATCATGGCATGCTGGCCACTGCTGCCAGGACTATTTCTTAACTCACACTGGTCATGTTAATAGTGTTTGAGGAAGCCCAAGTGTGTTACATTTGCCTGAGGCCCACTTTGTCTAGCTTAGCTTATAAACCCTTTCTTCCTGATTTGGGGTTGTAGGATTTCACATGTCTTGCTGCCACTTAAAACACACTTCTCTACTTAAGTGACCACGAGATTGTGCTTGGTATAATCCTTTCTTTTTTCCTCTGGGCGCATTTCATCTTTGGTGGCTAGTCCTCATGGATAGGGACCAGGTTGGTCTGCAGTAGTCATGTATCTGCAACCTCCCAGTGGAGGCCTCCAACAATTAGTTTGACTTATGAACTTGATTTAAATATTTGACTACTTCTAAGACTTTTAGTAACTTTGGGAATTGTAACTGCCAGATTTACAGAGGGTATGAAAATAGAAATAATATAATACAACTTGATGATACTATAAGACAAAGAAAGCCTTCCTTTGAGTGGCACAAGATGAAGAAAATAGCTTTGTTTGAGAAGGGTTCACAGCCCCACGGAGGAGAAACCACTTAGCTGGATCTTAGTGGAAAGATGCCCTACACAGTTAAATCAATTGATCAATCTATCCTCTTTTTAATTTTTTAAGTAGGAAGGATAAGACATTCCAAAGAATTACCACACACAAAAGCATCTAGTCATAGAAAATCAAGGTGCCTACAAAAATGTTTATAAGAAAGAAATGACATTCACATTTTTTTAAAAAAAATTTAATATTTATTTTTCAGTTTCTGGTGGACACAACATCTTTATTTTATTTTTATGTGGTGCTGAGGATTGAACCCAGCACCCCGCGTATGCCAGGCAAGCACATTACTGCTTGAGCCACATACCCAGCCCTGACATTCACATTTGTGTTTTGCAAAAGGAGCTTCTATAGAAATTTGACACTGTAATAAAGAGGAACTATAGGTATTGAATATATTTTTCAGAGTAAAACTGAAGTATAATGAGGGATATATCTACCAGGTTCTTTAAACTTTGGTTTTCTTTGTCTCATAAAAATAATAGGGGATAAGACTTAACAAAACAGATATGTAGAACTCACTCAGAACTTCTACTAAATTTAATATCACAGAGTCTACTAAAGTTAATATCATAGATTAACTCTCAGTAGAATAAACACAACAGCAGATTTAATGACGGAAGGGGCCAAGTTAGTGACATTTCTAAGTCAGTTGAATTAAAGACCAATTTCTGTTTTCCAAGGTTTCAATCACTTACTCTATAGCAAACATTTTCCTAAATGTTAGGGATACAAATTTAATAAGTCATAAGCTTTGTTTCGAATAATTTTATGGCCTAAATATCACTTTTGTTTTTACAACATGGTCCACAGGCAACTGACATCAGAATCACCTGAAGAGTTTGATAAAAATATGCATTCCTAAACCCAAAACCAAAGAAAATAAATAAAACGCTTGGCAGAGAGAGGGAGGATTGGAATCTGCAGGTACCACAGGCAGGTCTAATGCATACTCAGTCTGAAAAGGATTAGTCTACTGTGATGACAGATGGAACCTGGGGATGAAAACAGAGATGGTTCGAGGTTGTCAACACTTAGAGAATATAGATAGATATTGATTCTACTCACAGAAACAAGGGTTATAGGAAGCAACTTTACCACTGAGATCAGAAAAAAAAAATATTCAGAAGCATTCTCAAGTAGATGAATCTAGAAAGCTCTTGGAAAGAGGACAGTGAACTTAAGGAAACAGTATAAAACATTTGGGAGTCAGGAGCACAGAAATTATCAGTGAATCTATGATGATGATTAGTAGTAACAAAAAGAGTATTACTGAGTATAAGGAGATTTAATTTTTTTTTTCCTTCTTCAGCTAGTCATGGTGACACACCTGGAATCTCAGCTATTCAGGAGGCTGAGAGTGGAGAATCATAAGTTTAGAACCAGCCTCAGCAACTAAAGATTTTTAAAAAGAAGTGAAGAAAAACTCATAATCGAAAGCAAGCAGAGACCATAACGTAATTAGAAGCCAGAAAAAGAAGCAATGAAGACATTTGCAAAATTATATCATTTAGCTGGGCGTGGTATTACACACCTGTAATCCCAGCAGCTTGGGAGGCTGAGGCAGGGGGGGTCATGAGTTCAAAGCCAGCCTCAGCAAAAGAGAGGAGCTAAGCAACTCAGTGAGACCCTGTCTCTAAATAAAATACAAAACAGGGCTGGGGATGTGGTTCAGTGGTCAAGTGCCCCTGAGTTCAATCCCCAATACACCCCCAAATACCTACAAAAAAAAATTATATCATTTATTATTTGAGGAGTTGTTTGGTCTTCCTCAGCCCCAATAAGATTGAGAAGCTCTGAGGATGACTCCCGGATGGATGCTCCTATTGCCTCCTCGTTCTGGGCTTTCTTGCCTTGCATGCTGTCTCTCTCGTCTGCAGGGCCAGGAAGCCTCCATCTGTTTCATATTCCCCAGGTCCACGAGCTCTCGTGGACGGAGGAGGTCCTTTCTCTCAGTGATTCAAACAAGTTCTGGCCCTGTTTCTCACTGGACAATTGTGTCACATACTCACACATCAGTACATCGTCAAAACCAGGGAAGTAAAGTCACACAGAGCTCCTCATGGGAGCAAAGAACAGGTTTAACTCCACCTTGAACAACTCTAGGACCACCAAACTATGACCTGAGATTCAGAAAGAGGAGAGACCTCAAAGGAATTTTGTAATTGTCTTTGGAAGTAGGAATGGAAGTTGAGTAGCCCAATATAACAAGAATGTCAACTTCATGGGGTATTAATATCATGCTTAAGAACTATAACTTCCTCATCTTTTTGAAAATCAGGATATCACTTTCTGTCTTCACTCTCCCTGTTCCTCTCCCACTCCCTGTTATTCTTCAAAGATCAGTGGACTGGCAATATAATTTCCTACTTATTTCAGAACCCTAGGAAGTGATAAATCCTGACTGGGGTTCTTGAACTCATTTAAGACCTCTATTTTGGTGTCATTATAATATATACACACATCTGACTGTGCAATGCATTAAATATAAGTACTCATTTCCATAATCATTCAGAGTTTTTGCATTGTGCTAAATAAGACTCAGTGACTTTTTTTTTTTAACTTCTCTTCGTGCTTTGTCCATGAAGAATGGTGCTTAAAGGGCAGCCTCAGATAATTCACATAGCTAAAGGTCATGAAGTTAGAAAAGGGAGAGTGATAGAGTTGCTCATAAAAGAAGGCGAGTGATATTAAGTTGAGGCTATTTGAGTTTAAAGAAACTGAATAATGAATAGGAAGAGAAAGTTTGATCAAAAAAATATACATACCTTAAATGCTGGGATGTTATAGAGCTATTAAAAAGTAAAGAACATTAAAAAGAAGAAATATATATTTAGAGTTATAGAGATATACTGGATTAGCAATGCACTAAAATTGTAATAAAATTATATGGCATAAGTTTTATGCTTTATACTTTATTTTCCAAACTTTCTATACTGAGCACAAATTACCTCAATTAGACCAAAAAGTATGTGTGTGTATATGCAAACATGTAAAATATGTATGTATATACATAAATACAAATACATTTAAGTATATGTGTGTATATGTATGTGTATGTGTATATATATATATATATATTTGATTCTTGCACTTTCCCCCACCCCACCAACAAAAAATAAATAAATTTTATTGCTGGCTTTTTAATTTGTCTTTTAAATAAAAATGTGTACTATCTTGAGGCCATATCTCAAGGTTTCCTGTACACATAATATACTACAGAGATCGCTTTCTTTTCCATTGACCCAGAACCTCAGCTACCCAGGCAGTTTTTGTCAGGGTAAAGTTATAAGATCAAAACACTGAAAAGTATGAGTAAAGCTGCTACACAGAAGCAGCACATTTCAAAATGTGACTAGATTTGAAAATTTACCCAAAGTCTGGGAAGGATGAGGGAGAAGGAGGGATGTCAGGGAATGGATAGAGGGAATCACTTTTAATGTTTTCTAGTGCAGTAGAATAACTGTGATTGACAACAGTTGATTGTATGTTTCAAAACAAATACCAAAAACGATTTTGAAAGTTCCCATCAAAAATAAATGATATTTGTCCAAGATGATAGATCCAACAATTACCCAGATCTGATCACTACACATTGTGTACATGTGTTGAAACGCTAGCCTGTACCCATAAATATCTACAATTGCTATGTGTCAATTTAAAATAAAACATGTTCTACAACATATTATATGAGGGGCTGGAGGTATAGCTCAGTTGGTAGAGTGCTTGCCTTGCATGCACAAGGCCTTGGGTTCAATCCCAGCACCACAAAATATATATATGTATGTACACACACACACACATATTATATGAATAAAATTAATTTTTTTCTCTGTAGTCTTAATAGCATGATGTCTTAATTTCTAAACTAAAAGAAATATAATATACCTATTCCATATTTTATTTAAAATGGGTTTTTTCCCATAATATACCTATTCCAGAAGTCAACAAAAGCAGTCATCAGTACCCTTGCTTATCCTTGCCCATTCACCCTTCTTATACAATTCAACACACACGCCTGTCTTCTGCTGAACCAATGTTTTCCAATATTTTTTTTTCATTATTAATTCCCCCAATGAAATTTCAGTACTTTGGGTATACAATATCTATTATTGGTATCATTGCTTTCTACATAGCAAAATTAAGATTGTTCCATCCTCAAGAATCAATTTTCACACCACTATTTGATGAGTTCCTCAAAGAAAGAGCTGCTATTCTTCATGTGCAGGATTCATCCACAAATTGGACTGGGGATATAAGTAGAATGCTTGCCTCGTATGCACAGGGCCCTGGGTCCAATCCCCAGTACCACAAAAACAAACCAAAAAAAAAAAAATCCACAAATTGCAGGATTCTATATTTTCCAAAATTTCTATACTGAGCACAAATTACCTCAATTAGACCAAAAAGTGTGTGTGTATATGTGTATGTGTATATATATATGTGCATATCTGTAATTTTTAATGTACAGTTTCAATCCACAAACTGCAGGATTCTTAAGCTTCTTTGGATCCTGACAAATAAACATTATTTCCAGTCATTGGGATAACAAAAAATTTCTTATTAGAAAAAAGATGAAGTTTCTTTACATAAGCATGCCAAATAATGTATATTGGTACTTCTCATCCTAAAGGAAGAGCTCCATCCCTCCCCTGCTGCTGGTGGCTAGATTTATGATGAAATTCCAACAAATTAAGTGGGGAAAGGTTAAAAAAAAAATCAACCTTGCTGTAGAAGAATCTAGCAAACACCACCTTAACCCTGTGATAAAATTTAATATCCCCACCAATGTCGTATAGATGTCCACCTGGCAGATGGGACATGTAGGGCACTTCACCTCTCATAGTTTCTTTTTGTTGTGATGGGTACTGAGGATTGAACACAGAGGCACTTTCCTTTGAGTTACATCGCCAGCCTGATTTCTTTCTTTCTTTTTTCTTTTTTTTTTTTTTGAAAGAGAGAGAGAGAGAATTTTAATATTTATTTTTTAGTTTTTGGCAGAAACAACATCATTGTTTGTATGTGGTGCTGAGGATCAAACCTGGGCCGCACGCATGCCAGGCGAGTGCGCTACCGGTTGAGCCACATCCCCAGCCTCAAACAGCCTGATTTCTATTTGTTTATCTGAGACCAAATCTCATTAAGTTGCTGGGGCTTAAATCACAAATCCAAATTTTGATCATCCTGCCTCAGACTCCAGAGTCCCTGGAATTGCATACTGTGCCCCACTCGTGATATTGTTCCCAAGAATTCTTCACTCTAGTCTAATTTTGAGAAAAAAACGAAAGATCAGTAAAACCCAAATGAAGTAGCATCCTACAAAACATCTCAAACTGTTGAGGTCACAAATAACAAAGAAAAACTGAGTATCTCCACAGACTAGAAGACACAAAAGAGATATGAACACTTAGTGCAAGTGGTGTTCTGATCAGAATCCTGGAACAAAAGAAGGACATTAATGGAAAAACTGGTTGTATCTACCTAAAGTCGAATTTTGTTAATAGTAAAGGATCGATGTTAGTTTTGGCAAAAGTACTATGCTAATTTAAGATGGGGAAAATGAGCTAAGGATATATACAACTTTATGTTTTTTGTAAACCTAAAATGATTCCAAAATTAAAATGTTTACATAACTAATACTGTGTGCAAACCACACACACACACACACACACACACACAACCTATAAAGAATAGCATCCCAGGTTGAGAAGACTTCTAAAACTTCTAGACTAACCTTTTTAAAATTCACATCCCGTGTTACTGCCCTGCCAAAATTCTTAAATGGACATCTCCTGAGAATATTTATCACAGCGGACCTTCATTGCATGGTTTTTGATGACCTTTCCAAACTCATCTACCTCCATTCCTCCTCAGGTGCCCCTCACTATCCCAGCTCCTTACATTTCCCAATTGTATCTGTGGTTCACACCTCCCGTACCTTCACCCTCCCAAACATCATGAGAATGGACGTCATTTGAAAATAGATTACAATGAAGATTTGTCTGGGTTTAAGAAAGATTAAGCGGGCCAAGGAGAATGGCTGCTTGTGTTCATTTTAGTGATTCCCTGCTACCGACAATAGTCATCCTGTCAGACAGAATCTTTTGATCAAAGATCTGGTCACGTAGATTATTGCTTGCTTGAAAAATGGCCTGTGGTGCCCTAGGAAGGAACCCGTCATGAAGCAGCCTGGAGTGTGCAGAGTATTCAACTTCTCAATTCTCTCTCTCAAGCTCTGTTGATAGCAAAACTTCGACAGATGGTTCTCAGAAGTAATACATTTATTTTAAGCATTTGATTGTTGTGATAATGATAGGATAATAATGATGAACATGGGTTTAATCTCAGAGTACATTGGAGCTAAACCAGGACTTGTGTGAGAAATAATAGAAAGCTTTTGTTTTGTTTGTTTTAAGGACATTATTTAGTAAGACGCATCTTCTCTGTTCCATAAAGAATTAAACCTTTATGTACTCAACAAAAGATTCACACTGAAAGAGTACCAAAGCAGGCCTGATTGCTTAGCCATCATTTTTTGAAATAGAACTTCAATATAGTTCTTGTGCTTTTAATAAATAATGCTCATTCACTCTCTATGATTTCCTCAAAATAATCTCATTTAAATAAATGACTAGTCAAATAAAAATTAATATTTAGTGATTGAAGCTTTATTCATTGTTTCCAAACACAACAGTATATTTCCATGGAATTAAAATTTAATTTTGAAACACCTCTATATAGTTCATTCTCAAAATGTCAGATGTGAAAAATTATTGAGCACAGATGTTGAGCAACGAAGAATACTCTTCCAGGGTGCTAGAAAACTGAAGGCAGAAAAAAAGAAGGCAACATGGGATGAGTATGTGCTGACTTAAGGTGAAGATGTGGCATCATTAAATAATAAGTTCAGTTTCACAACCATGGGAGTCCAATTATTTCAACCAATATTAAGATGGTTTATAACTATTCTTCCTGGGTGGTGATTCAAATCACAAGCAAAAAAGAACAGGAAAAGAGCAAGATTCAGATTTTTTGGAAAGCAGCCAAATTCATATCTCCTGATATCAGTAGACTTATCTCTCTCATTATAGGTTAGAATCTGCTTTGCTCAGGTAGTGTCACCAAAATCTTAGAACACCATTAGGGACCAATAAAGTTTTTTTTTTTTTTTGGTTGGGGGGGGTACCAGGATTGAACTTAGCAGCACTCGACTACCTCCCCACCTCTCCACCCCCATTTTGTATTTTATTTAGAGACAGGGTCTCACTGAGATGTTTAGTCCCTCACCATTGCTGAGGCTGGCTTTGAACTTGCAATCCTCCTGTCTCAACCTTCTGAACCCCTGGGATTACAGGCATGTGCCACTGTGCCCAGCAGGGACTCATAAACTTTAAAAGTCATTGTATATTATACTGTGACAGCTATTTCTGTGTACGCTCCCTGCATCTGTTAAGATTCTATATTCTTGAAGAAGAGACTAGCCCTGATCCTCCACCATTTCCTTACTCGTTTGAACATAAAATTGTTTTGAAGATTTAACAAATCATGTTAAACGACACAGCAGAGTGCATGGGTAACAGCATATTACCCAAATGGAAGGTTGTTGTTAATGTTATTTCATTCTTGTCAATATTATCAACATCATTACCAAAAGATTTGAAAAGTAGAACATGCCTTTTAGCTGTTCAGTCACAAGAAAGTCTTTATTCATTAATATCTATTGAGGTTCTACCATAAACTATCAGTCCCATCTTATATGAAAAATGTTATGGGAGCCAGTAAGACTGGAGACAGTCAGTTATACCTGAGTAGTGAAAGACAAGGACCAGGATGGACAGACTGTCTTAAATAAATATGCTTAAGTTTTCAATGATTCTTGAAAATATGAAATTAATATAAGCATCAGACCATTTAGTATTTAGATGGTAGCATTTTCACATAATATGTTTGGATCCAGGTAGATTTACCATTCTCAATTAGTCAGCTGACTACCTTTTTGTCTTCAAATTCTGATACCTGCCTACATGTGATTTCTCACCAAACAGGCATATAAGGGACAAACAATTTTTTACCATGTTCAGAATGAAATGAGTCTCAGAAGAAGTACAGGAATGATAATTACTAAAATTCTAACAAGTTCTAGCAACTTGCTTTGTGGTTGGAATTTATCGGTTTACTTCATCACAGAATACTTAGAAATGAAGAATTCTATTTTAAGATAAGGTAATCAGAGAGATTCAGAGCTTCTTGTTACTATAAAGACATATCATAGATGATTAATTTGTAAAGAGACAAGGTTTTCTTTGGCTCTTAGTTCTAGAAGTTCCAGTTCAGGATCTGCTCAGCACATGATGGCAGGAGTCTGGGGTAGAGCATACCACTTATCCCATAAGCCAGGGAGCACAGGGAAGTTCAGGAAGGGGCTGAGGTTCCATAATTCCCTTTATGGGCATGCTCCAAATGACCTAAGCACTTCCCATAACGTCCCACAACCTCCCACCCAGGGAACAAGCCTTTGACACACATACCTTTGGGGACACCACCTGTATTCAATCTCCAGCAGACACAGAGAGCAGGTACAGGATTGACCCCAGCCTGTAGGACTCAGAATACTCTGATTTCCATTCCAGTGCAGCTGCCTCCCTAACTCACAAGAGATGCCATGATCTTGATCTATTATTCAGAATTATTGAGTCATGTCGGCGGTGAGTATTTAAATCTTTATAGCAAAGTTCACTTGATGCATCGTAATTAGCAACAGAGATTAGCTAATCAAAGTACTAATGATAACCTAATTGGTGCAGTGTTTTATTGCTTACAAAGCACTTTCAGGTAATTATATAATTTGATTCTTAAAATGATGATGTCTGGCAGGGATTTCCCTTCTAGCTTTCAGGTGAGGAAATTGAGGCTCCAAGAAATTGATTGACTTGCTCTCAAATCATTAAACGTCTAAAGAGACAACTTTGGAAAATGAGCGGATGCTACCTCAATATCCCACGTTCTACTAATACAGGATAAGCCACTTTGAACAGGGCAAAACACTCAAGAGCAGAGTTCTCTGGAGTCCTTCCCCTTTTCAGAAATGATGTGTGGTACATTCCTTAGTGGGTAATTACCCTTTCATCTGCAATCTTAGATCCTGGTTATGATTCTGGTCTCTTCTCCATGGAAAACACTTTAGAAAGGCCATCCATTGCCCTGGGAATACAGATTCGGGTCTGACTTCTTTCATGCCATACGCAACCTGGGAACGCTTTTGTGAACTCAAAGGAAACACTGAAACTATGTTCTGTCATCAGCTCCCATGAACATAGTTGCCACAGTTCACACCAGAAGGGAAATCATTTTTTCACACTAAAAATGGTATGCATTTTAGCTTATCAAGAAATTGTCCTCTATATAATATTTTCCATAATATCTTGAACTTCATTAATGTCTTCTATTAAATAAAAATCTTGTAAGGTTATCTATCTATATCTCTTGACGGATTGAAACATATATATGTGTATATGAATCTCATACAAACAATGAGACATACATTGAAATACATACCTATGTAGGTTTCTCTCTTGATTGAAAAACATGTGATCTGCATGGGCCCCTCCTTGTGGGAGTCAAGCTTTTGTTTCCCAGAAGGATAAACTAATAGGCAAACATCTCTCCTTATAGAGCTCTGTCTTTACAAAAACAGTTTTAATACTAGTTTTCAATGTTAACTTCTTATAGTCAAGTTTCAAGTCTTTTCCTTGTTGTTTTTCTATTTCATATTTGCTAAATGGCCCTCTGCTATTGATGCTTATTTTAGGTTTGTATATGATATGAAAACCTAGTAATTGATTACATGAGAAGGAAGTATATTTTTTAAAAAGAGGAAGAAAGATTGAACTATACAAACAAAAGAATTTCAAGAGAAAAGATGGGTCTGCTATACCAGGTCTCGTGTGAAGATCTACCTGTACTGGATATTCACAGGGATAATGTACCTGCATTTTACATCTGTCAAGCTTATCAGATTACATTCTGAGAAATCAGAATGATCTGTGGTCACAACAGTTCTTTGGTTACCAAGTAGATGCTATGTCTTTCTTTTTTTCTTTTTCAGCAGCAAGGTACCAGCAGCTGGTAGCAAAATCACAAACCACAAAACTGAATGAACATGTATTTTGGCTATAATTCAATTCACATTTAGTGATGCCTGGATCAATTAGGCCTGATGACAAGCACTCTATCAAAGGATAACATTTGGATCCATTCTTTTTCATGCCAGGAACTCTATAGACAGGCTCATGTTTAAGTTTGAGAAAGAGATCACCAAAGTTTCCCTTAAGCATTAGAGGTTTCTGCTCCTTTTTGTTTTGTTTTGTTGGTTTTGGAGTGTTTAATGGAAGCCATTTGAGGCACTGAATCCCCTTCAATCTTTGCTTATGAGAACCCTGTGTTCACCTAGGGAGCATTAACTTCTCTCAGTAAAGGTGCTCTGGCTCCTGTTCTAAGGACAATATAAAAAGTGATACCAAACAATTATGGAATACTTACATTATGTGAGAAAGAGTGTGAAAGCTTTTCCTTGATTAGTACACCTGATGCTCACAAATACAGGAGGAGAGTTTTAAACTCTTTGTCATACAGATAAGAGAAGTGAATTATAGAAGGGGGAGAAATGACTTACTCAATTCCACAAAGACAGTGTGACTGAGTACTCCGAGTTCTTCAAAACATTTATTTATTTATTTATTTATTTATTTATTTATTTATTCATTCATTCATTCATTCATTCATTCATTTATTCATTCATTCATACCAGAGATTGAACTCAGCAGCACTGGACCACTCAGCCATAACCCCAGCCCGATTTAGAGACAGGGTCTCACTGAGTTGCTTAGTGCCTTGCTTTTGCTGAGGATAGCTCAGAACTTGCAATCCTCCTGCCTCAGCCACCCAAGTCACTGAGATTACAGGTGTGTGCCACTGTGCCCAGCAAAATCATTTCTTTTTTCTTTTACCAGACGTTAAACTATACTTTTTAGCTTTTCCTGCAGTTAGGAGTGGTGATATAATTAACATCTAGCCAACAGAATGTGAGCAGAATTGGTGAAGGTTTTTAAGAAGTGTTCTTCCACTTGGGCTTTCCTGATCTATAGCTAAGCCGAGAATATGCCAAATCCACTGGAGAATGATAGATTCACAAATCATAAGGGCCAGGGTCATGGATTGATGAAAGACAGCATTGCCTATCCTCCAACAAATTCCCTTAGACACACACAATTTTTTTTCTAAGTAACAAAATTTAGTAGGGCACAGTGGTACACGCCTGTAATCCCAGAGATGCAGGAGACTGAGACAGAAGAATTAAAATTTTGAGATCAGCTGCAGCAATTTGGGAAGACCATGTTTCAGTGGTAGAGCACCCTGGGTTCAATCCCCAGTTCCAGAAAAAAAATAAAAAGCTTTAAAATTGTCAGTGGCTTAACCCCCAAAATGTATCTGTTACAAGCAATAACATTTATGTAAATGCTAGCTGCTGTAAGGCATATACCCAAATATTGAATTCAGATTATTCTGGAGATTAAGATATATAAATATTATATAAATATAAATATTAATATATATAAATCTCCCTCACTAGAATTCTGAATATTTGCCTCCATTCCATGCTAATTGACAACTGTTTTATTATTGTCTTGATTGGTGAACTCCATTAGTTGGTTACCATGACTATATCTCCAAAAGTAATTTTTCTAAAAGTAAAGATATTTATTTGTTATGTGAAAAATCATACAATAATATTTTAAAGGCAAGAGAAAGGAATTCATCTCTTGAGGGCCTTTGATTTTGAGTATTTTGAGACTAATGACTCAATCACTCTGACAAATTTGATAAGATTTATGTAGACTTTTGCTCCCCAGATACATACAATGATAGCATTTTGTATATATTCTCAGGGTACATAGAAATGAACTGAGGATCCCACACATGTGATTTCACATATTTTCCAAGAAGTTTTGCCTTGTATTTTCTTCTTTTATTTTCCTCTTTTTTACAGATAGCAAAATGCAAAAGGACAGTGGTTGAGTGACTTAGCTAAGCTCAGACATTTGGCAGATACAGAACAAAGATGCAAATTCAAGACATTTTTAATCCATGGTTCATGATCTTTCAACTACCTCCTGCTTCCTCAGCCCTTAAGGTATACCAAAGCATTGCTCAGTTTCCCAAAACTGTCTAAAACTTTCTTTTTTTTTAACATAAAATTTGGATAAATATGCCAGCCTTTACCACTCACAGTATCTCTTATTTTTACAATGGGGCAAAAATCAGTGTTGTAAACGAGATAGAGGGAAGACTAACAAATATTGAAAATGAGAGATTAAAAGTTTGAGAAACGTGGAGAAAGCTACTATATTGATGGAAAACTATGTAATGCGTTACCTTGAGTGACATTTATGTTTTGTGTTAAAAGCCTACAGAATCCTTGGGGTGAAGCTAAGGGTAAGTCTCATTTGCTCAGTCTCAAAACTTAATCATCCTCCAGCCATAAAGAGCAACTTATAGCTGCCTGCCGACCCTGATCCCTGGTACCTGATAACCTTTGCCAGATATTTCTCCAGCACAGGATATTTTTTTCCTGTTTGCCTTGTTATACCCTACTTAGGACATTCCCTGGCCAAAGATCAGCCTCATCTCCAAAACCCAAAAACAAACAAAAAAGAATAATGAAACCAAAAGATAAAAATTTTTAAAGATTAAATGAGATTATCTGAGAGAAATTTTCAATGCTAATGCTACATTGTTTGGGTTACTATAGCTTTTTAGTATGTTTTAAAATGTGGTATGGTAATGTTCCCAGTTTTGTTCTTTGTGTTGAGGACTATTTTGACTATTCAGGGTCTTTTGGGTTCCATATGAATTTATGGTTGATTTTTCCAGTTCTTTGAAGAATATCATTGGTATTTCAATGGGAACTGTACTGAATTTGTAGACTGCCTTGGGTAGCAAGAACATTTTAACAATATTAATTCTACAAATCCATAAACATAAGTTGTCTTTTCATTTTTTAGTATCTTCTTGAATTTATTTCATCGGAGCTACCATTTGTTCCAACAGCTCCACTACTAGGTGTATATCCAAAGGAAAGGAAATTAGTACATCAAAAAGGTATCTATAGCCCTTTGCACTATTCACAACAGTGGAATCAAGCTAGATATTCACTAATGGATGAGTTAAAGAAAAGCAATGGGATATTGCTGAGAGCCACAGCCAGTTGGAATGGCCCCTGGCATTTTGCCAGAAGTAATGGTTGAGAGGTGAGCCATTAAGATGATGCTGGATTGATTCAATTGTATATAGACCCCTGCTGTGGCGCCCTCTACTTTGGAGTTCTTGAGGGATTCCTGAGGGATTCCTGGGGAGTTCCCCAGGAATGGTTGGTGAAGTTCCTGTGGAGGGAGTTCCGGTTGGTGTGGTGTGCCGGAGAGGAGCCGTGTGGGGAGTGTGCATGGAGTGCTGTTGGAGTTCAGGCAATAAAGTTTCCTGTTTGAACATACAAGTGCTTTGTGGCAGCTTGGTGATTTGTGCCCAGCCAGACTGCGGCAGGATATTATTCAATCATAAAAAAAAGAATGGAATCAGACATTTGCAGTACCTTAGAAAAGACTGAAGGACATTATATTAAGTAAAATAAGCCAGGCACAAAAAGACAAATATCAGATATGGAAGCTAAAAATTAAACAAGTTAATTTCATAGAAGAAGAAAACAGAAGAGTAGTTATTCGAGGCTTTGAGGGATGGGGAGGGAGAGGATAATTAACTGGTACAGGATGCAGTTGGACAGCAGGAATAATGCTTAATGTCCTATGTCACAGTAGGATAAATATGGTTGACAACAATAAATTGTATATTTCAAACTAGTTACTATAGAAGTTTTTAGTATTCTCAACATAAAGAAATGATATAAGTTTGAGATGATGAATTTGCCAATTACTCTGAGATGATCATCACACATTATATAAATGTAATGAAAGATCTCATTATGCTTCATAAATACGTATAATTAATGTGTCAATTAAAAATAACATGTATATAATATTCATCCACTGAAAGTTATACATATACTGAAATTTAACATTGTAATTAACAAAAATATTCTTAATGGTTATTCCCTCAATATTAAGTTCTGACAGAATACTGGCTTCACTTGTTTTGTTGTTGCTATTTGTTTGTTTTTACTGTGTATCAGATTTTTCTTTTCTAGATGTACTTTCTACTTTTATTCATTGTTACTTCTTTTGTCAAAACATTGACTTGGATCATTTTTCAAATGAATAGTATAAATTGTTCAGTTGTGAGCTCAAGACATTTTCTCTTCTGAATTAAAAAAAAAATTCTGAAAATCTAGAGGAGAGGGATTTGGAGTCATACATATATTAAAAAGAAAACTCACAAAATTGAAGAGTGAGATATGGTGGTCCCAGCCAGTGCAAAGTCATTCTCATTTCTTCTTCTTTGTAGACTTTTTAGTAAATGACATAAGACATATTAAAAACATGCCTTTTTTCCCACAACTCTATCCTACGGTGAGAATTCACGCAAATTTTCATTCTTAAAATCCAGCAAATCTGATTAGGAGTGTCCTGCCTGATCATGGGTCACTCATTATAACTCACTGATCATGGCCCAGATTGGACTTTTCTCAGTTTCTGAGTTACTACCCCCTTTTCTATACTGAAACTCTTGCCTAGAGCTTTTGGGTTTTTTGTTTGTTTATTTGTTTATTTGTTTGTTTTGCCTGCCTTTCTCCTCCTTGTATCAACAGATTTTCTCATCCTTGAGATCTCAAAGGAAGTGTTTCCTTGCCCAAATAGCTTTCCTTGTCTACTGTATCAAAAGGACTTTACCTAATCTACTGTTTTATTCCCTCTCACAGTATATAGGTAGTGATAAATAATTGCACATCCCTTCATGTCAATTATTTTCTTAGGAGTTCTTTTATTTCCTCTTTTCTCCAGTAGACTCTACTCCAGGAAGGCAGAGAATATCATCTCCCTCATTCTCTATTGTACTCCCCCACCCACACAGCTCTTCACACGGAATAGGTACATAATATTTGTTTAATGACTGGAAAGTGGTGGCTTTTCCCCAATCCAGTGCTTTGGGAAAACCTCTAATGATGATAGACAGAACCAGTTTTCTGGTTCCTGAATGGCTTCCGGTACACCTCACACAGTTGTGTTTTTAAGAATCTGACTAATGAAATGAGCCTGGTGGGTCTCAGGCTAATGAAAAACTCGGCATCCGCCTAGGAGGAATAGACCACACAAACATCCTAAATTGCTTTTCCTTCCTCCTCGGGAGCAACTGAACCAAGGACTCACAAAAGGGCAGATGGCAGCGCTCTGCCACACTCTGGAGGTGCCTGTCTCAGTTCCTCACTGAGAACATCTGCTTCTTTCTACTCTTCCCCTGCAGCAATTCCTCCCAAGTTGGGAGACAGGCACTGAGGGCCCTGTCCTCCACCAGAGCAAGGAGGCGCTTTCTGCTAATTCAGAGAGACATCAGGGGGTGCTGGCAGACAGTTGATGAGTTGGAGCCCAGCGGTAGAGACATCCTGAGGCAAAGTACCCATGGCAAGCTGTTGCGGGGACAGCAATACGCCTTTATTTCCACATCTGAAACTACTTTCTAAAAAGTGGGGAAGAAGGCTAGGTCTCTGATATAAACTTTAATTAAGACACTGAAACAAAGATAGCTAGAGGGAAGAGCAAAATCTGAAGGGGGAAGACCAGGGTTTGAATTCACACTTCTCCATTTAGGGACACTATTCATGAAGATTCTCTAAGGTCTCATATGTCAGAGGGACCTTCTTTGCTGAGATGGGAATATGTAGGTCTGCATCTTAGCCTACTATAAAGATTCATATTTCTCTTATCTCAGTGTCCCTCTAGACCCGTCTGTACCTTTTTAACACCACTTATAATGTTCTTAGAGAACAGGCATAAGAATTATTCACTGCCCAGGTCATCTGAAAACATACCAAAGATTGTTCTAAACTATTTGATTAAAACAGAGCTCAGATTGTGCAGGTTTCGTCACAGGCAGAATTCGTTTTTCGCTTTGTTTTGTTTTCCTAAACTGAGAGTTATGTTTCTTAAAACCCGATATAGAATAATACTCAATACACAAATCTAGGCTTTATATATAAAAAAATAGTTTGATAAAATGCATGCTGTAAGCCACCCCCTCCACCACCATCACACACACAGAGAAATTCTTTATAGATTTTTACATGAACATGAAATCATTTCATACAGGTAGTATACATTAAATATAAAATTAATAGCCACCATGGATACATCAAGATAGTAGATTCTCTATGGTGGTATCTAGATATCTATGTATCATTCATTGTTTTCGACATTCGTAGAGATATTCTTTTCCTATATTTTTCTAAGAAACATGAGTAAACACTGCTGGCTTTATAGAAAATCACCAACACGTGATTTGATGCCTTTTGCAATATTAAATATAATTATTATTTTGAAATAAGATTGAATATTAGTGATTTAATCAGTGTTCACTAATAATTACATATACTCAATTTATTTTCCTAGTTTCAGAAAGCACAGAGGATAGAATTCACAGTTTCCCTCTCATGGATGCCCAGGGAGTTTGCTGCTGAGAGAGATTACAAACCCAGCATCAAACCAAATCCAGAATCTATAAATACAGGATTAGGTGACAAGCAGCATGTCCATAACCAATAGATTTACCACAGGTCAGCAGGAAAACTTCAGTCTGGAGATTCAAGGTAGGTCTAGAAGAGGAACAACGCTGGAGGGGGAGAATGGATAGGAGGCAAGAAAAAGCAGTGGTGGTTTTATTTCCTGACGTCTTAGCATCTGAACTGTATTATCAGAAATCTAGAGAAATTTTTGATCATCAACTATTTTTTTTTTAACAGAAGGGAGGAAACTTGTCCTTGAGTTGCTTCCTATATTAGATAGTACTAGTCATGTTAAGAAGAATGATGATTAAATCTGGTTTTTTGTTTTGTTCTTGTTTTCAGTTCCAATTAAACCCATTATACTACAATGAGCCAGTTTCTTCTTACCCTTAGCAGAGGTTGGAAGAGAAAGCATCTTGACAAAGACTAAGTTAGATATACTTATAAGACCAAACAAAATATTCAAATAAAGTATATTTGTTTCAGATACAAGAGCTAACTATGATTTTGTGTGTTTACTCCTTCCTTCCTTCCTTCCTTCCTTCCTTCCTTCCTCCCTCCCTCCCTCCCTCCCTCTGGAGATTGAACCCGGAGATGCTCCACCACTAATTCCCCAGCCCTTTCTTTTGCTGTTATTTTTAAAATTTTTATTATTTGGGAGAACTGGAGATTGAACTCTGGGGCACTCAACCACTGAGCCCCATCCCCAGCCCTATTTTTATTTTATTTAGAGACAGAGTCTCACTGAGTTGCTTAGTGCCTCTCTGTTGCTTTGAACTTGCAATCCTCCTGCCTCAGCCTCCAGAGCTGTTGGGATTACAGGCATGCGCCACCATGCATGGCTTCTTTTATTTTTTGAGGCTGGGCAACTTGAAATTCTTCTGCCTCTGCCTCAGGGAAAGCTGGGATTACTGGTGTATACCATGATGCCGGACTGCTCTTATGGATTTCCACGGAAGAAAATTATTGGATATCTGTGGAACTTAAGAATCCATTCCAATACCTGCACAATGACAAGAGATGAGAAACCAGAATGTTTTAGAGAACACCAATACTTGAAGGGTAAAAAAGCTTCCTTTTAGTTTTTGAAATAATGAGTTTAGAAACTGAACAAAGATAAGGGAAAACAAAAATAATTATTAATTTCCAGATATATCTACTCTATTTCATTAATTCAACCTTCACCTATTCAGATATTTCATATTTAAATGTCTCTGAAATCAGTGTGAATCATGTCAGACATGGCTTCATACAATCACTATCAACCAAGCAAAATCTCTGATTCTGTATTAAGGTTCTTTTCTCTCGCTCTATCTATAGTTGTTTTAACCTATGCAGGAATTGTCTTGGTTTTTATTCGGGATGGCACAACTGCATGATAACATCCCTTTCTTTTTTTTCACTCAACAAACTAAATATAACAAAACTTGAGAAAAACAATACAAATCTGAGATGTCTGATTATATTCCGAACACTTTCTATAAGATTAAGAAAGTACTAGCTGGTTGGGGGAAAATGTGAGATTGATGTCATAGAAAATGTTAGAATAAGAAGCTTCAAGAATCAGCCCTTTGCTGAAGCAACTGTAATGTAAAAACACTGATAGAATCAGCCTCTGTGGAACTCCAGACTCTAAAGAAAAGAAGAATAAGTTCTTCATGAAGAGAGCCTGTTAAATCTTGGTAAGGAACTGGTGCCATTCTCGACTTCCTGTTGGCTCAATGTGGAAATGCTGACTTCTGTTTCTTACGCATTTTGCTAGTACTGTAAGATATCATATGGATTCTTATTATCAAAATACTATGGCTAAGCTTTTTGACCTGTCCAGTGACTACCTGAGTTTACTCACACAGAACCTGTCTTTGCTTTGCCCTCCTTGAACTTGAGCAGTTGGTGTGTACTAAAGTATTAAAGGCATATAATACTCATATCTGAATGGAACAAGAGAGAGCACATGGTGGTAAAGGGTGGTCAAGCGGTACCATACTGAGACACAGAAGAGGGAGGAGGCTAAGGAGGAAAATACCTGGGGAATAAGTATTTTGAAGGGATACAAGAGAATCCAGAATGCAAGCTAAAGGATGAAACAAGTTCACAAAAGACCTAAAAGGATTCTATGCTTGCTTGACCTCTGGCTAATTTCCAAGTGTTGTGCAAACAGAAGATAAATGTTAACTCTGTGTCAAAATGATCTGCCCAAGCATTTCACATATGTACCACCTCAGAGCTAATCTGCAAAGACAAGGAGAGTACTTTTTGGTCTAGTTTGTGTTTTGTTGCTATGTGAGTCTAAAGAAATCTCTCGTCTATCTTAAATATCTTAGCTGACTGCTAAGATAATGGAACAGTCTTTAGTGAATGCACATAATAAAGATTGCAAATATACTTGGAAAAGTCACAAAACAAATGAATTATTGCAGCCCTCACTAAGCAGCAACAGAGAATAAATCTGGGAAGGGGCATAAGAAAACTTACTTCTAGATTTATCACATAATAATATTCAAATTTTCCAGTTTTCAATCCAATTACAAGATATAAAAAGATTCAGGATAGTATGACTCATTTTAAGGGAAAAAGGAATTGACAGATGCCATTCTGGAGATACCTCAGATAGTAGACTTACCAAAAAAATATTTTAAATCAAATATCTTAATTATGCTCAAAGATCAAATGAAAATCGGGACAATAACTAAAGATGTAACAAAAACTATGAAAAGATAACTGAATTAACAAGAGAATAACATATGAAGAAACAGAGGAGCACCAATAAAACAGAAATTATACAAAAGAACAAAGTAGAAATCCTGGAGATAAAAAGTCATAACCTAAAAATGAAAAATATACTCAAATATTTTAACAAGTGGAAAAAACAATTCACAAACTTAAAGGTAAAACAAATAAAACTGTCTCATATGAAAAGTGGAAATAAAAATAATTAAAGAAAAATTAACAGCTTAAGGAATTGGTGGGATAACGATATCATCAAGTGCAACAACACATACCTATGAAGTCTCAAAAGGAGAAAAGACACAGAAAGGATAAAAAATAAATAAGACATAATGACTAAAAACTTCCTGAATTTGATGAAACTATAAATCTAAGAAACTCACTGAACCCCAAGTAAGAAAATCTCAAAAAGAAGCACACTGAAATATATAATATTAAGACTACCAAGAGCTGAAAACAAGGAAAACAATCTTTAGAACAACAAGAGAAGTTTTGACTTGCAATTCTCTAATTGTTAAAGATGTTGAACATTATTGTTGATCAATTGTATTTCCTCTTCTGTGAAGTATCTGTTCAGTTCCTCAGCCCATTTTTTGATTGTGTTATTTGGGAATTTTTTTAGTAGCTTTTTTTTTTTTAGTTCTTTACATAATCTGGAGATTAGTGCTCTGATGTACATGCAGTAAAGATTCTGTCTCACTCCAATCAGAATGGCAACTATCAAGAATACAAGCAACAATAAATATTGGTGAGGATGTGGAGAGAAGGCATACTCATACATTGCTGGTGGGACTGCAAATTGGTGCAACCACTATGGAAAGCAGTGTGGAGATTCCTCAGAAAACATGGAATAGAACCTCCATTTGATCCAGCTATCCCACTCCTCAGTTTATAAACAAAAGACTTAAAATCAGCCTAGTACGGGCAGAACAGGAGCAGCGGCCTGCTGAGAGGCAGAGCCGCCCCCTCCCCCTGCGCCGGCAAGGTAGACGGAAGTGTGACCCCCCACAGAACAGGCCCAGCGGCCTGCTGAGGGGCAGAACCGCCCCCCACCCCCCGCGCCTGCCAGGTACACGGAACTGTGACCACCGACAGAAAACGCCCAGTGGCCCGCGGAGGGGCAGAGCTGCCAACCACTCCTGCAAGGTAGGCAGGCCTGCGACCCACTAGCAGAACAGGCGCAGCGGCCTGCTGAGAGGCAGAGCCGCCCCCTCCCCCCGCGCCTGCAAGGTAGACGGAACTGTGACCACCAACAGAACAGGCCAGACCTGCAACCGACAGACAGAACAGGCCCAGTGGCCTGAGGAAGGGTAGAGCCGCCTCCCCCCGCGCGCCTGCAAGGTAGGCGGACCTGCGACGCACCGGCAGAACAGCCCCAGAGGCCTGCAGAGGGGCAGTGCCGCTGCCTGCGCCTGCAAAGTAGGCAGAACTGCGACCAACGACAGAACAAGCCTAGCGGGCCCCAGAGGGACAGAGCCGCCGCCCGCGCCTGCAAGGTAGGCGGACCTGCTACCGACCGGCAGAGCAGGCCAAGCGGCCTGCCGGCGTGGTAGGCACATTGCCCCAATTGGAGGAGGGGCAGAGCCGCCGCCCGCGCCTGCGAGGGAGACTTTGCAACTATACAAGACCAATATAAATATATAGGGGGAAAATTCAATAGCACAACAGTTTCACCAAGTAGAAAGGAACGCGAACAGTATGAAGAGACAAGGAAAGAAAGGACCACAAGCAATGCAGGTCAACTCAACGTTAGAAGAGGTAATAGCTGCAGCAGATGGAATGTCACATAAAGAATTCAGGATATACATGCTTCAGATGATCTGGAGTCTCGAGGAAGACATCAGACAGCAAAATCAGACAATGAAAGATCACTTCAACAATGAATTACATAAACAAATCCAAGAAGCAAAAGATCAACTATACAGGGAGATAGAGGTTATAAAAAACAAACAAACAGAAATCCTAGAAATGCAGGAAGCAATAAACCAACTTAAAAACTCAATTGAGAATACTACCAGCAGAGTAGAACACTTAGAAGATAGAACATCAGACAATGAAGATAAAGTATTTCAACTTGAAAAGAACATAGACAGCTCAGCAAGATTGTTAAGAAACCATGAGCAGAACATGCAAGAAATATGGGATAACATCAAGAGACCAAATTTAAGAGTCATTGGGATACAGGAAGGTACAGAGTTTCAAACCAAAGGAATGAGCAATCTATTCAATGAAATAATACGAGAAAACTTCCCAGACTTGAAGAATGAGACAGAATCCCAAATCCTAGAAGCCTACAGGACGCCAAATGTGCAAAATCATAAGAGACCCACACCTAGACACATTATAATGAAGATGCCCAACATACAGAATAAGGAGAGAATTTTAAAAGCTACAAGAGAAAGGAAGCAGATCACATTTAGGGGTAAGCCAATCAGGATAACAGCTGATCTTTCAACACAGACTCTGAAAGCTACAAGATCCTGGAATAACATATTTCAAACACTGAAAGAAAATGGGTTCCAACCAAGAATTGTGTTTCCAGCGAAATTAAGCTTCAGGATGGAAGATGAAATTAAAACCTTCCACGATAAACAAAAGTTTAAAGAATTTGCAGCTAGAAAACCATCTCTTCAAAACATCCTTGGCAAAACATTACAGGAAGAGGAAATGGAAAATAACAATGAAAACCAACAGTGGGAGGTAGGACAGTAAAGGGGGGGAAAATAATCAAAGAGGAAAACAAACCATGTTTAGTAACATAAATAAACAAATATGGCTGGAAGAACAACCCGTATCTCAATAATAACCCTAAATGTTAATGGCTTAAACTCACCAATTAAGAGACACAGGCTAGTAGAATGGATCACAAAACAAGACCCAACAATATGCTGCCTACAGGAGACGCATTTGATAGGAAAAGACATACACAGGCTGAAGATGAAAGGTTGGGAAAAATCATATCACTCATATGGACTTCGGAAACAAGCAGGAGTGTCCATACTCATATCAAATAAAATAGATTTCAAGCCAAAGTTAATCAAAAGGGATAAAGAGGGACACTATATACTGCTTAAGGGAACCATACACCAACAAGACATAACAATCATAAATATATATGCCCCAAACAATGGTGCAGCTATGTTCATCAAACAAACTCTTCTCAAGTTCAAGAGTCTAATAGACCACCATACAATAATCATGGGAGACTTCAACACACCTCTCTCGCCACTGGACAGATCTTCCAAACAAAAGGTGAATAAGGAAACTATAGAACTCAATAACACAATTAATAACCTAGACTTAATTGACATATATAGAATATACCACCCAACATCAAGCAGTTACACTTTTTTCTCAGCAGCACATGGATCCTTCTCAAAAATAGATCATATATTATGTCACAGGGCAACTCTTAGACAATATAAAGGAGTAGAGATAATACCATGCATCCTATCTGATCATAATGGAATGCAACTGAAAATCAATGATAAAAGAAGGAAGGAAAAAGCATACATCACTTGGAGAATGAACAATAGGTTACTGAATGATCAATGGGTTATAGAAGACATCAAGGAGGAAATTAAAAAATTCTTAGAGATTAATGAAAACACAGACACAACATATCGGAATCTATGGACACACTGAAAGCAGTTCTAAGAGGAAAATTCATTGCGTGGAGTTCATTCCTTAAAAAAAAGAAAAAAACCAACAAATAAATGATCTCATACTTCATCTCAAAATCCTAGAAAAAGAAGAGCAAAACAACAGCAAAAGAAGTAGAAGGCAAGAAATAATTAAAATCAGAGCTGAAATTAATGAAATCGAAACAAAAGAAACAATTGAAAAAATTGACAAAACTAAAAGTTGGTTCTTGGGCTGGGGTTGTGGCTCAGTGGTAGAGCTCTTGCCTAGCATGTGTGAGGCACTGGGTTCGATTCTCAGCACCACATATAAATAAATAAATAAATAAAGTTTCATCAATAACTAATAAAAAAATTTAAAAAAAAAATAAAAATAAAAGTTGGTTCTTTGAAAAAATAAACAAAATCGACAGACCCTTAGCCATGCTAGCGAAGAGAAGAAGAGAGAGAACTCAAATTACTAGCATACGGGATGAAAAAGGCAATATCACAACAGACACTTCAGATATACAGAAGATAATCAAAAATTATTTTGAATCCTTATACTCCAATAAATTAGAAGATAGTGAAGGCATCGATAAATTTCTTAAGTCATATGATCTGCCCAGATTGAGTCAGGAGGATATAGACAACCTAAACAGACCAATATCAATTGAGGAAATAGAAGAAACCATCAAAAGACTACCAACTAAGAAAAGCCCAGGACCGGATGGGTATACAGCAGAGTTTTACAAAACCTTTAAAGAGGAACTAATACCAATACTTTTCAAGCTACTTCAGGAAATAGAAAAAGAGGGAGAACTTCCAAATTCATTCTACGAGGCAAACATCACCCTGATACCTAAACCAGACAAAGACACTTCAAAGAAAGAAAACTACAGACCAATATCTCTAATGAACCTAGATGCAAAAATCCTCAATAAAATTCTGGCGAATTGGATACAAAAACATATCAAAAAAATTGTGCACCATGATCAAGTAGGATTCATCCCTGGGATGCAAGGCTGGTTCAATATACGGAAATCAATAAATGTTATTCACCACATCAATAGACTTAAAAATAAGAACCGTATGATCATCTCGATAGATGCGGAAAAAGCATTCGACAAAGTACAGCATCCCTTTATGTTCAAAACTCTAGAAAAACTAGGGATAACAGGAACATACCTCAATATTGTAAAAGCAATCTATGCTAAGCCTCAGGCTAGCATCATTCTGAATGGAGAAAAATTGAAGGCATTCCCTCTAAAATCTGGAACAAGACAGGGATGCCCTCTCTCACCACTTCTGTTCAACATAGTTCTCGAAACACTGGCCAGAGCAATTAGACAGACGAAAGAAATTAAAGGCATCAAAATAGGAAAAGAAGAACTTAAATTATCACTATTTGCTGATGACATGATTCTATACCTAGCAGACCCAAAAGGCTCTACAAAGAAACTATTAGAGCTAATAAATGAATTCAGCAAAGTGGCAGGATACAAAATCAACACGCATAAATCAAAGGCATTCCTGTATATCAGCGACAAATCCTCTGAAATGGAAATGAGGACAACCACTCCATTCACAATATCGTCAAAAAAAATAAAATACTTGGGAATCAACCTAACAAAAGAGGTGAAAGACTTATACAATGAAAACTACAGAACCCTAAAGAGAGAAATAGAAGAAGATCTTAGAAGATGGAAAAATATACCCTGTTCATGGATAGGCAGAACATCATCAAAATGGCGATATTACCAAAAGTTCTCTATAGGTTTAATGCAATACCAATCAAAATCCCAATGGCATTTCTTGTAGAAATAGAGAAAGCAATCATGAAATTCATATGGAAAAATAAAAGACCCAGAATAGCAAAAACAATGCTAAGCAGGAAGTGTGAATCAGGCGGTACAGCGATACCAGACTTCAAACTATACTACAGAGCAATAGTAACAAAAAGAGCATGGTACTGGTACCAAAACAGGCGGGTGGACCAATGGTACAGAATAGAGGACACAGAAACCAATCCACAAAACTACAACTATCTTATATTTGATAAAGGGGCTAAAAGCATGCAATGGAGGAAGGATAGCATCTTCAACAAATGGTGCTGGGAAAACTGGAAATCCATATGCAACAAAATGAAACTGAATCCCTTTCTCTCGCCATGCACAAAAGTTAATTCAAAATGGATCAAGGAGCTTGATATCAAATCAGAGACACGCCGTCTGATAGAAGAAAAAGTTGGCTACGATCTACATAACTGTGGGGTCGGGCTCCAAATTCCTCAATAGGACACCCATAGCACAAAAGTTAATAACTAGAATCAACAAATGGGACTTACTCAAACTAAAAAGTTTTTTCTCAGCAAAAGAAACAATAAGAGAGGTAAATAGACAGCCTACATCCTGGGAACAAATCTTTACTCCTCACACTTCAGATAGAGCCCTAATATCCAGAGTATACAAAGAACTCAAAAAATTAGACAAGAAAATAACAAACAACCCAATCAACAAATGGGCCAAGGACCTGAACAGACACTTCTCAGAGGAGGACATACAATCAATCAACAAGTACATGAAAAAATGCTCACCATCTCTAGCAGTCAGAGAAATGCAAATCAAAACCACCCTAAGATACCATCTCACTCCAGTTAGATTGGCAGCCATTATGAAGTCAAACAACAACAAGTGCTGGCGAGGATGTGGGGAAAAGGGTACACTTGTACATTGCTGGTGGGACTGCAAATCGGTGCAGCCAATTTGGAAAGCAGTATGGAGATTTCTTGGAAAGCTGGGAATGGAGCCACCATTTGACCCAGCTATTCCCCTTCTCGGTCTATTCCCTAAAGACCTAAAAAGAGCATGCTACAGGGACACTGCTACATCGATGTTCATAGCAGCACAATTCACAATAGCAAGACTGTGGAACCAACCTAGATGCCCTTCAATAGATGAATGGATTAAAAAAATGTGGCATTTATACACAATGGAGTATTACTCTGCATTAAAAAATGACAAAATCATAGAATTTACAGGGAAATGGATGGCATTAGAGCAGATTATGCTAAGTGAAGCTAGCCAATCCCTAAAAAACAAATGCCAAATGTCTTCTTTGATATAAGGAGAGTAACTAAGAACAGAGTAGGGTCGAAGAGCATGAGAAGAAGATTAACATTAAACAGGGATGAGAGGTGGGAGGGAAAGGGAGAGAGAAGGGAAAATGCATGGAAATGGAAGGAGACCCTCAGGGTTATACAAAAGTACATACAAGAGGAAGTGAGGGGAAAGGGAAAAATAATACAAGGGGTACAAATGAATGTCAGTAGAGGGGGTAGAGAGAGAAGAGGGGAGGGGAGGTGAGGGGAGGGGGGATAGTAGAAGATAGGAAAGGCAGCAAAACACAACAGACACTAGTATGGCAATACGTAAATCAATGGATGTGTAACTGATGTGATTCTGCAATCTGTATATGGGGTAAAAATGGGAGCTCATAACCCACTTGAATCAAAGTGTGAAATATGATATATCAAGAACTATGTAATGTTTTGAACAACCAACAATAAACAATTAAAAAAAAAAATCAGCCTAGTACATGTTATGGTGTGAACTGATAAATACAATCAATGAGTATAAGTTATAGGTTATAGATTAGTAAAAAATATAGATTATAGATATAAGATTTTGATAAGTGAGATAAGACAATTATAAAGCAAGAACTGTCATAGAAAGGATTAAGACTCCATTTTGCTGCCTTCTATAAAAACCGGCTACAAGAGCTGTTTCTGAGAAACTGAAATGAAAGCTGTTTTCTTATAAAAAATGTTTTTATATATTTTGTACCCCACCAACTGCACCCTCCTCAGGATGCAGCTGTGGTCATGGTGAGCTACATTCCTGAGTTTGAGTGCACTTGTACGTCTACATGACTTTGAAATAGACTCTTACCCCTGCAGACCCCCTGCCCAAATTCATGATATGGTTGTCTAGCACCTGCTTGAACCTGGGAATGTGGTTAACTGCCTTTTTTTCTAGCTTCTCTACTTGCTTGCTTGCTAACTGGAAAATTCCAGCCTTGCTTAGCGCATGCAGGTCCCGCTTACTATTGTTTTAATGTGACTGGCTTGCTTGCATGACACTAAGGAAAGCCCCTGAGTTGTGGTTTTCATCTTTAAGTTCCCAGGATACAGGCCAAGAAATTTCTATTCTCCTACGGAGCTTCAGTCTCTATGGGTGGGTTACAGTCCCTGAGGTAAATAAAGCTTTCTGAAGTGACTCCCCATAACATACAGTGATACAGCCTCATCAATGTTTATAGCAACTCAACTTAAAATAGCTAAACTTTGGAACCAACCTAGGAGCCCTTCAACAGATGAAAGGATAAATATAATGTGGTATATATACACAATGGAATATTACTCAGAATTAAAGATGAATGAAATTATAGCATTTGCTAGTAAATGGGTGGAGCTAAAGAATATCATCCTCAATAAAATAAGCCAATCCGCCAAAACCAAAGGCCATTGAATATTTTCTCTGATCCATAATTGGTAGGGAGCTAGGGAAGAATGGAAGAACTTTGGATATGGCAAAGGGTAAACAGGGGAGGGGAAGTGGTATGGGGGTAGGAAGGATGGTGGGTGAGTTGGACGTTATTACCCTATGTACATATATAATTGCATGGCTGGTATGATTCTACATCATGTACAGCCAGAGGAATGACAAGTTGTACTCCATTTGTGTACAATATATCAAAATGCATTCTGCCATTATGTATAACTAATTAGAATAAATTTTAAATGAATGTAATAAAAAAATTTTAAAAAAAAGAGTGATAAGCAACTCCTCACATAAACAGAATACTCATTAAAATTAGTGGCTAATTTCTCAGAAATTTTGGAATCCAGAAGACAGTGAAAAGACATATTTACAGTGCTAAAAGAAAAACAAAATGTCAACTGATAATTCTAACTGGTGAAATTAACCTTCCAAAATGAAGAAGAAATACAGACATGTACAGGTAAACAAAACCTGAGATAATTCTATGCCAGAAGAATTAACCTACAAGAAATGTAGGAGAGTCCTTTAGAACTTACAATGAAAGGACAATAAACAGTAACTAGAAACAATATAAAGAAATAAATATTCTAATACATAAGAAAATATAAAAACCATTATTAGTGGAGTTTTATTTGGGGTTTTTAACTCTTCTTTATATTTCTCATATAATTGAAAATACAAATGCATAATACAATAATTATAAACATATTTTAATGAGCATAGAGTTTATTCAAATATAATCTATAACAATAATAATAATAATACGAAGAGGGGGCATAGCTATAAAGAGCAGAGGGAGTTTCCATGTTATGGAAACTAAATGCATTTCAAATCAAAATGGTACACTGGGGTGATAAAAAAAAAAAAAAAGAAAGAAAGAAAGCAGTACCAGAGGAATTGGAAAATAAAAAAGCATAAAATATCTACAAAATGAAGAGCAAAATGGCAAAAGTAATACCTTCACTAGTAACAACATTAAATGTAAATGGACTAGCTCACCATTTTTCCCACATTTAAAAAAAATTAATTAAAATTTATTTTTCCGTATTTTCATTGGTGCATTAAAATTGTAAATAATGGTGGGATTCACTGTTATATACTCATACATGCCCACATTATAATAATACAAATTGGCAAATTTTATTCCCAAGTATTTCTCCTGTCCCTCCCTCTGGTCACTGTCTTCTACTCTACTGGTCTCCCTTTGATTTTTCACAAGATTCCCCTGCCTCACCTCCTTTCTTAATGTCTGAGTTTAGCTTATTTTGCTTAACATAATGGTCTCCAGTTCCATTCATTTTCGTGAAAATGACAAAAATTCATTCTTCATTATGGCTGTGTAAAACTACATTGTGTAAATATACCACATTTTTGTTATTCATTCATCCAATGACAGACACCTAGGCTGGTTCTACAGTTTGGGTTTTATAAATTGTGCTGCTATAAACATGGGTATTCATGTATCTCTACAGGATGATGGTTCTATTTTTTAAGATATGTACCGAGGAGTGGTATAGCTGGGATGTAAGGTGGTGTCATACCTAGCTTTTTGAGGAACCTTCATACTGAGGAGCTCCATACTGCATGCCATTCTGACTGGAGTGAGATGAAATCTCAGTGCAGTTTTGATTTGCATTTTTTAATTGCTCATGAAGTTGAACATTTTTTAATTGCTAATGATGTTGAACATTTTTTTCATATTTTTGTTTTCCATTTGTATTTATTCTTCTGAGCAGAAATGGATACAGAATTTGGCAGAATGTTATTAATAAACTACGGTACTTCAACAGCATTTCAAACCAACTGAATCTAACATATATGCGACATTCCACTCCCAAACCACAGAGAGACATTCTCCAGTGGTCAAGTGAGCTTGGAACAGTGTAAATGATAGAGTTTGTGTCAAACCACCAAACAAGTCTGAATAGATTTTTAAGGAATGAAATTATGCATAATATCTGCCCTGATCACAAATGAATGAAGCTTAAAATAAGTAACAGCAGAAAAAAAAAACTGCAGAATTCACAAACATGTGGTAATTAAACCATTCTTAAAGAAGTACTACGTCAAAGAAGAAATCACAAGATAAGTTTTTAAATATTTCAAGAAAGATTACAAAGACAACACAAAATTTATATTAGTCTTTGTATAAAGGGAAAATATGTCTGAAAATATCAACATTAAAAGAAAAATAATCTCAAAATGGTAATCCAATTTTATAACATAAAGAAGAGAAAAAGTCAAACAAAATAAAGCTAAAACTGGCAGAAGAAAGGAACTTATGATTAGAGCAGAGATAGATGAAATGGAGAACAGAAAAATAAGAGAATCAATTAAATCAAAACTGATACTTTGAAAAAAATCAACCAAAGCCCAATCCTTTCTCTTGAACCACTGAGAAAAAAAAGAGAAGATGAAAATATTTAAAATCAAAATTGAAAGGGAAGAAATTACTATTAGTCTTACAAAAATAAAAAATAATTATGAGACTGTTATGGACACTAAAACTATTAAACCAGAAAAAAATGAACAATTTTTTAGAAACACTTAAATTACCAAAACTGTCTCATGAATAGAAAATTCAAACAGAGTTATAACAAGTAAAAAGATTGAATCAGTCATCAAACACTTTCCCAAAATGGAAAGTCTGGGATTAGATGACTTAATAGAGGAATTCTACCAATATTCAATGAAAAATAAGCATTAATCCATTTAAAACTAACCCAAATATAGAAGAGGGAATACTGCTTTATTTATTCTGTGAGCCTGGCATTACCTTGGTATAAAACCAGAGAAAGACACCAAAGAACAGAAAACTACACACCAATATCCCTTGTAATTACAGATGTAAAAAAATCTAAGGAAATACCACTATAATACAATAGTATGAAAAAAGGATTGAGGACAGCGTGAACAAGTGTTGTTCAACCAAAAGGGGATGAACAAGAACAACAACGAAATCAAATGATGTATCATACGTCTTGCAAACAAAACAAAGGAAACACACACACACACACACACACACAATCACCTCAATTGATAAAAGAAGCATTTGATATGGGCTATCGCCTTTTCATTATTTACATGCCAAACAGCTAGGAATAGAAGTAAACTTCCTCAACCTGATATGGGATTTTTATAAAAACTCTACAGCTAATATTATACTCAATAGTGAAATATAAAACTATCTACCCTACCGTGATGAATAAGAAAAAGATGATCTCTCTTACCACCTTTATTCAATATTGTACTAGAAATACTAGCCAGAGTAAATAGAAGGAAAATAAATAAATAAATAAATGCATCCAAATTGGAAAGGAAGAGATGAAACTCTTGCAGTTAATGTGATTCCTTATATAGAATCCCAAAGAATTCACAAAACCTTTTAGAGCGAGTAAATGAATTAAGCAAAGTTGAATGACAAAATCATCATGCAAAAACTGCACACATCTGTAATGAAAGAATTTTTTTAAAAAATTGCCATGCATAATAGTACTCAAAATCCTAAAACACTTAAGAATGAACTCAACTTATTCAGTGAAAGATGGGTTACTAAAAACTATAAACCATTGCTAAAAGAAATTAAAGACAACTTAAACTAAAAACAAAAATCCTACATGTATGGATTGAAAGATTTACTGCTATTAATATGACAATGGCACCCAAAGTGATTAAAAGTTTCAATACATACCTCCATCACAATTCCAATGGCAGTGTTTTGTTTTAACAAAATTTTGAAACCAATCCTCAGATTCATATAAAATTTTAAGGGTGTTTTGGATAGTTAAAACTACATTGCAAAAGATCAAAATGGAGGACTCAGACTTCTTTATAACAAAATGTACTAGACAGTCACAGAAATCAAAATCCAAATGACTGGTACTGATATAAAGACAGACATACATACACCAAAGTAAAAAAAAATTGAAAATAAACTTGTGTGTCTATGGCAAATTAATTTTCAACAAGGGTTTCATGATCATCCAAATGTGAAATAGCCTCTTCAACAAATGCTATGAAGATATCTGAATATCTACATGAAAAGAATACAGTTGAGCCCCTACTTTACAACATGTAAAAAAATTAACTCAAAATGTATAAGCAACATAAATTTAAGAAATAAAACCATAAAATTCTTCAAAGAAAACAGTGGTAAATCTTGATGACCTTCAATTTTGTCAATGGGTTCTTACACATGATACTTAAAGCATAAGCAATGAAAGAAAAATGAGAAAACTTTTACTCTTTAAATTCAAAATATTTGTGCATCAAACATCATAATAAAAAATTTAAAGACAATTCATTGAATGGGGAAAATGCTTGCTAATATTATTATAAAGAATAACTCAATTAAAAATAATAGAATGTAAAATGGGTAATATAACTTGAATAGATATTCCTCCAAGGATGAAATTAAAATGATTTACAAACACATGAAAAGAGATTCAATATTATAGTCATATGTAAAATGTAAATCAAAGTCACCATGAAATACCACTTCATACTCTGTATGATAGCTACTGTAATTTTTTTAGAAGAAAATTAACAGGTATTAGGGTGTGGATTAATCTGAAACTTTGCCATTTGACAATCTTGAATGGTGAAGCTGCTTTTGAAATCAGTTGCATGAGGCATCAAATATCAGATGTTAAATTATACCACAGAGGTATAGTAACAAAAACTACATGGTATTGGCACCAAAACAGACAGGGAGACCAATGGAATACAATAGAAGACACAGAGACAAACCCACATAAAGATGTTAATCTCATACTTCACAAAGGCGTCAAAAACATACATTGGAGAAAAAATAGTCTCTTCAACAAATGGTGCTGGGAAAACTGGAAATCCTTATGTAGTATAATAAAATTTAATCCCTATATCTCACCCTGAACAAAACTCAACTCAAAGTGGATCAAAGACCTGGGTATTGGACTAAAAACCCTACACCTACTAGAAGAAAATGTAGACCCGATACCCCAACATGTTGACTTAGGAACTGCCTTCCTTAACAAGACTCTTAAAAGTACAAGAAGTGAAATTAAAAATCAATAAATGTGATGGCATCAAACTAAAAAGCTTCTTCACAGCAAACAATCAAGAACATGAAGAGAGAGCCTAAAGAATGGGAGAAAGTCCTTGCCACCTGTACCTCAGATAAGGCATTAATTTCCAGAATATACAAAGAACTTAAAAAGCTTGACACCAAAAACAACCAACCAACCAAAAATACAAATAACACAGTCAATAAATGAGCAAAGGAATGAAGCAGGCACTTCAAAGAAGAAATACAATTGGTGAACAAAAAATATGAAAAAATGTTCATTATATCTCTCAATTAGAAAAATGCAAATTAAAACTACATTGAGATTTCATCTCAGTCCAGTCAGAATGGCAATTATCAAGAATACAAGTAGCAATAAATGTCAGTGAAGATGTAGGGGAAAGGTACACTTATCCATTGCTGGTGGGACTGCAAATTGGTATAACCACTATGGAAAGCAATACGGAGATTCCTCCTTAGGAATGGAGCCACCATTTGACACTGTTATATCACTACTCAGTATATATCCAAAAGACATAAATCAGCACACTAAAGTGACACAGCCACATCAATGTTTAGAGCAGCATGATTCACAGTAGCTAAGCTATGGAAACAACTTAGATGCCCATCAAGAGACAAATGGATAAAGAAATTATGGTATACATACACAATATAATATTACTCAGCCTTAAAGAAGAATGACTTTATGACATATGCTGGTAAATGGATGGATCTGGAGACTATTATGCTAGGTGAAATAAGCCAATCCCAAAAAACCAAAGGTGGAAGAGTTTCTCCAATATGGGGTTGCTAACCGACAATGGGGATTTAGGAGTTGGGGATGAATGAAAATAAAAGTTCAGTGGATTAGACAAAAGAGAATGAAGGGAAGGGATTGCAGATAGAAATAGGAAAGACAGTGGAATAAATTTAACTTAACTTTTCTATGTATGTATATGAATATATCCCAGTGAGTCTCAACATTGTGTACATCCACAAGACTAGGATCCTAATTAGAATAAAATATATTCCATGATTGTATAAATATACCAAAATAGATTCAGAAAGCAGTTCCATGACTCCTCCAAAGTGAAGGATAGAATTACTACATAACTCAATAATTTCATTCATATGTATACTGAAAAGAATTAAAAAATACATACTAAAAACATCACTTGTACATGTATATTTATTTACAGCACCAGTAATCACAATAGCCAAAAGATGAATATACCCTAAATGTGTATTAACAGATGAAGACTAAAACACATTGTGATAGGTACATATAATTAAATACTATTTAGCCATGAAAGAAATTAAGTACTGGTATATACATCACAAAGCAGACAAACCTTGAAAGCATTCTGCTAAGTAAAAGAAGGCAGACACAAGATGTCATATGTTGTAAAATTTCCCTTAGCCACAGGAATTTTTAAATATTCTCCTATTGAAAATAGGTCATAAAGTAGATCAGCTTTTGCCAAGAACTAGAAGAGGGAGCAATAAGGAGGAGTGCTTAGTGAGCACAGGTTTTCCTTTAGATGATGAAACTGTTTAAGAATTAAACACGTGGTTGCACTGCATTATGAAAATACTAAATACCAATGGTTGTACACTTTAAAATGGCTAATTTTATTTGAATTTCAAAGAAATGGTTTTAATTTTATTTTTTCAGTACTAGGATGGCCCTCTGGACCTTACACACTGTCTAGGCAAGTACTCTCCAAGTGAGCTACATCTCCAGCCCTCAATTCAATTTTTTTTTAAGCAAAATTCTTAGAACAAAAATCTTTTAGAAAACGTAACATTATCAGCACTTTTGATGGCACAAACAATGATGCTGAGTGACAATAAATGAGTATCAACAACTCTAAATACATTTTCAAAGAGCTTCAAGAGCCAGCCTCAAATGTTAATATGCTTTATAGATATCTAAATTTGTATTTTGTAATACACACACACACACACACACACACACACACACACAAAGGGAGATGCCTGCAAATGATAGAAATAAAAGCTGTCTATAAATGCCTACAACAGATTTCTACATTAGATTATACATTCTAATATAGATTTCTATATTATAAATGTTAAATCATGTCATTTTATGTAGTACACAAACTCAAGGTGCATCTTATAATAGATGGCATGTTCGATCTAGTGAAAAACAGTAGATAAAATGATCGCATTACCACACTTTCAACAGATGTTCTTTTATTGCAATGATGACCCATTCATTCAATTACTTTCAATCCATCAGATATTAAATGTGCTGTGCTGCATTCAGGATATAAATGATTATATGACAAATTTGAATTACGTTTGTTTAAAAATAATTTATAGTCAACTTCAAGAAATTCTCACTATCTTTCAAAAGTTTAGCATTAAGGACAGGAGAGAGGAACCTAGGAGAACTATGTAAACTTAGGACTGCTACAGAGAGAATTATAAGGTACAATTCAGGTACAAAGCAGAGACTCTTCCTTCCTAGAGATGTACAGGAGGCTTTATAGAAGCAACAGGATTTGCTCAGCATCTTATAGGAGAGAAAGAGGTTTGGGTTTTACCTCACTAGAGTATAGTAGGAAGGCCATTCCAGACAGAGAAAATTATTAAGACCAAGGAAAAGGGGTTTGAGGCAATTTTTTAAAAAATTAAATTAAAAAAGTAGTTAAATATATTAACTTATACCATTAATCTTCAGTGATCTCTTTGAAAACCACATTTGAAACACCACCAGGAGCAAAAGAAGGTTCAGACTTTGGCTTCTATCCATGTCACAATGTCTTAACAATCTCAAACTTCTCTATTTTTATTGTTAGCCCTATAAAATATCTCCCAACTATACAGAATATCCTCACCCCCAGGAATTTTGCCCAGGAATACACACATGCACACAAATGGAAATAAAGGTATTTGAGGGGATACATGACAACTTAAAAGATAAAGAAATGTAATTTCCTAAAGGTTGGATAAATTTTGTATCATTATTACACAGCAAAGCTACTTAAGTCAACATTTAAGATGTCATCTCTCATTTAAATATGTATTGAGTAAATGCTCTGCACTATACATTTTGATAAACTATTTAAAGATTCCTTCATGGATCATATAAATGTTTTCCTAACTTCCATGGGCCAGTGATTGATTAGAGCCAGATATACTAAGACCCCCATGATTTCAACCCTGAATTTCCTTCCTTAATTTTTCATAGGTGGTGTGTGTGTGTGTGTGTGTGTGTGTGTACAGTGTCTAAGTGGTTAATCTAAATAAATGGAGGTCAGAACATGTTCTGTTTCTGTTATGATCTGCCTTTGGGAATGGGATAAAATGTACTCTAGGAAATACTGATTTATATCAGAATCACAATGTCATTCTTGACATAACTATGTGGTATTCCATTTTGAGAGTTCAGAAAACAATAGATAATTACACCTATAACTTATTTGGAAGAAAATTAATGAGCTCTGCAAGTATGTCCGTTTCCTGGAAAGTAGAAACTCAATCAGAGATGTGGGTTTATATATATAAAATTATCTGTGGCATACGTGTTCTTGTCCTTGATATCAATATTGACTTTTGTCCCAATGTATTTAATTTATCTTTGAATAAAGGATCTTATTTCTTTTATTACATATTCTGCAAATTTGATATACTGCACATTTCAATTACTTCTCCACTCATCTCCCTTCCCTTTATATCCTGAGTTGTTTAAAGGGAACCATTTCTGTTTAACCATTTTATCTCCAGATTCTAGCATTTTTCCAAGCACAGAGTAACATCTTGATAACTGGATTGTTGCAAATGAAATGAGACACAGAGAGATGGCAGAGTGCATGAATGAGCAATTGAGTCAGCAAATATTGAGCGGGCCTCTGTCCTGGGAAAACCAACTTTACAAAAAAAAAAAGTTGGAACATGGAAGAATTTGAGTGATAAAATATTACATATCATCACTATTAGCAGGACATTACTATGAACCAAGCATTCTACTAAACGATTTTCAAAGAGGCCTTCCTCCATCTCTTGAAGTCTGTGTAAAATGGACTCATATCTGGCCAATTGCTTTATTTTACAAACTGTATCAAATGTAAGAGTGAAAGCATAAAAATAAAAACTATAGACAAATTGCATTTAACAATTTATTTCTATAAAGAACAGTTCATGAATCTTAGGCAACACTATGAAGAAATGTCCTGCCTTATTTTGATTTGGCTCAACATATGAGAGGAAGCATCTGACCCTTGACATTCTTAGTCTGGCTTATTTCATCCATTTGCCAGAGAGTACAATTTCATTCTTCTTTTTAACTGAGTAGGACTCTATTGTGTATATGTACCACATTTTCCTTGTCCATTTATCTGTTATGGACACCAGAGCTGGTTCCATATCTTTACTATTGTGAATTGTGCTGTAATAAACATTCATGTGACTGTAAAAACAAAACAGTGAATGCCTGAAATTATGGGTAGTACTGAACTCTACATATACTATGTTTTTTTCTATGCTTACAGACTTATGACAAGTTTAATGTCTATATTGGGCACAAGAGATTAACAGCAATAACTAATAAAGAATGGAACTATTATAATAATATGCTGTAATCAAAGTTATGTGAATGTCCCACCCCCTCAAAAGATCTTATTGTAGAATACTTTCACCTTTTAATTTAAAAGAAGCAGTTCATGGCAAAATGTTTTTGGTGTATCTAAATGCCAACATCACTACTCTTCTACTTTGCAGCCATTATTAAATAAAATAAAAGTTATTTAAACATAAGCACTGCAACTCCATGACAGTTGAAAGAGACTAATGGGTTGGTAGCATATATAACATGGAGACACAGAACAAAATTTTGATATAAATCCAAGGTGGGATGGAGTGGGACAGAATGATCTTTCATCACAATACTCAAAATGATAAGGTAAAATTTATGAGTTGTTTATTTCTGAAATTTTCCATTTAATATTTTAAGATAGTGATTGACAGGTAACTGAATCCATGAAAAGAGGAGCCAAGTATAAAAGGGAACTAATGCACTGATCATTAAACCAATTTCTGTCATTGGCTATAATTAGGTTGCTGATCCACCTGGCCCAGATCATGTGCTCCAGATCTAAAACCTTATCCAACTAGCAGAGGATGAACAAAGAAAGTGCATGATTCTAAATGAAGGGAAGAGATGGTAAAGGGCACACAGCAAATGTCTTCTACACCTTTACTTTGAGGAAATTTCATTATTCTGCTTCAGTATTCCACATTCTTCCTTATGTCCTTTCCTTGTGGATTACTAACTTCCCTTCTTTCCTTCAACCCAACTATAAGACCCCAGACCTGAAATCATTAATATTGACCTCTGCAGAGAAGACTATAGTTAGAACACAAACAGTAAATTTCTCAGTTTAATCTCTTCCCACCATCTCTTTTTGTAACATATACAAATAATACAGCAGCACAGGAAGAATTTTACAAGATGTTCCAAAAGCAGTATATTACCAAGTAGGCACTCAATAAATATTTGTGGATAGGTTTTAAGTCCCACTAAACCACTTCCTCAGAGCCTCTTTGGCCCAAGTAATATCTTTTGCAAGAAAAGACAAATCTATAAGGCCATGCTGAAAAAAATAGATTGATTTTGTATATAGCTTAGTCTATAATCGTCAAGATATATACATGGCTGGGAGAAGTGTTCAAAGTGGTTTGTCATCCCCATTTGTCTCTTTAGCATGCATAAAGGATATGATAGGGAAAAGAACAGAATTTGACACTAAATATGATAGCACCAAACACTGAAATAAACTAGAAAAACTAAGAATATCAATTTGTTTCCTATTTTTAAGACCTCTAGTCAAAGCAAATGGCTTTGTAAAGGATGAGGCATTTTATTCCTTTTTCTTTTTATGGAAGGAGGCAAACTTAAAAGGAAATAAATTTTTGATAATTGAGAGTGTAATCCAGTTGCATTTTAATTTACACATAGTGTGTCTATATTTCTTGTCCCCCACTTACTGACAATATGATCTTAAAGGATTTATTTTCCCGGCCGGGTGTGGCGGTGCACACCTGTGATCTCAGCAGCTTGGAGACAGGAGAATCACGAGTTCAAAGCCAGCCTTAGCAATGGTGAGGTGCTTAACAACTCATGAGACCCTGTCTCCAAATAAAATACAAGATAGGGCTGGGCATGTGGCTCAGTGGTCGAGTGCCCCTGAGTTCAATCCCCAGAACAAAAAAAAAAAAAAAAAAAAAAAAAAGAATTTATTTTCCCTCTCTGAAGCTAAAATTCTTTATCTACCAAAAGGGGGATGTAACTATAGCCATTTTGACATCATTATTATGAGGATCACACATAAAATATGATGCCCTTTGTTTCTAGAGTAGGTTGACCCAAATAGCTAAAAACACAGATTCTAGCATGAGGCTTTCCTGGTTGTAGATCTGGGCTCTACCTCCTGTTAGCTGGGTGACTTTGGGGAAGTCACTTAAGACATGTGGACACAATGTTTCCATTTGTGTAAGAAAAAGTTTCACAGGCAAACACACGTCCAGGACCGGTTTAAAAGGAGGCTCAAGAGCTTGGTCAACACTAGACTTCAGGAAAGGGAGCTAAATGAAAAAAAGGGGATATATGTAAGAAACTAAAAGAAGCAATATAAAACTATTTATGGATGCAACAAAAACAACGATGAAGAGACAATGGATGTGAAACCTGATAATGATTCTGCATGTAACTAAAAGGCTATGTTCTTGTGAGTTTTTTGATTTATAGAATAGGGGGTCACACAGAATTGGGTTTAGCTGTCTTTTTTGTTATGGCTTTGCTGTTGACTTGAGAGAATTAAGTACCTTCTCTGTTTCTCAGTTTCTTTCTGTAAAAAAAAGAAAAAGAAAAAAGAAAGAAAGGAAAGAGAGAAAGAAAAATGAGGGCTAGGGGGGTATAGTTCAGTGGTAGAGCACTTCCCTAGCATTTGTGAGGTCCTGGATTTAGTCCCAGTACAAAAACAGGGAAAAGTGGGTGGGGGGATAGGATATCTGTATCTGATTTTTTTCTAGTAGTCAATGATAAAAATCCTTGTAAATCTTAGTGTATTGACTAATAAATATCACTATTACTTTGCTATTAACACCTAACATTGTAATCATGAGACAAGACCAGGAATCCCTGGTACATCTCTAAGGGGCACAAGCGCTTGTCTCCCTCTCTGTCCTTAGCATCATTGCAATTCACTTGAGGAGTGTAAGTGAAGCTGTTCTTAATGATCATCTGCTGTCAATCCTCTCCATGGAGTCTGAGTGATGTTTCTATCTTAGGCAGGAATTTTCTACCCCATCAGCATTTAGAGCTATCCAGCCCTCAACAACTGGTTAGTGGAGAAGCGGTAAATAGGTTCATTTTGAAAGCTTCTTCAGAAAGGCTCCTGGAAAAAAAAAAAAAAAAAGCAATTTTTCTTTGGACCCCAGATTCTGTCAAAACTCTGCAGAAGCTCATGTGGCAGAAACTTTACAAAGCACTCATGTCAGAGGAGTGGTTGTTACATTTGGAACGTTGTGCAACATGAGCTCTTTCTCCTCCAAAATATTGTACCCTGGGTTTCTATTGTTCCTTTTTTCCTTTCATTTCCCATTGGAAGTTAGGAGGAAGAGTACTAAAATAGTGTCATTTGTAGACACCTCTTGTTAAACACTACTTTCTTCCTCCACATGCCAATCTGAGGCACACAAAGCAAATATGGTTATCAAAACTGCAAAGCAAATGTTCCTCTATTTTTAAAACACTATTGCCGCAAGAGTAGATATCATCATCATTCCCCTTCATGAAAATTTGCCCTGGAGGTAAATAATTTTGAAAAGGCCAAATAATAATAATAATAAATAAAATATAAACAGTCCTACTTGGTACAGAAAAAAAAAGATGGCAAAGTGAAAAAAACAAATTATTGTTAATAGAATTTATCACAGTGAAATACACAGTATGGAATTTGAATTGAACTTTATCCCTTTTTGGGGGCGGGGAGGGATCTTATCAACAATAACCATGGGTGATTCTTTGTTTTGTAACCATTTAAATTCAGTGAGCTTCTTCTTCAGAGAGGGATTTTATTTTCCAAAAAAGAGACTCCCTTAATCTGCTCAGGTAAGTGCATCCTTGTATTCTATGCCACCTTTGATTTGATGGAAAATACTTATTTAGAGGCTCAGGAATCAGAAAACTGTGTTTTATTTTTCATGTTGATGAGGAGAAATTATAAAAATTTACATCAATTCTCTAATCTCTAGAGTTCTATACCCAAATAAATATTGTACAAACAAATTATTACATGCAAAGAGGAGGAGGTTGAAAAGTGTTTTGAAGCAATGATAACAGAGGTCGGGTTTACATTTTTTTCTAGTACCTTCCAAAGTTGCTTTGGAAAGTCTCCAAGGAAAAGAGTCTGAAAAACAATGAAATCCCCTTAAAATTCAATCCCTTATATGATAGATTGAAAAATAACTCCTCTCCAAAGAGATCTACATTCTAATCCCTGGAATTTATAAATGTCCTTGCAGATGTGATTAAGCTTAGAATCTTGAAATGAGAAAATTGACATAGCAAAGACATTCCCACATTTTATGCAAGACTAGCCTGTCAAAATTATGTTGTATTTCTTTTATGAAAATACTTTTTGTCTTCTACCTTCACTGAGATCTGAGAAACCACCACAATCTGAATTATAATAGTCTTATTAATTTCTGTGCCAGTCAGAGAACAGTGAACAGAGTATACCCTATTAACCAGAAAGAGATTTATCACATTAAATAATAGGGAAAAAATGGCTTAGAATTTGTAGATAAGACAGGAGACACAGATTCCTAGCTGGGCTTCCAATAATGACCCCCAAAGCAACAAGGTGGGATGTTTCTACAAAAGTAGCTGCTGTTCTTGAAAAAAAAAAATCAGACAGCTGCAGAATTGGGATACTATCAGCTAAATTACTGACATGGCAACTACCTCTAGAAATCCACCTTCTCCTGGACCATATTATGTAACAAATGACAATGGATATTTCATGCCTTCCCTCTCTGACTTGTTCTAAATCGAACTTTAGCTTATGCTTATTTGATTGGCAGTATCTAAACCAACAAATAGTTTTCCCTTCTATAGGAATCTAGAAAATGCAATTTTTCCACTTCCCCACCTCTGCTTACTTGAAAAAGGATAGAATGTAATTTAAGCAGGTTGCTTCTCAGCATCCATCCCACTATCTGAAGGAAAATATATTAAATGCCCTTGTATAGCTTCCTTTGTAATTGAATCTAGAAGGGAGTCACAGAAATTTTAAGAGTATTTGGAGGTTAAATTCTCATCATTGAAATCCTTTGGTATAAATGGAAAATGGGTTTTAACTAGACTGACATATACAATGGAAGAGACAGGATGAATGAGTACTGAGCCCTGGTAATGTGGAAGCTTTACATAAATCATCTTATGTAATTCTTGTAACAGCCACATGAGATGGGAATGGCTGTCCCCATGGGAGAGATGGGAAACCAAGGCTTGAACAAATGTCACACCCTTTCAATATCTGAAACACTATGAATATCAAAATTCCTACTCACTCCATTTTATGACAACATTCTGATATTCCGGGACATTAGCTCATCTATTGTGGTGAAGTTATGGAAGCGCCATATGTGACACTCTGACATTTATTTCACTCTCACTAGACTCAATAACTCAACTGCATGTGGTCAAGTTTTATGTGGTACACAATGTGCCCTTTTGCAAAATCACCAAACAAATGAATATAGAAATGTACACATCCTCTCAAACTCCCATAAGAGAATCTTCAGAAGGGTAAATTTCCCATGAAATCATTTCACTTATCCTAGAAATATCAATAGTTGAAAAGCAAAACTGAAAATAAAAAAAGGCTGAAGTCAAATCAATTGGAAACCTTGTGAGAAAAGGAGATTTACCCAGGCAGCTTGGAAGGTAGGAAGAATACGAGAGGCAAAGATGTGAAAATGTATCAAGAAATAACTATCACCTGAGTAACAATTACGCAGGCGCGCGCGCGTGCGCGCGCGCGCGCACACACACACACACACACACACACACACACACATCTATGTGTCCTTGGATTAACAAACTCATGTTAGGAGAGTGACCACAAGCTACACTTAGAGAAGGCTACTTTAGGACCTGAATATCAGGTGGAGAGACATTCTGGTATAAAGAAAATGACCTGCAACATTAAATCTGAAAGATGGTCCTTGGAAAAGGATTCCATGGCAAAATTAGTTCAGGAAATGCTACTAATGTACCCATTTTCTTTAAGAGTTACCACTTACATTCCCATGAGATGTCACAGACTCTTCAAAAACAGAAATGCAGGCTGGGGATGTGGCTGAGAGGTAATATGCACAAGGATTCCATCCCCAGCACTGCAAACATAATAATAATAAAATGGAAATGCCTATAAACATTTAGTAAAGTTTTCATAAACTTTATATATCAGTAAACTATTTGTGTATGGGTCCATGTGCATATTTAAGTGTGTCTTATGTACTTGCATCTTTACTCCTATTTACATAACTCTTGTTCATATTCTGCAAGTATTATTAAGATCCTACAGTCTTAATAATCTGTAACTGAGTGCTGTATCACATGCTTATAATCTCAACTGGGATGGCTGGGGCAGGAGGATTTCAAGTGTGTATCCAACTTTGGCAATTTAGTGAGACCCTGTCTGAAAATCAAATAAATAAATAAATAAATCAAATAAATAAAAAAAATCAAATAAATAAATAAGTATAACTCACTGGTAAACTATCCCTGGTTATATCCTCAGTACTGCTTAAAATAAAAAAGACCCTATAGTACAAAAAAGTCTGACCTTGACTCCAACCTCCAATGACATCCATTACCAGATGAAATTAGATATGGTAGATGGAAGTGCCTTAAAAAGGATTTGTTGTAGAATACTGCACATGGGGGCAAATATCTCAGCCCCAGCTAAGGCCAGGTAGAAAGCAATTATCGTGTATGTCTGTGTCTGTGTGTGTGTGTGTGTGTGTGTGTGTATACATTGTGAATTAGAATATAGGATTTTCAGTACGTTAGTGAAATAATTGTTAGACTCTTCTAATCTAGTTTTAAACCCTCAATAAAAGTACTTGTTTAGACTCAGATCAAATTTCAAAATATGATATTAGTAAAATATCATAGTCCATAGTCTTGATAAGATTGATAAAGCAAATTAATTTAAAAAATCAATTCCAAAACAATACTATCTATAGGACTTGACAAATACACAAAACAATCATTTTGAACTAATAAAACAGACATTGCACATTTGTTAGATTTCATTTAATGGTCGTAAATATGTATGTAAAAATAATTTTATTAGACTAATGCAGCACAAAAATAGAATCAAATGAAACTGCGGTGTCTTAAACACATTTCAAATTCACTCTATTTTACTATTTAAAAAGCACTCAACCTTTAAGAAGCAATTTTCAGAGATTGAAATGACATGAACCTCATCTTTTCAAACGGTTAACTTAGGGATTTTTCCTTCTTTTTTTTCTTTATAGTGTACAATTCAGACTTTCATATTTTTAGATGCTGATATATATTATTTTTCATAGCAGTTGTTCATGCTGCCTTTTACATGTCTCCTCTCAGTATTTTCCCCTCCCATTGCACAAAATAGCTGGACTAATCTCTCCTGCCTGAGTCCTCAGTTCATCTCAGTGTTCTGGGAGATAAGATTAGAGGCCTTGATCTCCCTGCTGTTAGAACAAGACCTCAATCTCTCACTGTCTCTATTTAATCAGGTTCCTATTTTAGCTGCCACAAAGCTGTCAACAAAAGAAAATAAGCTATCCCCCTTCAAGGGGTTAAATTGGATTTCACAGTGTGCGAAGGCTCTTCTGAACAAAATTCCACCTGCACCCTCCGTCAGGCAAATTACTTCTGACTTTTAATTTATTTCTCTAGGAAATGGAAAGGTATGGCATAACCAAAGTCAACAGGGAATAAAGTACAAGGTGTAATCAGGTGCTCACCAATCGCAGGCCCCCTTCTCTGTCAGCTTTAATAGGTTCTCAGAGCACACAATTTATAGAATGCATGACATGTCCTCTCTGTTCTGAGTTTTATTTTGGACTTGTCTGGTTAATGGCCCCAACAAGTGACAACTGACGTTTGCTTGATGCAATGGTGCCTGAAAGATGTAGACTTTGTACAACGAAGTCCAGTTGAAGTATTTGTAAAATAAGAATAGTAATTGAACTGGACCCTTGGTTTCCTAATGTCTATTTCCTAAAGTAAGGATGGAATCCAATTCAGGTGACTGAAATATTCATTTTGCAGAATTGTGAATCTCAGATACAGGGGTGCATGTTGAAATTCAAAGGAAAAATATCTTTTTTTTTTGATGAGGTTATTGTTTTATAACCAAAACACTTAGCAGTGAATAATTAAATAATTTAAGTAATACAATTTAATACACTCTCTCTTCTAAAATTCACTGAATATGGAAGTATTTCTATGATTTAATTTCACAAAACTAATTTTAAGGAGTAGGGGAAATTTATATGAATTAATAACTAACTGCAAGTTTACATATCACTTTGGGGAAAATGGCAGGTGTCTTTGTCAAAGGGATTAAAAGTTGTTTTTTAAGGTACAAATTTAATAACCATGTAGGTAATACCCCTTTAATAGAGGGTTGTTTTTTTGTTTTTGTTTTTTGTTGTTGTTGTTTTTTGTGTGTGTGTGAGTGTTGATGGGGATTGAACCCAGGGCCTTATGCATGTGAGGCAAGACTCTACCAACTGAGCTGTATCCCCAGCCCACACCTTTAATAAAGGGAAAATGGAATAATGATGGAAATTTACATGTTCATTACAAATTAAGTATCCGTGATCTGCTGACTGCTGTTTTTCCTTTCTGATATTATTTAATATTTAATTCAAGTTAACTATGAAATGAATTTTATATACCCCCAATGAGTTCAGCTCTTCTTCCATTATAAAATATTGTTGATTAATTTCACATTTCTATTAAATACATTTTGAATGGCGGGCAGGAAGATATTCACTGGATGGAGAATTACAGCAGGGTTATTTGACACTAATATATTTTTCAGTTGTATGTAAATGAAATGTGTTGGGCTGACCTAATATGACTGACATGAATATAGTTTTGATCATTATATTCCAAACCAGGTATAAATTATGAGTTTCAGGAGACCAGGGGTTTAGAACGAGCATCTTGGATTATACTATAAAAGTAATTGTGATTGTTATAAAAAGAGATAGGATCACTCAAAATTCAAATCACCAGATTAGGGGCATATTTAAAGCAGTAGGTCTCCTTTAACAATGGAAATCTATAATAATCATTCCCATATACAATTCGGAGGAGGGTACAATAATAACTTTGGGTTTTTGGTACCAAGGATTGAACCCAGAGGTGATTAACTATTGAGCAACATCCCTGGCTCTTTTTATTTTTATTTTAAAACAGGGTCTCACTAAGTTGCTAGGGCCTTGCTGAATGTCTGAGGCTGGCTTTGAACTTCCAATTATCCTGCCTCAGCCTCCTGAGCCACTGGGATTAGAGGCACGCACCACTGCACCCAGCAGTAATAATGTTTTGTTTTGTTTTGTTTTGTTTTTTGTTTATGGAAGTGTCTACAGTTTCCTTTACCACATTAACCCCATGGGAATGAATAAGAAAAGCTCAAGGTACATTATCCAAAACAAAAATTATCCTAAGAATGCACAATATGCTAACATACAAAATTTGTCTTCTCCCAACAAAATTTAGATACATTAAAAAGTTGATACAACTCTTTGCCTTTACTCTCCATGACCCAAACTCAACAATCTTGCAGATCTATCTAGAATACTTCTGTGTCCAAGTTAATAATTAAGGATTAGGTTGAAATTACTTGGGAGTTGTTGGGATGGAAATAAGCCATAGGAATGTGATGTGATCAGTTAAATATAGTGTTAAATGAGAAAAGAAATGGTGAAAACTGAACTTCAAAATAACAACATTTAGAAGTCTGGAAGAAAGGGGTTAGTTAATGACTAAAACAAAGAAGAGTTCAAGAATGTGTGTTGTTACTGAAAGCAAAAGTAGAAGACAGTACTTTCAGAAAGAAGCCTCCTTCAACTTTGGGATCTAAGGTTGCTGAAAAGATTGAAGTGGATATCCACTCCTTAGTACAGTATGTGACACACAGAATGAAATCAATACATGACAAATTACCACTATAAAATGCTAAAATATATGTTGGATCAAGTTAAACAGCAAAGATTACCCACAAATTGATTGCTAAAATGAGTAAACAAACCTTGGTGAAAGGGTTAAAGATAAGATCAGGTACACCTCAGGGAGATTAATGAACATAATTCTGAAAGAATATCTGATGTCCACTTTCACTGAAGGAGATTGCTTTAAACTGAACCCTTAAAATTCATAGTTGAAGCTTAATCCCCAAGGTAATGGCATTTGGAAATGGGACCTTTGGGATGTAATGAGGTGATGAAGGTGGAGTCCTCATGATCAAGTTAGTGTCTTTAGAGAAGTTGCACAAGAAAGCTGGCTATCTCTATCTGCTCTTCACCACAAGAGGCTGTAAGAAGAGGGCCACATCAATCCAGGAGGGGGATTCTCACCGCACACTGGATAAAATGGTACCTTAATCTCAAAATTCCAGCCTCCAAAACTGTGAGAAATAAAGGTTTGTTGTTTGACCCGGTTTACCATACATTTTCTTTAGCATCCCAAACTAAGACACAGATCCAAACAGACAGATTTATAGAGGTATTGTGAATAGGGTTTATTTTATAGAGCTGAATCCCACCACTAAAGTAAAAACAAATCATTAGCATGCCCTATCTATTTTGTTTCACAGGCTTATGAAGAATATCTAAGTATATAGAGATGTACTTATTGTTATACAGATACAACTTTGCATGAAAAATTTACAGACTAACATCAAGAAATTTTTTTTTTAAACAATTGAAGAGGGGGAATAAAGGAACAATTCTACAAAAGGGAGATACCAACTATTAAGAAAAGAGAATCGGAGGTGGATACTATAGGTATGAACATCATTTGTTTTTCCCTCATAACAATGTACAATTAATGTTTTTCAAATAAAGATCACTAGCAAATATAATGGGTTCCCTTGTGATGAATAAAAACTACAAAGACTTATCATGCATCCCCAATATACTTCTTTAAGTGTATCCATGGATACTCTCAGTCACAAGATTTGTTTTTATGGACTCCAATGACCCTGAAGGAGTAGATTGATATGTGACAAATATTTTCATCTTATATTATTATTTATTTTGAATAAATAGCTATCGCAAAGCACTCTCAGCACGAAGGAAACCAAAATCCTAACTTCCTAATAGAAACCATTCAATGCTCTAGGGAGTTCCCGAGTCAGAATACTATGAATAAAACATCAATGATCTCCTTGCTCTTACCACCATCCCCTGATTGTTTCATGGACACCATTCTGTGACCACCGTAATAGGGTTTTATAGAGTCAATAAAAGGTGATGGAATGTAGTGGTTAAGAATAAAGGATCTAGACTCAAACTGCCTGCCTTTAGTATGTCTAGTACTATGAATTTACTCTCTGCATCTCAGTTTCCTTATCTGTTAAAAAAAAAAAAAAAAAAAAAAAACAGGAAAATCAAAGACTATAATCTTTCTTACCTTGTCTTGTCTTATATAAAAATTAAATAAGTTTATGCAGGTAAAGCACTTAAAGCAACACTCATATTCTCAGTGAATTAACTTGTTCTGTTTTGCTATGGTTTTAATATGCAACAACATCCCAGGCACATGTCAAAGGGTTAGTCCACAGCTTGAAACTATTGGGAGGTGGTGAGAACATTAAGAGGCAGGGCCTAAAATGGGAGGTTTTAGCCACTGAGCACATGTCCTCAGAGGGTACTGTGGATCCCCAGTCTATTCCTTTCTCTCTGATATCCTGGCCATGAGGTGAACAGTTTTGCTCTACCATAATGTGCTATCTCCTTATCCAACGAAGCCCAGAAACAATGGGTCCAGTTAACCAACCATGCACTGAAATCTCCAAAATTGTGACCCCAAGTGAAACTTTCCTCTTAATAAGTTGATTATCTCAGGTATTTATTACAGTAATGGAAAGCTGACTGATACACCATTCTTGCTGTTACTGTTGTGATTTTGTTGCTGCTCTTGTTAGACTGACAGAATCCATTTGCACTCTACCTAGTGATAGCCTAGGTTTTGTCTGGGAAGTTAACTCTCCCAGAGACTTGCATGTGGGTGTCAATTTTCATCCAGTGAATCTATTAGTCTCCTTCATTTCCTGATTACTCTAGGCTTTATCAACTAGAAGGGATTTAACTTGCCTGAAGGATAAGCCATCCATCCATTTCTCTAGATATGGTAAATTTTCTCCCTACCTCTAGCCAGACAATCTCAAAGTTAGGTGCTTGAAGCATCAGCTTTTAGCCTCTGGTAAAATTGCTCTTACTGAATGGGGCTTTGTTGTTTCCATGACTTGAGTTAAAGGCCTTAATAAGAGTCAGTCTTAACTTACCTCTTACCTATATTGAGTGCTGATACAATTTGCCAACAATTGTGTCTTCCATAATCTATTTATCACCATGTACCTTAAAAATAAAACATTTTTTTCTGGGTGTATGCCTATAATCCCAGCTGTTCCAGCAACTGAAGCAGGAGGGTCACAATATTCAGGTCAGATTTAGCAATTAAACAAGACTCTAAGCAATTTATGGAGATCCTGTCTCAAAATTTAAAATACAAAGAACCGGAGATGTGGTTCAGTGGCAAAGCACCCCTGAGTTAAATCCCTGATACCAATAAACTAACAAACACACTTTCCCTTTGCTCCAAGACATGAAAAATGTTGGAAGTAATTCTATTAGAGTCTCATTACAACGATCCCAGAAGATCTCCTACATAACTAGTTTTTCTTTTGCATAATGCAAAAATTAAGTTTTGTAACTGGGCTTGTTTTCCATTGGCTCTTGGAATTTCAGAATCTAATTAAATATTGGAAGCCCAGTTCTGCCCATTGTGAAGTTCTTTAAGATACCTAGTCTGAAGCTTGAACTTAAACCTACCTTTGATTCGTGTCTTTCTGTTAATTTTACCTTTGCTACAAGTTTGTGTGTGTATGTGTTGTGTGTATTTTTGTACGTGGTTTTGCATTTTCTTTTTCTTTCTGCTTTATATAGGTTTTTCTTAGTCACTACAAATCAGAAGAAAGTGAGACAAGGGGATAATAGAGTATTTCTTAAAAATAGTAGATACATACACAATAATAAGCGACTTTTGTTAAACAAGAAAAATCTCAAGTTTCATCCCAGATGAACCTAACAGAGTAAAATTCTGAACACCATCTTTTCTGTTGGGTCCCTAGGCCAAAGTAACTCCATTTTGAAAATCAGCACCTGCCCACCCAGGCATGACATTCCCACTAGGCCCACCCCCAAAGACTCCCTAAGTACAGAAACAACAGCAAAGTCACCAAAGAACAATCAAAGGACCAGACCAGTTATTTTTTGACTACTCCACCGTATGTGACTTAAAGTTAGGAAGTTTTTTTCCAGCAGGCTGCTGCCCCTTGCAGAAGGACAACCTAGCAGATATTCTCTGTCAATAAACCTTTGCTTGACTCTGAGACATGTCTCTCATGGATATTTGTGCCAGCTCCCCTAACATTTTCAAATACAGATGAGTATAAAAAGTATTTCTAACAGTGAAACTAAAAGAAAATATGTAAAAAGTTTATAGATTTATTTTAAACATAAGAACAAGGGACACTTCTATTGAGACAGGGTCAAAGAACAGGTAGCTGATTGTCAAAGAAAAGGAAATGGGTTGCTAACAGCCAACCCTCCAGATCCAACTTCCCCCACTCCAGCAGCAGTACTTCCCAACAGGAGGACTTGCTAAGGATTACCTCCTGGGCTGCTCTTTTCTTGCCTTTGGGGACATAAAGGGTAGAAAGTGGAGAAGGGGAAAGGTAATCTGAGATCTATAAAGGGACAAGACACACCCTCTCCCCTGGGCAACCAGCTCTGGGCCCCAATTCTCTCAGATAAATCTGCTACCTGTCTCTTTCTTAAATAAAAATTGCTTTCTATACTTGCTTGGCATTCTCAGGTGTTTCAATCTTCACCAGGGAACAAGGATACATCCTGATTTCCAATACTGGTATCACCACTGTTAAATTAATTTGCTCTGTTAACCAAACATTTAAAAAAATCACTGCTGAAAAGGGAAAGCAAATGTGTCTGTGAGGGAGGTGGTGGTGGTCTCTAAAACTTGCAGTTTTCATTAGAAATAGCTAACTGATTTTGCAACATGAAGAGAGGAGAGAAGCAAAACATTGGTGAGGGTAAATGATGTATAAGGAACTTGATTGACATATATTCACCTAACTTCTAACCACCTTGAGAAGTATAACTAACATTTTGCAAATGAATCAACTAAGGGTCATGGAGTTACAGTACCTTGCTCAAGAAAACATAGCATAGAAAAAGCATATCTAGATACAACTAGAGGCAGTGTCATTTTGAAGCCAGATTTAAAATTAGGTAGTCAGTGTAGTTAGGTAAATCGGGTCTAATATCGAGTGAAATCTAAAATGGAGGCCATGCTGACAATGATTCCGGGAAACACAGGACAACTCATGGAATGTTAATGAAGTCCTGGAAAGGCCCTAGGCCAGAGTCCACCCCAAAGAAATGTTAATGGAGCCCAGGAAACAGCCCCCAACAGATTTGGAGATAGCCCATCCCAGAGAAGTGATAAGCCCATCCCAAAAAAGTGATAATTAAGTCCTTCCTGCCCAGATTACTTGTTTGGCCCACCTGTGTCCTAACCCTTCCCCCTTGAATTCCATCACCAAACCTATAAAAAGGGGAACACATTTGCCTGCCAACGGATTCCACCTCTTGGGTCCCCTTCTTCCTGGAAAAAAAAGAGAAGTCTTTTCTGCTGTCCTTTAATAAACTTCTAATTTCTACTCTGACCTTTCCTGTGCTTTTCTGGTGTTATTCTTCAACATCAGGGAAGCAAGGACTCGTCACCAGCCAACAGCGCTAACAATTTCCACTGGTAGGATTTGTCTCTATTAAACAAAGAAACAATCATAAGACACTTGGTCTTTGTGGATGCCATTTATGAACGTAACTAGTCACTCTTTTTTTTTGGGGGGGGGGATGCCAGGCTTGAACTCAGATGCACTAGACACTGAGCCACATCCCCAGCCCTATTTAGTATTTTCTTTAGAGGCAGGGTCTCACAGAGTTGCTCAGCACCTCACTTTTGGTGAAGCTGACTTTGAATTGCGATCCTCCTGCCTCAGCCTCCCCAGCTGCTGGGATTACAGGTGTGCGCCAGCGTGGTATAACTAGCCACTTCTGTCTGGAGAAGATGGAGGTCCAGTCATCCAGCATGGAGCAGGTCCCTTATCACAGATCAGATGCTGGAGCCAGAGAGAAAAACAGAATAGCAGGAGAAAGCATGGATGATAGGAAAAAGGAAGAGTGAATGTCTGAAAAAGGCACACAGCCTACTTTCCAACCATGCTCAGGCATCATTTAGAGAGTAGAGTAGAAAAGCCTGTCTTTGTGTGTGGTACTCCTGTCTGGGTTTGTTTTATCTTAACTCCATTCTCCTAAGAAACTATCCCACCTTCTCTTTTCCTCTACTCATTCATTTAGCCATGGTTGAAGCCAGAATTAGACAGGCAGTCAGTACAGACAGGTAAATTGAGTCAGGTCAGATCAAGGAGAGCAATATCGAGTGAGTCAGGGAAGTTGGAGACTGTCCCCAGAGGGATTAAAATTCCTTCAGAGTCCTCTCTCCACCCTCCTCAAGAACCTGCCCCTGCTCCAACCTGTGGCTAAGGTAACCTGTCCCAGGAATGGTCCCTCTCCACAGGGAGCTATAAGGCTGTTAATTAATGTGTCCTGGGCTGCTCCCTCCTGCCCTCCCCCCTTCAGCCCACCTGTTTCCCATCCCACCAAGCATTCCTGGGCCTAGTCACCTATTCAGGAAGAAGAAAGATAAGGGACAGAGAGAAGGAGAACAAAGGAAGCCTAGGACCTATAAAAAGGCAGAACACCTCGCTTCTTGGGATACTAGGATTCCAGTTATGGCTCCCTTCTCCCTCCCAGGAGAAGTCTGTTACCCCATTTTAAATAAACCCTACTTTATGTGCTTGCCTCTGCATGCTTCTCTAATGTTCAGACTTCAACAGTGAGGAAGCAGAACTCTTCACCGATAACTGGCATCATTGTTTACTGAAAACCTTCTATATGATAGAGATTCAGAAACGGGCAAGACTACCCTATGATTTTGTGGGGAAACATACATTTGGCTGGGCTGATTTTCTTATCACCATCTCTTCTGCACATTTCAGTCATGGCATTTAATGAAATGGTGCTATTTTTTGGTTTTTGATTTTTTTTTCTTTTTTTTCCCCCTTTTTTTTTTTTTTTTAAAAAAAATAAGAGTTTCTTACTTGGATCTTAATTCTTGAGGATTCAGCAATGTGAAAGAAACACTCAGTCCTTGTGATCCTCACAGTGCTTGGTTACAAGTTGCTTATGCAAGCTGACAGTTTGAATGGATGACTGAATGCACATTTAGATGGGCCAACTTTTACTTTTGGAAGGTTAAGGAAGAGACATTTGAGGCAGTCGCCTGGTTATCTTTTGCAACTACTCTTTGATGATAAAAGCACAAAGGGAAAAGCTTCAGAATATTTACATGTACACTTAACGCGAAAATCTAATACCACACTGTTATACAGAGTTAGGCAAATTGCATTTGGAAGAATGAAGCCAGATTTAAAGATAGGTAGTTAATGTAGCTAGGTAAATTGGGTCTAATATCGAGTCTAATAGAGAAAAATGAAATGGACTCCAGTCTAGTAAAGAAAATAGTCTGATCTGAGTCTGAGAAATCAGAAACTATACCTGGGAGATGTAGTGAAATGTTAGTGTCCCCAAGGCCCCAGCCCATCCTAAAGAACTGTTAATGAAGCAGCTCCCAGCAGATAGGGAGGTGCTAATCAGTTCACCCTAGGCCCTTCCTGCCTGGATCATCCCCCACCAGCAGCTCAACTGTCTTCCACCTTTGGCCTTCCCACCAGGATAAAGGGAAATGGGAGATAAAGGAACAGAATCTAGAAGGACAAAAGAAAACCCTAAATATAAAAGGTATTAGACTTCCAGATTCTTCCTTTCCGATCCCCTTCTTCCTGGGGTGGGGGGGGGTGTCTGTTCTGTTGTACTTTAATAAAGCTTTTTACTTTCACTCTACACTTGTCTCTTGCACTTCTCAGGTGTTATACTTCAGCCTTGGGGAAGCGAGGACTCAAGATAACTGGCAATATCAAGAAGAATTTCTCCTTCAAAGAGGGACTATTGGTGGAAGCAGGCTAGAAAGAGCAAGTTCTTCTTTTTTTTTTTTTTTAATAGTATTTATTTTTTAGTTATAGGTGGACACGATGTCTTTATTTTACTTTATGTGGTGCTGAGGATCGAACCCAGTGCCTCACCCATGCTAGGCATGCGCTTTACCTCTGAGCCAGCAAATTCTTTACAACTTAAGGATTGCATGTTTGGACCTCATTTTAATTTTCCAAGAAACTGAAACAAACAGATTGACAGCTACTCTGTGCCTATACACAAACTGGCTTGGGAATGGACTATCCCCTCTAGAGGGCTGCAGAAGCAGAGCAATGTTTTGGTATCATTTTAAAGTTTGAGAATAATCATGAGAACATGTGCTGAAATGCATATTACGAGGTCTACCCCAGGGATTCGGCATTAATAGCTCTACCACGTGCATTTAGAATCTTTTTTGAATGTTTCATGAGGATTTTCCCAGATTCCTGTGCAAGTGCTCTACCAGGCCAATTGGGGGAAATGTTTCTTTATCCAGGTGGGACCCCTGAAATGTGACTAGACTGATGGATGTGTAGGGGACTCTCTAACCAAGCCGTGAAGTAAGAGGAAGTTTTCCAAAGAATGTTCTCCTTTTTCAATCTTAAGATCTGCGAAGCTTATTTCCCGCATTGCTAATGAAGTCAGTGCTTTATACTTAAGGCTCCCTGCTGAGAAACTATCAACTTCAGGACCAGCCTCAGCTTTCATGTGCTAATGATCATCCTCTCTCTTTCCCCAGAGGGGTGAGGCAGGCGCCTCTGTCCTCATTCCTAGGCTCCTGAGCCAGGCTGCAGTTTAGGCTGACATTCTAGGAACTGTCAGAGAACAGGGGCCTTCTTCTAAGGGGTAGATTTGACTTTTCAAAACTGCTCTCTCACCTCTCCTGTTCAATGCCTGATGTTTGTGATCCAAAGCTCTCCAATCTTCCTCCACTGGAATGTTCTAAGGAGAATATGTGAGTACTGCTGGCATGTGAGAGAGTAAATAGACTGGTAGTGTGGTGAATTTCAAAAAGGATTTGGCATAAAGATCAGGTGCTTTAACATTTTGCTACTTAATACTTACAAGTTTCCTCACCTGTAAACTAGGGATGATAAAACTGTCATTGCAAGGTTAATGCATTCCAGTTAAAAGTATCTCGTGAACAACACTTAGGGGCCAAGCACACTGCTAGGAGGGGTGTGTGTGTGTGTGTGTGTGTGTGTGTGTGTGTGTGTGTGTGTTTATACTGTTCAGTTCCCAAAGAGGACAGAATTACAGCATTGTTTTGGTTAAGGATTCATCCATTTTTCTGACTGTCAAGTAACTTGGAATGGCCCAATCTGTACAATACACCAGTGCTTCCATAGGTGAATTGATAATAACACCTGCAAGTGCTGATAAACATGAAAAGGGAATAACTGCCCAAAAAAAAATAGCATAGGAAAATATGTACTTAATAAATGTTTAATGAAATAAAAGTTTTAGACAACATTTTTTTATATATATATACAATTGCCTTAAACCCTTTTTGGAATACAAAGTTTCCAAATACCCACTGTTAATTTGGTGGTAGATATCATTGACCTAACACTTATCAATGAAGAAGATACAACTCAAAGTGAATATAAAACGTTTCCAATGACATCCAGCTACTCAATAAGGAAATTGGGAAGACAAAGCAAGCTCCATCAGATTTTCATATTTTTAATCACTGCAAACTCAACTATGGAGTCCCATCTGCTTTCCTTAGAAATAGAAAATAAGTAGTACAGAGAAGAACAGGCCAACTAGATAATTAAACATAAAGTTACCAATTATTGACAGCAGGTAAAACAATTTGAAAAGAGAAATACTTAACATTTTGATGGGTCTAAGGACTTTAGACAAGAAAACTTGAATTTTTATGGGACTAAACTGAATTGAACCAAATCATGTGCATTTTAACAAAAACACAAGGTAAACATGTTTAAAAATCAGAAAGCTATCTAACTAGAAAGTAAGTTCAGTGTTATTCTGCATCTGAAATAGAATAGAATGGCACCATGAAGGTACTCTTCAAATAATACCTAAGCCAAAATTATCTGGTTTACTTGTGTTTCTGGATTTAGCAAGCCAGTCTTAATTTAGCATCATAATAAGTCACAAAAACAAAGTCACTATGCTTTGCAAAAACATGATGAAATGCAATTTAGAAATACAGTACAATAAAACGATGCATAAAATAGCTGGGTGAGATGAAAAGGGCAGCTGCTCTTTCAGGAGCCATCCTGGCTGTGTCCTAGGCATGGTTTAGATCCTTGTTCATCTGCAAACCAGCTGGCCTCAGGTTCTAGCCTCATCCCCAAATATAAAATAGGAACAATCCTCACTGTTATGAAATAATGAATAGGAAAACACTTTGAAGTTCCATGGTGATACTTGGTGCCACATTTAATAGATCTAAATCACTTTTTAAAACAATTCACTTCAAGGAGATAGGGAAAAAAAAAACCTGTAAATGATAAATGTCAGCAATAAATTGGAATAGAAGCACCTATTCCTCCTTCAAATAATGGTCCTTTCAAGTGATTTGCTTACTGGTGTTTCTGGGGATTTTTTGCTTTGTTTTGCTCTTTGTTTGTTGGGAGTTTTTGTTTGTTTGTTTTTATTTCTCTTTTCTTTTCCCTCCCAATCTCCCAAGTCAGAGGTGTGTTTCTTTCTGGAAGCCAGCAGGTGGCTCTCTGGTGTACAGCTGCCCCAAACAAAACAAAACAAAACAAAAAGCAACTCTCTCATAACAATGTGGAATTTTATAATCATTTTTAAAAGGGACACCTCAAAAGTTCAGTGAAAACCATTAGTAACACCATATCACTGCCCTCCCCCACTTGAGTGTACCAACTTCAACACTGAAAACATTAGTAGTTTAATTCTGGCTCAAAATTGCAAGTTAATAAGCCAGAATGGATTTCTTACCACCAGGACAGCTTCACATAGCCAACTGATTTGTTTTCTCCCCCTTCTGAGTATTCTTGAAAAGAAGTTAATGACAACAAATTTGGAAAAAGAAAAAACAAAAGGGGGGGGGGAGCACATTTTGTTTTTATTTTTTATGAGGTGCTAAGGATCAAACCCATTGCCTCACATGTGCTAGGCAAGTTCACTGCCACTGAGCTACAACCCCAAGCCCCTCAAAAAGAACACTTTTAAAGTGGTCAAGGATGTCAGATTTTATTTTTGTAAAGCACAGAACTAATATTTGAAATGACCAATAAGTTTAGCATTCATTTATTTTAACTCATTATTATCTTTATAGCATTTACTTTATAAATCCAGCAAAACTTGGAGCCAAACTCTACTGAAGTCATTGTAATATTCATTAAGCTAAACTTTTGGTTTGATATCATGAATTAGCATGTGGCTTCTGATAAGTAATCATTATCCTGAGGTTTTATGGGCATTTCATGCCATGTTTACTATGCAGTTGAATACATTGCACCAGCATCAAGTTTGTGGTTTACAAATTATTAATCTAGAAGAATAGATTATGATATTGTACCATGGATCTCTGAATTTGAAGCATAGACTTAACTTTTTAAATATAACTTGATAAAACAGGTTATCTCCAGCCACACATTTGTTTTTGCCAGAGGAACTCTGAGCTTACTGTAAGTGTGCTTTTTTTTTTTTAAAGGAATAAAATCTTACAATTTGGAGTGTTACTCAAGGCTGCTAAGTTGAATGAATTAATTACTTATCATGACTTTAAAGTTAATTCTTACTCGAGGCTCCATAATCATACATATTTTAACATCAAAAGCTAGAAGGTAAAAATTGAAAATAATTGTATAAAACCCTCACAGTAACCCAGATTTGAAATGGAGCAGGTTGTTTGAGTGTTACTCTGTAAAGGAAGAAAATGAACTCTCCTGGATATTAAGGTAGATTCTCTTTAAGAAAAGAAAGGGAAATATTCAAAAGACTTAGGCTTCCCATCTATTGTGGAAGTATGATGGTTTCAATAACCTAGTGTTTGAAGATCCATAACCACATTATTAAATTAGGGTTCTGGCTTGCCTCCCTACTTACCAGCTCTCTTGACAGAATTGCTGGACAAGCTATATACACCAGGCTATTATTTATTATTTACCTCCTTATCAGGGCAGCAAAGAGTTTTATTTATGGGAATGAATGTCTATAAACTCAGTCTAAATCTCAGGTGTAAGTCTTATTCCCACTTCTATTGTCCAGAGGGGAAAAAAAATAAAAAGAACAAATTTAAGATGAAATTTGAAATTAAATCGACAGTGCCTTAGTTAAAATAATAAAGGCTATTAGTTTGATTCAGTGAGAGATTATATGAGTCAAAACTGTATGAAATAAGGAATCGAAGATAGGAATAGATAACCAGATTCCCCACTATGATGTGCACGCACACATGTATGTGTACACACACACACATACTGAGTATTCTAAAATTTTATTTTATTTTTTTAATTTGCTTTGAGGGATTTCTGCTACTCAACTCAATTGTAATGATCTTGCACTAATCTCTCCCAAATCCAACATGCAAACGACATCCCCCATTGACTGTGAAAAACGGAAAGATTGTCTGTGCCTGATAGGGGACACAAACTTCCCTGAACTCTTCTCTGTCCTATATTATGTCCCCTTCTTCACGTGGGTGCAGGGACTATAAAAGCCACCCAACAGTCTGTCCCCTACCTCCAGCTGTTGGTTGTCGATTGCTGCCTCCCCACAGTGCTAAATCATTCAGTTCCTCTCCAAGCCACGCCTCTCATTGATCACTGAGAGGGGCTGCTTCTGAAAATGTTGATTCAACTCAGTGGGGAAGAGAGGCCTGGTGCAGCTGGAAGAGCAGAGACTGGCAGAGTCTCTGGAAAACCACACACCTCCTAGTTTTCATTGGCACAAAAAGCAATCACGCCTGCTCCTCCACCCCTCCCCTCCCTGCGCCTTTTTAGCAAACTTCTGCCAAGCTGGCAAGTGATTCCAACTTGAAGTAGAGAGGGGCGAGTGGAAAGCCAGTTGAATGGCATCGCATGAAACACCTGTTTATTTCTGCCATTGCACTATTTGCATACTCCCAAGAGAATCTCAAACCCAGCTGCCTTCAGAGTTGTCATGCTCTGCTTGGATTCTAAACCTGGAGAATTGAGATTAATGAAAAGTACTTTTGTCACTAAAAATACCTTTCCCAAAGCAGTAATTTCCTAACCCACAACTGTTTAGAATGGCATCATTTAACAATGTTTATAAGCCATAAAACATGCATTGGGCTGATGTATGAGTTTGTATCTTTGGAGGAACTAGAATTGCAAACAAACCAAAAAAAAAAAAAAATGCAGGGAGAGAGAAAAGAAAAACGTTCTAACAGATGTGTTCACTACTAAATAGAACACACAACATGTGCTGCAAAATAAAAGAACCATTTGGCAACATAAAATATCTTGGCATCTGTGTTAGATTTGTAACCACAGTAAAATATTGATAGGGACCATAAAATTCAAGTTCTATATTCCTGTGCTTCTGGATGACTCTGCTTTGAGAGACCTTTTTTTGTACCTTGGAATTGTTGTTGTTCGTCCGAGGCACTTTATGACAAACCTGCTTTATGACACTGCATGATTGGCTCATTTTCATAAAGTTGATGCAAACAATGGAAGCATCCATTAATCCCAAGGCGAGGTATAAAGATAGTGTGTTAAATGAATAGAGAAAAAGCACCAGAGCTTGGACCCATTGATAGGAATGCATATTTGGTCAAATAGGTTCAGATTAAAAGTCACTGTATCTTGAAGCTGAGTTTTAATATCCACCTTGTATTTTGAAAATATGTCATAGAATTGGCAATTTTCAGAAGAACTGAACTGGTAAAAGGCATCGTCTATAAAGGTATATATTATATAACTCTGAATAAATTAAATTAGTACTTGAGTGTAGTGGTGCACACTTACACTTCAACCTCCAAGGAGGCTGGAGCAGAAAGTTAATGAGTTTGAGCTCCATCTCTGCATTTTAGCAGGAACCTAGGGCAATATATAAAAGGACTGGGATATACCTCAGTAGTAGGGACCCCTGGTTTCAATCCCTACTACTGTTAAACAAAAAAAGCATTAAATCAATGTGTGGCTGGGCACGGTGGCACATGCTTGTAATCCCAGTGGCTGGGGAGGCTAAAGTAGGAGGATCATGAATTTCAAGCCAGCTTCAGAAATTTAGCAAGGCCCTAAGCAATTCAGTGAGACCCTGTCACTATGTAAAATATAAAAAAGGGCTAGGGATGTGGCTCAGTAGTTAAGCACCCCCGGGTTCAATGTTTAATAACAACAACAGCAACAACGACAAAATCAATATGTGATTATCTAAATATGATAGATGTTTAATAAAATGTCAGTAATTATAGTACTTTTTTATATCCACCTATTTCAGTGATTTATATAACTGTGATACTCTGATATAAAGAGAAATACATATGAGGTCTCCCCCTGATTCCTAACACACAGCTCCTAAAATCCTTGGAATTTCCAATCATTTTATTTTTATATAAAATGGTTGGTGGCTAAGGTCCCTAAATATCTCCAAAATGAGGGGGTGGGGCTGGCCACCAGAAAGACCAAGGCCATGATAAGAGAGAGGGCTGGGACTTTTGGTCCCATTTCCCAAACTTCAGGGAGGGGAGAGGGACTGAAGTTTTGAGTTGACTGCCAATAGTCAAGGATTTAACCGTTTACTCCCAAGTAAGGAACCCTCCTTAAAAACGCAAAAGGACAGAATCCGAGAAACTTTCAGATTGCTGAAACACATGGTCATACCTAGAGAGTAGCATACCTCAAAGAAGACATGGAAGCCCCCAGCCCCTTCTCCCATGCCGTGCCCTGCACATGCATAGTTTTCATCTGCCTGTCCATCTGTAATACCCTTCAATAATAAACCAATCAATGTGTTTCCCTCAGTTATGAGAGGCATCCTAGCAAGTTAACTGAACATGAGGAGGGGGCTGGGGAACCCCAACTTATGTTCAGTTGTTCAGAAACTCAGGTTGCAATCCAGGCTTGTGATTGGCAACTGAGGTGGGGAGCATTCTTTCAGGACTGATTCCTCAACCTTGTCAGGTCTGGCACTGTCGCAAGGTGGACTGTACCAGAACTGAGGTAAATTACAGGACGCCCAACTGATCTTCACTGCAGTACTGCTTAGGGTATGGAGAAAAGTCCCCCAAGTCTGCTGCCAGAAGAGTCGTGGTAAGTGGTGAATGGCAGTAGAGAACAGAAGGAAAGAGGTTTTTTTTTTTTTTTTTCCCTCTCCATAATCATTATAAAATTATAATATATACATAGGAATATAATTTATAAAACAAATAGTTCATGAAGATGAAGAAGCGTATGCATACGTGTATGTGTGTGTGTGTGTGTATATATATACATACATATATAAACTATGTGTATGTGTGTGTGTATATATACATACATATATAAACTATGTGTATGTGTGTGTGTGTGTGTGTGTGTATGGTTTCTTAGATAAAGCCTCAGTCGCACTCATGGATTCAACTTGCAACTACTTTTAACTCCTTCAACTTCTTGTTCTGCTAGCTAGCTCTATATTTTAAAAATATATTTGTGGTGCTATTTTCCATCCTATCAATTTTAGACACTATTAACTTCTTAATATGAAAGATGAACATTTAGTGTTTTTTTCATGACCCCTCCACTATAATTATATCAAAATTATGAGTTAAATAACAAGCTGCTACTTTTTACAAAGCAATATTCATTTAATAGTCATAAAATAATTCTCTTTTTTTTTCCCCTGGTGCTGGGGATTGAACCCAGGGCCTTATGCTTGTGAAACAAGCACGTTACCAATTGAGCTATACCCCCAGCCCCATAAAATAATTCTTGTATACTGGTTTGCCCAGAATGAGCAGTCACCTCTTTCTTAAACTTGTAATTTGATTTCTACTGATCATAAGTTCATCTCAAACTCCAGCAGGCATGTAAATATACATGGGAAATGCTACTGTGTATTTACCAAGTGTGCACTTCGCTCCTCCATTCCTGACTGCCCTTCAGTGCTGACCCATCCTTCTTGAAACCTCAGCTTTCTTCCTTCCTGCCCTGAAGCCAGCCTTTCTCTCCTGTTGGTGACTGGCTTCACTTTCTCAGGTGTTACAGCCTTGACCCCTGAATCCTTCTCTTGCTGCTCATTAGATTCCTTTCTCCCTCTCTCTCTCTCTCTTTTTTTTTTTTTTTGAAAGCATTTTCTTGTGCCTCCGTGAGAAATGGTGTATGAGAGGCAATTGCATTTTGAGATTTTGCACATCTCTGAGTCTCCATTTCTTCCTTCCACTGGATTAGCGGTTTGACTAAGCATTAAAGTCTAATTTGAAAATCAATATCCCCACCTTCAGCATTTTTAAAACACTGCTTCATGTCCATCTCTCTCTCAGGTTTTCTCTGAAAAATCCAGTGTCCTTCTTAGTCAAGGTACTTGCTAAGTTTTTAAAAGGTTTCCATCTCAAGTGTTTAAAAGTTCATGGTAGTTCAACTTACTGCAGGACTCTTATCATTCGTTGTATTGGTTCATGATGATTCCTTTTAAATATGGAAAAATGTCTCCTAACTTTTAGTATTCTGGAAAGAAAAAAGAAGTGGACTCCAAAATTTTTTTATGTATTACATATGTTATTAACCTCCTGGATTGATTCTGATTTGTTCAGTGCTTTTTTTTTTTTTTTTTTTTTTTTTTTGCTTTTTTTCCTATCCCTCTTGTGTTTGACTTTCTGGGCTATTATCTCATTTGTACCTTCCAACATAGTTTTTTCTTCCATTTTATTTTTAACTTCCAAGAACTTTACAAACTATCTTTTAACTCTGTGTTTTAGAATTTGCTTCTTAAGTCACGGCTCTAATACCTTCCCTTAACTCTCTGCAGGTATCAATAGCCAGAAGTGATCCTGACAAAGATTCTCTAACATTTTTCTTTAAATCCTTTATTATATCTGTTCCATCTGAATACCTTCTTATTGTGATTTATTTGGTCTCTGTTTTTCTTTGGGAAATTTCTTTCTACAGGTGTTAGTCAAAAGCTATGTGTTCATATTTAAGATGGAGCTCCAAGGACTTAGCCTAGGCTTATACACTGGTGGGCTTGACTGCCAGAAAGGAAAAGAATTATTTTTTTCTATCTTGAGACGTTTTTATGCATTTTCATTACAAAACCCATATTTAACCCAAATAATATAGTTTTGTTTTCCTTTTAGCTCTAAGGAAACAGAAGTTTAATCTCAAAAGAATAATACAGGGGTTGGAGAATAAATAGCTCCATAACAGAGCTCTTGCCAAGCATGTACAAGACCCTGGGTTCAATTCTGGCACCAAAATATGTGTGTGTTGGCTGGGCACGGTGGAGTACGCCTGTAATACCAGGGGCTCTGGAGGCTGAGGCAGGAGGATCGTGAGTTCAAAGCCAGCCTCAGCAACAGAGAGGCACTAAACAACTCAGAGACCCTGTCTCTAAATAAAATACAAAATAGAGCTGGGGATATGGCTCAGTGGTCAAGTGCCCCTGAGTTCAATCCCTGGCACCCCCCCCAACAAAAAAAATTGTTTGTATTTTATATATCATATGTATGTATGTGTGTGTGTGTGTGTGTATATATATATATATATATATATATATATATATATATATATATATATATGATATAACTAATATGTATAAAATACATATTACAACTATGTATATAAAATACATATGACATTTATATATTTTGTGTGTATATAAATATAATATATATTTTAAGTATCTAAGTATAATATAAAATAAATATTATATGTTATCTAAGTATAATATATAATATATAGTATATCTAATAATTTAAGTGTAATATGTTACACTTAGGTATTTCATATAATAACAGTAGAAATATTGTACATATTTTTCCATAAGAAGAACTAGTTGATTCTACTTTTATAATTTATCCTCAGATCAATTGACACTATCTCCTCTAAATTGCCTTTAAATAGCATGTTTATTCTACAAACACCAGGAGTCCTTAAAAGTGATAAAATAAGACAAATATGTCTACAGAATAATTTCTTTTGCTAAATGTAATTGAAGTTGGCATGTAAAGTTCCTATAAATGTAACAAAGGCATATACATAATACTTAGAGAGACCAAATTGCCAGGGATAAACCCCCAACATCAATTGTATAGATTAAAGGAAGGGATAGTATTTTGAGAAATGAATTAGTAAAATGTACCTGAAAACGGATGAGATGAGCCACTCATACCAGTAAAACTATGGTCCACCTCTCAAAATCTAACTAAGGATTTAAAAATAGCCACGGCTCCACTCCAGGAGACTCATGTTCCATTTTGGGGAAGCAGAACTAGGCAATAACTGAGACATTAAGGGCATGACTAAACATTGCTGTTTAGAGAAAAGTAATGTGAATAAAAGAGGAAGTTCTCTTTACAGAACACAATAAGAAAAACCAAGATCAGCAAGTTCACGAGATGTCTGCTCTATATTACCAAACTGGTAAACTGCTAAGATATCAGACATATTAGGGTTCGAAAGAAACTTTGCCATCAAGCATAAGATCATGCCCAGTCTTTACAAATTTGCAATATTATAGCATTTCCCAAAATTCATGTCCTATTTGGAGATATTGGTGTAATTACCCTGCATGTCCCATCCACTGCTGAGATGTGGTAAGCAACATGTCCCTTGATTTTCTGTTGCACAGCTGATACCAGGACAGAATATTAAATGAGATCTTACTAAATATTCTAATAAATTAAGAAAGAAACCTAGTGGACAAAGCAAACAAATATTCAGCTGGTTTTTTCCATTAATGAGATTACATGGACATAATTTTGACTAAGCGTACCCCACAGTATTGTTTATGTTTCTCTTGTTACAAAGCAGAGACCAGGTTTCCAAGGCTAAAACAAGAAATAATAAGTACGTCCATGTCCTGATTACACACAGCTCCTCTCATCTCCCCAGCTTCCTTCCTGTGCTAGTGTACTTGCCTTTCCCTGGGGGACTGGCAGTGGGAATACACACCTTTTACAGGAGGTCACTCTGGTATTTACTCATCAAGGTTTGCTCTTTTCCTGTGGTCTCAAATGAGAGACTTATCAGCAGACTGTAAATTAATCCAAGCCAAAAAAAAAAATGCACATACATCATTGTGCAGAACAGTTCTTTCTAATATAGGAAATAAGATACATAATTCATCTATTTAAAGGAATCTGTCATCATCACTATCCCTCACTGCCCTTCTCCCCGAGTGATCCTAAGAGGTAACCTTTGCATGAGAAGCACGTGGGTTACATTAGTGCTTCAGGAAATGGTTGCTTTCCACATGCATTTTACCATACGGTTAGGGCCATGTTGAAAATGCCATGGAAAGCAGAATATCAACAACATCATTTAATTTTAATCAGATATTTATAAACCATTTGAATTTATTTTTTTGGATTGTACTGCAATCTTATTAATTTTGTTTAGTAAAGCATTAGCTTCCTGAATCCTATAAATTTGGTGACACTGACAAAATTGGGTTTTTCTTCTTGCCAAGCTAATGACTGAATATTGGGTCATAGCGACCAAAATAAAATAATGTCACCCTAGAAATCTTGAAATACAGTCTGTCTTCCCAAGTGATAGTGGTAAACAACTAAGTACATCCATTGCTCTACATTAGTAGGAGAGATGATATAGAAGAAAACCACCCTTGGGCAATGGGTAAGCAAAAGACCAATGGTATTCTAGAAAATTAAGAAGATATGCTGCCTTCAGCCAATTAAAGAAAAAAATATATACAATACCAGGTTATCTAACAGGGAAATTGAAATCAGAAAACTGTATTTATTATGGATATTAAATAAGGAGAATTTTCCAAAACTGTTAATCTCTGCTTTTGTCATACGACAGGCATTGGCTCAGTGCTCCCTGAAGTCCATTTACTGAGAGCAGGAGGCAGCTGGAAAGAGCAGAAGCATCTCCACCCCCCATAAACCGTTACAATACTCCTCCCTATGACTCAAGGCCTATGGACCCTGAGTCTGACTGAACCATGCATTTTAAACTGTTAGATTCAAGACTATCCTATAGAATGGTTCTGCCTCTAAGGCTCATTCTCTCTTAGGGATCCACTAAATCTGACAGCAGGGTGACAATTAACACAATCTGTGATATGTGGACACCTGTCCATTAGGAATTGGACTGGAACCATCCATTCACTTTACGGAGGCTACAGAATAGGAAGTAACTATTATATAGTAATGGCTTCCAGCCGCTATTGCTCAGGGCCAGTTTTGGATTAGTGGTGAGGAACTAAAAAGCCCTTAAGTACTTTTACAAATCCCAGCAAAATGTCCTCTTTAGTTAAGTATATAGTGATGCATGAGGGATAGAAACCATTTGCCTACACCAGGCTTTTATCTAAGATGTATGTGGTTCTTGTTGATGTCTTCGAAAATTATGGCCATTCATCTAAGAGAGATTTAGAGTCATTTTCTTGTGAAGAATAGCTACTTCATAGTACACACAGTTGCTTTTAGATTTTTTAAAAATTATTTGATCCATACATTTACTTGGGTGCTCTTTCTTGTTATTGGATCTTCTTTTTTTTAAAAAAAAAAAAAAAAAAAAAAAAAACTTTTAAATTTATCTGAAGTTCTTTGAGTTTTAACAGTTGCTTGGTTTCATATAAATATAATCACCACAATCAGAATACAGAACAATTGCAAAATGCAAAGAATTCTTTTATGCTGAGCCTTTGTATTCAAATGCATCTCTCACTCCAAACTTTAGTAACACTTGTCTGCTCTTTATTCTTAGAGTTTAGCCTTTTCAGGAAGAATGTCATAGAAATAAATTCATACAGTGTATAGACTTTTGAGTTTTGCTTCTTTCACTTAGTAATGCACTGAGATCCAGGTATATTGTTTGTATGTCAGTGTCCATTCCTCTTACTGTAGAGAGAAAAGTAGTTTGTTAATTCACAAGTAGAAAGATATTATGGTTGATTCCACTTTGGGGTATTAGAAATGATGTTGTTATAAATATTTTTGTGTATAAAAGTTCATATTCTTCTTGGATAAAGACCTAAGAATAAGATTTTTGTGTTCTGTGAATCTGTGTTGTGATTCCTTTTATTTATAGTCAAGCAGATGGATAGATTCTATGCTATATATAAAGAATATGTCAGTGTTTTATTAAGTACCTATTATGTTCTAAGAAGTACTAAGCATTGAGAATCCAGAGGTGAAAAATGCATTGTGTAAAGAATGCATATATGTATGTAATTCCAGCAGCTTAGGAGGCTTATGCAGGTGGATTGCAAGTTTAAAACCAGCCTAAGTGAGGCCCTAAGCAACTCAGCAAGATCCTGTCTCTAAATAAAATACAAAAAAAAAAAAAAAATGCAGTGGGTTATGCAGTGGCTAAGCACCCCTGGGTTCAATCCCTGGTACCAAAAAGTAAAAAATAAATTTAAAAAAATACATGTGTATTTCAATATAAGCAGCAGATTAGCTTCCTATTGATCCTACAACAAAGTTCCACCACAAACTGTGTGGCTTAGAATAATAGGAAGTATTTCTCTCATAGTTGTGGAAGACAGAATTCCAAAATCAAGGTGTAGTAGGGTCACACTCCTCCAAGACTTTGAATGGAGTCCTTCCTTATCTTTTAATAGCCTCTGGAGCTGACCATCCCTTTTGGGTTTTCCTCAGCCTTTGGCTAGAATACCTCCATCTCTGTGTTCCTCTTCACGTGACTTTTTTCCCTCATACATTCCACCATCTTTTAAGGACATCAGTCATATTAGATCAAGGGCCCACCCTACTGAATTATAAATTCTTTTTTTTATGGTATTAGGGATTGAACCTAGAGTTGATTTACCACTGAGTAATATCCATAGACCTTTATATTTTGAGACAGGTTTTCACTAATATATTGAGACTGATCTCAAACTTGGAATTCTCCTGCCCTGCTTCAGCCTCCTGTACTGAGATCACAAGCGTGAGTCATTGCAACTGGCATGAAGACCTCATTTTCACTAATAACATCTGCATTGACATTACTTCCAAATAAGCTTCCATTCTGAGGTACCAGAGGTTAGGACCTCTACTTACCTTTGTGCAGGATACAACGCATATCAAATAGCCATAAATATCTATTATTCATTAACCATTGGTCAGGCATGGTGCAAGGAGTGGTCAACAGATTAGGTAAAGTGAGTCTCATAGACTTCACAGCCTGTGGGCAAGATAGATTTTATACAATTACTATGAAGAATTCGCTTATTAAAGTATGTTTTCTTTGTTTAGGAAAAGCACATGATCCTCTGGGAATTAGTAAGGAGTTCTAACTTGGTCAGAATTCAGAAAAGGCTTCTCAGAAGAAGTAACACTTAAGAAAAACCCAGAGAGCCAGAGTACATTAGACACAAAGACAGGATAAAGAGTATCTCACAGAGAGAGAAATACATGTAGAAAGGACTGAAAGTTTGGAAGAAAATCATGTTCTAGAAATTCAGCATAAGCGCATGAAGAAAGAGTGTCAGGAAATGTGGACTGAGAGGTTGGCAGGGGGTTGATTACGTAGAGATTTGGATTTCAGGCCACACCTAAAGGGTAATATGAACTCATTGAAAGGTTTTATCTCACAGAGTGATATGATCCGAAATGCATTTAAAATGGCCCCTAATCTGTGGAGGATAAATTGAGACTAAACAAATTGGATGCAATGTCATTCAAAAATTAAACATTTAAAACAAGTTATAATAGTCAATTGGATTTGAACAGTGTAAATGGAAATAAATGAGGCTGAGATTGAGAAATAGGTTGGAAACTGATTTGATAGCATTTAGATCCAGTATAACGGTAAGCCACTAGGTGAGTGAAAGCACCTTTTATTGATCTAAGAACCGTTACTGGACATTTGGTTTGCAGTGTGGGATGCACTAGAGTTTCATTTGTAACATACTGAGTTTTAAAAGTCTGGGAAATATTTCAATACTCCTATCAAATCAGGATCTGGTTACAAGAATCTCCATTTAAAAGAGGTGCCTGGACTGAACATAAATGTTTTTGAGTCATTAACATAGATGCTAATTTAAATTAGAGAATGAATGAAATTATCTAGGTAAGGAGGACAGATTTAGAAGTGTTCAAATTGGGCTCCGGGGAACTCCACCATTAGTAAGTCAGGCAAAGAAGAGATGCTGGCAATGAGTTACAGGAAGGGGACATTTTTGCTGACAGATACAATACCAGCCATAAGATGGGGGGTGGGGACTGATGACAAGCTCTGGATATAGGGAGAACAAAAAAACAAAGGGCAAAGCTACACGAAAGTTGAATTCAGAACATACTGTCAGGTTGATTAGTTTCGTTGATGAACACCATGTAAGAATTGATGCAGTAGGAAGGAAGCCTTTAAAGTTAGGGAGGAATCAGATTGAGAAAATCTTTAGCTCAAATGTTTGATTTTTTTATCTCATCAGTTTCATTTAAAGAAAATCACTTTAGAACAGAACGTTAAATAAACTGGCCCTGCAATCAACCCCTGGGGCTGGAGTAGTTAAATTCAGACTATTTTAATAATGTACTTTTATTTCAGTGGTGTAAGACTGGATCCTTTACAGGAATACACAAGGTATGCCTGCTTCCTCAGCAGATCTTAGAAAGATTTTTATTTACTCACAATTAAATGTCTTTATAAATGATAGAAGAAATATGGCTTTTTGCCTCCTAATTATACAAAGGCAATCCTGGGTAGAAACCCCGTTAAAAAATCTTTTGAAAATACAAATGCTGCAATCAACTGGCAGTTTCATTTCTGGCTTAACACACACACTCTAATTCCCTAAGGTGCAGTTTTCTTATTCCATTGAGCCAGTGTAGGCCACCGTGGAAATCAGTCAAGAGCTGGAATTGACTCAGTACCCAGCACAGTGACCGGAGACATTAGCTACAGTGGCAACCTAATTGTAATGTAATTCCAGTAATATACGCAGTTAGCACTGAGCACAATTTAGGGTTCCCTGCCTAGAGTCTCAGGAAAGCCATGCTGTTATTGTAATGAGCCCACTGCTTTGCTGCTCCAGTTTTACTCCTTAGTTTTATTACTCAGGATGAGTTCTCAGTTCTTTCTAAAACTTGTGTAAAAGAAAGAATGGTAATAATCTATATGCCATGATCATATTACCTGGGAGGAAGTCTTGATACATGTTAGCTATTACTAGTGATTTTGTAGCTCATGACTGTGCTTTTTGTAGAGATTATATAATTTCATATTATAATACATGTACATATGCTATGTATACACTATATATGTCATATATGTATATAAACGTGTGTATATATACTTATATTTCATATATATATATATATATATATATATATATATATATATATATATATATAAACAGTGATAATAAGATATTGTTTCATGACCTTATGGGCAAGCATTCTTGTTAACTCCAAGTTTAGAGAACTTGTTCAAAGTCACCCAGCTGTTGTAGAGAGGTGGCAGGATTCAGAACTTGACTGGGCTCATATAGACCCTAACCTATTATTAATAGCCTTCAGATTTATACGCAATAGTGGCTTCATGTTAACTTGCCTCTCAATGAAAGCATACATTTCTCCTACAGTCTTGCTTTTGGCAGGTACTTTTCAGCCTCATTAAATAATTTTGTGTAGAAAAGAAAGAGAAAGAGCTAGAGATAAAGAAAGAAGGAGAGAAGGAAGGGAGGGAGGGGGGAGGGGAGAGAGAGAGGGAAAAAAGGAAGGAAAGAAAAGAAAGGAAGGAAGGAGAGAGGGAGGAGGGAAAGGAAGGAAAAGATATAAAAGAGAAGGAACAGTCAATACAACAAAAAAGAACTAGCTAAAATTATACTGAGAAATCTTCATTTCATTCAACAATACATTTATATGATTACTAGGAAAAATGATAGTAATATTTCTTTTATATATATATATGAGGCCTTAAAATATTGACTTGGATTAATTCTAGAATATTCATCTAGGGTGTGTTGTATGAAATACATAGGAATAGTATAACCAAGGTTGAAACCTAACTATGCGATCTTCCATAAGTTGCTAAAATTGAATCTTAAATTCAATGCTTATAAAATGGATCTGACAGTATGCACATTATAAAATTTTGATGCAGATTCTACTCTATAAGTTGTGGTGAGGTTGATCAATAAGACAAATGACGTGAGCTTATCCCCTAGGATAGCCACCTATAATTGTCCATTTCTGTTTATCTGGAACTTCCTGTCTGCCTTTGTTTATCTATTCCACTGGAAATAACCATTTCCTCACCACCATGCATTTGGAAATCAAACACCATCACAATATAGATTGGTAGGTTTTATGGTCCTATCACATAGATGTAAAAACTGAGACTCGGTTTCACACCAAAGACTCAGAATATAAAACAAAACCAAAAATTATGGTGAATTATATTTTTTATTTTGTAAAGTACTTTATTTTCATCTTAAAACCTAACTTATGGGTTGCCACATTCAACACACTCTCTCTCTAGGGCCTGGAATAGCATCTGCAACATAGATGATAATAATTATGTATCTTCTCCCCCCGCCACACTCCCTTTTTTGGTGTATGTGTGGTGAGGGTGTAATGGAGATCAACCCAACGCCTAGGACATGCTTAGCACTGAGCTACTCCACCATCTCAATGGGTATTTCTTTATTTACCATTTAACAAATATTGCCATCTCTGAAATAGAAACGTACAGGCAAAAGGGTACCTTTAATCAGACTGTTATAAAGAGAAATATCAAAATCACATTTTTCTTACCTCAGATATGACAATACTAAGTCTTAATTTACATCTGTAAGATGAAACTACTCTTTTTAGAACTTTGTCCCAAATTACACCCCTCTCTTTCCTGAATTCTTTTTTTCTAGTCCCTTATCAATTATCTCTGAAATACTTTAATAAATCATTTCTACATAAATTCTGATATTTGGATTCTACTTTGTACTGTGTGATCTCAAATAAGAAAATCAAGACAAGATAAAGCAACAGTGCTTACTAATGCCCATCTCATATGATGACTGAGCCAATTAAGAGAGACCAAGTAAGACATCCCTTGCTTAGAAACTGGAATATTCCAAAATGGTAACCAGCTTTAGTAACAGCTCCTCCTTATCACTCTACACTGACCATAGTGTTTTTATTTATTGGATCTCATTTGACTGTTCTAAAACCCTGGCAGAATAGAGAACACATTGAATCTTCATGCCTATTTCAGAGAAAAGACTAATAATTTTCAAAAGACAAGAAGCAACTTAGATCAAGTACCAATCAACCTCAGTGGTTGCATACAATTTGAACAGGGTCCTCAGTCACTAAAGCCACGTATCCCCACAATCAAGTAGACTTTACTCAAATAGATCATGCTCTATTTTAAAAAATGCCTATATAGGGTCCAAAACTTGAAATTTCTCTGATATCCAGCAGTCCTATCAGTCATTTTCCTCTCCAGGATGGACCCCAAAGGACTCCTGTAAATTCCTAAGGCTCTCCTGGACCCAGCTTGAAAATACCTCACTCCATCATGCTCAAGAAACGGCTCTGACAGGAACCCTGTCATCTTACAGCACAATCTAAAGGAGCTCAGCAGCCCAGGATGAAAAAACTCAATCACTTCCATCCATCACTAGTGAAAGGCAGGAAAACAATTGGATGGGTGTCCTGAGCACCTTGGTTTCTGCCAGCTCACTATATTTGATGTTATTACTAATGGAAGAAGGAGGAGTAAATGCCCTACTGTGTATAATATCAAATGCATGAGTCTTGATAGATAAATGTAACTTTTATGAAGTTTATGGATTAGCCATCAGGGAAAGCCTCCACTGTGTTTGCAGACAAGTTTTCAATGCCGTGCTGGATAGCTGGGCAGCACAGTAAGTAAAGCAAACACCTATGCTCAAGGGAAGAGCTGTAGTTGATCTTCAATGCTCCGGTCAGGGGAGACCTTCAGTTCAAAGGATGAAGAATGAGGTTCTATAGCATTTATGGTTTGCCTGTGCCAGGTACTTTCTATCTGTTATTGCAGGCGAGGCCTTCATTGATCTTTTCTCCCAGCTGTTATTTATTCTCTCCTTTTACCCTCAGCAAAGGAGGAAGATGAAGGGTCCGAGTACTTTGTCATTCTCCCAGTACTTCTGAACAGTGTAGCACTTTCTAAACGAGAAAACCAATAGCTATTTTCTTCAGGGCTGCTCATTACATTGTGCTATCCTTCCAAATGCAAGGCCTACCTCTTGGGTAGCAAAAGACTGAGCAGAGTTGGAACTGGGAATATACCTGAGTTTCTTTTTCTTTTTTTCTATTTCCTGTGGGGTCTGCATTCTCCAGTAACTCTGAACTAGTTCAGTTTCCCAAGACACAGCATGCTTTTCAGCTTCATGACTATTCCTTCACGTTTTATGTCTGTATCTCTTTCTTCTTTTCCTGCTCAATTTATTCAGTAGTAGGAAGGGACACCTTTGCAGCAGAGCAATTATAGAAGTACCACTTTGGGCATGAGAAAGGCCCATGTTCTAATCCCAGTTATGCCACTTTCAGCTGTGTGACTCAGGCCCAAGTATATATCTGTCCTGTGCCTCAGTGTCCCCTTCACAGAACAACAGAAACAGTACTCACTTTCTAAGATTCTTGTGAAAGGCAGGATAATGAGTGTAAACAATCCAGTACATAGTCATCCCTCAACAACTCAGTAAATAGTAATAATTATTGAAAGTAATTTAATTTTAATTAGGACTATAGATTGAGTATTCCTTATCCAAAAGGCTTGGGACAAGAAGTGTTTTATATTTTGGAGTTTTTCAGATTTTAGAATATTTGCATAGACTTTACTGGTTGAGCATCCCTAATCCAAAAATTTGAAATCCCAACTACTCCCAAACCTGAAATCCTCTAAGTATCATGTCAGCACTCAAAAGGTTTCATAATTTGGAACACTTTGGATTTGGGATTAGGGATGCTTGACTGGTAATAACAATAGCAATGCAAAGTTTGTATCCCCACCACCCCAGGCACCCTCCCTGATCCTACAATAACTTGATTTAGATGTCTTTCTCTAGGCTTGTCTGGTAGGCTGTACTTACCTATATCATGGAGTTCTAACGGTCATAGGGGCAAGATTTATACTAGTAATTGCATATGCTCAACTCATAACATAGGACCAGCAATCAGGTCAAATAAATGATTAGTGACATTGTTTTCTTCACTTCTTTCCAATATATCCATTATTACAAAAAGCATTTAATTTCATCAATGTGGTACAAGCACAGATGTGTTGGAGGTACATGTATAGATTAGACACAAAGTTGTCCAGGTAGAGAATGATTTAAAACCCACTCACTTCACCCTAACATAGTGTACCAAATGGCTGGGTGACACCCAGGGAGCTATAGGAATATGAACAGAACTCTAAAGCAGCTGAGGATGAGGAGGTAGATAGAAATGAATCATGAAGACCACCCAGTGAGGTGATGCTCAAATGGAATCTTCAAAGGAGAGGAGTTGTTTAGGCAAGTACCAAGAAGAGTGAGAGGACTGAATCTTACAGGTAAAGAAAGTGGCTCCTGTGGACGGAACAGAAGTCTAAATGATGGAGCTAATGTAGGGAATAACACATAGTTCAACACTCCCCATCATAAATAATAAGGCAGGAGTAGCTGAGCCTTGAGAGATGATCAGAGTCAGATCATAGAGGACCTTAGGTGTCGTGATGGTAAAATGCCAAAAGCCCAGAAGTACAATGAGATACATTTTTGAAACAATTCAGCACACAGTCTTGACCAGCTATTTAATATAAGAGGATGACCTATATATTAAAATCCTCCCCCTAAAGTGGCATAGATAGTATTCAGCCGGGAGAGCAATTGAAGTGTTGGTATTCAAAGTACAGTTCACATCACGAAACACCTTACAGGTCGGAGCCACAAAGCAGAGGAAATAACAAAGTGCATGGATAGCAAATTGCCTCAGTAGGCAGAGAAAATGGAGCATGAAGTTGGAATTGTTGCTCACCTGTCACAAAGTACATGACTGGGAAGAAAACTTACCTACGGTGAGGTTACAGGAGAATGTCAGCACATAGTAATGAAAATGAAGCTGGCTTGGTCAAACCTGGCATCCCTGCGAACCCCTAATTAAGGAAGTGTGAACTCCGCAATCTCTTTGTTTAATGTGTGGCTTTCATTTATAATTAGAGACGTGAACTGAATTCTCAGATCTAATTGTTATGATGAATCCACCTACGATAAGGTTTGTTTCCACGTTGCCTCTCCCTAACATATCCATTATGAGCTTAATATTGAGGCTTAAAATGGACATTTATAAGTTTACTGTTTATCTGCTTAGTTCTGCAGCATCAATAAATATTGTTCATCATCAAGATTTTTTTTCTAAGCAGTACTTCAATACCTAAAGGTCTTGGAAAGAGTACAGGCAGAGTCAGAGACTAGAGCTAATTGGCCAACTGTTTTCATAATTATAAAATCCAACCAATGTTGAATAACTGTCTATCACATTACCAGGCAGTATGCTTTAATGCATTTTTATTTTATTTTGGCTTATGACTGCAATAAATTCATGACTTAGATCTTAATATCCCCAAGAAGTCTGAGGTAGAGGGAAACTATGTAACTGGTCCATGCCACAGTTAGAAGTGGAGACACAATTTGAGTTTAGACCTGATTCCAAAATGATGCTTTTCCAATATACAGTTTTAGATGTTTCTATAGCAGATCCAGAAGGCACAATCGGGAAAAGAAGAGACTTGGAAGAAGTTTATTCTGCAGCTGTGCAAAAACCCATTTCCTACAACAGTGACACTGAGATAACCTTCAGCTACCATGCAAGTCTAAGTATCAACTAGACTCCAGGCTGAAGAACCACTGGTCCACCTAAGCCATCATTATCACCTTGCCCACTACAGTCACAGGTGTTTGATCCCCCTGTATTCACTCTTACTCTTCTGTCCCAAAACATCCTCTACAGAAGCCAGTGGACCCCTTAAAATATGATCATGTCAAATATTTCTCACCACATTTAATTATGTTTAGTAGAATTTATTTTTTAGAGTAGTTTTAGGTTCGCAACAAAATTGAGCAGAAAGTTTAAAGACATCCCCCCCCCCTTTTTTTTTTTACATTTGATGAACCTACACTGACATGTGATTATCACACAAAGTGTACTGTTTACATGCGGGTTCACTCTTGGTTCTGTGGGTGTTAACAACTGCATCACAGCATGTGTCTATCATTGTAGTATCATATAGAGTCATTTTATGGCCCTAAAAATCTTCTGTGCTTTGCATGCCTGTGCATCTCTCCTTCTCCTTTAGCCCCTGTCAACCACTGTTGCATCCATAGCCCAACTGTGGGTTGCACAGAGGCCAATGAAAGTGGCTGGAGACATCAGGGGAGACATATTCTTTATTGGGGAAAACTTAGAAGAGATCAGTGATGGCTCCAAGAAGAGTTCAGTGCTGGCAGGATGATAAATAGAACCTCCATCCCTCATTGTGCTTTGCCCAGCAGTGCCTCCTCTCCCTCATGGAGAGAGTGGCAGCTGGCTGGATGAGTGACACTTACCCTTTCCACAGTGCCTTCAGTTCCATGCCCATCCCCATTCAGAGTGGTGACATCATAAGCATTAACTTGCTTTTGTTTGCTTGTATGTCCAGCATCCCAAGGAGCAATTATCTCAGCATACATGCAAGAAAGAAGCTTTGTGTAGATAACAGTCACTTGTCCTAGTTCCCACTGTGCATATGGGAAAACCTGTGTCCTGCAAGATAATACATATCTGGACTTTCTGGCCCAGGTTTGCTCTCATTATTTCCTGAACTCACTAGATTTTTGAAGCAGAGAGGGGGCATTTAGGGACATGGTGTCTTACGATCCCCATTTGCTTTAGGGATGATACGCCCACCATTGTTTATCGTCTTCAAAATTTAGTTTTGCCTTTTACAGAATGACATATTTAGAATCACACAGTACGCAGGCTTTGTTTCTTGTTTTTAAATAGTCCTTGCTTTATAACTGTCAGTCTAAAGACCAAAATCCTTAATTAGAAGTGCTCAGGAGATCCTACTACCATCTTTCACTCACCTCCCCCATGGCAATCGCATGGCAGCACAAATGGTTTTCTTTCAGTTTCTTGGATGAACTCTGTTTCTTCCCACCAAAAGGTCCTAGCACATGCTACTTCACATGTCTGAAAGTGAAGTTGCATTTGCTCTTGAGACCTAAGTTGACTTGTCTCACCTCTCAGACTCGGTCAACACCTGTGTTATTTATTTGCTTGCATCAACTCGGGCTTCGTCCCTCACTTCACTGATGTCATTTTTTATTCTCATGCACTGTGAATGATGTGGCTCTTTAATCAGACGGTAATTCCACATAACAGAGGTCTCGCCCTCACACCTCCCATTACATCTCAGGCCTAGTAGGAAATCTGGCACGTGTTTGTAAATAAACCAAGAAATAAATGTATTTTTTTTAAAATCAGGAATCTGTGCTTAGAAACAGAGTTGAAAAAGAAGACCAAATTCTTTGTTGCATCACCTCCAACTCTAACTAGCTGTGTGTCACTGGGTACTAGTTATTTATGGATTACTTTTTTTTTTTCGTACAAATATTGAATTATAACTTTTTCTAAGAACTGGGCCAAACAGTCAAGAGGCAGCATGGGTGAGACAGTGCCTGACTCTTGGTTGTTTATATAATGGAGATTCTATTTTTTCTTCTTTTTTTCCAAATGAAATTTCTATTGATAAAATTGCAGATATACATGAAGTTATAAAAAGTAATAAAGACAGACTATGTTTTTCTCTAGTAGTAATATTTTACAAAATTATAGTATAGTCTTATAACCAGAATATTGACATTAATACAAAAATGAAATTTCTGAACAAATAATTTACATGAAATGAGCTTTAAGATAGAGAAAGTTCACAGACTTCTAGAATAGCAAGAATAGAAGGACTTCAGTGAAGGGAGATGAATTAATAAATCTGGAGAATGAGACTCAAGCTAGTTCAAAGAGGCTCTTGTAATAAGACAGATGAAAGATCTGGGACTATATTCAATAGGTAATGGAGAGACATTGTGAGTTTTGAATGAGTTTGAGAGAGAAATGCAGATGGATGAACATGGTGGGAATCCAGAGGACCACAGCACAATACCCCACTTCTAATTTCATAGGATAAAGATCTTTTCATAAGAAAAAGAGAAAGTAGAAGACTCGGATAAGCTTCAACCTGCACTTACTTAATTACACATTTTAGTAACATATTGAGTAAAATCTCAGTTACTGTCTGTGATTCACTATTTCTTGAGTCTAATCCCTTTATCCATGTTAAGGAAATCCCACAGCATCCTCTAGAATAGAACATGAGAATGCCACTTCCAAAAATTCTCTAAAAAAATGATAAAGAGTATAGATTAAATTCTTGTCCTTATCCCCTCCCAATATCTATGCCACTGGTAAAAATTTTTGAAAAATAGTAACATAGAAATTAAACTCTTTGGAACAAGAAAACATTCTTGTTACATATTTCCAACATTACACTTAAAAATGAGCTGGGAAAATTAATCAGAATATTTTTTTGGGGGGGATTGGCTGACTTCCCTTAGCATTATCTTTTCCAACGCCATCCAATTACCTGCAAATACCATGATTTTGTTCTTTTTTAATGCTGAGTAATATTGCATTGTGTATAAATGCCACATTTTTTAATACATTCATCCACTGAAGGACATCTAGGTTGGCTCTATAGTTTAGCTATTGTGAATTGTGCTGCTATAAACATTGATGTGGCTGTGTCCCTGTAGTATGCTGTTTTTAAGTCCTTTGGGTATAGTCCGAGGAGAGGGCTAGCTGGGTCAAATGATGGCTCCATTCCCAGATTTCCAAGGAATCTCCATACTGCTTTCCAAATTGGCTGCACCAATTTGCAGTACCACCAGCAATGTATGAGTGTACCTTTTTCCCCACATCCTCACCAACATTTGTTGTTGTTTGTCTTCATAATAGCTGCCATTCTGATTGGAGTGAGATGATATCTTAGAGTAGTTTTGATTTGCATTTCTCTGATTGCTTGAGATGATGACCATTTTTTCATATATTTGTTGGTTGATTGTATATCCTCTTCTGAGAAGTATCTTTTCAGGTCCTTGGCCCATTTATTGACTGGGTTATTTGTTTTTATGATGCTTAGCTTCTTGAGTTTTCTCTGATATAAGGGGGGTGACTCATAGTAAGGTAGGGAGAGGGAGAGAGAGCATGGGATGATTAGATTAATTCTAGGTAGGGAAGAGGGGTGGGAGAGAAAGGAAGAGGGAAGGGGATTTGCAAGGATAGTGGAATGTCATGGTCATCATTATACAAAGTACATGTATGAAGACTTGAACTGGGTGTCAACATACCTTATATACAAACAGAAATATGAAAAATTGTGGTATATATGTGTATTAAGAATTGCAATGCAAAAAAAAGTACATGTTATACTGGCATAAATTGGCATGAACATACTTTATATACAGAGATATGAAAAATTGTGCTCTATATGTGTAATAAGGATTGTAATGCATTCTACTGTGGTTGTGTGTTTAAAAAAATTAAAAAATCAATGATAAAATAAAATAAAATAAAATTGATATAATACCTGAAAAAATATTTTTTTAAATGAAATACTGGTACATGCTGCAACATGGATGAACTTTAAAAACATGCTATCAAAAAGGCACCAAATACAGTAGAAGACATTTTATAGAATTCCACTTACATGTCCAGAAAAGGCAAATGTATAGAGACCGAAAGTAAATTACTATTGCTTAGGGACTAAAGTTGGGAATGAAAGCTAACAATAAACCAGTTTAAGGGATCCTGCTGGAATGATTAAAATCTAAACTAGGTTATAGTGATGTTTGACAAAAACTCAACAAGTATGCCAAATATTTTTTTTTTCAATTTTACACTGAAAAATGAATGCTTTGGTAGATAAACTATACTTCAAAAAATCTGTTTAAAAATTGGAAAATTCACAAACTATACAAAAGAGGATAGAAAGTCAGGGAGGCCTCATTTATTTATTTACTTACTTACTTACTTATTTATTTATTTTTAGTTGTAGATGGACACAATACATTTACTTTATTTATTTATTTTAATGTGGTGCTGAGGATTGAACCCAGTACCTCAAATGTGCTAGACAAGCACTATACCATTGAGCTACAACTCCAGCCCTCAGGAAGGTCTTTTTGATTAAATATAGAATACAATTTGTTTTGCATTCCTTATGTTTAAAAAATGGAAAGATTATTTCTGCTTAAGCTATCTCCAACTCCATTTCCCCCCTTATGGGAAATAATGTGTTTCCCTTTAGTGTATAAGGCCTGTCTACCTTGTTTGAACTGCTTTTCTTGGGCAATTTCTGAAACATAGATTTTCTGTTGTTTGTCCATTGACTTTTAATTCCTAAGTTCTTGACAATGGGGATTCAATATGTGCTAAAGATTTAAAAATACCAGATGAGACAAACAGAAATTCCTTGCTTGTTGAATGTGATGGAGGCAGGTGTGTGGTTAATATTGTTGCCACAAGATAGAATTAAATGACTGTCATTGAACTTTCTCTCAAACCCAGCTTTGGTAGATGTCATGTCCTTTGGTTTTATTTCTCAAGCATAGATGACCAAGTGGGATAAAGGCATCATGATAATACTCTCATGCCCCATAAACAACAGCCAGTTTAGCAACTCTAAGCCACAGATAATGAGCCTTTTACAAGGAAGGTGGAGAATAAAATTAAGCAGCAACCTCTAAATGAATGGTTCCCAAAGTGCAATCTCCAGAGAACTAGCAGCAGCAGCATCTTGGGAACATAGATATTTTTAGCAACATTTTTAAAAAGTCATATTCCACACTTATTGAATCAGAAACTTTGGGCACTAGAGCCAGAAATTTGAACATCAGAGACTTCTACATGATTCTGATCCATGCTAAAATTTGAGAACTACTGCTCTGATTACAACAACACAAGTATGGGCATGAGCAGACCCAGGTGTAACTCATGGCACTGGACTCATCTTGCAGGCTGGATTTTTGTGTTATACATTCAATTTCTCTGAGCCTCAATTTCTTTGTTCCTTAAATAGTGACGATAGATACTATATTAATTTCCTGTTGCTATTGTTTCATTAGCACAAATGAAATTTAAATAACACAGATTTATTATTGAGGTTTCCTTAGGTGAGAAATTCAGGCTCAGTGTAGCTGAGCTGATATTTCTTCTTAGGCCCTTACAGGCCAAAATCAAGATGTCTGCTGTCTAGTTACTACAGAGAAGCTATTCAGGATGAACACCCTTTCACACTCATTGTGGTTATGGACAGTTTTCAATTCCTTATATCATTGGAATTTGATCCTTAACTGCTCAATCTTCAAATCCTTCCCATGTTTTGAATCAAGAAAGTGTCAAATTCTTGGTATTACTCAATGTCTCTGGTTGACCCTCTGCCTTTCATTTCTATTACAAGTCAGAGAATTGGTCTCTGCTTTTAAGAGAGCAAGTGATTACATTAGGGTCACCCAAGATAATTCAGAATAATTACCCTATATTTAAAGCAACTGATTGGTCATCTTAATTATATATGCAAATCCTCTATTGCCATGTAAGATAACACAGTTGTAGGAAGTATATCTCCTCACATTACCAATGTGGGACCTTCTGGGGGGCCCATAACTCTGCCTACCACACAATTTATTTTGTAAGAACCAAAGGACACCACAAAACTATACAGATGCATTGGAAATGCAGGAGTGTAAGAACGCTATCAGTTACTAACTTCAATGATTTGATTTAATTCAGTGATTCCTTGAAAGAAGTAGAGACAGACTGGAAGCTGACTCCTCTGAAAGTATTACAAATAAAAATTCTTCAGGTGACAACTAGGAGTCATCTAATTCTTGGGGCTGTAGACCATTTCTCTCTCTATGTAGGCTAATATGTAGATATGGCTGGAGTCAATGCGGTTATCTAAAATAGAACTATAGCAAAGGATAAAATTTATGGTTATATTGAAGATAAATGTCATTAGATAATGTCATGGATTGGCCTAAAAAGGTTCAGACCTGGTTCTCTCAGAGTTTAGCGTTAGATTCTCACTGGTCTCTAATGAGAGGTGATTCGCACTACCCAATCTCATAGAAAACTTAAGCTGAATCTAAGTAAGAAATTCTGTTGAAATAACAGACATATGAAATTGGAAATAATTTACTCAGTATTCTTCTTTTACAAACATACTTAATCACTGCAGTATACACACAGAGATAAAAGGATGAAAAATAAAAGATAGGATGAAGGACGTATTATAAAATACAACATTTCCTGTATTTTTTTTCAATCTATTATCTAGATAGACTCATTCCCCAGAGGGAATTAATTTTAATTTTTAAAAACTATTCCTTCTGGTGATTACTTTGAACATTCTTTTTCAACCCCCAAGTCAGATACTTTCATCAAGTGAAGGTTAATTTCATTTCTGGGATAATGGTAGAGCCATATGTCCTAAGTTTTTAAACTCCTTTTGCAAACTGTCTTCCTTTGGTCTCTGTCATTATTTCCCAACTGCTTTGAAACATATTTACAGAACACGTTACCAGTGAAATGAATGGGGTTTTCTCAATGCTCTCCCAAATATGAAAACACAAAACTGCAAGCTGTCTCCATGTCCCATGATAGAATGGATTCCCTTTGAAAAGTTTCAGAGATAATAACTTTTAACTGTTTTTTATGTAATATATCAAGATATGCAAATATATATCTACAAAAAAAATGCATTCAACTTTGAGGCAAATGTAAAGAACTTGTCCTTAGGGTTATGTTATTTTTCACAACATTATGTTTCAAAATACTCTTATTTGTGAACTGAACATTTACAATTCTCTTTTCACTGACACTGTGAAATTTACTGTTTTTAAAGATATCTATTTAGCACTTACTACATGCTACAGACTTTTGTAGGCATAAGGACTTAGCTGGAAAGGAAAGAAACAAAATTTCTGACCTGATGAGGCTTACATTCAGCATTGAAAGATAACATGGTGTGGGGGAAAACAGACAAAATTCTTTTGCAATCTCATATCCCCCAATCATTTATCCAATTTGAGTTCCGGCATCCATCACTGATCTCCCACAGACAAAGTAAAATATCTCAGGTCTTTAATGCTCTGGAAGGCTCCCGGAACTCTCTCTTTCATTCAGGTAAGCATCCCGGAAATTGAAAATAAAATAACATTTAAATCAGTTCCTAGAGTATTTTGGAAAGAAGGAGAATTAACAAGTAATCTGAGGTCATTAGAAGATTGCAGAGCTGACCTGCTCCCCTCATAAATAGAATTAAGGACAAGAATCACATGATCATCTCAATAGATGCCAGAAAATAGATGCCATTTCTTTTATGAAATCCAGGATCTGAATAACAGGGATAGAAGGAGTTTATCTCAACATTCTAAAGCCTATAGATGACACACATAAAGCCAACTTCATACTGAATGGGGGAAAAATGAAAACATTCTTTCTAAAATCAGAAACAAGACAAGGATGTCCACTCTCACCACTCTTATTCAATATTGTTCTTCAAAACTCTATCCAGAGCACTTAAGTGAGAGAAAGAAATTAAAGGAATACCAACAGGAAAAGAAAAAAAACATATTATCTCTGTCCAAGGATGACATGATCCTATATCTAGAAGACTCCCCAAAAAATCTTTACCAGAAGATTTCTGGAGCTGATAAACTAATTAAGCAAAACAGCAGGATGCAAAAATAGTAGGGGTCTTGATCAAGAGGTTTGTACCTGTGCCAAAATGTTAAATTTTGACCTAATGTTTTCTTTGAACAGTTACAAAGTTTATGGTTTAATTCCCAGGCCCTTGATACCCTTATAGTTGACTTTTGTACAGGGCAAGAGATAGGGATCTAGATTCATTTTTATACATATGGATATCCAGCCTGCTGAGAACCATTTGTTATAAAGGCTATCTTTCCTCTGATATAGATTTTGACACCTTTGTTGAGTATCAGATGACAGTATATAAGTAGGTTTGTCTCTGCGTCTTTTATTCTATTCCATTGGTCTTCATGTCTGTTTTGATGCCTATACCATGCTGCTTTTTGTTGCTCTAAAGTATAGTTTGGGATCAGGTATCATGATGCCTACATTTGTTATGGTTTAGATATGAGGTGTCTCCCAAAAGTTTCCCAATCAATAGCTTTCTTGTAATCCAACAATGACAATGAATCTGTTAAGAAGTCAGGAAAACTATCTCATACACACTATCCTCAAAAAATTGAGAGTAAATCTAACTAAGAAGGCAAAACAGGTCTACAACAAAAAGTCCTGCTGAAGAAAGAAATTGAAGAAGGCCTCAGAAGATGAAAAGACCGCCCATGTTCTTGGATAGGTAGAATTGATATTCTCAAAATGGCCATACTACCAAAACAATATAACAATTCAATAAATCCCCACCAAAATACCAATAGAATTCTTCATAGAATTAGAAAAAAAAAATCAATGCTAAAATTCATATGGAAGAATAAAAGACCCAGAATAGCTAAAGCAGTATTGAGCAAGAAGAACAAAGTGACATTTTAATTGGTGTTTTTAGCCACTGTGACTTAAAGATCTCAGAACAACAATTTTAGAGGAGGAAAACTTTATTTGGGGGTTCACAGTTTCAGAGGTCTCAGTTCATGGAGGGTGACTCCATTTCTTATAGCCTGAGGTAAAACAGGACATCATGGCCAAAGAGTGTGGCAGAGGAAATGGGGTTCAGAACATGGCACCAGGAGAAGGAGGAGGTCTCCTCACTACAACAAAATCATATAACCCAAAGGCATATTCCCATTGACCCGCCACCTCCAGTTTATGCCTTACTGCATACAGTTACCACCCGATTAATTATGCATGGTAACTGCATGCAGTAAGGCATAACAGATTAATTCATTGATTAGGTGAAGGTTCTCATGGTCATTTCATTGCTAAACTTTCTTGCATGGTCTCACACATAAACTTTTGGGGGATACCTCATTTCTAAACCATAACAACTGTAGGCATCATGATACCTGATCCCAAACTATACTTTAGAGCAACAAAAACAGCATGGTATTGGCATCAAAACAGACATGAAGATTAATGGAATAGAATAGAAGATGCAGAGACAAACCTACATATATACTGTCAGATACTCAACAAAGGTATCAAAATCGATATCAGAGAAAAGATAGCCTTTATAACAAATGGTTCTCAGCAGGCTGGATATCCATATGTATAAAAATGAATCTAGATACCTATCTCTTGCCCTGCACAAAAGTCAACTAAAAGGATACCAAGGACCTAGGAATCAGACCATAAACTTTACAACTATTTGAAGAAAACTTTAGGTTAAAACTTAACATTTTGGCACAGGTACCAACCTCATTAACAAGACTCCTAAAGCTCAAGAAATAAAACCAAGAATCCATAAGTGGAATGGCATCAATTTTAAAAGTTTCTACATAGTAAAGGAAACAATTAGAAATGTGAAAAGTAAACCTATAGAATGGGCAAAAAGCTTTTCTAGCTAGAGGATTAAAATCCAGAATATATAAAGAACTCAACAAAACCCTCAAACCGCAAATAACCCAATTAATAACTGGGCAAATGAACTAAATAGAGACTTCCAAAAAGAATAAATAGTCAATAGATGTGTGAAAATATGTTCTACATCCTAGCAATTAGGGGAATATAAAGTAAAACTACATTAAGATTTTGTCTCTCTATAGTTAGAGTAGCAATCATCAAGAATCCAAATAATAATAATTGCTGGTAAGTATGTGGGGCAAGAGGTATACTCATACAATGTTGGTGGAGCTGCAAGTTAGTATAACCACTTTGGAAAGCAGTATGAAGACCCATCTAAAGCTAGAAATGGAAGCACTACATGAATATCTATGCTGGATCTATGCCAATGAACACAGCAGCTGAACTCACAATGCTGTGCTTGTATCTGTTGGCAGTTTTATGATATAGTAGAAACTAAGGGCTGAGAAACTCTTATTCTATAAAACTCTCAATAGGTAAGTCTGGGGCCAGAGTAATCCAGACAGCATTTTCTAGAATGCACATCCTTTCCTTACTGAATGAATGTCTTATTTTCAGAAGTCCTTAGAGAAAGAACAAAATTCCCTAGTGATTCCCCATCCTCCTCAAAGACAAAAATCTGAGACTTGATTGTAGGAAGCTGAGCTCCCTGAGCTCTCTTCTAAAATGCCACCAAAAGAGTAAAGTAAAATCCCATGACCAACTACTACTATTGATGAGCCTCATTTCTCATATGCATTAAAGCATTGGCAATTGCATTATAGTCTACCAGTGACTATTGATTATTCCCACAGTAATGTGGGAATTAATATAATCTAGAATATCTAGATAACCCCAAATAGCAAATTTGGGGAACTGATCCTGTGAAATGAGGAAAATGTTCTATTAGATTTTCAGAAACCGTGAAGTGCAAATACTTCATTTACTTTGTCCTCTTTTCGGCTTGCATTTAATATCAGAGAAGCATCCCATCAGAGCTTGAGATCCATGTTGGTGATTGCATAGTTACATTGCGTGCTCTGCTGTTTCTTGATTATAATTGAGTCACTTACACAAATCTGAGCAAAGGCAGGAAATCAACCATTTGTGATGAATAATTCCTGCAAATTGGATGCAAGACTACATTTTATAAATGCAGATTAGGTAATAGTTCAGATTCTTGTGAAGAACCCTACAGGTAGATGTATTATATGATCTTACTCAATAACATATTCATTATACACAGTTAGGGTGACTGCATGTTTCAATTTATCTGGGATAGTCCTGTTTTATGCTTGTTGTCCTACTTAGTAGTTGTCCTAGACAAAAGCATGTGGGTTCAGAAGATACATTATATGGTCATCCTGTACAAAGTATATATAATGTATGTAGCTCTCAAAAGTCAGTGCAACTTTTTAGAAATCATCTAGGTTTTAGAGTCAGGCACTCCCGAGTTTAAAATCTCAGCTTTGCAATTCATTAATTACATGATCTTGAGCAAGATTTTTAACCTCACAGGAGTTCTGCTTCTTCATAAGTAAAATGTAAAAAAAAAAAAAAAAGTTTCTCTGCCTTCTACATTAAGACTGTTGTGAAGACTAATTAAAATCTTTCATGCACAATACCTGAAATATTACCAGGGATATATAGTTATTCATGAAAGATAGATATTTATCTACACACATAAGATAAATACATTGAAAAAAATAAACCACATTCCTTGTTTTGGGATTCACCTTTGAAAAGAAATATCGTGTACATTTCAAATAAACAAAAACTATCTTTTGCCTCTTTCCCTCTCCCAAAATATTAATTTTATAATACTAGCTTCACATGTAGAAAAGGACATCTGTATAGAATCAAATAATGGATAGTGGTCAGGGCATTTTGGCCAGTCAATACAAAGAGACTGATTTCTTTGAAATCTTTTCCTGCTAACACAAACCGTCATCATCCCAGCCTTGCTATTCATCTCCCTTTCCTTCTATTTCTCTCCATCCTTTTCCATGATCCTTGTAGGAGGCAGGGCATAACTGCTTCTCCACACCCCTGAATCCATACTCTCCCCCCCCCCAGGTCAGACTTGAGTGGATGCAAGAGCTGTCGCAATTAGAAATGTTCCCAACCCAATGTGACAGCTTGAGTCTGTCCCCAGGGAGTGGGATGTATATTCTCATGCCCTTCTTTTTCTCCTTTAATGATAAACAAAATGCAAGTCTCCCTTCAATGAAGGGAGACTTGTAGAGATTTCTTGGGTTTCAGAACCAGAGTCCATTAGCCCTTTGATATTCTACCCTGTTCTTCAACTCCTTCCTCCTTTGCCTCTGCAAACTCTGTAGCTCATCACTGATTTTCATTGGAATTTCAACTTTCAATTACTGTATACAATACCAATCAATGTATTCAAGCTCGTTTCTAATGTGTAGGTCCACAGATGTAGTTAAATATCAAACATTCATGCTGCTTTTTCTTTTAACTTAAGCACAGAATTACACTTGAAGATATTTCAGTGATAGATATTTTATAAATCTCCATAAATATTTTATGTCAATAAGGTACTCACAGTTTTGGAGCATAAGCCCCTCTAATTTTTTTATGTATATATTTTGAGGAAACGTCTAACTAATTTCAGCTAATACTTATATATTATCTTACCTTAAACAAACTTATGTTAGTTTGCTGTAATTTTTGGGATAAATGTATTAGAATGCAAATATTTAGATAAGACCAACCATCCTCCTAAAGATAACAAAATCTCCTTGGAAAAAATTTGTGACAAAATTATATATATCATATAAGCATCTATTCATATGGATGTGTGTATATATATATATATATATATATATATATATAATCCATAGAATTAAACATTAACCCATTCCAAGTCATAATCATCCTGTAACTGTCAATCCAATTCCCACTTCTTTTATATTCTGTAGAGAAAGATACCCAAATCCACACAATAAAATTTTGAGAAGGGAATTTAGGAGAAAGAGGGCAAATCTTTATAGCCTATAGGTCAAAGTTCCAACACTGGATATAAAAAAGCTGCAGTATGTTCAGAAATTAGATGAGAACAATTTGGTCACACAATTACTGACAACAAAATAATTGATGAGTCCTGAACTATCCTATTAAATTATTTCCCCACAACTGCACAGCCAAACCATCAACAAATCTTGTCATGTCTGTTTGCAAAACAGATGCCAAGAACTTGGTTAAAGTTACTATCCTCCCACATTTTCTAATTTGCTTCCCTGCTTCAGTTCTCAATCCCCCATAGACTACTTGCAACAGACCATGGAAAGTGGTCTTTTAAAAATAGGATTCTCAGAATGCTTCCATAGCTCCTTATCTTTCTCAGGATAGAGGTCAAACCTTTACTGCACGGTAGGCTCCCAAGGAAGACTGCCAGATTTTGTAAGTAAAAACACAGAATGCACAGTTAAGAAAGTACAGAACACTTATACAAAACTTCAGCAAAACTTTGCTCTTCCTTTAGTCCCTTTTAATCAATGAGTTTTTACTGAAGGCTACGGAGGAGTCATCAGAGAGGTCTTTCCCAACTAGACTTTATCACAGCACTTATCTGATAGATAATCTCTCTCTCCATAAAAATATGTAGCTCTAACAAAGCAGAGCACTTAATTTCCAGCTGCCTTGTCAGTAACACCTAGAATACTGCTTGGCACAGAATAGATGCCAATGAGTGATTAATGATAAAATGCTTTCTAAGAAACTCAGATATAAGTAAGGAAAGTATTAAAAGTTTCAGTACATTGTCCAAAAGTTGCATTACTAGGAAAAGGCAAATCTATAATCAGAAGTTAAATCTATCCTGTTAACTACCATCTTACCTTTGCTGTTATGTTTTAAGTGGAAAATAGAAGGCTCCTCCCTCTCCTGTCTAGCTCTGTGTTCTCTTATTTATGATGAAACACAATTTTTATGGAATAAGGAACTTATGAACTGAATTTTCCATTACTACTCCTTATAAATAATATTATTTACTTAATAGTTCTCTATTTTCGAATGATTCAAATGAATTAAAAAATAAGTAAACAATGATGATGGAAATTGAATTAGGGCAAACAGCCTTTTAAAATGCAGTCATAATGATTTTATATTATATAACATAATAAAATTCTCATATATACTGCACCTGCCACCCCAGATTTGCCTGCTTGGAAATTCATCAGAAGATGAATGTGGGGGTAAAAAGTGGAAAATAATTAGTATAATTCATAATCATAATTCCAGGAAGGATGCGATTATACTGACTTTTAAAATAGTATTATTTCAAAATATTCTAATATAAAAACAAAAACTAAATTTTCTGTTCACCAAATGAAACTAAAGTTTCTATTAACTAACTTTAATATCTCTTTGACATATCTGTAAAATAGACATATCTGTAAAATTAGTTAACTATACACTAATTCCATAAAGAAGCTTAATTGATAGATACATGGTATTTCCTACCTAAAAATATACCTGAGAGCAAGGAGTACTAATTTCCTTATGACCACGTGAATCTGTTTAAATATAATACTCTTTTTACAAATCATTTTTGAATAGCAATGATATAAGAAAAAATTCATAATTTTTTATTTTTTTCTGAAAAAGTTATTAAAGAATGGGAGGTTTTCCTAACAGCTAAAGGATCATCAAGCTGTGGTTTGTACCCCCAAAACACATACTGGAACTGGAGTTCAATCCCCACTGTGAGATATTAAAAGAGTGCAAAAATTCTGCTGAGTGCAGTGGTATACACCTGTAATCCCAGTGGCGTGGGAGGCTAATACAGGAGAATTGCAAGTTCAAGGACAGCCTCAGCAAAAGTGAGGTGCTAAACAACTCAGTGAGACCCTGTCTCAAAATAAAATGTAAAAAAAAGAGCTGGGGAAGTGGCTCAGTGGTTGAGTACCTCTGGGTCAATTCCTAGTAACAACAACAACAACAACAAAACTAAGCAGAAAATCCAGCTATGGTCCTTAGAAGTGTAGACTTTGTGAGGTGATTAGCATTAGATAAAGTCATCAGTGTGGAGTCCCTGTGATTGAATAATGGTGAATAAATAAGGAAAGGGACAGAGACCAGATACACACACACCCTCTCTTACCCTTGGTGCTCTGTGCCAACTTGGAAATTTGCCAGTAAGAAGGCCATTATTAAGAAGGCCAGACCAGAAGTGTGAGTTGAAATAAACCTCTTCTCTTCATAATTTATTCTGTCTCTTATGTTATGAGCAAAAACAAAACTAAGACAAGGCAAGACAGTGATTCCAATCTTTCTGTCTCTGTATCTTGTTAAATCTATTATTTGAGCAATATACTATATAAGGAATGCTTCTTAGGATTTCAAAATAAATATATTGAAATTTTAACCTAATTACATCCAGAAGAAAAAACAATCTTCTTAAAAGCAACCATAATCATCCATAAACACAAATGTGCACATACACACACAAACCCACACACACACACACACACTCACACTCAACACACATACTTGACCATCTGTATCTGTGGGTTCAACATCTATGGAATTAACCCACTACTGACTAAAAATACTTTATTTGGGGGGAAAATTATATCCCTACTAAGCATGTACAGACTTTTTTCTTGTCCTTATTTAATAATCAATACTATGTAATTACTATTTGCATGGCATTTACATTGTATTAGGTATTGTGATTAATCTAGGGATGCTTTAAAGCCTACAGGAGGATGTGAGTAGGTTATGTACAAATACTACATCATTTTACATAAAGGACTGGAGTATTGGCAGATTTGGAATCCATAGGGGTTCCTGAAATCAATTCTTCACGTATACTGAAAGACGAAGAGATATACATGGCATGTTTTATCTGCAAGGAGTTGTGGCTGGGAGCAACTAGACTAATGCAGAAATCAAGTGGGGACAGTTTAAGCTGGTGGATACAGCTGTGCAAGCATAGTCATGTTGCTGTTGATGCTGCTCTGGTGTTACTTTACTGTGTAAGTGTACCTATCTTGTAAGATTATTTTAAATAATATGAAATATAATGAATATAAAGCATTTTACACTGTTCTTGACATATGTCTCAAACTCCATCATTAATATAGGAACTTTTTCTTATGTCCAATTTCAACATTTTCTATAGTATGGCATGTTCAGAAACTTGCTCTAAAATTTTTGAGGGCTCAAGGTCTTCTTACATAAGTCTTCCCTGGACTCAGTGGAAATGTCATCCTATCACCAGACTTTCAATTTGGCTTCATAAAAGCATATAGAATTTTTTTATATCTATCATTTTTGCTGACACATAGTATTTGTATATATTTATGGAATACCCTATGATAATTTGTTACATGTATGGAATGCATAGTGATCAAATCAGGGTAATTGGTTCCATATTCTCAAATATTCCTCATTTCTATGTCCTACAAACATTCTGTTTTTTTTTCTAGTTGTTTTAAAACATAACATGAATTTTATAGACTATAGAGCACAAATTTTTATGCTATAAAACACTAGAACTAATTTCTCCTATCGAACTGTATTTTAGTACCCATTATCCAACCTCCTCCTATGTTTTCAATACCTGTTAGTCTTTAGTGACCACTAGTAAGAATGTGATATTTATCTGTCTCAGTTTACATAACATTACATACCCCAATTCCATCTATGTTGCTTTCAATGATCATATTTCATTCTGCTTTTATGAAGGAGTAACATTCAACTAAATAAATGTATCAAATTTTCTTTATCCATTCATGCATGAATTACACCAGGACTGACTGTATGTCTTTATTATTATAAATACCAATATAATAAACACAGGAATACAGAGATCTTGTTGGAATGATGATTTAATCTCCTTTCAACACATACCTGTGGGATAATGATATCATATAATAGTTCTGTTTTCAGGATTTTGAAGAATTTCCAAACTATTCTCCACAGTGGCTACACTAATTTATATTTCCACCCTCGGTGTATAAGAGTTGCCCTTTTTCTACATCCTTACCAGTTATTTTTACTTTTTACTTTTAATAATAGCCATTCAAACTAGGATAAGATGATCTCATTGCAATTTTGATATGCATTTCTCTGATGACCAGTGATATTGAACATTTTTCCATAAACTTCTTGGCCATATTTATGTCTTATTTTGAGAAATGTCTATTCAGATTTTTCATCCATTTTTAAATGGCATTGGTTTTTATTTTGCCATTAAGTTATTTGAGTTTCTGTATATTTTGAATTGTGATCCCTTATCAGATGAATAGTTTGCAAATCCCATGGATGTTATGAGTGGCACAACATATGCAAAATGTAATACAGAATGTAATAAATGTAATGCACTACATCAATAGAATGAATAAAAATCACTTGATGAATTAAATTGATGAAGAAAAAACATTTGATTATTTTTATCACAAAGAAGTGTCAAATCTTAACAAATTAGTTGTAGAAGGAACATACTTCAATGCAAAAAAGACTATATACTGAAAGTGTTTCCTTTATGAGAAAAAAATGTTCACATTCACCCTTTTTATTCAATATATTAGTGGAAGTCTTAGAGTAATCGGGTAAGGAAATGAAATAAAGGCCTCCAAGTTAGCAAGAAAAAAAGTCAAATTATCCCTGCTTTCAAATGACATAATTTTTATATAGAAAATCCTGAAGACTCCACCATATAATTGTTAGAATTGATAAACAAATTCGGTGAAGTAAAGCATTTTTATGCATAGATAATGAGCTTACTGAAAAAGAAATTTTAAAAAATACCCTTCACAATAGCTACAAAAATATCTAGGAATATACCGAAGAGGAGATCTCTAAAATTAAAATTACTAAATAATGATGAAAGAAATTGAAGGGTATAAACAAAAATGAAATGGAAAGACTTCCTATATTCATGGATGACAAGAACTAATATTGTAAAAATTTCCACATTTCCCAAAGTTATCAGCAGAGTCAGTATAACTCCTATCAAAATACCAGTGGCATTCTTCACAGTACATATAACCATTTGAATTCTGTTCAAAATATGTATTCAGATAATTGGGGTCAGCTTATGATATAATGCATGCATATAACCAGCAGTGGCTATCCCAATTATGCCAGGTTTCTTCTGGTTGCTACTCCAGTCTCATTTGCTGCTTAAATTCTCTGCCCTGATCTTAGATTATGGGTACCTTCTGATACATTTGATCTTAAAAAATCACAACAGTTCTCCTCGATTTTGGCTTCCTATTGAATTTGGTTAATGATGACTTCCTTCAGAGACCCAAGAATGTCATTTAAGCTACTGAAGTCAGGATGTTTATTCCCCAGTGTTTCTCCCTATGGATAACCTTGAACTGACTGTATTCCTTGACCTGGAGTTACTGATTTCCAAGGGGTATCCTCTGTACCAGTATTTGTCAAACATTACCATGCATTCACATTTCCTTGAAAGTTTGTGAAAATGTAGTTCTATTTCTGCATGTGTAAGGTTGAGCTGGGCATGAAATTTTTCCCTTTCTATTTAACTCCAGGTAAAGTCAATATTGCTATGCTATAGTCTGACATGAAAGATTTTATATGACTGTCTCCTGATTTCAGATTTCCTCTTTTGTCATTTCCTTTCTATTACAAGGATAACATTACAGTTGCCAGTAACTAATGGCACAATCCCTTAGATTCTTTCATACCATTTACAGACTTTTTGGGAGCGGGTATTGGGGACTGAACTCAGGGGCACAAAACCATCGAGCCACATCTCCAGCCCTATTTTATATTTTATTTAGAGACAGGATCTCACAGAGTTGCTTAGTGCCTCACTTTTTGCTGAGGCTGGCTTTGAGCTTGTGATGTCCCTGTCTCAGCCTCCCAAGCTGCTGGGACTAGAGATATGAATCACTGCACCTGGCCATATATAGGACTTTCAAACATCCTTTTTGAAAGGAAACTCAACATTCCTCAATTAGCTTATTGGTACCTTCTCCTACATCTGTACTAGGAACACAATAGAAAGTTAATGGTAATGGTTGACTGTTCATGACTTCAGTCTCACCATTATATAATTTGACTTTGAATGTAGAAATCTTTATACATTCTTCTATATAATGTTTCTGTTACTCCATAATGCATGCATATGTATGTATACACACACACATATATACATACATACATGTATATATATGAAAACATTATTTAAAGTCATGAAAGAATGACGATATTTAATAGTTAAAAATAGTGGAGAACTAAAGCTATCCAAATCTTCTTATTTTTCTATGATAATCTATAAAATGGCACAGAAAACTGATACAAGGTAAAGTAGGTAGTTGCATAATTGAAATTGCTTAATTTAGGGAGAATCTGACATTTTCCCTAGGCATGGGAAACAAACAGTAGCAAGTCACACCAGTTGGCATCAGATCAGCAATTTGGGAAACAATATGACATTCCAGAAAGTAGTCATTTAAAAACTTTTATATAATTTTCAAAAATAGCTGAACTGTAACATATGCTATCTAAGGGAATTCCTTTTCCTTCAGAGTATGTATTTAATTAATGTTAACATTTATGAAATTTGGAAATTCTAAACTCTTTAAAAAAGTGTATGCACACATTAAGTAAGTTTGGGTATCCAAATTAGTTTCATTAACAACAAAATTTCCAGCAATGACTTAAGTATAGAAAGTCAGAATGGAAAGGCAGCTGAATTTGTTCAGCAAGTTCACTCAAATTTTATTGTATACTTAATCTCTGTCACACTCTATGACAGACTCGTTTTCGTTATCTGAGTTGAATTTTGTTTGGCAGTCCATGAGTTCAAATCTCATCTTTATCACATAAGAACTAAGCAACACTTAGAAACCACAACTAATTTTTGGAAAGTACACTTTAAAAGCTAGTATAGGTGAAAACACCATTAACCCTAAAGTGTGAGCTAAAACTGAGACTTTATATAAATATATAATATGCATGAGGTGTTTCCTGTGTATCTCACAGAAGATTATAATTAAAATACTAGATAGAGTAAACTTTTATATGGACATACATCTTGATCTTTATTAACTCCTGCTTCCTGATTTATTTTAAAGAAGAGAGAAACAAGGAGAAATTGCTAAAGGAATACAGGGGTTTTTTTTAATGCCACCTTCAAAACCTGTTCCATGCAATTTTTCTTAATAGACTTTATTTCTTAAGAGCAGCTTTAGCTTTACAGCAAAATTGAGCAGCCAGTTCAAATAGTTCCCATGTCCTCTTTGTCCCTGTACTTGAGCATTCCCTACTACTACTACCAGACACCAGAGTGTCACATTGGTTAAAATCAATAGACCTGTACTGGCACATTATTAGCATCATCCAAAGTCCATAGTTTACATTAAGATTCACTCTTTGGGTTATAAATTCTCTGCGTTTGTTCAAAAATACAGTAACTTGTTTTAATCATTATTGTATCATACAGAATAGTATCATGACCCTAAAATCCTTCTGTGCTGTGCCCATATATTCCTCTGTGTCCTCTAGCCCCAACAACCACTGATCTGTTCACTGTCTCCACAGTTCTGCCTTTTCTAGAATGTCATATAGTTGGAATCATACATTAGAGTGTTTTTAAAAATGTCTTCTTTCATTTAGTAATATGCATTTAATTTTCTACCATTTCTTTTCATGAATCAATAACTCATTTCTTTTTAGCAGTGAATAATATTCCATGGCCTGGATATACCAGGTTATCCACTCATCTACCAAAGACATCTTGCTTTCTTCCAATTATTTTGGCAATTATGAATAACTCTGCTATCAACATTCCTTTGTGGGTTTTTGTATAGAAAAATCATATATTAAGAGTATGTTAAGCTTTGTAAGAAACTGCCAAACTATCTTCCAAAGTGACCATACCAAATGAATGACAGTTCCTGTTGCTGAGTATTTCCTGATATTGTCAGTGTTTATAATTGTGCTATTTTAATAGGCATGTATGGGAATCTCATTGTTTTGTTTGCAATTTTTTAATGGCATATAATATTGGTCATCTTCTTAAATGTTATTTTTCTTTTATATATCTTCTTAGGTAGATATATAAATGATATATTCAAGTACTGTATCTATTTTTTAACTTGCTTTCTTTCTTTAAGTTATAAAAATTCTTTGTATATGATAACAGTGCTTTATCAGGTTTTGAAACTTTTTTTCCCAATCTGTTTTAATTCTCTCAATAGTGTCTTGCATAGACAAGTAATTTTTTATTTTAGTTAAGTCAATCTTATGTAGTTCCTTCATAGATGATGTCTTTGCTATGTTATCTAAAATGTCATCATCATAATCAAGGTCATCTATATTTTCTCCTTTGTTATCTTCTAAGAGTTTTTTTTTTTTAGTTTCTTTTTTCTTACACTTTGGTCTATGACCCATCATGAATTCATTCTTGTGAAGGGTGAAAATTGCGTGTGTACTTGCATTTTTTTGTGCATGTGTATGACCAGTTAACCCAACACCATTTGTTGTGTTTCACCCAATTGTAGAGTTACTAAAAGATATTCTGAAAAAACCATCAGCTACAACTTGGACTCCCACACATTATCTTAGTGCCTAATGAAACTATCACCATTCCATCTCCAAGGAAAATAACATGGTATATAGGAAACTAATATTTTATTCATTTGTTGAAGAAAATTTGAATACAAATGGAGAACATCCAGTAGCAGGAAATAAGTAAAACAGACCAATCCCAGGTGATTATTACAATCCACACTACCTAACTATATTCATCCCACTCTCTACTTGCTGTGCTTGTAATAAAACTTGTTAACTAGGGATGCGCACAGCACCTTCCCTAAAGCAGACCATGGTAAGAACTGCCATGGCAACCCATTTATTCATGGGCAACCTGGTCTCTGAGCAAAAGTGCTTACATTTTATGGGTTGAGGGTCTAAGCAAGCCAGAATTCCTTCCAGAGCCAATGCAAGATGAGGCTTCCATATAAATACTCAAATATGCATGGTTAACGGGCAATGAAAATGTAACAACGTGATTTCAGTCAGCAACAAGGTGTGATCATGAATTAAAATAGTCAGTATTTTAAAAATGAGATACCTTCAAACCATCTCCTTAGAAGAGTAGCCGGAGGAGACAATTCTTGTGAAAATAATTAATTAAAGACAGACCCCCAAGAAAGTGAGGCAAGCAGGAGAGAACAGAAGTAGCTAAAGAAATAGGTAGTGTCTACTGGAATGTAGTCTCAGCCTCATTCACTGAAAGCTTGGAATTCTAAACAGCTAGATGGTTTTGATCTACTTGAGCAAAGAGGGCTGAGTTGCAGTGTCACTCCACTATTCAACTGCAATATGACCTAGAAAAGGACATACCCTCTCAGGCATTTTACAGAGATGTGAATTACAAGGCAGTTCTCTAAAGAAATAATAGTTTTGAGATGTCAGCAGTGGATGCATATTGCAGCTGAGGTATGAGTACCTTCCCCTATTAAAAGTGACCCTAAATGGGCACCAACAGCTGCAAGGAGAGGTCACTTTTGCACCCCTAGAAACAGTTCCTTTTCTCTTCAGGCATAGCCTGTGATTCTGGTTGGTCACAACTTGGGGAGAAATTTGTAAGAGGAACATTGATGGGACAACTCCCTCTAGTCCTATCATGTTGTTTCTAGCACCTTTCTAATTTACCCTCCACCTTGGCTTGCCCTTCTACTTATCCAAATTGGTTTTGTTTTGTTTTTTATTAGTTGCTCAAGACAATACAGTCATCTTGACATATCATACATTTGATTCAAATAGGGTATGAATTCTCATTTTTCCGCATGTACAGATTGCAGGATCACATTGGTTATACCTCCATGTGTATACATACAGCAATCCTAGTGTCAGTTATATTCTGCTGCCCTTCCTATCCCCCCTTCCCTCCGCTCCCCTCTCTCTACCCATTCTAATGTGACACTTACCTCTCTCTCTTTTTCTTCCCTTCCCCCTCACACCATCGTATATGTATTTTGTGAACCCATGAGTGTCTCCTTCCATCTTCTGTGCAATTCCCCTTCTCCCTCCCATTCCCTCCCACCTCTTTTCCTTGTTTCATGGTAATCATCTTCTAATGCTCTTCCTCCCTACTCTGTTTTGAGTCACCTCCCGTATATCAGAGAAGACATTCAGCATTTGTTTTTTAGGGATTGGCTAACTTCGCTTAGCATAATCTGCTCTGATGCCATCCATTTCCCTGCAAATGCCATGATTTTGTTATTTTTTAGTGTGCTGAGTAATATTCCACTGTGTATAAATGCCACATTTTTTTTTTTTATCCATTCATCTGTTGAAGGGCATCTAGGTCGGTTCCACAATCCAGCTATTGTGAATTGTGCTGCTATGAACATTGATGTAGCTGTGGTGCAGCCAATTTGGAGGGCAGTATGGAGATTCCTTGGAAAGCTGGGAATGGAACCACCATTTGACGCAGCTATTCCCCTTCTCGGACTATATCCAGATTGTTTTTAAGATAAAATACTGAGTCTTTGTCCCTGGGGGACCCGAGGTTCTGATTATCGTACCCTCAACAGGCTATAGTTACAGCAGTCCAAAGACCTCTTACAGTTTTTTTTTTCTTTTTCTTTTTTAAATATAGTTCTATCTGGGCTTAGAAATATCAAGAGAGGGTTGGGGCTATAGCTCAGGGGCAGAGCACTTGTCTAGTACAGGTGAGGCACTGGGTTCGATTCTCAGCACCACATAAAAATAAACAACAAAAAAGCCATTCTGTCCATTTATAACTACAAAAATAAAATAAAAATAAATACCAAGATATGCCCTAAGGCATCCCTGTTGTACAAAATACATCCTTCCTTTCTAGGATTATATGGTGCATGGTCTTAATGCCTCCTGGCCTCCCAGCTCAAGGTTATCAGGAAGTGGATATGAGTTGAGGGGTACTCTTACTATATATTTTGGTAGGAGTAATTTCCATCTGAGAAGCTGGACCACCAGACCCACACAATGTACATTTGGGGAAGGAAAAAGAAGCCCTGCTACTTCAAGGGATCGATGGAAGTGGTTACTTCGACTCCCAAATCTTTTCTCTCGTAGTCATTTTTCTACCCGTTGAAGTACCAATTAAAGATATATAGACCAAAAAGATGCAGCACCCCGAGTGTCAAGTTCCTACCTCAGCTATTTATTTCAAAGACAATGCCACTACCCTTTCAGGACAGTGACTTCTGGATGGTGTTGTTTGCCATAGTAACAATGATCTCAAAGTCCTATGCCCAGGGATGGTTCTTTGCCTTTCAGCAGGATCCTTGGTCTAAAGTGAAGTTCTGCAGCATCTCTTATTAACAGATAAGATGTTCTACAATTCCTCAAGCAGTTTCTAGGCACTGAGAGCAAGAAAGAGAAGCACACATGGAAAATGAATCTCTACCGGTTTGAATGAGTCACTATCCTTAGGAAAAAAAGGAGACCAGTGAAATCAACTTCCCACCAAGGGGCTGACTGGTCTTCTGGAAGAATGAAAGTAGGTCAGGAGCTCAGTGTAGCTCTTATCTGCTGATAGATTTAACATTCAGCAACAGCAGGAGCTAGATCAGAGTTGACGAGAGGAACCATGCTATGAGGCCTATCTCAGGATTCAAGACCAAAGACTGTTCTTTGCCATGATAACTATTCCTTTCAAAAGTCCATTGAACAATCACTAGGGGGCCAAGGAAAGAGGTTAGCTGACTCAATGGTCTGAGTCACCTTGTACTCCCTTTCTATTGTGGTAGATGCTCTCTCTGGTAGGCATCAACATGTAATTGAAGATTCTCACACTCTGTACCAACCTCTTTAGGCCTATTCATAAAGCGCCACAATCTCCTTACCCCAACTCTTCTAATCTTGCTCTATAGTGGTACTTAATAGGTTTGAGACATACAGAAATCAGGTTACCCTAAATGGAATAATAAAGGGGACCAATCAGAGAGTGGTTGACCCTTCTATTAGAAAAGGAAGAGGCAAAGAGATAATTCAATCAGATCACAAAATGCTGGACATTGACATTTTTATTTTAACTGGATTTATAACAGAAACTTGTGTGGGTGTTTAAACCCTTCCTGGGTAATAGCCTAGAAGTGACTTAGTCAAAGATTATCCTGCAATAGGTATTGAATCAGAAGACAGGCAGGTGAGTTGCGGGGAGGTGATAGTGTGGTGGCAGATGTCTCAGGTGTGATATAGAGTGAAGATTCATGGAAATAACAAGATGAGTCCTAGAAATATTTAAATGAGTCATCCAGAGCGGTGATAGATTTGGGTGTAATGTTAGTGGAGATATATCTTTTTTAAAAGTCCGAGGAGCTTGGGCACGATGCGATCTTTTGGGCCAACAGGGTAATTCTGAATTCGGCATGTTGAAAAGAAAAATACAGATGGTTTCCACACCTGATATTTAAAAGATCTTTTCTTCTATAATTACCACACTATGGATATTCCCTAATAATATTCTTGATAATTGGTGCAATATTGTTGCATTAGTTTTTGAAATGTGTTTTTTAGCTTCAAATATACTGAAGCACAACTTCATCTGCTTTAATTTTTTTTTCTCCCCTTCTGGAAGTTAATAATGCTCCTGAAAAAGCAATTAAACTAAAAAAATAAAGCTTCATTTTGAAGAATAAGCAGCTTGCAACCTGGTTTAACGCTGAGGCTGCACTAATAACACAGCACTTATGATCTAAGGGAGAAAATGAAAAGTCTTTATTATTTCCCCAAATGATGAAACAACCAGGGCCTAAAGACACACTATCATCATTTATTGCTTTAGATAACGTGCATTTTTGTAAATGAAATGCTTACTTCTGAGCATTATATCCTCCACTTTAGTCATTTGGCTAAATAGTTAATTTGATCTCCAAACATAAAGAGCGCTAATGTCATTTCAAGAGTCGGAAGCCAAGTGGAAAGGTGAAAGGAAAACAGAACGAGGCAGAGGCCATGAAGCAGCCTCTACTTGGAGGTAACATGAAGAGACGTGAACACTCATTTGATTTAACCTGAAGAAAACAATCTTTGCATTTTAAGAGACAGTGACTGTAACAAAATCTTTTTTATTCCCTAATCCCAGTACTGCTTTTGACAAGACCAAGGGTAAGAAAGGCAAGTTATTTCAGTAAAATAAAAATGAAATTTGGCTTTTAACGGAGGGAATTACACATAGTTTGTCTAACAGCCCCAAGAAATCAGAGCTGCTCTTGTGGTTGGCATGCTGGGTGGTGGTAGCAAAGAGAAAAGCCTTTTACAGACAGCCTCCCAGGCCCCAAACAAGCTCTTCCTTCTCCATTTGACTCCCTGAGCCAGAAACTGCTAAAGAGAAAGATCCCTATTAAAGTAAAAGCAATATTAAATGAATGATTTATTATTGAAGTACCAAACATTCCAAAGCTGTCAATAATGTCACTGATGGTAGCAAGACAGTCACTCTGCTGTCCACTTCTGATGGTCAGGAGATGCCTGGATGAGAGGGGTATCTCTAGTCATCATAGAAACCCTTATACTACTTTGGAGCCCAGAGAAAAGTATATAACACCTGTTTTATTTCTGGACAAAGACTCAAACTTGTTGTTGACAGATGAGAAGGAATCCGTGCTTCCTCCCACAATTTTTCTCAGAGACGATTAGGAAGCTTAGTTCTCTTTATAGCCCCTGTCTTATTTCAAATGCTTTCTAAATGTCCTCTCTTCTCTCCCTAAATTGTTCTAGGTATATTTTTAACCAAATAATTCTGACTTCCTTGAAGAATAATTTTTGATATTAATTTTTCTTTTACTAAAGGTTTACTTTCAACTCTTGCATAGGTAAGAGCTTACTTTTACCTTTGTATTTGAAAGTAGCAATTTTGTGCAAAGTTATCAGAAAGGTTGAAGAAACCAAAGTGGAAATATCTAAAGGAATGAAAAAAGGGTGAGGGTAGTTTTAATGCAGTTATCATGTCATGGCTACTATCCCTGGACAGAAGTGTGAGTCCTAGCCAGACTATTCTTTCTGTATCCAGTCAGCCTAATGGAGCTTGGCAAATTTCAATCACATCCCACAGACAAGGGCCTATAAAGGAGCATATGTGAAAGTGGGGCAGGCGATGGTGATTTGGCACAGGTAGGAAGTTTTAGGAGAGCTATATGGCAATGACAATATTTTTTAAATGCATATATTGTATCCAAAATTTTAATTTTTTAACCTAAAAAGGAATAGTCCTATAGGTGCTCAAATCAACGTACAGGGACAGGCACAGCAGACTTCTAATATTTTACAATTCTTAAATAGGAAAAATAAAAACCACAAATAATTGACTGTGGAGTCAATAGTTAAATAATTTCTAGTATATATTTGTACTAGGGAAGTTTGCATATAACATATCAGCTATATAGGAATTGAATAAAGACCTTCAAAGTATATTCTGAGCCAGGCATAGTGGCACATGCCTGTAATACCAGCAACTTGGGAAGCTGAAGTAGGAGGATCCCATGTTCAAAGGCAGCCTAAGCAACTTAGCAAGACCCTATCTCAAAATTTTAAAAAATAGCTGGGTGTGGTGGCACACACCTGTAATCCCAGTGGCTGGGGAGGCTTGCGAATTCAAAGCCAGCCTCAGCAAAATTGAGGCACTAAGCAACTCAGTGAGACTCTGTCTCTAAAATACAAAATAGGGCTGATAATGTGGCCCTGAGTTCAATCCCCAGTACCTCTCCTCCAAAAAACATTTTTAAAAAATATAAAAAAGAGGTCTGGAGACATGGCTCAGTGGTTCAGTGTCTCTGGGTTCAATCATATATTTTTATATATGTGTGAGTATAATTTTGTTTATAAATATTTACATATATTTTTTGAAAGAAAAAAAAATCAGAGAAAATACCTATGTTACTTTACTTTGGACAAATGTCTCCAAATAGTTTTAATTACTGCTTATATATTTATTTTCAAATTGTAGGCAAATGGAAAAAAATAAGCAAGCAAACCGTTTGAGAAGTAAGGAAGGTAACTATTTCATGATGTTAAAGTACCAGATAGTCATAATTTTCAAGCATTCATTATTAGAGTAGATGTCAATTCAGTCAAGTAAATGTCCTCCTGTTTTCATTACCTACATTGACTCTTGTATTCAGGAAGGACCCAGCTTTTTCTTTCTAGACTAAGTGCTAGAGTGTTGGCTTCGGATAACAGAAATTATAATTGTAGTCATGTTGTTATTATTATGTAGAATTTACTAAGTACTGACCTATATCCTGGCAATATGCTATGTGTTAAATTACTGGGGAATGTAACACAAACTCTCACGTTGGCCATTTCATGTTGGGAAACTATAATGCCGCTTCCATAAAAGAAAAAAGTAAAAACAAGGTGAAATGTCATCTTGGAAAAAGAACTCATAGATTGACCCTAGGGCCCTTGCATTTGCCACTGTAAAAGACTAGATTAGAATTAAAGTGTGTTTTAAGTCACTGGGAGTCTTTGACCATCTCATCTGCCGTTACCCTCATGCCTATTAGGAGCTGTTCCTGCAGGAAGTGTTATTCAGGCCTACCACCTGTTGACTTCTTGGCCAAGGAGACATCCTTACAGCTTTCTCTGTAGGTGGCTCTACTAAGCCAGCTAGGCCATTTTGTCACCCTTGAGAAGCCAGTGACTATCCTTTAAAAGCAGTATCTTTTACCAGATATTAACCCCAAATTTCCTACCTGAACCTCCCTTAGTTAAATGAATGATATCTCAAGCTTTTCAAACAAGAACTAAGTGCTGGTGAAGATTCTGTGGCCTGGGAATTGTGTGTGGGTGTCCTCATTTCACACTCTTTGCTTTCTCCAGTAGATAAGCCCAGATAACAACAAACCTTGACTTCGACTCCTAGTCATTTCCAAATAAATGGTTACCTTAAGAAATTCATTAAAGTTTCCAAAACAAACCAAAAAAAAAACCCCCAAAAACAAACAAAAAATCCATTGTCAAGTTGAACACTTTTTACTTAGACCAAAAGTAGGGCAGGAAGTAAGACTTCGCGTAATGTACAACATGCTGATTCATAATAGTTACAGCATGAATATGTAGCTTCTGAATGTGTCCCCCACCCCAATCACAAACACACTGTGCTTAGTAAAATAATTCCCCTGTACTCATGTGCCACTTCCTTGACACTATTCAAAATGAAGAAGTAGGAAGTTGATAGATTTGGCTCTTCTCAACATAAAAGAATGAAAAAAAGGTAGGGGAGGTGATTTGTCCATGGTTAAAAAAGATGGTACTTTTTTGTTTTGTTTTTCTTTTGTATCTGTTTCAGGGCTCCTTTTCTGATTCAGCAGAACGACCTGGGACCAATAAGTCCATGAGTGCTATGGCTTCAACCTGCCTCTGACAGGCTCCCGTGTCAAACTCCAAAAGAATCTGTTATGGAAAAAGAAATGGAGGTAAGAAATAGATAACCGATTGAGGACATTTAAGAAGTGAAAGGTAAGAAAATAATGCATTCATAGTTTAACCTGAAACCCCAAATGGTATATAATGTGCTTTAATAAAAAAAAAAAGATGGAATAATTGAAAGGAAACTGTCAACAACACTCTGTTAATAAGACTAGTGACCTTTTTAGCATACTTGAAGAATGATTATTCTTATTGTTTTAACAAATCAAATGGAACACACTCCTTTTAATTGAAGCTTACATTTAATCCCATCATTTGAATGACTATTGCCTATTTGGAAATGTGCTCATGAGCATTACCAAATTACCTTATTTTCCCCTCATTTCCTCATTTAGATTATAAATACAATTGGTTCAACATTTTATAAAATAAATATGCCTTCAAGAGTTTTAAAACTAATTTATTGAAATATGACATCTGTGAGTTATAAGCAGCAGATTTAAAATGTTTAGTTTCGTGTTCAATGATTTTTTTCTATTGACAGATAATCAACTTTTCTGATAGTGTTTCATGAAAATGAAGTGTAAAATTTTATAGTCCTTGGGCATAGAGAATATTCCTTTATTTATCTTTGAAAAGACTTTTCTTTTTTCAATAGCAAAGTCAATTAACTGGACCTCCTATATTCAATACATAGCATTTAGTGTTAAGTTGATGCCAAAATGAAAAAAAAAAAAAAAAAACAAGATCTGTATTTTCAGGAGAATTATAGGAGCAAGCATTCTCAAGGTTACATTGGGCATTTCTCTTTTCAGTTTTGATAGCAGTTATAAGCATAATTTAGGTTTCTAGGTACATAATGGTGTAAAGAAGCATTTGTCCTGCCTGCTTTGAAAATAGTAGAAAATAGTACATGATAAAGAGATTGTGAAGTTGGCATGGGACTATGTCCCGGCAATTTACAACCAGTACAGCAGGGAACAAATTGATATTTTTATTTAACAGAAGATACTTCAATTGCTCTAGATGGCACAGTATTTGTTAAAGAGGAAAAAGAGAACTACTGTAAATTGGCTTATATTACAGATTATATGTCTATATTTGCCTTCTATACTACATGATTTAAATTGACATACATCTCCTTACATCTGTGAAAGAACTTATTACCTTGTCCTTTCTAGGCACTTTATTTGAATTTCATTTATAGACATTCAGACAAATTTATGGGCGAGGCTTCTAAGTATAATATGCAGTGATTTTTGAAAGTTGTATTTATGATCAAGCGGATGCTAGAGATAGGATTAATAAAGCTCCTGATTTTTTTCTAGTTATTTTTAAATAAAAATTGAGATGTGCCTAATTAATCACCACAATGTTATTTACTCTGTCAGTCAGTACTTTAAAAGTACCCAGAGGATGCATATTATGTGGGAAGAAGATGCGATAATTTCATTTAAAATTAAGAATGCCTGGTATGGAAAAGTTTTTTTTCATGATCCCCCAATGAAGCAGATGAGCACAGCTTTGTAGTCATGGAAAGAGAGAAATGAAGGAAAGGTTTCATTAACTCCACGTTTTCTCAAGGCTCTGTGGAATACATTATTAAAGAAAAAATATATATATATATATATAATTATACATTTTATACTGTGTTTTTACTTTGTTGTTACCTTCATTATAGAGATTTCTGGAAAAGATCTGTGTTTGGTAATAATGGATGAAAATCCTGAAATATGGGAGAATTTTAAATGGGGAGTACTTTATATGTTTTTTTCCCTATCATCTTGGAGGAAAAATAAAAAAAGAATGATAATGTTTCTCAGAGTACTCCCCAGTATTGTCAATTTGCAATATGAGGTATTTTCCCCTAATCTAGCACCATGTTCTAAGTACTTAATAATTCTTGGTAATGCAATAGTTTTATTTTACTTTTAAGATTTTGTATTCTGACAGTGATGAAAATTCTTGTTAATCTAAATGTTTGTAATTTAAAAGAGATGTGGAAAGATTTGACAAGATGGTTTGTGCCTTATGTTGTATGAGATCAATGCAGAGAGTGATAATCCTATATTCCACATGTTTCCTGTCAAGATGTCAACAATCCATGGAATAATTCAGTTCTGATTCAGCTTCGCAGCAATGTGTGCCATTTTTCCCTGTTGTGATAGTTGTCATTTAATGTAGATAACTAATTTCTATGCCACAGCTTTCAGCAAAATAAATTACATGAAGAAATTTGAACACGAGTTATTTCTATAAGGAATTGTGAAGTTGATTTTAAAATCTGATATAACAATTTCTTCGTAAGTCAATGTTCAAAAGACCCTAATTGATTTTAAGTCATTAGAAGACGCAAACCAAAAATAATAAGAATAATGCTACCTTGGTATAAATGCACATACATGATCAATTAGTTCAGTTATGGTACTTGACATTTAAAGGTGATTTATCATAATTCAGTCAAATTATATTCAGTAATCTTTTTTTTTTCACTTGGCTTAAATCAGTACATCAGTATTCATCAAGTTATATAGAACAAGGAAAGTTTAGATAAAGTCTTATAAGAAACCTAGACTAAACTCTTAATGGTGATTCACTCTTGTTCTAGAAGGGTCCAAGATTCAGAATGAAGTGACAGGAAAAGGAGATATAAGAAACAAATTTAATGTAAAATAAATTTATGCCCTTTGTAACATATTACCTATACATACATACTGAAAAAAAAAATACGTGGGCTGGGGCTGTAGCTCATTGGTAGAGCACCCGCCTACACGTGTGAGGCACTGGGATCTATCCTCAGCACCACATAAAAATAAATAAAGATCTGGTGTCCAACTACAACTAAAAGAAATATTTAAAAAGGAAAGAAAATATGTTTTTAGGATTGCTATTTTTGGATTTTTAAAATCATAATCAAAATGAAATGACTGACTGCAAATATGTTATTCCTTTCAGACATCAACTTTGAGCAAGTTTGAAACACTTAATGACATTTCATTCAAGTTCATAACCCACTTGAATCTAATGTATGAAATATGATATGTCAAGAGCTTTGTAATGTTTTGAACAACCAATAAAAAATAAAAAATAAATTAATTAATTTTAAAAAAAAAGAAAAGAAAACTTTTGGCTACATATCTGTGACTCACCAAGTAATAGTTCTTTCTGCTCTTTTTGTTATCTCCCAAATTTTCAAGTTCCCTTTGAATTTCTTTCAAGAAAAACTTTTCTTGTCATCACTCATCACAATTTCCCAACTCTAATCCAAGCTCTTCAACCCTATCAATAACTCAGACCTTCGGACAAGAAAAAATGATTCTCATTCTCAGAGTGATTTGGTGCACATCACCAAATGGGTCTTTAATTTTTCCGTGCTAAATGGTTGTTTCTTCAATAGGAGGAACAGTGTCCTAATCTCATTTTCATCTCACACAAAACGGGGCATATTCTTGATGCTTGTTGCACTAATAAATACTTAATAATTGTGGAGTTAGTTCATGTTTCATTCAGAAGCACCCGTTTTAATGGTAACTGTCTTTTGAATTGAATGGATTCCATTTTTAAGGTTCCTATAGAGTGATTTGGTTCTGATTGCTCTTACATACTTGAGTTCTCCCTACAGTAAGGAGTTTGTTTCCTCCATAAGGATTGAAATTAATGAAAACCAGTTTTTCTGGCTGCATTATGAGGTAAGCATGCAGTATAACATATGGAAATCTTTCCCTGGAATCTATTAACCCTCTATCCTTTGTGCTAATTCTCTTATCTGAATTTTAATTTCCTCACCTATACAACAGACATGTGTTGACACGTACTTTGAAAGTAAACTAACTTTTTTAGTACACTTTTTAATTTCTAGAAAACTTGCAAAGGTAGCACAGAGTTTAATAGACCCTGCACTCAATTTTCTCTATCATTAACATCTTTTATTACTATGGTAAATTTGCAACAATTAATAGCCCAATATCGATGCATTATTTTTAGTTAACATCTTTATTCACATTTCCTGAGCTTTTACCTAATATCCTTCAGCTTTTTTTTTTTTATGATCTTATCAAGGATATCACATTATGCTTATTTGCCATGTCTCCTTGGGCTCCTCTTGATTCTGACATTGTCTTGAGTCTTTCCTGTTCTTGATGACCTTGACAGTTTTCAGGAGTATGAATCAAATATTTTGTATAATATCCTATTAAGCTTTGTCTAATGTTTTTATCATGATTAGACTGATGCTATAAGTTTTTAAGAGGAAGACTGTGAAGTGCCATTTCCATCAAGCATACTTCATTAATTGTATGTCCTATCAACATGACTTATCATTACTAGTCTTGACTTTTCATTTTTGAGGTAGCCTTCTTCAGGGTGATTTACTGTATAGCAACCCCTTACCCTTTTTTTTTTGTACCATAACACTTATAAACATTTCTATGTGCAATTGACCTTAAGGAGTAGGGAGTTATACTCTACTTATTTACATATGAAATAGGTACATAAGTTACTGGGAACTGTTCTCTTAGGAATTTCTCTTCCATTTATATTTCAGTAATTCATTTATATCAATATGGGCTCACAGATACTTTGTACTTTGAGTTACACTTTATACATTGAGTTACTTTATCTTATGGCTCACTGGAGCTTTTTTAGTTTGTTTCTGTATCCCTTAAACAAATGTCCTATTAATATTTTTTTTTTTAAGAATCTCATCACTGTTGGGTACTATAAGATGCTCTAGGTTCATCCTGTTTATACCTTCCCTAGTGCTAGAAGCAGACCCCCTTTCTCCAGAAGCCCTGGTTGCTCTCATTGGAGAAAAGTATTAGAAAACAAGATTTAGGTATTATGTGTGATTTTTGCTCCTGAGGTGTTCATAGGAATTTTAAAGTTAAAAGTTTAAAAGTTCTGGTAGATACTCTATTACAAAATATGAAAATAGAAATAACAAGGAAAAACAAAATAAATACATATTTCAATCATCCCATTTTCCTTTATTTCCTCATAGCATTCCTAATGCTAACTCTGTGTACAGTGATATCTCCACACAGCCAAATCCAAGGGACCATTCTCTTATTTTATATTCATAGGCTCTTGCCAACTTATGATGCGGTGCACCTCTCCTATCCATATGGAAAGTCTTTATTCTTGTACTGACAACTCCATTTCAAGTGTCTTGCAATACTTTCCACTTTTGTTCACCTTAAAGTATTCCAACCCTTTGGGATTTAATGAGCTCATGCTTTCCCCTTGACCCTGGCTTTTGATACCATCTATAAATGTATCAACTCAATGAATATCTTTTGTTCAAGACTTTTCCACTAAAGTCTAGACTCATGCATTCAAGTGCCTTCTTAAAACATCAGCTTTAGGTTCTCAAAGTCATCTAAGAACCAACATTTCCCAAAGGAATTTTGGATTTTCTCTTTACCCATCCTTTACTATCCTAAAATAGCGTTGCTGTATAAATACAATGATGAGTTGTAGTTTAATTTATTCTCTCCATAAAACTTGTGAGTTTTAAGTGCCATTATATTGCATTTAGAACAAATTACAATTACTCACCCTGCTCCCCCATTTCTTTATTATTCTGCCATTAAACTGCTTACTTGGATTCGTTTCTGATTTTCACAGGCTTTTTCTTTCCCTAAGATGTTAACTTACTCTTTGCTGTGCCTGAAACACTATTCCTCATATATCCAATGTCAGATGTGACTGATTTTTTTTTTTTTTTCTTAATTTTAGGTCTTACACTGTATATGTCCTCCTCGGGGAGGGGGGGACTGCATGATTATTTTCTTCTATCACATCATCTTAGATATTTCCTTTTAATATACAAAAACAGACATTTGGTAATCCTCAGGCCTATTTCCCACTTATTCACGTGTATAATTCTTGGGTACATGAGCAGGTAGGTATAGGCTAGGAAGGCTGGAACTCTGACTTTTCTATTGATGAACTTGCCAGTGTCTAGCATAGTGCCTGGAACTTATGTCATACCACGGAATATCACTTAACAGCTGAATGAACAGATAAGACAGAGGAGAATATCAATGGACAGTTAACCTATGAAAATTAAGTGAAAACATACTAATTTCTAGCAATGAATTTGACACATTCCCTATTTTGAGAAATTCATATTCCATATATCTACTAAAATACATAATATAATAAAAAAGCATCACATATTCATAGAATAAATATATGAAATACATTCCCTAATTAGTATAAGAGAGAATAATTTAAAAATAATTATTATGTCCTGGAGAAGTAGAGCCCAATTAGTTACCAAGTGTGTAATACTGAATGCAAGGCATTTCTATCAATTCTACCCGCTTATATGGAGACACTAGAGTTCAAGCTCAAATTATTTTAATTATCATGTGGTGTTGGCTTGAGTGAGTTACTTTTTCACCAAATCACCATATTTTTATAAAGTGAAAAAAAGTATAAAGTGTTCCATGAAGACAAAAATACTTTGAATGTCACAGAATCATCTCTGTTAATATTCAAAACAATTCTCTGCAAATTGTTTTGAAATAAGGGTTTTGTAGATCAACATTCAATATACGACAGTTTCTATGACCATTCTGTTATTCTGTTCACATTTCTGAGGTTTCTAATCTGTGAAAGAAAACAGGATGTGTGTAGGTGTGTAGAGGTGTGTGTGTGTAAAATATATATTCTACACATATATGTCATTCATATGTATGTTCATATATATATTCATTCATACATATATAAAAACACACACATATACATCACTTGATTCTCTAATTACTTGTCAATGCTATTAATTAACAGCTATGATTTTACAGTTATACTGACTAACTTTTAGGTCAAATGAATTAAAATATCATTATCTAGTATATTTTGTGTTGCTGTTGTTACAAGAATAAAATACACATTAGTGTATATTCCATGCAAATAAATGCCTTCTCCTGAATTCTACAGAATGATAAATAGTGTATTTAAAATAAGAGCAAAATGACTTCTCTCTCTTTAGAGATGAAATGATGTGACATTGAGAAATTTATGTCTAGGTATTTGACTTTCCAAAGAAACTGGTGGATATGGAGACTTTTGAACTAGTTAATGCTTGTTATTAAAGGTTCATATGAGCACAAAATATGAGTTATACTGTGCTAACTTAATATAAATATCTCTGTTTCTTAGTGTAGTTAAGCACCTTTCTACATAGTGTTGCCACTGATACATTTTGGGGGACTTGCCATTTGGGTACACTGGCCATTTTTAGTAGTGGGTTTTCTGTCTGCTCCCTACTGATGGGAAAGGAAAAGAGTGTTGTTTGCTTGTTTTTTTTTTGGACATTAATACTTTATTTCTTATAAAATATACATGCATACTTTCTCCCATTATATTGCTTGTCATTTAACATCATTTACATTATATTATGTAGCACAGATTTTTTTTAAAAAGCAAATAAACCAAACAACACTAGTTTATCATAAAAATATACAACTCAGAAACAGCCAGACAGAAAACCTGCATGAGATAAGGTACAGGAGTAGAAAAATGTAGTGTCTATTCCCTTTTGAGGATTCCCAACATCCAGCACCCTGGGATTCACTAATGCAGAAACTTTCTAAATCCAGCTGTTTACATTTCCATGGATGCTTCATTATATAAGTATGAATGATAAATCATTAGCTATTGATGATCAAGTCAACCTTGAGTTTTTCTCTCTCAATGAAAGTTCAAACCCTCTAGTCACAGGATTCTTCTCCATGACAATGAGCCTCTGAGTCTCTTCAGGAGCCCTCTCAACAGTAATCTCATTTGCATACTAAAAGATACTCACCATTTGGAAATTCTAAGGGTATTACAAGCTGTATGCCAAGAATAAGGGCAGAAACCAAATATATATTTCTTATTACGTTATAGTCTATGCCCTGATCTTTGGCCCCCAATTCTTTATAGTAAGATATCATAAAAATCATAAGATCCTCAGAAAATGCTAGAATCCTATTCAACCATTAATAATTAATCCAATTCGGGCTGGGGATGTGGCTCAAGTGGTAGCGCGCTCGCCTGGCATGCGTGCTGCCCAGGTTCGATCCTCAGCACCACATACAAACAAAGATGTTGTGTCCGCTGAAAACTAAAAATAAATATTAAAATAATTAATCCAATTCATTGTCATATCATATGAAAATGCTGCACTGTGAGTTAATTTCAGTTTGCAAACTTTTATTGGGGATGTTATAATGGTCTATTTTGACCTGAAATTCTTTGCCTCACAAAATTCATATGCTGAAATCTAATGTTCTATGCAATACTGTTAAGAGGTAAGACATTTAGAAAATGATGACGTCATAAGGGTGGAGACCTCGTGAATATGATTAATGCCTTTAGAAAAGGGGCTGAGGGAGCTTGTTTGTCTCTTTCAGAATGTGATAATATCACGAGAAGGTAGTATCTATGAAGAAAAAAGAAAACCTTCTCATGACTCCAAATTCATTGGCACCATGATCTTGAACTTCCCAGGTCTCAAAACTCTGATATAGCTGTCTAAGCAGACTAAGACTCATTCTAAAAGCAGGAATAGTCTCAGTAAACTTATAGTTCACCTTTTTGGACATCTAGTATCATGGAGTTAAAAGAAAATATATCTCCTATTCTGGTACATTTTAGAAGATTAATGTAGTATTAGATTTCCATCATTACAGAACTCACTTATTCACTCTTTACCCTAAGCTATTATTGTCCTTCTTTTTTTATGTTTAAACTTTCCCCCCTTGGAAGGGACATTACATGGGACTGCTATGTGAGGGTCTCCATTACAGGCAGCAATACTATTTAAGAAAGTCCCTCCCTCTAAATCCATTCTCATTCAGATAAAATTAGTTACAGGGCCAATGAACTATTTTTACCACCAGGCTACATAGCCAAATTCACTGTCAAAAATACATAAATAATGTTTTGCTTAGAATCATACTTGCTTCCAGTATTGTAGTTGGAGTCCTGGCACTATGACCATTACATCCAACAGTAGTAGTAGTAGTAGTAGTAGTAGTAGTAGCAGCAGCAGCAGCAGCAGCAGCAACAACAACAATAATAATAATGCTGGGATAACAGGGAATCATGGACAAAACAGGAAATAAATGTATAGTCATTGTACCAGCGTCTTTTGGCAAAAATCTGCATAATCATGCCACATTCATCTCCATTTCTTCTTCCTCAAATCTACCAGAAATGGAAAAAAATATAGTCACAAAGGGCCCAATAGTGTGGCTCCACTTGTATGAATTGTGCACAATAGGAATCTATAATTTGTATGAATTGTGCAGAATAGGAAACTATATAGAGAAACGACGTCAGGATTTAGTGGGTTGAAGGGAAATGGGAAGGGAATTGCTAAAGGATATGTAAAAATAAGAGTAAAATTATAAAACTTCTAGAAGAAAACCTAGAGGTAAATATATGTGACCTGAATGGTAATGAATTAGCCATTGTACCATCTTAGATATGTCATCTTAGACATGACAGGATTTCTTTCTGGGGTGATGAAATGTTTTAAAATTGAGTATAAGGATGATTGCACAACTATGAATACAATAGTCAACTGTACAACATAGGTTAGCAATTGTATAGCATGCGAAATACATCTCAATAAAGTTTTAAAAATGATATTTAAATAGTTATATTAAATGCCCACATAAATAAAATTCTACCTATTAAATATGAAAGTGTGGGGAAATCAACCAAAATTTCTAACTGTAAAATGAATTTGTGAGTATGCTAAGACAACGGTGTATTTTATATAATAATAATAAATCAGCCAACTTTGTCAATTTTTAAAAGTTTCTTTTTCATGGCTTGGTAAGGTAGCGTTCACTCCATCTAAACATCATCATTCTCTCATTTCAAAATATATTGGCCTCTACCCATTTAGTGACATAAACAGAGAACTCCAGAAACTTTGCCTACATAATAAATCGATTTCAACTCTTGCTAGTAGTAACAATTCCCTTTGATTTACAAGTTAATCTGAACCACTCCTAGAAGAATAACCCCCTGATATTATGTATGTCTACTGGGCCAGCTCTGCTGGCACACCTTGTCTACCCACAGAAAATGAAGAGGAATGAGTGAGTAGGGACAAAAGATTTCAATTTATCACCCATGCCACACTGCATGCCTTCAAATCTCTTTCAAAATTAAAGGTTGTATTTTTTCACCTTTGGTGTAAGAACTCAGAGATTTCAATCAATACATAGTCATGATTTTACAGAAGAAATATCTGGTGCTTTTCCAAATTAATTAAAACCTTTGGAATATCTTCTCTGCTTTGGTAATGAGTTCACTTATACTCTTAAAGTTACGCACGCTAATCTTATACGTTTTCATCATTTGATTCTGCTATTTTCCATGTTCCTAATTTTATATAGAAAGTGGTTTTCTTCCAAGTTATATAATATGTAAATAACTGCTAATGTTTGTAATTGATGCTCAGATTTCCTAGACTTATTAATAGTAATAGATATACATTGGGATGCCATGTCTAAATACTTGGATCTGGAAACTCCCTCTACCACTGTTAAACTGAATTAAAACAAAGTTAAACTGAAACCTAGAAGAAGCTTTCATATAATAGAATGAGCACAGTTTTTGTGATCTGAAAGACTGGTGTTAAAAAACAACAAAATAAGTGTACATTCCTTTGTTATTGGATGGCATATAAAAGTATTTAAATACCTTAAACCATACGTTCATAATTTTTAAGACAAGGGGCCTTATATTTGCCTTGGATGTTTTGTAGGGGATTAAATAAAATTCCAATAGGGAATTAGCCCTATGCCTTTAGCAGAAACTCAGAAAATGTTTATTTCCTTCTCTCATTCTCTGTGGGTTTATAATATCGTGTTTCTTGTTTGCATGCAAAACCCACCTTCCAGAAGCTTACAATTCAGTCTGAGAATAGAATGAAAACTAACATATATAAACCAACAACAACAACAACACATGAAATTCTATTACAAGTTGGAGAGTGATGTAGAGATTGGGGTGAAAGACAATGCAGAACAGGTGAGAATTAAGCTCTTCAAAATAATTAACAAAGAGTAGGGAGGGTTACATTTTAAGCAGAGGGAATATAGAAGAAATCAAGAATAAAATGTATAATGAGTGTTCAAGGACAACAGGATCATAACTGAATGGCCTCCTGGTTAATCTTGGAGAGAAAGAAGTAGACTAGAGAGAAATGGAGGACAGAAGCAATTAAGAAGACGATCTAAGGAAAAGGCAATGATCATTTAAATTTTTTGAGTCTGATTTAAAAAGTGATGTTACCATTGAGAGGAGAAACCATGAAGGAGAAAAAGGGGCTAGTTTAGAGATTGCTATGTTATCTTTCTTTTCTTCTTAGATATCTAATGAATCCTGTAAAGCATGTCAGGTCAGGATCACATCAACCAAAATTCCTGTGTCTATGTTCTGTCTTATGAAAAGGTACTTGTAATTGGGTCCACTTTTAATCTCTCAGAAGTTGTTCCGTTTCCTATACAGTGTGGGGATATAGTTCATTGAAATAGTTATTTGTGACAATCAGTTAACCTAAAATGTTTGTCATAGTTTTGAGCCCTTGGTAGAGACTTATCAATGCCAGAAATATTCTGAGTCTTTCAAAACCACATATTCTTTTCATCTATTAAAGTCTCTTATGGGTAGGATTTGAAAGTAGGTTTAGTTTGTGCCACCCAATTCCATTATTTAAATGTCTGTTTACAGTAGAGTCGCTTTTCGGTTAAGCTCTGGGCAAAACCCCATGATAGCTCCATGCAAGGGGAGTTAACCATTCTCTTAAATGGCTCCAAAGCTCTTTTCATCCTTCAAAAGTGCAAAGTTTAGTTTCAGGTACTTGGAGGATTCCAACAATGGTGTCTCCCAGCCAAACGCTCTGCAGCTAAATCACCCCTTGCAGTTTGGCAGTTTCTTTCAGGAAAAAATATAAAACATCCCTCAAATTGTTAAACAAGATAATTAGAACTGCTAGAACTGGGCTGATAATAGGCATGGGAATTTTTCAAGGGCATCCATGTCAAAAACTGTATTTAATAGATGTCCAGGGTTTGTGAAAAGCTGTACAAAGGGAAATGTTGCCACTTTGGATCCCTGGGGAGTTCAGTCCTTTGCCAACATGAATGAACTGCATTGTGCACCATTCTCTGCTCCATTTCTAAGTCAAACATTGATGTGGTGAGTGTTAGTCTGTTTCTTATATCTTCACAGTTAGCAACTTGAAAAAGAAAAAGGAAAGGAAACGAATTCCGAGGCTTTTAATGTTACACATTCAGAACACTAACATGAGATTGCTCTATTGAAAAGAAAGAAAGATAGTTAAAATATTATGTAAATCAGCACTTCCCAAGGGGAACAAGAAAACATTCCACAATGGCAGCATGTCATAGCAGAATGATCTTTTCTTGTTTGTTTGAAGAAACACATTATTTTGAATTGACAATTATTTCCCCTTACTAAGTAGTAAGTACTTTTCGAAATTATGAAATGGACAGAGAAATGAAAATCCCTTAAATAACCTCTCCTTTTTAATTTAAATCAGTGCACCTTCTGATAATGAAAAAATGGCTCAGCGTTTACATATATCTTAGTAGATATGTACAGCAGTGGGGACATTTAACAACAAAACATTCCCTAGAATCAGCCTGATGGGTAACACAGAGGCTTGGAAAACCTCAATTATCTCACTCTTTCTTCTTTGGTGATCAGAGAGTTAAAAGGTGCAGCACATTCTTTTAACCATCTCTGAAGGAAAAAGTGCAATGTGTAAAATGAGATGCATTTAAATTAAATTGAGGAGGACACTGCCATTCTTTAGCAACTTCACCACCCCACCCCCCTGCCCCCCACTATTCCCTATTATTCTTCAGCCCTAAATACAGCCCGGAAGATTAAGGCTGTGAAAGTGAGTTTTGAAGCTCCAAGGTTTTCATCTTAGATTTGTCTTTTACCCACACTAAATATGTCCTGTGAACCCTGAGAAATCATTTAGCAATGCGGAAGTTTCATTTCACCTAATCTAAAGGTTCTTTATACGTTCGAGCTATACAAATATTCGAGACCTGCTGTCACTGATGCTTAGAAGAGAATTTATCTATGTTGGCCAAATAATTCAGTTCTTCTGCTTCTATAAACAAAAGAAGACTCCCTAAAGGAAGACTATTTCTTTAGGCATGCTGAATAGGTTCAACAAAATTTAACGGGAAGTGAATATACCTAAAATGGATTTCCAATTCTGGTGAAGACAGAGTTATGGATAAGCTAACATACAGTCCACCCATAAAACAACTGTATTGATAGATAAAATTTATGAGGTAGCTATTTGCAGGAAGGGGCAAGAGAAAGAATGAAACTGCATGATGTAAATTCTGCATCTCCCCTGGATTCTGGTGTGCTTTACAAATTATGTCATAGAAAAGTGTGGCCACACAGATAGTAAATGTCTGACTGGGCAGAAGAAAGGGATCAGAGCTTGGGACTATTAAACAGGAAGAAATACGTGGGGCAGAGAAAGCATAGTGATCTCCTTGACTCTTTGAATACTAATTCATCTAGGCAGGATGAGACTCCATGAGGACTGGCAGAAGAGAGATTTTCTTTATGAAGGCCAAACAGTAGCAGGAAGGCTTAAAGAGTTAATCAACCATACAAATAGGTATCACTGAATACTCAGTCATTCAATTAAAATCCAGAAAGGCTTCTCATTTATAAATAGATCTGAGGTAGCCTTAGAATGAGTTACTCCATATCATTCCCAACCAAAGCCCAAACTAGCTTGAACGTAAGGAAGCAGTTCAAAACAGTAAATTAGATTCAGGACATACAAAAATGAAAAGCTTTTGAAAAGGAAATACAGATTCTCACAGATATGGTATACACATGGTGCTGCTTAAAATATTGCATCCCAGTACCAGGAGAAACAGACAGAATGATGACACTATTCTGGGACTTAGCAGAGTAGTGATTTCAAGTGGCTGTATAAATATATTCAAAGAATTAACAGAAAAGATGGATATAATGTAGGAAAATATATTCATGAAATCCAAAGTGGAAGAAAAGAAAGATATGAAACTTAAAATGTCTCCAAAATTGATAGAAATATTAACCTAGAAATTAAAAAGCAAAACGAACCCCAAACACATAAATTGCAGCAATACCAGAGAGCAAACTTAAGTATAATATTGCTGAAAACACTAAAAAATAAAGAAAAATATCTTAAAGACAACCTAAAGAGGGCTAGGGTTGTGGCTCAGTGGTAGAGCACTCTCCTAGCATGGGTGAGGCCTTGGGTTTGATCCTCAGCACCACATAAAAGAAAGAAATGTATTGTGTCCAACTACAATAAAAAATAAAATATAACAAAAAAACCAAAGAGGAAGAAAAACACAAGACAATATTGATAATGGTAGGTACTAATGGTTCATTAGAGTAATGCAAATGAGAAGAAAAATATCTTTAACTTGCTAAAAATAAATATTAATTCTTGAGTTCTTTATATGGAGAAAATAGCTTTACCAGTGTAGGAAAATAAAGACATCTCCAGTTTTAAGTCTAGAAAATTTGACACCTGCATAGTGGAAGTAAAAAGAATGTTAAAATGACAATTTCAGTTTAAAAGAAGGTGATTTGTGGTACTGTATGGTGTCACAAAAATAAACGAAGAGAGAGATACATAATTGAGTGTGCAAATATATAGGACTGACCTTATTTGAAAAATGTTTAGAGTATAATTGACATTAAAGGAAAATGATAACATTATAACTAGGATTTGTAGTAAGTATAGATATAGAGTAGAAAACACCTGAAACAGGAAGATGGTTACAAATTGGGTTGATTACTTTAAAGGTATTTATGAATTAAGTGATAAATCCACATCAAGGTGCAGTGTAGCTATTAAAATAGAATACTATAATCCCTGGATATACAGCTGAAAATAAAACAAAGCTACAAAAGTGCATAGAAGAGAAAATAAAGTGATAAGAATGTACTCAGCTAAGCCAAATGAAATTACAAAGATGAAATAAGGAAAGATATGACAAAACTGTTTTTTTTAAATGGTATAACGGTAGACAGAAACCAAAGCACAGCAATAGTTGTATTACATGAAAATTCATTAAGAGTCCAATTGAAAGAGATTCTCAGATTAGATCAGAAAGTTAGACCCAACTATCTGGTGTTTATCAGAGGTGCTACTTAATCATCTGTAGGTAGTTTAAAGGAAAGCCACGGAAACAAGAAGACAAAGCACTTGTGCCCATGTTAACTTCTGACACAGTAGAACCGCAGAGCAAAAGCTTATCAGAGGCCAAAAGGACATTTCACAATGACAAATTCACAAGAAGGTATACATGTAGTTGATAGGAGTAGAAAGAAATTCAGTAAGGATACAGAGATTTAAACAAAACTAAGAACCCAATTGATATTTATAGAATACTCTGCACAATAAATGTTGAATATCAAGCAAATAATAATGTTCAACATGATAGACCATGTTTTGAACCACAATACTAGTCTCATGAGTTTCAAAGTTTTGACTCCGTATGCTCCAACTATGACCGAATTAAATTAGAAATCAAAAGAAAGAGTTTTGGAAAATCTCAACATGTTGTAAAATCCAGCAACACAGTCATAAATAACATGGTTAAAACAGGAGCTGAGAAAACTAGAAAATACTCAGAACTGAATGATCATTATAACAGCATGAAAAAACACTATAGTGGTATAAAAATAGAAATAGAAAATGGCATTTGACAAAAGTATAGCTTCAATTGCTTGTATTAGGAAAAAAAACTTACAATTGATTATAAAAATTGCCTATCATAGTGCCAGTAAAAATGACCTAATTAATCCCCAATAAATAGTAGCAAATAGTAAAATTTAGAGGGAAAATAAAAGAAATAGACAAACTACAGAGAAAAATGAATGAAAAGTCTCATTATTTATATGGAAGGAGCATACTCTTCACACAATAAAATAAAGTAAAATAACCTTAATAGATCCATAACTAGATGACCAAAGGGGTAGGGGTGGAGGAGGAGAGAAAAACACAATTCCAGGAAATGAGGTAGGTAGCATCGGTACAGAAACTAATTATGAACAATATGTGAACAAAAATTGAATAGCTCACACAAAAAAGGATACATTCATTGAAAAATATATATTAACATACTGATACAAGAAGAAATAGTTAAAATAACTATTTCCTACAGATACTGAGTTTTTATAATTAACCATCTTCCCACAAAGAAACTTTCAGGTACAGATGGCTTCACTATTGAATTCTAGAAAACATTAAAGGAAGAAATAGTAGGAATCATAAAGTCTTTCAGAAAGGAGAACTCATTCTAATTCACTTTATGAGGTCAATATGACCTTGGCAGGAAAAATTTTAAAAGGATATGTTAAGAAAAAAAAATTTTCAAATCGGTATCCTCAGGCATAATAAACAAAACATTTTTCATTAAAATCTAGTAATACATAAAAAAGATTTAGAAAAACACATTATGCCAAAATTGAGTTTATCTCTAAATGGAAAACTGCTCTAACATTTGAAATCCATCAGTGTAGTCCACCACAGTAATGGAATAAAGGAAAAAAAATAACAGTTATGTCAATAGACACAGAAAAAGCATTTGACAAAATTTAACTCACATTCATAGTAAAATTTCACAGCAAAGTAGAGGCAGAGAGGAGAAGGAAAATTTCTCCAGCAGACCAGGGTATGTATTAAAAATCTTACTATTCTCATCAAGCTTAATATTCAAAGAATAGTGATATCTAGTATCAGAGGTAAGGTAAAATTGGCTGCTCTGACCAGGGCTACTTAACATTGCCCTAGATATCTTATCTATTGCAGTAACAGAAGGACAATAAGCAAAGAACATACAGATTTAAAGTATAAGGTTAAAAAGACAAATGTTGTTTACTGTATATGTAGGAATCCCAAAGAAACATTAAATACTAGAATACGTGAATTAGTGAATGTATATACTATAATAAACATTTAATGAAGAATGAATAAGCCATGATACAAAAAAATACAGAGACAAATTTTTAAAAATCTTCAAAATATTGGGAAGAATATTTCATGTTAATAGACTACAAGGGAAAATATTATTAGTAAGTAAAGATAGTTCCTAACAAAAATCTCAAGAAGAATTCCGATTTGAAATTAAAAATCCTTCTTTCTTCTTTCTTTCCTCCTTTTTTTTTTCTTTTATCATTTTCATTGCAGGCTTCCTCCCAAATATGAGCATCTTATAATCAAATGACTGGGTAGGAATAAATATTTTGACCAATTGTTTGTTATGTAGTTTTCAAAGCACTATCTTTAAATATGGGAAGCAACTAACAGTCCATATTAACACCCATATGAAAGAGTTATTTAAAATGTTCCCATAGTATAAGCAATAAAGTTAAGACATGGACAAGCTTTGTCATTTGCCCAAAGTCACATAGCACAGAAATAGAGAAGTCAGGATTCAATTTCAGTTCCAGTCAAAGCCAGAGTTTTAGCAGGAATGACACAACTAGTAGGGCCAAGTGATCTGTAGCCTTGTCACAGAATCATTCATGGAATTGTTATTACTAAGTCAACATTTCTTTTTTCATCACGTCCAAGGAAATTCAGTTACAATACAAGCATTTACCACAGTTACATTTTCATCATAACTAACACAAGCTAATATTCTGTATAAAATTACTACCATGAATTAACTTTATGTCTGCAGAAAATGGGATTGTATGTAATTACTGATTTCTATTCACAATAAAAAAGCAAATTATCTTCACCAACATAAATGCACCATAAATTGTTTTGAGGCATAATGAAGAAATGAATTTCTGAAAGAAATATGGACCAAATCTGCCAAATTATTGTAAATGATAGCTCCTTTAAAATTAGGGCATGTAATTGCAATTGGAAAATGTTATACTCTTAATGGTTACATTATTATTTGGGTAGACCAATAATCCTCTTTGCTGATGTTCCATTTCTAGGGTATTGACAGCATTTGCACATGTTAATATCAAAATGTCATCAAATTTATATATAGAATGATTTACTGTTTTCAGTATCAGATTTGTCATAATGAAGTGTCACCCATAAGTGTAACATAATGACATTTTAATTGAGAGAAGATGCTTTGGTGAATTTTTTTTAAAAAAAGCTATTTTTCTTTGGATATTTCTGAGATTGTTGACAATTTTCAGCTGAGCATACTTTCAATTCAAAAGATTGTTCTAACATATGGCCACATGCATTTAATCTTAATGAGTGAAAATAACCTTTACTACATGACATTTTAAATCAAATAGAATAATCAGCCTTATTTCGGCACAGTATTTTATAACAATTACCTACTATATTTTGCATAAGAATGGAACATCTGCATCACAAACTGTCACAGATAATAAAGGTGTGATGATTTTATTGTAAAACTCTCATATTATCTAATAGAAGGAACCATCTACGTTTTAGAGGCAATTCAGCTAACCAGTAGTACCCAATTAAAATATTTTAAAATCAAACTTTCATTGCATTCAGAGTAGCTAATCAGCGAGTGACTTTAGAGAATCAATGAATTAACAAGTGACCACATGTGCACACTGCATATTCATTTAACTAAGAGATATATGCAACATTCCTTATCAGTTTGCTGGTATTTCTCCAGCATTCACTTCTCTGACCATGACATTTATATAAATATATATCCATCCCCCCATATATACATATACATACACACACATCCATTCACACATGTAATATATAGGCAGGGACTGTGTTATAAATTGTAAAGCACCCATTTCAGAAAATTCCTCTAAGTATGTTGTTTTTAAAAAGTATACATACCAGAATATTTTGAAATACTACGTTTAAATGTCAATGTAATGCATATGAATTCATAAAGTGTCCTTATTCTGACAAAAATGATAAAACATCATAGTCCGAGAGATTATTCCTAAATTGAACAATGGCAAAAATAATTCAAAAGCATTCTCTCAAAATCGTAAACGTGCAGATCATTGGAAAACAAATTGTTTTTAATGAAATAGTAACTTCCTGGTGAAGGAGTTAAAATATGCTATTTTGCCCTACTGACAACTGATGTCAAAGGCACTGAAAGAAAAGCAGGTGCAAGAAGATCCTTATAACTTCAGTGTTGTTTCTCAAAAGCAAAAGACAAAACTCCCATGTGAAGAACACCCTCCCTGTAGAAGAAAAGGCAGGCCTCTTATCCCCAAGGACTGAAGTGGAGACAGAGAAGCAACCGTGTTAAAATAACCTACTTCTTAAGCCTTCCCATATAATTTAGTTATTTGGTACATTTTATTGCTCCTTGTTCAAGTCAGTGTATTACTACCTGACCATGCTGTCTTGGATCTTCATTTCTTTACTTAGGCTCTTATGTCATGTAAAACTTGTATAGGAAAAATCTGTAAGCTTTTCTACTGATAATCTCTCTTATATCAATTAAATTTTCAGATGCAGCCACAACTCCAGGAGGATTCAGTTAGAATTTTTTTTATCCCCTACGATGACAGAGAAACCTAACTAAACACATGGAAATCTAACAAACATATGCCCAATAATTCTATGGATTTCCTAATGGTGGGAAAAGTTTCCCATGATGGGCAGTTTTCAAGGAACAGATGTTTGTAACTTATTTGACGGCGGGGGGGGGGGGGCTATTTCCTAAATATATGGAAATCAGTTTCATTTTGTAAAAACAAAAGGGATATTGAAGGAAAATATATTTATTGTCTTTTAAAACTTGGATTATTTTAATATTGCAGTAAAGATGGAATTTTTGTAATGAATTATGGTAATAATTACTAAGTATTTCCACTTCATTTGTTATGGTAATCTTTTATTATTATATTTTGGTGAGGGGAGATTGGATTTACTTATAAACTAAATTTTATTTTCCAAATCTCTATTTCATCTGAAATTCTACCTCTGACTCCCCACTATGTAAACATTTCCAAGCTTATGAAAAATGAACTAATGAAGAATTTATTTTAAGCCACTTATTTTCACCCTCAGCCTTCAAAACCTCTCAAGACTCCTATAAGGTTTAGAGGAAAAATAAAATCATCAGAAATAACACCTAGCAATACAGGAAGTTAGTACAACAAATTGAGCTTCATTTTACAAATCTGGTCAGAAATATGTCCACTTTGGGTCTGGGGATGTGGCTCAAGTGGTAGCGCACTCGCCTGGCATGCGTGCAGCTGGGGTTCGATCCTCAGCACCACATACAAAGATGTTGTGTCCGCCGAAAACTAAAAAAAAAATAAATATTAAAAAATTCTCTCTCTCTCTCTCTTTTTCTTTTAAAAAAAAAATATGTCCACTTCAGTGGAAAATCTAGACCTTTGGCAGAAGATACATAAAACAACTGGCATGCCAATAGTCACTTCTCCAAGTCTATGAGGTCAGGACTCAAAACTCAAATTTAGTTTTGTAGAAGCAAAGGACAGCTCAAGGCAGAACGAAGTGTCCACTTCCATCTCGATTTTGATGTAGGCTAGATTTGATTCATAATATTGCATTTATAGGAACTTGTGCTAGCTCTATGTTAGGCATTATATATTTGATAAAAATTATATATTTCCCAGGGGGAAGAAGCAAATCAATGTCCAATGTCTGTGTCAACTCATTTAGTTACTTCTAAAATATACTATAAATATGAATAGCACATCTTGTAGCTCATTGGCAACCACATTCACTTTGTGCTTTTTAATAGATTTCGCTATGGGACTCCCTTTCAGGAGGCATCTTGAACTTTGTCTTGATCAAAGACTTGGATAAAGATATGGAAACCACATGGATTTAAAAATCAACAAGAGGCCACTATCCAAAATAATCTCAACAAGGTGTAGTAGGGAAAAAATTGACAGAAATTAATTTAGCAGATGAATGTCACCTTGCTTTTATGTTTGATAAACCTCATTATCACTGTTCATCCACATCACATGGAAAGCCCATTTTATGATAGGGCTCTCCATAAAGTCTAGAACTTTCACTTACTCACACTTAATAGGGGTAGAATTACAAACCAAACTAGAGCATTCAAAGAACACACATGCCTATCCTATCCCTTGGTCAAAAATACAGCACCAATACCCTGTGTCAAAGAGAGTAGTGAACTTGATTCTAAATTCTGGTTCCATGATGTACCACCCCTGAGACATTGTACCTAATACTCCTTTAGTTGGAACTGAAAAAGATACTGACCTTAGTTCTGTTAGTATATATGTATCATATCACCATTGATTAAGCATCTTATATGAGCTAGAAGCCATTTGATTATCTTACCTTCCATTAAGTAGAAATAAAATCAACAAGAAAATGAATAAAAATCTCCAAGGCCCTACTGCTGATAAAGCCATGATTAGAATTCAAATGGGGCTTTCAAACTCATGCTCAATTTAGCAATAAATGAAAATCTTTGTTCATTCTGAAGAAGTATAGAACTATCTTTTTAAAAGTCTTTGCAAATTGACAGTTCTTCAAATACTTGTCTTAGCCTGAGTCTTTGATGTGCTATAATTCTACTTTCTGAGGCAACGTTCTTAGTGCAATCTAAAAATTCTTGTGTATACGTTTAACAATAACAGTTGTCCAATAACTATAGATTTTCTAATGGTGGAAAAAGTTGCCCATGATGGGCAGTTTTCAAGAACAGATGTTGTAACTTATTTGACAAGGAAAAAAAAAAAAAGGCTATTTCCTTTCAAAACATTCCAGTGACTTTTTGATGGATGACATTGAAGACTTGCAAGGAAATCTTTTCTGTCACTTTTTTTTTCTTTGCAAATTGAAATTTCACTGTGTTGTGTGTTCCCCCCATAACCCTATGTCAGGAATCTCTGACAGCAGAGCAAATGGGGGGGCAAGACACATCACACCCAGCACATTCACACAACACACACATACATGGTTTAAAGAAAACTTGGGAATGAGGAAAACAGAGAGATGATTAATTTAGCACTGCCAAAGCACTATGTTACAAAGAACAGGCAATAGGAATTAATGTCATTTTCTGAGAGAGGTGGGGAAGAAGCACTGTGTGCCAAAGAAAGTGTGCTATGCATTTGATTTACCGTCACTAGTGTAATTTTTCTAATGTTTTGTAAGTAGGTATTACTATTGTCACACCAAAAAAAGAAGAAAAAGGCAAAAAAAAAAAAACAGAGTCTTTGTAGAATTTAAGTAACATGCTTAAGTCAAAGCATTAGGGCTGGGATTCAAACCTAAGTTTATCTGACTTCAAAACTCAAGCTTATTTTCTGAAATCAGGCCTCATCCCATCACCTGGCTTCAATACCTTGCCACTGGAGACCTAAGATTTGTAATTTGTTAGTATCCTGTTCTCAGCAGCTTCGTTTCAATTCTGCACGCCAACCTCAAATTTGATTAGGAGATCTCTTTGGATTTTTGAAAGAGGCTGGAACTCCAGTGTGCTTATTTCACCTGCATCCTTCCCACCCACTCATGTGAATTTGGAAAGTGACCAATATTGGGTTTCAATTCCTATCACTGAATTCCTTGCGAATAATGCTGTCCTAGTTAGCCTTAATCAAGCAATCAGGGAGGTGCAGTCCTGCGCTGCTGCTTTGCCAAACAAGGAAAATTCTGCAGACTCTTGGGAGATTCTGAGGACTAGGAAATTATTTTATAATGAGAGAACAGTCATTCACCAGGATCAACATGAACAATATGCTGTTTGCCCCCAAGCAAAAGAAAAACCCGCTGGCGTGTAACGTTGAGACAAATAGTCAAGGGGATGCTGAGGAAAGATAAATAACACGTCTACGAAAATCATCCGGAAGAGTGGATGCTCAGTATTGCATCAGAATCTGGAAGGATTAACTATCCATCTACTTTTTTTCCCTCTTTAAAATTGTAGAGAATTTGTTGTCAATTTTAATTTATTTTCTTATATCTTTGATGATAATAAAGCAAACACAATTGGCTTTTAGGTCAGGCTGATATTTTTATCTTTTTTTCAGCTAAACATGCACATATGTTACAATGATAGTTGCATTTTTTCATGGAGTAAGTCATCTTTAAAGAAACAAGACTAAGCCGGGTGCAGGGTGCTGTAATCCCAACTACTAATGCAAGAGGATCATGAGTTTGAGGCCAAGCCTAGGCACCACCCTGTCTCAAAAAACAAAACACAAAAGAGAGGGAGAGAGAGACAGAGACAGAGACAGAGAGAGAAACAAGGCTATTTGGGAAATATATCTAGAATGAAATTGAGCTTTAAGGCAGACAAAATAATAATCTGCATTTTATTATTATTCACATAATTTTAGCAAAAATCTAATACATGGATATAAAAAAAGCAAAATTTTGCCTGGTGTGGTGGCCCATGCCTGTAATCCCAGTGCCTCGAGAGGCTGAGGCAGGAGGATTGAGAGTTCAAAGCCAGTTGCAGCAAAAACAAGTTGCTAAGCAACTCAGCGAGAACCTGTCTCTGAATAAAATACAAAATAGGCTGGCAATGTAGCTCAGTGGTCAAACGCTCTTGAGTTCAATCCACGGTACCCAAAAGAAAGAAAAGAAAAAGAAAAATTGTCTATTATATGTAAAACCAGACATTTTATATTTGTTAAAGAGAATTTTAAAGAAATAGAATGGCCCTCCCCCCACCCTGGCTTTTATATAATTTTTAAGATGTCATTTTGATACATGACATGATTTCACTAAAATGTCTTTCCAAGCATTTTTTTGTTGTTGTTGGCGTTCTAAGATGTTGAATAACAATACCCGTACAAAAATGACATTTTATTCTCCCCAAAATCTTTAAGACAGTAAAATCTTAAATTTTTATCATCATAAAACTCCAATTGCAGACTTGAAGGGTTAGTAGACCACTAATGTAAATCAGCAGTGTACACACAATAGTCCTCTGGTTTCAACCACTATACTGCCTGAAGATAACAAACATATCAAGCACCAGGTATGTCAGCTCAGTTCCAATCTGTTTACAAAATTCTGTTTAAATAGAATAATTAGAAGATACCAGTTGAGTCACAAATGGGTCTTTTCATCTCCTTATCATCTTCAAAGACATTTATTCATCCCTCTTTGTGGGTCACAGATGATGCCAGGGTTTGTACGAATAATAAGGAGGTATCAGCCTCCTACTTCATAGGCTGGAGATAAGAACTGGGGACTCTACAGGCAGAAACCACAGGCCGAAGCCAATGAATGTCAGGAAGAGGTATGTTGACAAATCAGGGCTTAATAATAACGAGAGTCTCTGAGGAGTTTTCGTGTCCCAATTCTTTTGTTAACTAAATAATTGCTTTTTTTTTTTTTTCCACAATGAATACTTCAGACACAGGGAACTAAGACATTTTCTCTTTTCCTGTCACCCCATCTGCCTATGTGCAAGACTGAAGTTATTTCTAGCCTCATCAAAGGGAAATCTCTATGAACAGGAGTGACTGATTGCATACATCAGGGACAGTGAGAAAAGCACAGGCCCTGGAAAGGGAAGGCAAAGAAGGGAGGGATGGAGAGACAGAGAGAGCAAGAGGTCAGTTGGAAATCTGGATAACTGATAGGTGACATTAGTGGGGCTAAGGAAAGAGCTTTTGTTATACCCACACTCAAGGATTTTGGAGGTACTGTAAAAGTCTATCGTGTTAAGATTTGCAGCATCTGATCTGGTGACTTCACATTTTTTATTTTATGAATATTAGTTTAAAACTTTAATCCTCACAACTACTCCAGGCAGTAGATGCTCTTAAAAGTCCAATTTCACATATGAGAAGAGTGAGATCCAGAGTGGTTAAGTTAGTTGTTGAATGACATCCTTCTACTGAGGGGCTAAACCATGAAGGATTCCCAAGGTGGTGAAGATGAACTTCCATAAATACTTCTATACTAGCATGCAGGGGTAGAGCATTTCACAAGACTGTCTTCAGTGAGAGAGATGCTTAGCCTTGGAACAATATCCCTTGTATGCTATACATACAACTGGGAGACCCACTGGGCAGGGTCTGCTGATGCAGAAGGGTTGAAAGTCATTTGGGTATCTGAGCTGCTCTGCATGAAGTTAGCACTAATACAGCTAAGGCCAAATATCTCCACATATTAGGATAGGAAGACAAAGGAAGACAAAAGTTTTGTTCCCTTTATTCCACAAAGATGAAGGCAAATGTCACGTAAGAGTAGAAATTCTGAAAGCTCTTCCAGGCTCAAGCTTCCAAAACACCCTTCTTTCTAGAATATGAAGGAAGTGATAATCTTAGGTAACTTCTGTCATTTTACAGAAGACAGAACAAAGTTGGAACACATAAGTGATTCTCCTGAGGTAAGAGAACTAGTAAGGAGAAATCTAGAATCCAAACACAGATATAACACATTTCAGAAACAATGCTCTCAGTTCTATCCTTTTAGCTGTAATGTAACTGGATCAAATTACACGAGCTAAATTGCAAATGAATTGTAGCTATTACAATAAGCAACTGTTAAGATCTATTGATGTATCTGTCTCTTTATATAAGTTTCTATACAGATATAGCCTCCATCTCCTGCTGTGAAAATTGTTCTTCTCTAGAGCAAGCATTCTAACACTCACATAAATAAAAGGAAAGCTGTCTCTTAGTATTATTTCTATCCAAGTTTTCTTGTTGGTAACTTTCCCTTCAAGCTTGACCAGAACAGAAGCTGATAAGCGAAATGGTTTAATCCACTGATTTTACCATTTGAATGAAGGAGCCTAAGAAAAAGATGGCTCAAAAACACTGAAAGATCCTCTACTCTTTTAAAAGACAGAAATATTAAGACCTTTGAGTGAGGGATATTTTCCCCTTAAAAATGCAATATGATGCGACACATGGACAAGACAAAGACTTTTTTTCTGAAGCAGCTATTAAAGTCGTCTAAAGAAGCACCATTGACAGCTGCCATATTTACTTAAGGTTGGTAAAACACTTTCATCTTCAGGGATGAAGACACTGAAGGACTTAGTGGGGTTATCATCATATTAACCTTAATGACTACGATTCAATCCTTCATGAAAAATAAGAATGGTGTCCGCTGTTTCTATGTTGATTTTGTTAACTTCACAATAATTTTTTTTCCCCCGTGGAAAATAAGGAACATTTTCCCCTACTTAAAAAAAAGTAGAGCTACCAAAGAGGTGGTTTGTGAGTGACAGATTGTAGGATAAAACACCATAATCAGTGAAAATGTATTATTTAGGGAAAGTAAATTCCTTTGGTTTCTGGTGGCTGCTCTAATCGTCTGAATAAAATAACAGTATGCAAATGCTTGCTCTAGAGTTTGACAAGGCTGTCACTTTCCCTTATCGGACATAGTGCTTTATCACAATGCATTCGAAAGAAAGGAGGAAATGAGGTGGAAAATATTATTATAGGATTTTTAGGGTACTTTGATAGAAACTAGAGACAGCTGTTAAAACTACTGTATTTAAGAGCAAATGTGAGTAATGAACCGTTAAGTGAAATATGTAAGGCAGGGAAATATTTCTGGCAATACATATGCTCTAACATAAATTTTACTTACGTATAATGATATTAAAGAGTAGGCTGAGGCTACATGGAGACAGCGATGGGCCACTGAAAACTGCCACCTTGTTTACACATCAAAGCCTTCCTACTCCTTTCTGAAGAGTTGCAAAGCTGTCTTGTGTCATGTAATAGCAACTATGTAATTTATCTCCCTCTCTGGCTTGCAACCTTCTCCCCTTCCCTGTTCCCCTCTGGCTCACTCTGTTTTCACTCCCTTTTTGCATTGGCTGCCAGGAAGCACAGGGTGTGATATTCTGAGCAAATGACTCAACTCTACTTCCAGGATAATTATCTTTTTTTTTTTTTTAATCAATGAATCTGTCTATTTTTGTCTGTGTCCCTACCATTTACAGTGATTTTATTGTCAATGGTTTCAAGTACCTTTAAGAGAAGCAGATTGTTAATTCAAAACAAACATGAAACAGACACAAGGGTTTTCAGTTAATTTCAAAGAAATTTCAAAGCATAAGGCAGAATGGCAATCTGATTCTTTTCCTTTTGCTTTTTAAAAATTCTCTTTGCTGACTTTCCCATAAAAGGAGGGTATGCCAACAGTGAGAACACATTATTTTTTTTTTTGTTGTTGGAAATCATTGCTAACAATGTTTTTGGGCCAATACACAAGTAGCAACATGAGTTGTATTGATTATCATTGCACAGTTTCCTCTGTTAAAGCATTATTATTTTCTGGCATTACCTGGGGAAAATAGAATTTTTTATTTATTATAAAAATATGCCTATCACCTAGCTGGGTGTTTTTCTCCCTAGACAATATTTTGAGGTTAGTGTGGAATAAATATTTAATAATTCAGAGAAAAGCCCACTGAATTGGAAATATTTGTTTTGATTTACAAATTATTCTCTTTTGATGTTTTCCTACAGATGAGTGGTACTAGAGTTTTCACCTATTCAATAGTTGTTTTGCTTCTGAATAGGTTTTTGGCTGTAAATAACTGTGGGGAGAAGGTAGTAAAATGTAAAGTTATTAATAACGGGTTTGCTAAACCTGAAAAAAAGAAGAGATGATAGAAAGCTCACTCTTAGGCAAGTAGAGATACTTTTGTTAAAGAGGGTGAAGCAACCTATGGGAAACAAAAAATATATAAATATGTACGTATACACACACACACACGTATATGTCACTGGAGAAACAAAACGTCTCCAATTATGCTCGAATGCTAAACTTCTTGGCCAAACAGCAAATCCCCCTTCCTGCAGAGAATTCTAAGGACAGGCAAACACAACACCTTTGGCTTCAACTCTGAAGAAAACTTGGCCCAGTGGTCTTTAAACCCTTGGTGGTCAAATTGAGAAGAATCTGGAAAGAAATGTCATGTCAAAATCAGAAGCATGCATCTGTCTTGTAGGAGTCATAGGCCTGAACGCCCCACTGGGGTGGGCTGTCATTTGTTCCTAGAAAACAATTTTTGGTGCACAAATGTGAAGAGAGCCAGTCCTTATATATGTCAGGAGTCCCCATCTCTGTCAAGCTCATCTGTTTTCTGTTACCACTGCTAGCAACAACATTTGTGTATGGCTTATATGTGGGTTATGTAAAGATCATGGAAGAGTTCTTTACGTGTTTTTGTTTAATTTTTCGGATAAGCATATGTATTTTTATTAGCTATCAGAGAATTTATTAACCTTTAGTGTGACCATGTAATTTGTCCTCCAAATCCAGATATATTTGAGATTAAGAGAGAGTATTATTAAAGAATATGCAGGGGCTGCCCTGGGTATTTAACCCTAACTTTGGCTCCTTCAATTTAAATTTTCATGTGGAATGCAATCACCAACATTGTTGTGACTAGAAGTTTTCAAAGAAGTAAACGCCATGATTTGAGAGTCAGGATGTAGCTACCTTTCAGCTGACAGAACCACCAGGTATAAATGACACTGGACTAGTTCAGAATTTGGCCCACACCATCATCCCAAAGCTCTTGCTAGGGTCTTATGACTTGTTCATTCAAGAGTGAAGGGCTTCTCTAAGCCAGTGCCCTGAAAATTAATGCGTATGTGAATCGTGTAGGACTTTGTCAGAACAGATTCCAATTCAGTAATCTCGTGGCAGGACCTGAGATTTTGTATTTCTAGCAAACTTTCAGGTGGTATCAATGCTGCTGGCCTGCAGACCCCCATACTGAGTTGCAAATCTCTCAATTATTTTAGTCTACCCACAAATTTTGTTTATCTCTGAGGTTGCTGTTGTGGGCCATTCCAATATCCTACTTAGCAATACACAACTCCATGCCAGATATGTGGTAAGTTTGTTAACAAAGAATTGAATGTTGATAGTAGATCAGAATTCCGAAGTTGGGCATTTATGTTAACCACTTGTGTATGTAAAACTCTTGAAAGAATCATTTCTCAGTGTGTCTTGTCTATACATTTTTTTCATCTTCTTAGAAATATTTTATTTTTTCTCTAATGTTTTCCTCTGAACTCATAATGGGCTGTCTCAGAATTCTGTTTCCTTTGTTTGAAGGAAATAACTTCCATCCACTGTCTTCAATTTTGCTTCTAAACTTTCAGGACCAACTATGTCCTCCTGAATAGAAAAATGCCTCTAGAACATCCATGACTCCTCTTATGACAAAAATTAAGACAACACTTTTTGGCCAACCCTGACAGACGATTACTTTTGTTTTACTTGAAATGAAGAAAAGAGCAAAGGAAAATAGGAGGTGCAGGGATTAGTAAGGGAAAAGAGTGTCTAGCAATGTCAAAAAGAAGCTGCCAATTGCCTGCTTCCTTGTTAAGGAACATGCCATCTGCAGACAACCTCTACATGTGCTGCAAAATCATGCATATGAGATCTCGTCCCATGGTAGTAATGCCTTTACTGACTCTTTCCCTTGTAGAATCTAATTTAGTCTTTGAATCTAGTAATAGTTTTGAATACTTCAATCTTGAAAGCATATTCACAGCCTTTGTCCACGTATGGACACAGCAAGAGAGAATTGGAAGAATGAACTGCTTAAAAAGTCATTTTCAGATGCCAGCTCCACCTCCAGTTAGCACATCTTGAAACCCTCAGTCAATAAAAAGAATGTATCCCTTTCCTAAGAAAATCTTCTTATTTCATACTGGGTGCACCTATTTACTTCTGCATGTCTGCAGATATGTACAGTCACTTGGACATATCCGTATCTTCTTTTCAGGAAAGGGAAAAACACACATACATCATATATGAATCCCCACATTTCATGGGGTTAGGTTTCACTACAGTCAGTGCTAGGAATTTTATTAATTAACCTCCTTGCTCTGCAAATATTCATTCAGTTGTAAAGATAAAGAACTGAAATATCTTCTTTCCTGGTAATTCAAAATAAACAATATCATGATGAAATGAAAGGTAAAACAATCAGGTCAAGGAACTTTAAAGATATAGCTTAAGTACCTTGCTCACTGTCATTCCAATTTATAGTCATAACTGCAATGGATTATTGATCAGGCACGCCCATCAAAAGTATTCATCACCAGAATGTTTTAAATTCTTCCAAATGTATTTGTTCTACACTCTTTAAACTATGTACTGAATACTCTATTTTTCTTAACTTAAGGTACATTCATAAAATCTCATGATAACTGAAAAGTCTACTATGTTTTTTGGTCATTCTTGCTGACACTTAAGAGCCGTGAGTAGGAGCTTGTATGCATTTTTAAGCCCGTGTGTGTGTGTGTGAACACATTTTAGTATGCCTTTGCAAAACTATTCTGCATAAAAATGAAGAAGAGATCAATTCAGTACTTCTGCTTTGGTTCTATTCACCGTGGCAAAACACTATCATTTCTGAGATAGAAATAAAACATTTTAAAGTCAAATTCAATGAACAAAATTCAGTCATTCATTCATGAAAAACAGCGTATCTATTATATATTCACTTATATAGCAGTTTCTTCTGCATTTGGTATTTAAATTAATGGTTTAAGTTAAAAAAAAAAAAAAAAACAGCAAAGGGCCCACCAATCAAGTACAAGGTATGAAGAAATAGTCATCTGGCTAATGTTTTTTTGTGATGGTGATTGATTATTATGATTAGAGATTAGAAGACATTTTCCAATAAGAGTTTTCATTTGTAAAATATCTTCCATATGCCAGAATGTAGAGACTTTACATAAATCATTTGAAGTACTCTTAGCTGGGTTTTATTACCATATAATGGACAATAGACGTCAAGATCAGAGAGGTTAAGTACCTTCTCCAAATCTAACAGCTTGTTACTACCAGGCTTAGAGTCACACAGGTAGATCCTCATTTGAATAATAACTCCATAGTATGTCCACATAATTTATATTTCCTTAGGAACTACATACTTTGAATGCACCCTGATCTTTTTTGACATTTATACATATGAGCATACATTAACGATTTTTGAAATCAAATGATTAAAAGGAAGAAAAAAACCTCCACTTCTCCAAAATATCTACTCTTTTATAGCTTAGGCAATAGATTTATTCTTATTTTGCACAAATTGCCCGTTCTCCTTCATAATTGCTTTTTGTGTTGAGGAATTTGTTCCATTATCATAGAAAAAAATTAGTCTCACCATTTGAATTATGTTCATCACCTTCATGTGGACCTTTGTTGGAATAATTCAGTTCCACTTCTTATCATCACTTTCAACATTCTCCTTACTGTTGTACTTCTGAGACCCAGGGCTCCAGGATCATGCATTCATAACTACAAAAATTAGTTATTAACTAATAATATGAACAATTATTAATAACTAACAAAAACACCACACATGATAGATCACAAAACAACTTGACACTAGTGTCTCAGATGACCTTATTGAAGAGCCCAAGTCACTTCTAGGAGTAGAACCAAGCTGATTTTGGTCTTCCTTCAGAGGTTAGCCTTGTGTAAGTCTATGACATTTACACACTGAATTCCCATTGATGGCGTCCTTTCCAGATACATGATGATCATTATTACAAATCATTGTTCATGTATTTATGTATGATGTGGTATGTGATTATTTCTTCCTCTGCATGTTTCCTTTCTCTTTATTTATCTTCTAAATGGAATACCTCAGGATTAATGTACTTGATTGATTTACTGTTGCCTAGCTTGGTTATAGCTACATGTTTTGATCAGATATTCAATAGTTGAGTATGTAGGCATATATCACCAATGTATTCACATTTATTAGTAAAAATATATGAGGACTTTCATCCTAGTATACTATTATAAAATATGCAGAAAATGAACCATTTTAAAAGATAATGAAACAAAAAATAAATTCTAATACTTCCATTCCACATCTCAATAAATTACATTTCTTATCTCACTTTGGCTCAAAGATAATATTTAACCTCTGAACCCTCACTTTCAAGGTCTAATGTGAAATTTGTGATGAAAACATTTTCCCTTCCATATTTTATCACTCCAGACAGACATGTTTTGGTTTTTTTTTGGGGGGGGGGCATGGATTTTGACCTGGGTCACAGGTAAGTGGATACTGTGTAACCTGAAGCATCATTAACCCTTGAATAACAGGACATTTGAATAAAGAGTTCTCAGAACATTTATATCTATAAAAAATATTTTCCATGGTCTGATTAAACATCCAGGACAGAGAGGGATATGTGTCATAGGAAAAGGTAGGTTTGCATTTTGTGCCTTCTCTATAAAAATCTGAGAGCAATTCTTGCACCCACTTGTACCTCCGTATCATAATAAAAGACTTTTAGGAAGGTAGGAAACAACCTCATTAAATAATCTTTGGAATAGCAATTTCCTTGTACTTTCTCCTACCAGATGAGAAATGTGATAAATGGGACATCGGAATATTTCAAATGAATATCTTATTTTACATTCTTCATTATTAAAAAACAATAAATCATCTGAACTTTCTATAATTGTCATAAAAATTAAGTAAAATCTTACCCATAGAAGCCTTAAGTGCTTTTATTTTCTACATAAAGAACATTAGCCAGAAAATAGAGTGAACTTTAAGAAAAAGGTATTTTGAAAAAATTAAAAAAAAAAAATCTTCCTTTGTGGTAAGTGCCAACAAAGAACACATTTTACATTAATTGGTTGTCTCAGTCCGGACCATCTGTCTCCCCAAATGTAATGAATGCTGGCATTCTTATTGGTATGTACTCAATAGCTCAAATTGGGTCTGAAATAAACCTTGCTTGAAGTCTTGTTATAGCATCAACTTGTGCATTACAGAACAAATGGTAAGTTTCCTCTTATCAGGGTCCATCCCAGTGAAAAATTTAATTTCCACTGCATACAGTTAGGGTACAGACAACACAGAGATATGTGTTGTAGCTGCATAGTTACACTATGCATTGTGCACACTACACATTTCTCGTGTGTCTGTGAGGTTATGTAATGCAGCTGACTAGCATTTTACAAAAGGATTAATATCAAGCATGCCTTTTTATGAAGTGTTTCCTTGGTTCCTGGGAAGCTCATCACATAGGTAAGCAGTCATTATTAGCTTCATTTTATAGATGTCAATTAAGGCTTAGAGGCACTGCATAGTAACTGGTAGTTCTTTCTTCTATAATGCTTTTTTCTGTTGGTATCACCTATTCTGGTCATCTCATACAGCACAACTTTTTTTTAATATTTATTTTTTAGTTATAGTTGGACACAATATCTTTATTTTATTTTTATGTGGTGCTCAGGATTGAACCCAGTGTCTCACGCATGTTAGGTGAATGCTCTACCTCTGAGCCACAATCCCAGCCTTCATACAGCAAAACTTTCTTCCCATCCAGATCTCTGTCATTTGTGAAAGAGAGCAGTGGGAGAAGAAACTTCCTACGATATCTTACTAGGCATTTGAATATCATCTTAAATATTCCCCATCACCAAGAAATCTTCTAACTCAGACCAGGTTAGGCCTCTCTATGCTCTTACAGATACTTTCCTTTCTTTAAAAATACTTTCATAATTGTAATTCAAACAATAAATTTATGCTCCCACCATAGAAAGTGAACTTCAACAAAACAGAGACTTTTTTCTATTCTGCTGGCTAAATTTAACAATGATATTCATGTCCCAATAATGATTGGGTATTTAATTATCAGGTACCATGGTTATAGCACAATCTTAATAATTGTCAATTGGGAAATAGGAGATTTTTCTTCCATTATTAGTCTTTCTGCACTTCAAGAAAAACAGAAAATGTAAATGCTACTAACTTCTATCAATACTGTCACCTTTTTGGGAACTAGTGAAAAGCTGCTGCAAGGGGAGGGGCCCATGTTGATCCATAGTCCATCCATGTCCTGGAGGTAAAATAACACCAGTCACTCTACAGTAATTCTAGCTATTAATATTATTGAATGTTTAGAAATATCTATTTAAATGCTTTAAGAATGATTCAACTCTTTAAAGTCATTGGAAATATATGCTTTTTCTCCCTTCAGTTTGTGTGTGTGTGTGTTTTATAATAAGATACTAATCATAAGTAGAATGTAAAAAGTCAAGATTACAAATGGAAATCTTTAATAGAGTCAGAGTCCCCAAATTAGCTTTTGGAGAAGCCTCAAAGAATTAGTGACTATTTTACTCTGTAGGTAAAAAATAATTGCATTTAAAAAATGTGGGTCATTTAATCACAGTATCAAAACAAAAGGAGAAAGTCCACCTAACATTTCTAAGTTTAAAGCTGAGGACCAAGAGGCTACATTTTGAGAGCTATTTATGGCCAAACACCTCTACCCAGCAGTTATTAAGGAGTTCTAGATGCTTTGCTACCTTCATGACTGCTACCATCCTGTTAACCGAAACAGGACTAGTAGAGAGAACACTGACTTAGCGGGGTGCGGGGGCGGTGAAGGGTAAAATGGAGCAGCTACCTACATCATATGCCAAATGCTGAGTTTTATTCTGTAATCTATCAGGGAACAAAATAGACAGACATGGGCCTTGTCAATTAGGAGTCTGTGAATCAATAAACTGCATATGATGATCTTATCACTGCCTATGAGAAATACTATCAAAAAAGCTCTTGTTCTTTTCTCCAGTGCCACATTAGGAGGCAGATGTTAAGTGAGAATGACTAACTTAAACAAGGGTACACAAGTTCAGTACCTCAATCTCATATTTCTGAGTGACACTGAACTTAACCTTCATTGGAATACTGAGTTTATTAACAGTAAGAGAATCATGGGAGCTTCCTTGGGCAGTTTGGCCTAAAATTTTATCTAATAAATATGTAAACTTTAAGCATATGGATGAATCCAGTTATTCTGCATTTAGAAAGTTCAAATTAACTTCTAAGGAGCTTTGGTTCATTATCCATTTGTAGAACTGAGATTAAATGTTGGCATTAGAAGTCAGCCAGCATCCTACACTTTCCTTGCAAGCAAAGACTAGCTTTGAAATTATTTAAGAAGGCTGACAGATGCTTCAAGATTAGTCAACCTGTTTTAGTAGAGAAAAACAGACACTACATTCCTTTTTTTCCCCACTTCTACATTTAAAGTGCATTCTAAAATTGACTACAAAATATCTACCTTTGAATATAGAGCTATTTATTCCAAAATGCCATGCTAGCGCATATGGTTTACATCAACTTGCCTTTTCTTCTACACACACACACACACACACAAACACACATGATAACATAGACTACATTCATAGTAACATTCTGATAGTTGACAATGTCTCAGAAGACGTTATGTCATATGAAAAATCTCAGCTCCCATGGTTATATGATTTGTCTAAGGGCTTAAAAATGTAAAGGCAAAAAAAAAAAAATTACAGGAAGATTTACCTTTCAAAATAATAGAACAGTGATGTTTTTCCAGGTATCCAGAAGAGACAAGTGGCTTTGAGTTTCATTGGACTGACAACTCCTTTTGAAACAATTCATGGTGAGAAATTGTGTGTCTCTTTAAAGCCCCAAGAATGTTTCCAAGTCTCTAGGAACAGGAAAACTAACATAGGTTGTTTTCTGTGCTGCTACCAACAAACATTTCATGCTTTATGCTCTCTTAAAGTCATGCCCAATCATGTTTCAGACAGGCTTCCAACCTGGGAAAATCACACCAAAGCCTGTCTCCATTATCAGATACTGCAGTCCCAGAGGAGAGGACAGTTTCAGGACACTACACCCTGAATTGGTTGAGTAAGGCTCTCACCCTGCTGACTCTTATGGAAATGCAGTTATAAATATATGTTATAAAACATCTGGGCAGACATTTGCAAAAGTCATGGTCATCACTTTCCAAAGCCTCCGGAGAAAGGATGTCAGCCGCGATGATTAAAATTCCATTTAAAGCATAAATCCTCATTAGATTTTTAAAATACTTTTAATTCATCGTGTCACACATGTTTAGGGAATTTTTTTTTTTAAAAAACCCATTCTACATGCAAGTAACAGTTTTACATTTTCTGCCTTTTATGTTTATTTAGGTTAGCTGTCTCTTTCTTCCCATGTGAAATGCTCTGACTACACACTCTCTTCTGTTTAGATTTTTTTATTTTTTTGACACAAGAAACAGGAACATAATTTGGTTAGCTTTATCTCTCCATTCAATAGCTTAAACGAATATGGAGTAGCTCACAGAAACAAATGTAAAGTTGAACACCTGGGCATCTAGGAAGAGATAAATCATGATATATAGGAGGGTATCACTATGCACAATCTCTGGATGATATTCCTGTTTGCTCTGTGATATTATGTTAATCAAGAACTTAATTCCAGGGAAGGTTTTAATTTGGGTGATAAGCTGGCACAATATAAAAGTTGGGAATGCTTCTCAAATGCCAGCTAAGGTGGGTGCCATTACAAAAAAACAACAGGCAGGGGGAATGCTCTTTACTGTTTCTTTGGTTGGTATTGTTTGCCTGCTTTGATTCAGGTTTGTTTATTATTGTGTTGTTAAATCTGTTTTCCTTCACTTTTTTTTTTATTTTTCATTCCCTTTTTAAGTTTCTTCAGGGAAACTACTCAAACACCCACCAGCAGTGAAGTGAATAAAGTGTGTTTTATCTGCCCAGTAGAATGTGATTCAGCAATGAGAATGTGCCTTCTATAACTGCACAAAAATATGAGTGAATCTCATGGCACACAACGCAGAACAAAAGGAACTAGACTAAACACAGAGCATGATGTCAATTAGGTAAGTTACAAAAAATGGGTGAAACTAATTTCTGGTGTTAAAATGCAGGATTTTGGTAACCCTTGAGGGAAAACGGAAACTGGAAGGGGAGACCAGGAAGCACTGGACATATAGATCATGCCCTGTGTTTTTGATCAGAGCTCTGCATTCGAGGACAGGGTTTAGTCTGTGAATATTTAAGGAGCTGTAAACTTATGCACACTATGTGTGTGTACACTGCCTGGGGTGGCAAGGGACTTCAATAACACTGATACCATCACAACATTTGTTGATGTTGTGTCAATCTTAAGACTTTTTAACATTAGTTTTAATGTTTTAAAACTACTGCATTCATATGTTATTTTTTTTGAATACTAGATGTTTGATGCTTCCTGAATTTTCTATCCAAGTGGGTGCATCACTTGCCTTACCCTGACCCAGGCCCTGTTGCTTCAAACAGAAGAAATGAAAGACAAAGGGTCAAGGTCACAGAGAAAATGTCTTGCTCTTGGAAAGTACTCTCTTTGTTAGTCATAGATTTTTCTACATCTACCCCTCTCTCATCTATGTGGTGCATACCATGGAATGGTTCTCCCAGTCTTCCTTCCCCCCCCCCATCCCCCAGTACTCAACAAGTGTAAGTTACATTAAAAAAAAAAAAGTTAAAACCCAGACAAACAGACAGACACACACACACACACACTTCTTTGAACTCACCAAAATGTCAAAGGGAAACGTCTATTTATTTTTTCTATAAATGTCAGTAAATCAAGGAAATTCAGTTTAAATAAGGCCCAAGGTCAGACTAGCTCTTTGAAAAAAAAAGGGGAATAATAATTTCTTTAAAAAATTAAATCTTTCATTTGAAAGCCATTGACAATTTCTTCAAGGGAGAAGATCATAAAAGTCAATTACAGACAAAAGTTGCAAAGCAGAGTTATTATTTTCCAATTATGGCCTTATGTGACTTTTTTTTTTTTTACCTCTTATTTAATGATAAGTTGTATTTAATGTAACTTGGTTGTTTCTTTTGACACTTTAAAAGTCTATCCAGTACTTTCGTCACTCCTTTTGCCTTTGCTTTTTGCTTTGGAGTTTATGCTTCTGATTAACAAAAGCTCCAAAGTCTCTTGTTTGGAATTCAATCAGAATGCAGCTGTTTAATAATGGTACAGTGAACAGCTGACACTTTGCAGGGCTAACATCTTTTCGACAAAATGATTACATCTATTGCACATCAATCACTTGACGTAACCAAAATAAAGCCGGCTTAATAGAACAATATCTCATGATAAATACCTTCCCTTGAAACTTCCCATCTTTGCCTCTGCACTTATATATTGATAAATGATATTCCCTCACCTTGATGCTCTCTTTCTCCGAGTAGGAGGCCCAACATCCTGTGACAGCATCCTATTGAATTCACTACAACACCTACATGTTTAAGGCAGTTTTCAAGCAGAGATTGTCTGTCTCAGTATATTACTAGTCAAATCAATAGACACAAAGAGATGGCCCAAAGTGGAGAAGGGCAGCTGTCTTCCCTCATGCAATGGAACAAGGTAGCAAGCAAGACACCTGTTCCTTACTTTCTGTCATATTTATATCCTTGAGCAAAGTCACGAACTAATGTCAGGACCCTCATTTTTTTTTGCCAGCTGCACAAGTCTCAGGTACACATGAACTCAGTCTAAATTGTTAGAAATGAAAATCTCAACTGAATTTAGGAGAAACCCATCCAGTGAAATTATGTCATGTATACAAAACTATTTTTGAATTTCACTCATGGGGTATATTAATCACTGGATCTTTGCTACTTGGAAAGCAATATTATATATTTATTTTCTCTAATATAAACTACTGTTTTGTTGGCACTATATCAAATTCACATGAAGAGTGTGGCATAGTGACATTCACCAGTAGCTCCAGCTACTCAGGAGGCTGAGGCAGGAGACTAACTTGAGTCCAAGAGTTCAAGGTTAACCAGAACAACATGGTGACACCCAGAGAGAGAGAGAGAGAGAGAGAGAGAGAGAGAGAGAGAAATTTTAAGTGCAATATTATTAGCATTAGAGATTTCAGAATCTTAAGTCAGCTGTATCTGAGAAAAACAATAAAAATAATATACATTATATTTCATGTGACATCTTCTTTGGTGTAAAGTATAAAATATTCATATACCCCATAATGCAAAATAAATATTTTATCTGCTTACTCTTTTTTTTTAGAGAGAGAGAGAGAGAGAGAGAGAGAGAATTTTTTTAATATATTTTTTTTTTTTATTTTTTAATTTTCGGCGGGCACAACATCTTTGTATGTGGTGCTGAGGATCGAACCCGGGCCGCACGCATGCCAGGCGAGTGCGCTACCGCTTGAGCCACATCCCCAGCCCCTATCTGCTTACTCTTGTCATCATTCAAGTACTTCTGGTTTATCTTATAATAAGGTTAAAGAAACATTTAGTCCACATAAGTTTATAACAATCTCATAAAGAAACAACTTAAAAGAATACAATTAACACCAAAGAACTTAGCACTGCTAATATCAGCAAAAAACATGCTTAAAATAATTTGGTTTACTGAAGGTTAAATAAAATAATACACATAAACAACTGCTAGAATAAAATCACTCTAGCAGTAGATATGGCAATAGTTTTATTCTAGAGTTTAGTATAATATTCATTACTAATAGGAGGATGGCATACCCTTTTTTACAAATTGCATGAACAATGTACACATATCACTGTGGCATGTTGACACTATTTATTTTTCACCAGTAAATATTCTTATATTCTACTGATGTAAGAGCCTTATATT